>NC_090178.1:43324071-44049071 GCF_024679245.1 Pseudorasbora parva
ATCGTTGGTTTATTTCATAAATAATTGCAATATGAGCTGTTTCTCATTATGATTATACCTGACTATGAAGCTTACATTGAGTCTAATGTGTGTGATGCAGGTCCTGAGGGGTGTAACATCTTCATTTACCATTTACCTCAGGAGTTTACTGACTCTGAAATGCTCCAGATGTTTCTACCATTTGGTAACGTCATTTCTGCAAAAGTTTTTGTCGATCGAGCCACCAATCAAAGCAAGTGCTTCGGTAAGAATAAGAAAACTCAAACTCTGGTGCACAACAGACTGATTTGACCGGACTTTCTATCGGATGAGAACAAAAGCTGAACTGAATTGAGCTGAATAATGACACTATTGCCTTCTGTACAGCTGCTGTATTCAGCAGAATAAGATTTATTTCATAATTGATGAACTCTTCAACATTGACAGTTATTGGTTATTCTTTATTTTAAGTTGTCCGTGTTACACTGTAATTATAGAGAGTATTATTCATTAACTACCTGCACTAGGGTTAGGGTATGGTTTAGGGTTAGTTGCATGTAAATTATGCATCATTTATATGAGTTACTATAGTAGCTATATGTAACAAGGACACTGTAAAATAAAGTGTTTTTTTCTTTTTCTTACTTGACTACCACATTTAAGCAACTGCATAGCAACACTGGTGAACACCCACAGCACTCTTGCATCACGGTGATGAGTTTTACATAGGAACTGAACATATTTCTCTTTGTCTTTACTTTTTGTCTCAGGCTTTGTGAGCTTTGATAACCCAGCGAGTGCTCAGACGGCCATCCAGGCCATGAACGGATTTCAGATTGGCATGAAAAGACTGAAAGTGCAACTGAAAAGGCCAAAAGATGCCAACAGACCCTACTGAGATGGAGACCGGTAAGAGAAGACAGGAGGGGGGGAGGGAGAGAGAGAGAGAGAGAGAGAGAGAGAGAGAGAGAGAGAGAGAGAGAGAGAGAAGAGAGAGAGAGAGAGAGAGAGAGGAGAGAGAGAGAGAGAGAGAGAGAGAGAGAGAGAGAGAGAGAGAGAGAGAGAGAGAGAGAGAGAGAGAGATCTAGTGTGTATTGTAAGGGAACATGCAAAATGAGCGAAGAATAACAAAAACTGACCAGATGAAATTAAAGTGAAACAAAATTGTTTTATAAAAGGAGATGAGGAGCGGATAAGAGGTTTGAGTTCTGCAGGCTTTGTCTGAATAATGATGCTAAACACATACTTATAAAGGTGAATAGGTATAAAAATTATAATTTTCCCTTGTGAAAAATAAGTACAACTTGGGGCTGATACAGTGGGGCAAAAAAGTACTTAGTCAGCCACCAATTGTGCAAGTTCTCCCACAATTATTTCCGTCATACGTACACTTAAACTGTGAGAGACAAAGAGGAAACAAACAAACAGAAATCACATTAAAATGTGATTTTATTTAAAGAACTTATTTACAAATTACGGTGAAAATAAGTATTTGGTCAATAACAAAAGTTCCTCTAAATACTTTGTTATTAACCCTTTGCAGGCAATGACAGAGGTCAAACGTTGTCTGTAAGTCGCCACAAGGTTTTTTTTACACTGTTTCTGGTAGTTTGGCCCATTCCTCCATGCAGATCTGCTCTAGAGCAGTGATGTTTTGGGGCTGACGCTAGGCAACACAGATTTTAAACTACCTACAAAGACTGGCTAGGCCACTCAAGGACCTTGAAATGCTTCTTACGAAGCCACTCCTTGTTGCCCGGGCGGTGTGTTTGGAATCACTGTCATGCTGAAAGACCCAGCCATGTTTCCTCTTCAATGCCTTTGCTGATGGAAGGAGGTTTTTACTCAAAATCTCACGCTACATGGTCCCATTCATACTTTCCTTTTTAAACTGATCAGTCCTCCTGGTCCCTTTGCAGAAAAACAGCCCTAAAGCATGATGTTTCCAGCCCCATGCTTCACAGTAGGTATGTGCAATCAAGGGGGTAATCTAGCACTCGGAAAGCGTACCTCCCATAGGGGCGGCCATTGCTAAGCAAGCCATCACCTGCTGTAGCATTCAATTGACTCCCATTAATTTTGCGTCACTTTGCCAGTGAATAACTTTACATCTGAGGTGTTTTAAAGACTCCATTTGTCCATTAGTTATTTCTAAAGAAACACGACAATGTATAAAAGGCTCCATTACCTATCAACCCATTGTTTTTGTAAAAATAGGCTAACGATTAGGTCATAACCAGCACGACTCTGTCGCACAGTAGAGAGATTACAGTATAGACAGGAGATGCTTGCAGACAATATTTTACTATCTATGAGGCAGTCGGGGGGACGAGGAGACATAAAGTCCGATAAAGTCAAGGGAAGACGCAAGGGGAGAAGCCCATAAAGAGCCAAAAGCAAAGGGATATTTAAACAACATGATTCAGTTTTCACTTAGCACAACTACTAGAAGACTTACAACTGTCAGACAGGTTGCTCAAGTCACATCTATGTCGTTAAGCTCAGTCTGAGCCTGTGCAGTTCAATCAGCCATCAGGAAGTGAGTGCTTCTAAATTACTTCACTTTTTGCTGTTGAAGTCTATGGGGTCGCTGTGTCCATGTCTTTTAACTGTCTATGGGTGCAACTCAGCATTCTTTCTCCTCCAAACACGACAAGTTGAGTTTTTACCAAAAAGTTATATTTTGGTTTTCAATCTGACCATATGACAATTCTCCCAATCCTCTTCTGGATCATCCAAATGCTCTCTAGCAAACTTCAAACGGGCCCGGACACGGAGCTGACATCTTGTCCCGGTCCGACTCCGGTTAAAATTGATAGAGTTGATCTTTTTTACGGTCTATGATCTGTCCGACTCCTCTCAGAGACTCATTTAGCAGTTCTTTCGCCTCTGTTGTCACGGGCAATGACTCCGTGCCGCCCCACATAACGGAGGGGCTTGGTCATTTTTCATTTAAAGTGGTATGCACCAAAATGGCTTGGTGAAAACAGAGCTGTTTTTGACATGGTAAAATGAGTTTTCTTACAATACTGATGAGAATTTTTAATTAAAGTATATTACAAAGTTTTCATTTAGACACTAAAGAATCATATTAACTTGTATAAAAATTGCATTATATGACCCCCTTTAAAAAATCAGACTATGGGATTTTCTGGATTTTTTTTCTCATTCTGTCTCTCATAGTTGAAGTGTACATATGATGAAAATTACAGACCTCTCTTATATTTTTAAGTGGGAGGACTTGTACAATTGGTGGGTGACTAAATACTTTTTTGCCCCACTGTAATTGAACTGAAAACGGAAACCGTTTTATGTGATTTGGCCGTTCATAACACAAAAATGTTGTGAAACTTTTGAAAACGGGATTCAAAGTCCACATTTTTGAAAAAATTACCGTTATCAACTCTGTGTAAACTACAAAAATATACTTTGTGAAAACGCTGACATCATGTGCTTGCATATTACGAGCCCTATTATGCACCCGGCGAAATTATTGTTTTTTTGCTTGTTTCAGCCCAGCACAGTTATCATTTTCACGTCCTGCACCACGTTGTTTACATAGCAAATGCACTTGCGCCCATCTGTTTGCCCATGGGCGTGCTGGTCTGAAAACTAGGTGTGCCTATAGGCTGTAGTTTCATTTTTGTATACACAGGGACGTGCAGCAGCACACATTTTTTAATGATTCCACCATGTAAATAGCGAATCCACCATGGTGCAAGCACAACTGGCTTTTCAAGGGAATGGGAGATGAGACTCTGATTGTTTTATTGCACGTCACGATCAAAACACACCCATGACATCATTTTTTTCCAATGTTAAACTAGCAAAAGTGGAGCCTCAGATCATTAAAATAGGGCCCTTTGTGGTCGGTCTATAGGTGCGTAGTGTTAATTTACAAAATAACATCGTCAACTACTGGCCTGGCAGAAGAATACTGTCATGGTCGGGAACACAAAGAAAACTGGTGAAAGGACTCAAGTGCAGAGAAATGATAATTTATTATAAAATAAAACAAATTCAAAACAAAAACCACAAGGGGGCAACATAAGTAGAAATAACAACACTAATTGAAAACATACCAAAGCCAGGACACCGGTGACGTAGACATCACAACGATCCGACAAAGACTGACAAACACAAGGAGCTTAAAGGGTAGAAATCAAGAGGGAACAGGTGCGAGAAATCAAACACTAATCAGATAACAAGGGGAGGGATCAGACAATAACATAATAAATAAATGCATAATAAATACAGCATTTTTATCTTTTTCGCTGATCCAGATTTCGCAGATCATTTTTAACAATGTTGTTGTCTTTCGTGTATTAAGTGTATTAAGTATATTTTAAGTATACTTTATAAGTATATTAAGAAACAGTCATCATGCTCTCTTTAAATGCACTTAAGTGGCCTTTTATTTAATTATTATCATATTATCTGCAAGCACGGTTTTTACTTTTATGATTTAAGATTTGAGTGACAGTTCAGCAAACTTCTTTTTAACAAAGTATGTCTTGAAATTACCATAGATGAGGACCAATAGGCTTTAAAAGCTGGTAGATTAAAGCATAAATGAGTCTCAGATAATCACTAATGATCAATACATGAGAGAAAGCTGTATATTTTTGTATCATTTGTTAAAATACTTTCTTGTGTCTCAGCTTAATATGTAGAGTTACTATAAATAAAGCATGTTTAGGATTGTAATGCTCTTTGGGGCTTTCGAAACATCTTTTTGTTTGATCATCACGACCAGCCTGAGTTTTGGGTTTGTCTGAACAGTGGTAGACATGGTACTCTCTCTTTGTATTCTCTCTATGAAAATCACAAACCACGCAACAAGGTCCAAAAAGGCCAGTCATAAATGACGGGAGACCCTGGCTATGGTTAACCTAGAAACCATAATCCACTACCTCTGAAGTTGTAGTAAGTTGATTGGCCTTTCTGGTTGCTGTTGGCAATTGCCTGTGTTTGCCATGAGGTCGACTGCATGTCATGTTGCCATGGCTATGATGGACTGACTGTTCAGTGCATTTGTGACTTTAACTTTTCTGATCATTTACTGTGTTTGAGATGTAGTGCTATTTTTTGTGTTTAAAGTATGATTGAAATTAACTACACCCTCAGTAACCCTCTCACTCTTTCTATGATGATTCCTGTAGTTGTGACTGCAGTTTGATATTGGTCGGTTTATAAAGTGTTTTATTGAGTGCTGTACATAGTGTACATATAAATATTAGTGTGCCATTCATTTGAGAGAAAGACATTAAGGTAAACAATATTCAGAATGGATATCATATAACATAAGAGCATAACTCTTATAGGTAAATGCAGCTGTAATTAAAGGGATAGTTCCCCCTAAAATGAAAATGTAGTCATCATCTACTTGCCAAACCCATATGATTTTTTTTATTGTTTGAAACACAAAAGAAGACTTGAAGGAGAAGAATTTGGATGAATGTTTATGCTGCTCTTTCTCATAAAATAACCTTCACCTTTATTTCTGTAGCGCTTTATACACCGATTAGGCATAACATTATGACCACTGACAGGTGAAGTGAATAACACTGATTATCTCTTCATCACAGCACCTGTTAGAGGGCGAGATATATTAAGCAGCAAGTGAACATTTTGTCCTCAATGTGTTATAAGCAGGAAAAATGGGCAAGCGTAAGGATTTGAGCGATTTTGGCAAAAGCCAAATTGTAATGGCTAGACTGGGGTTAAGGACAGACAAGGCAAGAGAAAAGGAGCCAGGAGCATGAGGAGTGACAGAGCCGAGAGAGGGGAAAAAACATTCTGGTCCAGTTCCTTTTGGCCTCATTAAAGACAAGATGTGCCGCTGCGTTACGAATAATTTGAAGTGTTTTGATTAATGCTTGATCTGATAGAAAGGTGTCAGAATACACAGTGCATCACAGTTTGTTGTGTAAGGGGCTGCATAGTCGCAGACCAGTCAGGGTGCCCGTGCTGACCCCTGTCCAAAGCACGAACAGTGAGAACGTGAGCATCAGAACCAGGGTTTCCGTTGTCCGGTAATTACCGGACATTGGCCGAAAAAAAAAATTAAATGTCTGACAAAATTAAATCTTTGCGGTCAAATTGTCAGATTAAAACTGCCTAATAATCCCGGCCCCGCTTCCCTAACACAATCTGAATTGACCGTTTGAAAGTTTTTAAACAACATCGCATGTTGCATTTCAAAAAAAGCGCATGCCTAACAGCTATAATATAGACCTAAGCCACGAACTATAGAGAGAGACGTTTCAAATATGGCCAGGCCCAGGCAGACTAGCCTTAAAAGTTTTTTTCAAAGGCCAGACAGCTCCGCCACCACTGGAGAAAAAGCCGAAGTGTAGGGCATATCGGTCGGAATGGAGTGACAAGTTCCCATGGCTAAGATGTGAGGTAGTTGATGGTAACGAAAAAATGTTCTGTTCACGCTGCGAAAAGGCAGGACGACGCAACGGATTCACAAGAGGGTCGAATTATTTGAGAATGTCTGCTCTCATTGAACATAGTCAGAGCAATGACCATGTTGCGGCGCACAATTTAACACCACTGCAGGTTGCGATGAAAGGCCACTGTGACAAGACCACGGAAACTTCTAAGAAAAAACTATGCTCTCAGCTCAAAATTGTATTCCACATGGCAAAACACGATCTCCCATCTAACCATTTTGTAGCACAGACTGAGCTACTGCAAGCTTTCGAGGCACCAGATTTTGGCATTAGAACACGTCGTGGTGGAACAGATCCGTGAAAAACTGAAACAGTGATTTCATTGGAATAATAATTGATGAAACTGTAAATATCACTGTGAACAAAAAGTTAATCATATATCTAAAGCTGGAAATAAAAGGAAAGGTGGAGACATGCTTTCTTGATGTGGACTCCGAGACCGCAAGATGCATTTATGATTGCGTTGTTGCGGTGCTTTGCGAAATGGATATAGCACTGTCCCGTGTGATTGGCCTGGGTTCAGAGATGGTGCAAGTGCAATGATGGGAAGGCATGGTGGGGTGGGTGCTTTGTTTAAGCAAGCAAATCCCTTTTCTATTCTGGAAGCAGATCTCGGTTGACTACCATAGTGGGGAAATGAATGGTAGTCAATGGCTGCCGAGATCTGCTTGGTTACAAAGATTCTCCTGTTAACATCTTGGTGCCAGAAACCACAGCACACCTTCAGGAGTCTAGTGGAGTCCATGCCTTGACGGGTCAGGGCTGTTTTGGCAGCAAAAGGGGGACCAACACAATATTAGCTTATAATGTTATGCCTGACCTGTGTATGTTGCATATTGTTTAAAAGCAGTTACACAGTAATAAACAGGAAAATAACAATAAATGATGCATAAAAGTCAGCAGCTCTACAGATGTCAATAGTGTAGTTATTCAGTCAGTTTAATATTGATTCAGTTTAATTAAATAACTGTAAAATTAAAATCTTTATTCAGCTCGATTCAATTCAGTTCTGTAACAGTGTTAATGTTGCAAAATTCCTCATTTGCAATTTTCCATCAGATTAATAATAGTACAGAATATTAAGTGTTTTTCAAACCCCAACTAAGCACGCTAAAGGTGACACATAAAACAAAAGCATACAGGGAAGTCCTTAAGGCCGAAATTTTGGTCACAATCAGTGGCTGCCACTGGTAGCAATGAATTTTTCACAAAATTAATTTTTCACAAAATTAATTTTTCACAAAATTAATTTTTCACAAATTATTTTTTTCTTTTTGGGTGGAGTTCTGCATAATTTCATTGTGTGTCTGCCTGGGTTTCTGACAGTGATGGTTACAGTAAGTACAGTGCCTGGTGCAGAATGGAGGAAAAACGATCAATACAGGAATTCTGGGCATAATGCAATAAATATCACGGATCATTGAACCCAATTTTTAATAGTCACTGTGTGTTTGTGCTTCAAAAAAGCTGTTCAGTTCTTCAGCAAGTTCCCAGAATTCCTGTTGCAACTTAGCCTGAGAGTGAGTGATGCATGTTGGCTGCAATGAGAAGCACACATAAGTAAAAATCTAAGCGCACACACATGCACATGTTATCATCAACATTGCCAGTTAATATTACGGTAATTATAAAGCCAATACAGTTAGTCATGATCTCCAGAGCACAGCAGGCTTGAGCTCGTGACTTGCATGGACTGTGTGTGTGTGTTTGCGTGCGTGTGTAAAAGCACATTTGATATGGCATATCTGAGATGTTTGACGGCTGGTTGTGTGTAGATTTTTTTAGGTTTTGGTTGGGTTTTGGCCCATTCACCTCCTCAGTGCTAAAGTGTGTAATTTTATCAGTCTTAATGCTTTCTCATATCTCAGGTTAACATAAAGAGACATTTGTATATTGAACACTCTGGGCCCTATCATACACCCGGCACCAGGCGCAACGCAAGTGTTTTTCGCTGGTTTCAGCCTGACGCAGTTATCATTTTCACGTCCTGCACCACGTTTTTTAAATAACAAATGCTCCCATGTGTGTGCTGGTCTGAAACCATGTGTGTGTTCAGGCGTATTATTGGCCTGTTCCTATTTTGAGGCAATTGAAATAGACTGCGCCATCGACCAACAAAAACCTGGTCTAAAAGTCAATAGCACAGTATTTTTTGTTTTATTAAAGGGTGTGTTAATATGAGCCTATAGGCGTGTGAATAACACACATTCACTCTGATTATTACACACACAGGGACGTGCAGCAGCAGCACACACACTTTAAAATATGAAAAATTAAAAGATTAAAATGTAAACGATTAATATTGTGTCCATACATATAAAAATGCCTACATGATTCCGGTGGAATCCAGTGCCGTAGTCACTAGGAGAAGTTTATTTTCGTTTGCAAAATCTGCCATGCAAATAGCGAATCTTTTAAAGGGAATGGGAGATGAGACTCTGATTGGTTTATTGCACATTTTCCACAAAACACACCCATGACTCATTAAGAGACTACAACCCTTTTAGACCATGCAAGGGGCCATTTTTTCCAGTCATTAAACAAGCAAAACTGTATTTAGACACGCCCTAAATGCGCCGTGCGCTTTAGACCATGTGCTTAAATTGTTCAAATAGGGCCCAATATCTCTGTAAAACACTGATCAAACAAGCCCAGCACAGCAACAATGACTTAGCAGCCAATGCTGTGAGATTAGGGCGGAAACTGTTTGGGAAAATCGTTTTGCATTTACTTTGGTGACAAAACTACACGCTTCAATCTAAAACTGCAACTTGCTATTCTTGCATTAATTTTTCAAAACTGAAATATTTATGTAATGCTTTTAAATAAAACGTTTATGCCCTATATGACAGTAATTTGACGCTCAAACTGAGATTTCATAATTACAAACAACATTCGGTATTTCGCTCTCATTAATTCAGTGAGTTTTAGTTAGATTCATTTGAATGATTCAAACTGATATGATTTGAATCTTTCTGATTCATTTTAAGAACCATCACAGGAGTCTTTTGCCTGGAAAGAGTGAGAGTGCTTTGGTCATCCAACATGGCCGAGAAGCTGTGAAGGATGATTTGAGGATGCAATAATTCTGTAATTTATAGTAACTAATGAAACAGCGGTTTACCCTGAAAACTGTATCACTGTCTGCTCCTTGACAGAGGGTTTTTTGCCTGTGATCCAGCAAGCAGACAGACACCAAAGTGAACGTTTAACAGATAGCCTACTAACATCAGTGTAATCTCTCTCTCTCTCTCTCTCTCTCTCTCTCTCTCTCTCTCTCTCTCTCTCTCTCTCTCTCTCTCTCTCTCTCTCTCTCTCTCTCTCTCTCGTAGGATGGAGATTTGGAGATTACTGAAGCATTCGCATTGCAGAGACTCCAGGTGTTGAACTGCACAGGTTAAATTGTTAATGTGAGATGTTTGTTATTTTGCACACACACGTGTTTATGCAAAAGACAAGTAAAAGATCATGTACATAAATTACACATGCATTCAAACACACATGCACACACAGTAACGGAAAGATGTCAATAGTATTAACACAAGAAACATGTTACTTCCTATGGACCTTCTTAGCTCTATGAATTAAACAGTATCCTTTTTCATACAAAATAAAAAATACAAAAAATCAGAGAGAAGACCAGCCACAGTAAATGACCATAATCAGGTTTAAATACTTAAGCTTAAAATTATCTATTTAAAAAAGAAAATAAGAATAGTTTGCATTAAAGCAATGATGGTAGTTACAGTATTATTAGTATTGTTATTATTATTATTATTATTAATGTTGTAAGAAATAACATTGTAAGATTTCTACTTTTTCATTATAAATGAGACACAAGGGGACTCAGGAACTTCTGGGCAAGTTTTAATATTTTATCTTTTTATTTATCAATTTATTCATATTTAAAAACATGGTTTGGGGTGAGGTCTTTTGGTTTTCATGTTTTTTAAAGAAATACATCAAAGCAATTGTAAAACTTTGTAACGTATCGAAATATGAATTACAGTGATGATATTTATGTCTTAACTTTTTTGATCAAACTTCTGTTTCTAATTTAAATAAAATAAAGGTATTAAAATAACAATGTGTCATATTTGTATGTGTTATTGTACATGGACTGAGGTCTGTGTGTTACAGTGAGAAAGCGTGTCATACTGAGGGCGATACTGAGATTCTTATATTTGAAGCAATGATCCACATCCTAGGGTTAGAGTTAGGACCCTTCAAACTGGAAAAGGCACAAAGCTGCACCACTAGAGGGAACCACTGTATGTGCTCTGACAGTCTCACACACGCTCGCAACGCAGCACAATACGGCTGCAGATGCATTGCATGTAATCCCTTTCATGTTCAGGACTCACACACACATTTTGAGAAAGGTTTACTCTCTTGATCCAGTCCTATGGTAGGAACTAAAATCCACTGCCCATTAGTTAATGCAACAAAAATTGTTAATTCAGTCCCAACACAACACAAATGGATAAAGTGCAAGTGAATTGAACACACACACACACACACAAAAAAAAGTGTATCTTATTTGTCTGTGCAGGTGCTGAGAGAACGTCATGTTCACGCAAACACACTCAAATCACATCCCCAAACTCAAGCCAGTGTAACTTAATGTTATGGTTTAATCAGTTGTCTCAAAGTTGTTGAATATTAAATTATATTATAATAAGACCATATATTGCATTAATAGCATTTTTTATTGGGGTGTGTTCACACTTGGCAGGTTTGGTTTGAATACAACAAATTCTGGGGGGTTGAACGTTGGTATGCTGCCTGTTATTATTTTTTTTTATTATTATTTTGTATCTATCTATCTATCTATCTATCTATCTATCTATCTATCTATCTATCTATCTATCTATCTATCTATCTATCTATCTATCTATCTATCTATCTATCTATCTATCTATCTATCTATCTATCTATCTATCTGTCTGTCTGTCTGTCTGTCTGTCTGTCTGTCTGTCTGTCTGTCTGTCTGTCTGTCTGTCTGTCTGTCTGTCTGTCTGTCTGTCTGTCTGTCTATCTATCTATCTATCTAGATTTTTATGATTTGCATTTTTTGAAAGGGAAACACATCTGCTCTTGAACAACTGTAAACATGTAATTTAGATACAGAACTTACTCAAAGACACAGAAGCTGTTTACTGAGTCTTTAAAACATTGAAGACATTAATGTATAGCCTAACTTTACAAAGCTGCTCTTTTTTATACTGTTTCCTATTTTATTTTATTTTATTTTATTTTATTTTATTGATTGAATGGCATCTTCTTTACCTGATCACATGCTCCTCCTCTCCCTATGCTGACTTTTCTACCCTGCAGCTATATTTTCCTTGAATCTGTTATAAAAACATATTAAGAGATTATACCTCATAACGTTATGAAATTTGTGAATAATCATTCATAAATTCTAACACAGTAGATTACAATAAAAAGAAAGAAATTAAGTATTGAAAGTGAAACTGCCAGGAGGCGGCAGATTCACTGTTTAAATGAGTGAGCCACTTAAATCGTTCATTCATCTGATTCGTTCAAAAGTCAGATTAATTTAGGAAGAAAACAAACACTGATGTGAATACTTTTGTTGAAAAAATGAACTAGCAATACAGACGGCTGCTTTGGTGGTAACTTGTTATAGGCTACTTATAGTTACAGGTAAATACATTGTAATGGATTATGCTATTACACAATATTCTCATACCTCATTCTCAGTACATGCTTTATTTTTTTATTTGTTGCATCTCTCTCTGACCAGCAGTTAAATATAGTTCTCTTCATTTTCGATCATACCCCATCTCCCTCCCCCCCCCCCCCACGCCCCTGACTGTCAGTCAATAAAAGGGAAAATAAAGTAATTTGTGTAACTTATTTGAAAAGTAACTCAGATATTTTGTTGTAAATTTAAAAGTAATGCGTTACTTTAGTTGCTTTTTTATTTATTTAAGTAATCTGATTACGTGCAGTAACTCACATTAGCTACTTGTAATGCGTAATGCCGTTATTCAGGGCTGGAGCTAAACTCTGCAGGATAGTGTCCCCTCATCATGCCTCATGAGCTGAGTTTGAGACCACCAGTCTAGAAACATGGATCAGAAAGCTTTCATCCAGTTTATAAGACTTCTTTCAGCTGTGAATGATGATTTTTATGGAATCATTTGGGTGAAAGATTCAATGACTCATGCAAAGCTCACAAAAGAAAAGAGGCTAATTTGTCGCCACCTACGGGTGTAACGATGTAACCTGCAGAAAGAGTCATTTTATAAATTAACAGACAAATCTTTTTTGTAAGGAGATTCAAAATAGCTTTTTTGGCTCTGGCACAACTAGCATACATAATTTCACTAATCATATCATCAGCACATGGGAACATGTGAATAAGTACTAGTCAGTTGAAATGGCTCTGATTGGATTATAAGAGCAGACATATTGCTATAAAAGGAGGGACGAAGTGCTTCCAATCATTTTGTGTTAGCAATGGATACCTCTAAAGAAAGATAAAAATGCAACAATGCAGATAATAGAGCAATGCAGCTTTAATTGCTCTGCATCAAAAAGTGCCTCAATTGCAGCAAAGAATATTCCACCTGAAAGAACCATTTACCAACCGCAGTGTCCCGCAAGCACCAGGAGTGTCTCCTCCTGAGGAGTCGGCCCCTGAATCGCATCACCACCAGTGAGAGCTTGCTCAGTATTGGCAGCAGGAATGTGTGAGTGCATCTTCACACAAAGCGAGGAGGCCAAGACTTTTGGACGACGGCCTGGTGTCTCGAAGGGCAGCGTTTCCTTCCGACTGTTTAAGGCGTCAGGAAAATTGCTTGTCCAGAGAAGAAAAGGTAATGCTACCTTGAGTCCTGTCTCGTGCTAACAGCGAAGCCTCTCTGTGTGGGGTTGCTTTTCATCGAAGGGAGTGGCCTCGCTCACAATTCTGCCCCAAAACACTGCCATGAATAAAGAAGAGTAACTTCTCCCAATGACCCAGGAGCAATTTGCTGATGATCTGTGCATTTCCCAGCATGATGGAAGGCCATAGCACAAGGTAAGAGTGGTAAGGAAGTGGCTCAGAGATTTTGGATGCATGAACAGGTAACTCCCTTGCTCTTAATCTCATAAGAACCTTTGGTTAGTCTTCGAATGCAGAGTGGGGGAAAAAACACAGATTGTGATCAACTCCAAGCACTAATAAGGTAAGAATGGACTGCCATCTGTCAGGGTTCCCTCCCAGAAGCCCAGTAGCTCCTCACTGCAGAACACGAGATCCAGGGGGTGGAGTTGGGGCAGGTTAAGGGTTGGGGTAGGTGTAGTCTCTGTCTCAGGCGTCACACCTACAAACTGGACCACCAATTTGGTCGAATGTCTGATGCACATGGCACAGCTAACCTAACACACGATTTTAAGTCGTCATATGGTTGCTTGAATTCTACAGGATGTCCAGGAGACACGTGTGCCGGGTTCTTGGTTTCCGCCTGCAAACAAATGCCGTGACCTGTGTTGGGGGTAGCCCATTACAAGTATCTTGAGTTACGTAATCAGATTACTTTTTCAAGTAACTAGTAAAGTAACACATTACTTTTAAAATTTACAACCAAATCTGAGTTACTTTTTCACATTTATTTGACTGACAGCTCTCCTATCACCATGTTGAGAAATATCGAGAGAAGGTGCAGAGGTGTTGTGTGTTTAAACATGTTACTGTAGATCTAGACTACATTTGAGCATTTACCTAATCTCACCTGCACAAAAAAGATTCAGTATCCCTTCAAATGAATAAAATCAGTCAAATGCAAAATCAGAATACTATGCAAACCTGCTGAAATAATTAAATATTAAATAAAACAAATATTTTGTATGCATTTAATTTACCTTTATTGACCAATGGCTTACTGCTGACCGTCAATGATTCAGTTAAACCAAAAGCAAAAATTACTTTAGATGTTTTGTTGTTTTTATCTGTGAATTAAGTGTAAACCTTTCTCCTCCTGCATCCTATTTTTCCATTATCGAGAATGACAGCACAGCTGAAAGGGTTGATTGAGCTGCGCCCTCTACTGTACATGAATGATTTTGCATTTTTACCTCAGCCTGAGGCTTATTATTTCAATTTTGGTGTATACAGGTCTTTACATTTGCAAAAACAAAAAACAAGCCCAGCTCAAGTGAGAAAAAGTAACACAAAAGTAACGTAACATTACTTTTCTTAAAAAGTAACTAGTAACTCAATTAGTTTCTTTTTAAGTGAGTAACAGATTATTGTAACACATTACTTTGCGAAACACAAAATATGTCCCTGACAGAATGTGTGTGCCTAGAAAACCAGGATGACCCTGGATCACGTGTGCCTCGTAAACCAATCACACGACAGCTTTGATTTTATTGAATCGCTTAGTGTGACAGTTGACCACTGTTTGCAGATACAAGTAAAACAAATCACTAGTGCCATAAATAATCCTACCAGTTGCAATTTTTATTTTATTTTTTATGTACATTGCAAACATAACTCGCTTTATTCATTATCTACATTTATTAGCGGACGTTAAAGTTTTGCAGACAGGATGTCAATTCATTAAGTGCTAAGCTGTTTCCTCACAAATAGCCTACAGGTTACTAGGCCTCTCCTCAACTGACATCGCTGAAAAAAATTATCTTATCTCCTCATCAGTATAATGCAGAGTTGCAGGTTTTTTTCTTCCTCTGAGGCTCCCCCAAGGGGAGAAATTTTATTAAGATCACATAAAAAATCTTTGGAGCGGGGTTAACTATGTGTGCAACCAATTCAGTGCATCCTAGTTCTTAGTACTAAATATTCTTAGTACTTATGCACTATTATAAGCCATTTGTTGTATAAACAGTCCTAGTAATTTGTTCACACTACAAAAAGTGCACTTTAAATTCCTGGATGAAGTGTGGATTAGACACTGAACTGTCGCAGCCAAAAGGGAAGGGCTGCGTCCCGAAAACGCATACTTTCCTCCTATATAGTAGACAAAAAATCAATAGGCCGAAGTATGTCTGAATTTACAATGGTCTTAAAAGAGTAGGAAAAAAGTACCTGGGTGACATACTTTGACATTCTGAAGTGTGCATACGATGGACACTTTACTATCCCATGAGGCAACGGGAGAGGATTTATGAATGACAATAAAGCGACGTCACTGACGCTGGTAGGATGATGACAACATGGCTAATGTAGTGTGTCAAGATTACATTCATACAATCAAAACACACTTTTTTTTAGCAGTCATGATGTGATTACTTATTAAAGCTAAGTTTTATGTAAGGAAAAAAAAAACATTTAAACTGTTAATTAAAAGTGTGACATTATAAATGCAACATATTGTTTCCAAATTTTAATTGGCAATACTTAATGTTGGATGTATAAACCTGAAGAACAAAAATGATTTAAAAATGATTTGTATAAGCAACTTTCACAATAAATGTGTCTAAGCATGCAACTTATGTACTGACTGCCTTACAGCCCCAGTTAGTGAGATAAACGGGACTATATTGAAATTTAAATTTCAATCCTAAAAATCCTAAAATTTCGATCTAAGTTTTCAACTAAATATCCAAATAAAATTAATTACTAAATTAACTGTATCAAATATATCAGTGATCTGCCCACATTGTCGCTATATGATAAACTGAAATGAACTGGATGGCATCACTGTTTTCTCCAGAGCGACTGATTTTGTTGCAGTATTGAATGAATGAGGCATTTATATAGCGCTTTCAAATGTACAACTGTACACCCAAAGCGCTACACACTCATGTCAGGGGTCTCTCCTCAACCACCACCAGTGTGCAGCATCCACTTGGATGATGCGACGGCAGCCACAGTACAACGGTGCCAGTGCGCTCACCACACACCAGCGAAAGGTGGAGAGGAGAGAGGGTGATAGAGCCAATTCAGTGGATGGGGATTATTAGGAGGCCGTGATTGGTAAGGGCCAATCAAGGGAATTTGGCCAGGACACCGGGGTTACACCCCTACTCTTTTACGAGAAGTGCCATGGGATTTTTAATGACCACAGAGAGTCAGGACCTCGGTTTAATGTCTCATCCGAAAGACTCTTGACAGTGCTCTTTGTCAGTATAGTGTCCCCATCACTATACTGGGGTGTAAGGACCCACACAGACCACAGGGTGAGCACCCCCTGCTGGCCTCACTAACACCTCTACCAGCAGCAACCTGGTTTTCCCAGTTGGTCTCCCATCCAGGTACTGACCAGGCTCAGCCCTGCTTAGCTTCAGCCTATGGCTCAGGCTAGCTGGCAGAAGATGTTTTAAACCAGTAAGCCTGTGTCATATCTACACAGCCAGGTAACAGTGAACATTCCCAGAATTTGGGCTACGGTTCTTTTCCATAAAGGGGTCATGAACAGCATTAATTGTATTATTTTATAATGTTTCCTGGGGTGCACTTAGTATGGTTAGTATGATTTTCCATGAAATGTTGTCATAATTCAGATATAAAAGGCCTACCCTGATTTTAGCCTCTGATTTGAACGCTCTGTTTGAAGAGGCGTGTCTGCTGTGAGATGTCAGTGTAAATTCCCACTGCTGTGATTGGCTGCTGTGAGACTTCAGTGTAAACGCCCACTGCTGTGATTGGCTAACATCTTTGCATATGGAAATATTACTGGAAAGTATTGTGTGTGTTCAAAAACGTTTAGCACATTTTAACTATTGCGGTTCTCAAGGTTTACTAATTGTGAAAAGTGTGGATTACAGCGTATTTAGATCCATGGCATTATATTTACAGTAGATCGTGGCATGAAAGGTTACAGTGATGAGCATCGTAGCCGATCACGGACATGTTGAGCGCATGGATGCAGTGATCTCATGATCTTGTCATTGCAACTCGATTTCTGCACACTAACGAATGCTTTCAGTGCATAACTCTCAGTGCAAACACAATGCAAATAAGAGATTTGTTGATTATAACGGGAGATTTTGCGAGTGTCCAGAACACTCAAGCTGTTTGACAGTTCAGGCAGTTGCAAAGAGATTTATATAATTGAATCACAGTTTAAATAACAGATTTTCATTTTACTGAGAGAAACAATGTGAAGTTGACCATTGAGTCACTGGTTTAAAGGTGGGGTAAGTGTTATTTCAAAACCGTTTTAGAAAAAGGACTCAGGCTGAGTGGAATAACAAACTTGTAGCCAATCAGGAGTAAGGGGCGTGTCTACTAATGATGGTGAGAAGAGCGCTCGCTCTGTGCACGTCATTATTCAAAACACACGACTCAGGATTTTAGCCAAGAAAAAATTAATATATACTGGCTTTTGCTTGAATATGCTCGTGTGTCCACTTGTTTGTCCATTTGCGATCGTATTGTCGCTCACTTCAGCGTTGATAAAGACCCGAACATTTCCACACTGTATGGAGCATCTAAATCTCCTCACTGTGTGCTTCAAGCATCAGCTCACACAATGTGTCCGACAGGTAAGATACTATACTCCTAATATGTTTGTTTCCTCTTTTCATCTATATAACCCATCCGGTCATAATTGTAATATGTTGTTAGCTGGACTATCGAGCTTGTATACTAACGTTATCGAGTTGTTCATGAGAACTGTTTGTGTTTTGTGATCGCTATAACTCTAATCTTGTCATAATTGTAATATCTCGTTAGTTGGACTGTCGGCTAGTGTTCTATCGAGTTGTTCATTAGAAAGGTTTGTGTTTTTGTGATGAAAAGGGGTGACTTTTCCATTGAATATTCAACCTGGATTAGTAACACACAGATTCTGCCATAGTCATTGCCTGGGTTATGTATGTGTGGGGCGGAGCTATCAATATAGGGCCAAGACCCTTTTTGGGGGTAGGGGCGTGTTTGTTTTGGTGATTTGAAATATCAACAATGGTTACCAGAAAGCACACTTACCGCACCTTTAAATTACTGACAATAAATGATTTTGAGACAAAAACGTATGACTGTAGGCCTGAATCATTACATATCAGACATTTCTGGTCACTGGTGACATACACATAATCCATGCATACCAAACAATCTAAAACAAAGCAATAGTGACACAGTAAAAACATGTTAACTTACATTTAAGTGTTTTGCGTCATTTGCGTCAGCGACTGGGTTTTTCCACAACTTGGCAATAAGCAATAACATAGTCTGTTATTTACCTACTACTACTAGCCTAGTAATACTGAACTTTAGGGTTAGTCATGTCACCAACCTGGAAAGAAGCATGTGTTGTCCTTAAAAAGCTATTTAAAAAAAAACAAAAAAACAAAACAATATATATATATATATATATATATATATATATATATATATATATATATATATATACACATTTGTTTTGAACTTTGCAGATTTTGTTTATGATCCAACAGCAATATTACACACTTACTAAAGTAAAAAAAATGTTGAAATCAAGGACCCCTTTGTTCTTAAAAAGTTAGTAGGCCATCAGAAAAGTACATTAATGTAGGCTATTAATCATTGTTAATTGAAAAAAAAAAAATCTGAACTGTTTTAAGTGTTGAAGTAACTTTTTTATGTAAGGCCTAATAATGGTTTCAGAATGTCCATATAGCCTATAGTTCCCATCTTTTTGCAAAATGACTAAATTAATGTTTCTTTAACGTTCGCATAACCAAGAGAGCAGATAACATATTCATAACGTGCTTAGAAGAACATGTTTTTGTTAGCTGGGCAGACACACACTCTCTCTCTCTCTCTCTCTCTCTCTCTCTCTCTCTCTCTCTCTCTCTCTCGTGTTCGTCCGTTTGAGCGTCACGATGTTTAAGTCCCGCCCGTTCCGTTATTCCTCTCTCTCTTTACCGACGCCTGTCCCAGTCCCGTGCGCTCATCACCGGAGCCAAGCGGAAGAAACTCTCTGAAACGGCTGTGATATCCCACACAATCAGGAAATACCATTCAAGCTCGCCGTAGCTGCTGCTTTTTTGATCACTTTCTCCTTTAAGCCGATTCTTATCAAGTAGAAAACTTTTTTTGTCTTGAGAGAAGAGATGTGGGTGGTAAACAGTCTGGCCGAACCGCAAACCCACTAACGGAGCCTAAAAACCAGCACAGAGAAAAGCGCTTCTGGAGCGACAAACATCACCACGGTCCGCTGCTTCTGTTCACCGACTGAAGTGAGTCTCTCGTCTGTTCTTATAACATTGTGTAACGTTTATTACAGCAATTACTTTGCGCGCGCGCGCGTGTGTGTGTGTGTGTGTGTGGGCGCTGCGAGCGTTACAGGGACCAAAAGTCCCCTTGTGAGGTTCATTTTTGTATTTAAGCATTTTAAAAATGTAAAAAATGCAGAAAGTTTCGTATGAAGGGTAGGTTTATTGGTAGGGTTAGTGTAAGAGGATAGAATATACAGTTTGTACAGTATAAAAGTACCCAGAAGTGAACTAAACCTACCTGACAAAATATCCTTATAGCTGTATGGCTATGTAAAAACTGTAGAACCCGAATGTCTCCATTTAGAAAGTTAAGAGTATGTGTGTGTAAACTAGACGTGAAGTAAGGGTGACTGGGGCACTTTTTGAGTTTCCTCCTTGTGTAAGTTTACTTGCCATGAATTCAACATATCAGCCCAACACATTAAACATTTGTGTAATACTGAATATGTTACCTATCCATTTGAACAGGAAACATATGTTTATATTAGGCTATAATGAAACGTAGTGTGACAGCTAAACTAAGTCAAACCCCCTTTTTTTTGGTAACATTTGGGACAGCACATCTTATCACTGATTTAGGCTATTGTAGTTAGTTTATACTTTGATGTAGGCTAATTTCATATGCAAGATGGAACTTTTCTGTTCATCATTATTAAGAGTATGTTTACACGACCATGATGTAGCCTAACGTTACTAAAAACAGATTATTTATTTATTTTTTGTAATTATTTTTACGAACACGTTTTTCATATACAGACTACAACGTTATCAAAACAATCGTTCACACGGATCTGCGAAAACGATTAAAACTGTAATTATTATTATTGATCATTGTATTATTCATGCCAGGCCAGTAGTTGGCGATGTCACGTGCAGTAGTGCATCATATTCATGTTTCAATCAAAGGGTTGTGTAATATAGTAGTTATGACATTTTTATGGTCTTATTATGAAAACCAGCAAAAGCTCTCAACTTCCTGTTTGATGCCTGCCCCGCCCACCTACATGATGTCAGACCAATCAGGGCATCCAATCTTGGTTATGTGGTCTCACAGCGAGCTTATTAGGCGAGCAAATAAACACTGTATATTTATTGGGGCCGTGCAATTTATCGAAATATCGCAAATGTACATATCGCAATATGCATATCGCAACGGCACGCAATATCTGAATGATTTTAATAGGCTTTTTCAACATTGTGAAATGTACATTTTAGGTTGATATGACTTGCTTGAAGTTAAAAAGAGTTATTAAATGCAATAACTTGTAAAAAACAACTACTTACAATCACGCACTGTCTGACACACACACCGAAACATTTATGTTAAAATTATATTATCAGATTGTGACTAAAACAATGCTGGTCATTTTCAGAAGTTTTAGCGATGCTTTCTTTTCCCAAAAAGAATGTGAAACACATACATGGTATCATTCTCAGTTTTTATGTATTAAAAAAAAAAATTGAAATCGCAGCATTTAACAAGGTATCGCATATCGCATTTTTCTTCAATCCCCCACAGCCCTAATATTTATATTGTCCCATTTGACCTTATGTCCCAAGCTGCCTTAATCCACGCTACTCCTTTCTGTTTTCCGCATACAGGTGACAACGTTTACAAAACTATCCCTGTTCACACGGATCTGTGAAAGTGATTATACACGTGTTATGCTGCCAGGCCAGTAGTTGGCGATGTCAATTACGCACTTAACACGTAATACACATGTGCATGACGTCACGGTTTTCACAACCTCGAGTTTGTGTTAGTTGGAGGTTATAACTGTATTTCTTTCAAAAACTTGAACTTTGAATCACATTTTAAAAAGTTTGCGTTTTCAGACCGCCAAAAGGCCATTGTCATTTAAAAAAACAACAGTTAAATCACATAAAAAGTTAATTTTTTTTAGTTAAACGGCAAATGGGGCTAAATGTTGCCAACTTTGCCAATGCAAATTTTATATTAGCCTTAAGGACTATAAACTACATAATTTGTTTTAAAAAAAAAAGTGAAGGTAGTTAGTTTTGCTTAAAAAATAATAACGTAAGTTTTATGGGAGCAAAATTATGAATCAATTTAAGTCCCACTTTATATGTTTATGTCTAATGTAATGTACTAACATTTAAATGTATCATTTTGATACAATGGCCTTATTTTGTACATATATTTTTACAGCATACTTATATTTAAAATACTTAAAGGGGGGGTGAAACACTCAGTTTCAGTCAGTGTCATGTCAATCTTGAGTACCTATAGAGTAGCATTGCATCCTGCATATCTCCGAAAAGTCTTTATTTTTTTTATAATTATATAAGAAAGATGCGCTGTTCCGAGTCTTTCCGGAAAAAGCCGAGCGGGTGGGGGCGTATCATGTGAGCGGAGCTAAATAATGACGTGTGCTCGCCGCTGTTATTGTGTTGAGTGCGTCGTAAAGCTGTGTCATCCCTAACAGCGGGAAAAAACTTTATTCAAAATAAAAATATGGCTTTTAATCAGATACAGCCATACATCTATGATCCGGAATCAGACCCAGAGGCTGCAGTTGAACAGGAGCAGCAGCAAAAACGACTAGAGCAGGACGTCTCTATGTGGTACAAGTTATACACTAACTATATAATATGCTTAGCGGCTTGTGTTATTTACATATTTATACTTGAATTATATCGTCGTATTTTTGTCTTTGAAGGTGTACATGTGGGAAGTGCAGTTGTCCACGTGTGTTTGTGTGTTTACGCGTGGTTTATGTAGACATGGTTTTGCACGGCAGGCTAGTGTTTACATAGATAGACACGGAATAGTAGCGCATTTGAATGAAGAAGCGTGCTTATTTAGTTCAACATATTTCCCCCCTCTTTGTGTATTGTTGTTTGGAGTGCTTTTACAATACACAAACATAAAGTTACACATATAGTGGCCAGCTAAACAAATGTACACGCACTACACATCGCATGCTCCATTGATCAATTAACTATACGTGATCATGTTTGGGCTACTTGATGGGCATAGGCAAAAACACAGACATTTGAAGCACTCTTACTCACAGCCTGCGGTACTAACGTTGGGACCTTTATCGTTGGGACTGCTCCATCATTCAGCATTAGGCGATCGGAAAATCCGGCGTCGAGCTGGGCCTTGTTTATGAAACAGTCGGCACCGAAATGCAGCGAACAGACATAAACCTTTGCGCAACTCAGTTGCTGATCCGGAAAAGCAAATTCCATCCACTGTTGCCTTAACGCGGGGTTTTTGGAGAATCTGTGCAGGACTGTCTTGGTCTGGCAACCAAAAACGCACTTTTTGATGTCATTGTTAATTGTGCACATTACCTGTGCAGCGCAGCCTACGAGCCAGCGCTTTGATGGGCATAGCCTGTTGCTTTCGCTCTCTCCCTCTCTCTCTCTCACGCTCTTCTGGTAGAATTGTCCGTACGGCCCATACAAGGAAATTCCGAAACTTTAATGTCAAGGGGACGCATGATCGAAAAAAAATTGCCGAACCTTATGACTAACCGGAAGTAGTATTTTTGACAAAGAAATACTCCCATCAAACGTCCACCTTAACTTTTGAAACTTTGTCCATGTTTAGTATGGGATTCCAAGTCTTTAACAGTGTAAAAAGATCAGTATGCATGAAACAGCATTTCACCCCCCCTTTAATGTAATTACAGTTGTAATTACACTATAATTACACTGGAAAATGTGACCAAATGTTCTCTTAATTTAATCACTTTCGCCATTGCATCATATCTAGTATTTTCTGAGAACTCACAGAATATTCTGTTCCCTTTCATTCAGTACACTACGAGTCACGCCTCCGTTCCTTTCCTTCAGGGAACAAGGGTTAAATGTAACCGAGACATTTTTAGTATATGAATGGTGTACATTTTCAAGCAACAATTTCTCTTAGCATATTTCTTAAATGAATCACTGTAATATTGTCAGTTAGTATGAGTCCACTTTCACATCCTCCACAGATAATCAGTCTTCCCCCACGCATGATTTTGGTGATTTTGGTTCTCATTTTATTTAGGTGCTTGTGCCTTTAGATTGGTGTGTCTTTACTCCCAACATCAAGAAGGCTTCTGTCTCAAAATCTCCAGGTGTTTAAGTGCTGTTTGGTGGTGGGAAAAATAAAGAGCGGATTGCTACAGGTTTTTTTTTTAGATGTAGCTTACAGTTAAAAATGTAATAAAATATGTATTTAGTCATTTAAAGTTGACATGAAAAGGAAGTTGTGATAGTCTTTTCGGACCTATTGTGACTATGGCTTCTGGAACAGGAAAAATATGTAGGGCGGGCTTAATTTTATCCATTGGGAATTGATCGGGTGGTTGTGGTTTGCTATTGGTGGATCTCATGTGAGTGACAGGTTGCCCCGCCCTCCTGCCAGTAAACACATCATCAGAGAAGAGATGACATAAATAATGCAAGAGGGAGAAGTTATTTTGAATTGTCCATTTTGATTTCACTGTGACTTTATTGGGAATTCGATGGGAATCCCCGTTTAGACAGCCAGATAGACATGTGCATACGTGTGAGCATTCATGTCCACTGAGCTGGATCGCATGATGGACCACAGTTCAAGAGTCCACGTGTTTTCCTTTTGTCAGCTCTTTCTGTCCATCTGCTTTGAAACATTTACCCCACATTTTCACTTCATGAGGCTGCAGCACACGTTTGCGCTCACATGTCATCTTAAAGTGGAACGTTCTCGAAATAAAAAGACTTAAACATGACTAATGATGTGACTAATAAACCATCAGCTAAAGACCAGCATGACACGTCACACAATGTCTGCTCTTACCTTTGACCTGATTAGAGGTGAGAAATCCTCCCCCAAAAAAGGCCGGGGCTATTTGTCACACTTTACCCCAACGGATGATTCTTAGACTATGTTTAGCAGGGGATGTTCGCACACTGCATGGGGTATGTTGTCACAATGGGATCTTGCCTTTAAACAGGCTAGCACAGGTTTTCAGCTATACATTATGCCTAGTTACATGCAACTAAACTAATCCTAATCCTGTAGTATATGTAGTTACTTAATATTGCTAATTATATATTACTTAAATATATAATTAGAGTGTAACAATGACAAAAATAAAGTTTAAACAAATAAGTTAATATAAAACATTTATGAAAAGGCAGAAGTCTTCATTAAGTCTCATTATTCACAAGCTTACACTTACTGTACAATAAGGGTCCACTTTTTTAACATTTACTAATACATTACTGAAATCAAAATTACAAGGACCTGAGCTGACATTAACTAACAACTAATATTTTTATTAATAACATTAACAAAGATACAATAAATAATGTAATGTATTTTTGTTAATGCTAGTAAATGCATTAACTAACCTTATTGTAAAGTGTTACTAACTCTTATCTATAGTTTATTGCTAATAACCCATCATTATGAAGATGTAGTACGAATCTCAGTGGCAGAGCTCTGAATTCAAACACCTGCCATTATTTGGCTCAAATGTTTTCCGTTTAAAAGCATAATGTGAGCTATAAAACATTTGTGTGGGATCAAAATGATTCCAGTCACACTGAATTGAGTCTGATTTTAATACCCAAATGAACCCAACAGCAATGCAAAATCACCCCCTAATGTTCCATCTTCATGGTAGAACATCTGCGGTTAAATGTTCAGATGGGTTTAACACACTTTTTCCTACACCCAGTGATCCGTAAAGCGTGTCTTTCATCAGTTCTCAGGGAGCGAATGCTGTTTAAAATGTTCCATGAATCACCTCTTGTTTCATGGTTTGCTGTTTGAAGTTAACGGTGGCCTGATCAGGAGTTTTGGGGCTGGTCACTGACTGACCACTGGAAACAGTATAATTCATGACTATTTGAAGCCTTCTATGTTTCATGTAGTATTTATTTAATTAGCTTTTCTTATATACAATATATATATATATATATATATATATATATATATATATATATATATATATATATATATAATATATATATGCATTCTATAGGTTGTTTTTCAAGCACCTTATTACGACCTATATTTACATTTTAAAGTCATGCGCCCTCTAGCTGACATAAAAATAATGACAGTGTCGTGTTACGTTTGACATCATGATATGACGTATATGACTGTCGTTACCAGTCAAAATGCGTGTTCATTTTAATGCAATGTGTGGACTTTTTACCACCATTTGTCATATTTCCATTTAGCAAAAATATTGTTTTTAATTTACAACTACACCCACCCCATCCCTGAACCTGCCCACTGATTTATAGTTATTCACACTTTATGAGCACGTGTTCCCTGGGATCAAACTCACGATCGCATGATCACATGTTGTTGTTGTATAGTGCAATGCTTTACCAACTGAGCTATGCAAAACCTGAAATATTAAAGCTACACTGTGTGATATTTTCCCCCATCTAGCGGTGTGACGGTACAGTGCCTTGCGAAAGTATTCGGCCCCCTTGAACTTTGCGACCTTTTGCCACATTTCAGGGTTCAAACATAATGATATGAAACTGAAATTTTTTATGAAGAATCAACAACAAGTGGGACACAATCATGAAGTGGAACGAAATGTATTGGATATTTCAAACTTTTTTAACAAATCAAAAACTGAAAAATTGGGCTTGCAAAATTATTCGGCCCCCTTAAGTTAATACTTTGTAGCGCCACCTTTTGCTGCGATTACAGCTGTAAGTCGCTTGGGGTGTGTCTCTATCAGTTTTGCTCATCGAGAGACTGAAATGTTTGCCCATTCCTCCTGCAGAACAGCTCGAGCTCAGTGAGGTTGGATGGAGAGCGTTTGTGAACAGCAGTTTTTAGTTCTTTTCACAGATTCTCGGTTGGATTCAGGTCTGGACTTTGACTTGGCCATTCGAACACCTGGATATGTTTATTTCTGAACCATTCCATTGGAGATTTTGCTTTATGTTTTGGATCATTGTCTTGTTGGAAGACAAATCGTTTTGCAAAAGTTTTGCATTGTTGCCAAAAAGTTCAATTTTGGTTTCATCTGACCAGAGCAGCTTATTCCACATGTTTGGTGTGTCTCCCAGGTGGCTTGTGGCAAACTTTAATCGACACTTTTTTCTTCTTGCCACTCTTCCAGAAAGGCCAGATTTGATTGCTGTCCCATGGACAGAGTCTCCCACCTCAGCTGTAGATCTCTGCAGTTCCTCCAGAGTGATCATGGGCCTCTTGGCTGCATCTCTCATCAGTCTTCTCCTTGTATGAGCTGAAAGTTTAGAGGGACGGCCAATTCTTGGTAGATTTGCAGTAGGGCTGTCATTTTTGAAAAAAATCTAATTCGAACAGATATCAAATATCAAGCAATGTATTTGAATATTCTAATATCTACGACCCACCCCTCATTTAAAAAAAACCCCAAAAAACGGACACTGCCGTAACGGAGATTCAATCACAAATGCATTAACAGTCTGACAGTTATAAACAGGACTCAGGCCACAGCCTGTATGGAAAAATAAATTGTTAACTTAATGTTTGAAACAGCAGGTTATGAACTGAATCGATATGAAGTGCCACTATACAATCATCACAGCTTTCAGTTTGTCTACCGCATCAGATGTCGACGCCGTCCTCTCCAGCAGCTGGAATTTGTTTACGTATGCCATAGCAACTCTCAACGGCCACCAGGACTTATACGGTTTTATAAAAGCTATTTATTTGTTGTAAAGTGTAATAATCAGCTCAGAAAAAATAAATTCTAATGTCAGGTGCAGTTGAAGTAGTTGTTTGTTTGCTTACATGGGTAGGTTTAGGGACAGTGTCATTATGCCAACATTATCTTCATAACTTCTTACGAAATAAACAGTTTATCCCTCAGAAAAATGTACTTTCCTCTTGTCAACATGCTTGGTGCATGTGAGCGCGGCGTGTGCGGCATACGTCATATAAGGACGCACACTCAAAAGTAATCCGGTCAAGTCATGTACATGGTGAAATGTTTCGTTTGATCGATTCATGAAAAGGTTTATCCCACCCATCTCAAAACCATTACAATTTCATTCAGTTTGGGCATTTTTATTACGATTGAGGTGTTTATATGGAGCATTTTCATTCAGATTGGACTTTTAAACCGATTACAGTGCTCCATGTAAACGCACCCGACTGTAGATGGCACTTTAAAAACCGAATTGTTTATTTATAGTTCGATTACGGATATTTCACGTCATGTTTGAATGCATATTCGAATATCAAATAAAAAGTGACAGCCCTAATTTCCAGTGGTCTGATACTCCTTCCATTTCAATATTATCGCTTGCACAGTGCTCCTTGGGATGTTCAAAGCTTTAAAGGAAATCTTTTTGTATCCAAATCCGGATTTAATCTCCTCCACAACAGTATCTCGGACCTGCCTGGTGTGTTCCTTGTTCTTCATGATGCTCTCTGCGCTTTAAACGGACCTCTGAGACTATCACAGTGCAGGTGCATTTATACGGAGACTTGATTACACACAGGTGGATTCATCATCATCATTAGTCATTTAGGTCAACATTGGATCATTCAGAGATCCTCACTGAACTTCTGGAG
Source organism: Pseudorasbora parva (assembly GCF_024679245.1). Lineage (NCBI taxonomy): Eukaryota > Metazoa > Chordata > Actinopteri > Cypriniformes > Gobionidae > Pseudorasbora > Pseudorasbora parva. The sequence goes on from NC_090178.1 coordinate 43,352,227, forward strand.
AGAGTTTGCTGCACTGAAAGTAAAGGGGCCGAATAATTTTTCAGTTTTTGATTTGTTAAAAAAGTTTGAAATATCCAATAAATTTTGTTCCACTTCATGATTGTGTCCCACTTGTTGATTCTTCACAAAAAGTTACAGTTTCATATCATTATGTTTGAAGCCTGAAATGTGGCAAAAGGTCGCAAAGTTCAAGGGAGCTGAATATTTTCGCAAGGCACTGTATATAGCCTAGTGTAGATTGTTAAAATAAACATTTTAAATTAGAACTTACAATAGACAAAAACAGCCAACAGTTTTTTTTTCTTTGTTTTTAAATTAAATCCTAAAGGTCATAAAGAACTTTGTTTTTCCACCTCCAAGAAAGGAATATTTCACTTGTTTACCTAAATCTAAATGCAATTTTCCTTGCTCTACCCAAGGCAAAAAGCCATGTGTTGACTTTGAAACAGAGTACACTTTACAGTATGCATCTGTGGCACAATTACTAGATTTTCGCATCAATACATGTTTGTTTTATTGCAGACAGTGCACAGTTATTTTAATTCAGCGCGTTCAGCACAGCAAAATAGGCTCGGTGCAGAGGTGCAGAAACAATCGCGGCACTTCGCACTGACAGACCGAAAGTGCGTGCAGTGTGAAAACTGTAATCTGTTAACATGGGTACTGTGGTTAGGTTCTTGGGTGAAAGGAAGAAGGCAGGGTCGGCTGGACTGGGACTCTGGTTTTTATTCAACCACTCAAAAATAAACACAACAGGCGCACGTGGGCGCATCAAACATAAGCAGCTTCTCCAAATGTCAATCAGTTGATCTCTTCTTTCAGTGTCACTCTCCACAGCCAGCACACAGTCTCAATCCCAGTCCAAAACTCTCTCCCTCATCTCTCTCTGTCGTGGATTTTAAGCCGTCTCTCCACGCCAATTACTGCAATCAGACACAGGTGTTATTCATTTGCACTTGACCCACTTACGCCCCGCTCGGCTCCGCATTCTCTCTCCCTCTGCCGATCCCGCAAAACCACGCCTCCCCTGCCACAGGTACAAAAAAACACGCACCGCAAACAGACCACACTGTGTGTGAAATGGGCATCAGCAGGTGTCGCGATAGCCATGCTCGATATATTGCCACTTTTACACGACTTTCTCATGCTGCCACAGCAACATTACATACATACTGTTACAGTTTTGTCCACCACCCTTTTTCCATCATCATTATATTTCACGGGTAAGCCAAAATGCTCTCATGCGATGTGAATGATGCGGGAAGCTCAAGTTCTTCTGCTCATCCGCTAGCCATTGTTGTTGACTGATTATGCCTTCACGTGAACACATGCTGCGTGTAGTTTCACTGAAACTCGGCATCGAGTTTAAAGGAACAAAATTACTTAAAAAGTAATATCGACAAATAACACGCTCATTTACTCTGCGATCGCTAAACAATTAAGATTAATCCGCAAGTATAAAAAAAAGAAAAAAAAGCGCAATAAATCCGCAGGTCACGTGCGTGCCGAACTGTGGGTCGTGATTCATTCGGATCACGGATCAACGGCGATCCGTCTCACCCCTAACTTTAAGATAAGTAGTTTCTAAGGATACTGATCTTTAGAAGGCAGACTGAGATGGTGGATGGGATGTTTGTGTAACATTATCACATTATTACTGTTTGATAACATAGTCAAGCAAAAGGTCATATTGATCACCATTGTGTGTCTGTCGAGTGGAAAGAGCGAGACCATTTTGCAGTGTTTACTACAGTAAAGTTGACGAGTGGATCTCTGAGCTGCTGTGAGTGAGTGGAGGTGGGGATAATTTGTGCATTCATAGATCCGCGTATACTAAATGAGACAAGGGTGTAAAGTTACATTCAAGCTTTTTTAAGACATGAAGACTGCCGTTTTTTTACAGGGGAAAAAACTTTAAATATATCATTTTGGTGAGTTTTAAGAGATAAAATTATTGACTACAGTGTATAGCCAAAACCCAAATCGCTCCCCGGGTGCTGCAGCAAATGACTGTTCAATGCTCTGGGTGTGTGCCCATGGTTGGCAGTGTGTGTGTGTTCACTACTCACTGCCCCTAATGTGTGTGCACTAACTTGGATGGGTTAAATGCATGGACAAATTCCAAGTATGGGTTACCTACATCTCACCTTCACATCATGTCTTTCACTATTTTACAGTATCCATGTTACATTTACATACTAGTAATAAAAGTAGTAATAAAAAAAACATAGTAGTAATAAAAGTAAATTATGGATATGCATCTAACCCTATAGTAAGTATATGTCCTTAATTGATATTACTTAAACATATAACTACACTTAAAGCTGCACTATGTAATTTTTATGTCCGCTAGAGGGCGCCTATTCAAAACAAAGGTGTAGTTTGGTGACGCCAAGTTTGAGCTCAGAATCTGTGGTCTTCACCTCACAGCTGGTTGGAAAAGAAACGGGATAGGACTCAGGCAGAAATCATGTTCATGGATGCGATTATTAATGTTACTGTAGTGTGAAGCTGGAGCAATTGTTGCACAAACACACGGCTCGTGAGCAGCGGGACTTTTACTTTGATGGGACACAGTCGCTGGCGCCATTTCCCCTTGTCCGGTCATGAGTATGAAGAAACGCAGCTCTGTTTATCATATTAAATACATTTAAGTGTGTTTAAAATTATATTCTGTGTTCGCTCAGAGGCTGCTGTGACACTTGTTCACACTGCTAAGAGAAAAGCATTTCTACAGAATAAAACCGGAAACCGAGGGTAACGCAGATATGACGCAATTGACTCGTGACTCGCTCAGACGTCCCGGCTCCTTGGTTAAAAAAGCAATTTTCTCACAATTTACAAATAGTTAGAAACATTAACTCAACTGAACAAAATATATAACACTGGCCTGGTGGTTTTTGGATATTTTACTGCAAAAATCAAATAGTGCACCTTTAAGTGTTACACTTTATTATAAGGTGTCATTGTTACATGCCAAAATCGAAAACAGAATTCAATTAACCGCACAGCCCCATAGTTTCTTGCTGTCGTTGCAATGTCTCTGTTACTGACAGATGAATTAGTAAAACGTTCCCGTTCTCTCTCTGTCTTAAAACTTTGAAAACTGCTCATATTCCTTTATGTGACAAACCTTCAAATGTCTGGTGAGGTTGGTGGAGTTGAAATGTTTTTCCTTAGCACACACATTGCAAAATGCAAATCGATCGTCTTTTTCAGACACCTGGTAGAACTGCCAGACGTAAGTGAATTATTTCAGCTGCACACCACACAGAAAAGTTTTGCGTCTTCTGATCAGCCTTTATAGAGACCACGATTAAACTATTTACAGTGATCATATTGGCTGATAAAAATCTGATCAGAGGATTATTTGTTGTGTTATCAACATGATCACTTTAACCAGCTCCTGATATGAAGAACTAGCAATGTCTGATTCAATACAGCAGCATTCAGAGTTTAAAAGGGCTACGTTCAGACTGCAGGCAAAGGTGGCCCAAAACAACAGATTGTTTCGCTCATATGTGACTCAGATCTGTTTATTTCATAGTTGTGTGACCAGCACAAATGGATTTTTTTTTCCAATTCTGATTCGGGCCACTTCCGTATGTGGTACTAAATCTGATATAGTCACATCGAAAGTCACAGCATGTTTACAGCACTCTTGATCGACATTTGTCACAGTTCTGTGCTGATGGAAGCCACTCCAAAGATTTTACATACACTACATTTTACATACATTTGGTCATTTGGTTAAGTTAATATGGAAAACGGTAGTGGAGGGACAGTGAGGTCTAGGTATAAAGGTTACAGCTCTATACAAGCAAAACCTGAGGGAAAACTATTTGTTTAAAAATATAAAAACTTAGCTCTCGTTCTCCTCATATTCTCAAATTCAGCAGCACATCATCTTATAAATGAACACGTAAACACTGATTTCAGTGTCCTCCATGTTTACGTCTGTTATTGTTCTTTTGTGAATATGGGTCCGTTTGAGACCATGATCTGTTCAAACTCTCAATTAAAACAAATTATTGCCAAACAAATAATATCACATCTGAGCAATAAATCAGACTTGAGTACTAAGGCTTTGCAATGTGAGCTAAGTCAAAGTTATACATTCAATCTGTGCAGTTTTATTATTCTAAAGTAGTTCAAAGTTTAGTCTTTGAACACGCAAACAGACAATACTGCAGATCTAAAGTTTGTGTTCTTTTAAATCTAACTCTTTGGTCACAACATGACGAATCAATTTTCTATTGTTAATATGTCTTCACCTAGTACAGATTTGCAGATCAGAGTTCACCAAACTTGATAGAGTTGAACTTGTATGGCAAGCCATTTAGACTATTATTCATTCCCACGATTTAAATTATTATTATTATTTTCAATTCAGTTTTCACTAGTAAAATGCTAATTCTTGATAACAGGAATTACATTTCCTCTAGTAAAGATGTTGATGAGTAACCAACCACATAATTATTAATATATAAAAAAATATATTTTGTATTTCTGATATGTGAAACAGGGATTTCTAAGAAATCAATTATTGATATCAAAAAATGTATTTGAATGTCCGCCTATGAACTGTAGTGAAAATGATATTTGATGTACTAGTTGAAATATTGCAAGCTGTTTTGACTTTTATTGGTTTCCAGGGTATGATTTCCTGATTGCAACAATAACATTTCCACAAATTCTTAATGTCAGAAATCGTCTCAGGTTACGTATGTAACCCTAGTTCCCTGAGGGAACGAGACGCTGCGTCGAAACGCTGTGAGAACGCCTCTGCGTTAATGCGTCGTGAAGCGCCTGTAGAACCATTCCATCGGAAAAAAGATCGATCGTCGGCGTGATGACGTCATCGACCGGAAGCTATAAAACGTCCGTGAAAACAAACAGGAACTAACTTCTGATAAAGCCTGAAGTAAGTGATCACGGACACGCCGGGAGTATGGCAAAGCGACGCAGCGTCTCGTTCCCTCAGGGAACTAGGGTTACATACGTAACCTGAGACGTTCCCTTTCGGGGAACTCGAGCTGCGTCGAAACGCTGTGAGAACGCTTATACCCACAACGCCATAGGACCAAGTGTCTCGTATGTGTGAAGCCGAAGCGCACACGGTTACGAGAGTACCTGCGCCCCAACAGTAGATGCCAGGTCTAGTTCGTAGAACCTGACGAAGGTTAAAGGAGACGACCATCCGGCCGCGTTACAAATATCGTGGAGGGAAGCCCCTGACAAAAGTGCTTTAGAAGCAGCCATACCCCTGGTTGAATGCGCCCGGACAGCCAGTGGAGACTGCTGCCCGGCCACCTCATAAGCAAGTGAGATGGCCTCGACCACCCACTTGCTCATCCTCTGCTTAGATACTGGGGCCCCTTCTTAGGGGGCCCGAAACAGACAAACAGCTGATCAGTTTTTCTCCACAGGGCAGCTCTGTGGACATAGTATCTAGTGCTCTAACAGGGCACAGCAGATTAATCCTTCCTGGTCTGACGTCGTGAAAGGAGGAGGACAGAATGCTTGAAGAGTAATGGGGCCCCGTGGGCTCGTAGGAACCTTGGGGACATAACCCGGCCTGGGATGTAGAAATCCCCGGCGCAAACTCTAGACATGAGGGCCCTACAGACAGGGACTGAATATCTCTTATTCTTTTGAGAGATGAAATAGCCAAAAGGAATATAGTCCTGAGGTGAGGAACTTATCTGACACCTCCTCCAAGGGTTCAAACGGAGGCTCGGACAAGCCCCGCAAAACACAGGCTACGTCCCATGCTGGGACCCTCGAGTGCATAACAGGCCTCAACCTTAAAGTGCCACGGAGGAAACGTGTAATCAGAGGGTGTCTTCCCAAGACACTCCACCCAAAGGGACGTGGAAGGCACCCAAGGCCGCCACGTACGCCTTTATTGTGGAGGGGGTCAACCCTGCCGAGAACCTTGCCTGCAGAAACTCCAGCACTGTACCAACCGGGCAGTTAACTGGGTCCCACTGGCGTTCTCTGCACCATGCTGAGAAAAGTTTCCCTTTCAGAGCGTACAGTTTCCTCGTAGACGGAGCTCTGGAGTGAAGGATGGTCTCTACGACCTCGGCCGAGAGACCTTCCTCTATGAGCCTAGCCCCCTCAGAGGCCAGGCCCACAGTTTCCACATCTCTGGGCGTGGGTGCAGGAATCTCCCGCCCGCCTGAGAGCGTAGATCCCTCCTGGTCGGAATCTCCATCGGAGAGCCTTCCAGGAAAGATATCAGGTCCGAAAACCATACTCGGGTCGGCCAGTACGGAGCCACTAGAAGTACCTGGGCCCCGTCCCGGCGTACCCTCTCCAGAACTCCTGGAAGCAAGACAATCGGGGGGAAGGCGTACAGAGGTGGCCTCGGCCACCCCTGTACCATGGCATCCAACCCCAGCGGGGCTGGATGGGTCAGAGAAACCACTGCGGGCAGTGAGAACTCTCCGCCGAAGCAAATAGCTCCCATATACCTTCCATAGGAGCTCCACCACTTCTGGGTGGAGTCTCCATTCCCCGGGCCTCGGCCCCTGCCTCGACAGGCTGTCTGCTTCCTGATTCAGGACCCCCGGGATATATACTGCTCTGACTGACAGCAATTTCCCTTGGGCCCACAGGAGGATCCGATGTGCCAATTTGTCCAACGGACGGGACCTCAGACCCCCCTGGTGATTTATATAGACGACCACCGATGTGTTGTCTGCACATGGTGGCCCCTGAGGTCGGGCAGGAACTGTTTCAATGCAAGAAACACTGCGAGCATCTCTAGCCGATTTACGTGCCAGTGCCGCTGATGTTCCTGCCATAGACCCTGGGATGAGCGACCACTCATGGTCGCCCCCCCCAGCCCGTGAGAGAGGCATCTGTCGTTAGCGTTACGCGACGAACATGAGCCCCTAACACGGGACCCTGAGATAGAAACCCCGGGTTTTCCCACATGACCAGAGCACGTAGGCATCGCCGCGTGACTGTGATCGTGCGGAGCGGATTTCCCCTCGGGGAGAATCCCTTTGTTTTGAGCCACCACTGCAGTGGCCTCATGTACAGTAGGCCAAGAGGTATTACATTGGACGCTGCTGCCATGAGACCTAACAGTTTCTGGAACTGTTTCACAGTGACGGCCCGGCCTAGCTTCTGTTCTTTGACTGCTGCCAGGATCGATGCTATGCGTGTTGGCGATAATTGCGCCCGCATTATTACCGAGTCCCAGTTCACACCTAGAAAAGTGGTTCTCTAAGCCGGAGAAAGCACACTCTTCTTGGCGTTCAGCCTCAACCCCAACTTGATATTTGATTGATACTTGATATCGATGCTGAACCGCCATCTGCTCTGTATTCGCTAGAATCAGCCAGTCGTCGATATACCTCAGAATGCGGATGCCCTGTAGACGCAACGGCGCCAGTTCTGCATCCACACACTTGGTAAATGTGCGGGGTGACAGTGCTAGACCGAAAGGAAGCTAATGTCGGGCGTAAGCCCCATCCTTCTTCGGCACGATGAAGTAACGGCTGTAAAACCCAGACTCCCTGCTGGGAGGGGAAACCCTCTCTATAGCCCCTTTTTGCAGGAGTGTCTGTACTTCCTGTACCATTACCAGAGCCTGCTCCGGGCCCACCTCTGTAGGTAGGACACCGTTGCAGGACCCAATGAGATATATTCGATTGACGTTTCCACTCGTCTAGAGAATCTACTAAGGGAACCAGCCTCTCGAGGCTGGCCTCTGGTGTACTTTGAGCAACAAGCACAGTGCCCTGAAGCGGCGGACCGGCAGGGAACGACTGACTTGACTGCTCGGGAGCCCCCCGAAGGGGGAGCGGACCACCCTCGAGTGGCCCGCGGGGACCGCCTGCGCCCCGTCATTGCGGCGGGGTTGGCCGCGCGGCCCCCAGAGGGCGCTGCAGGACAACGGGTACCGTAGGCAGAGGTAAACACCGTTTCCCTTCGGAGGGGACTACCCTCAGCGTCCTTTTGTTTCTCCTGCCCTCCGAGGAGGGGGCGGCCCACCCTCAGGTGGCCCGCAGAGACCGACTGCGCCCCGGCATTGCGGCGGGGTTGGCAGCGCGGCCCCCAAAGGGTGCCGCAGGGAAAACGGGTACCGTAGGCAGGGGTAAACACCGTTTCCCTACGGGGGGAACCACCCTCAGCGTCCTGGCGCCTCTAGCGTCAGGAACGCTTCGACGAGGCCTTCTTGGCGATCAGGACTGTCCTCAGATCAGCCCTGCCCCTCGAAGGGCTCGTCTGAGAGTGCCGCCCCTCGTCCCCGCGCTGAGGGGGAGTTCGGGTGGCGACGCTCTGTTTTTGTTTTGCCCTGTGCGAGGCGCTCGTACTCGGCTTGGGCTGCTTGATGTCAGCAGCAGCCCCAGGGACCTGGACCCTGAGAGGGAGAAACTGCTTGAGCGCCGCAGCTTGCTTTTTGGACTCCTGGAACCTCTCGGTGACAGTATGGACTGCGTCACCGAAGAGGCCTCCAGGAGAAAGCGGCGCATCCAGCAGAAAAGCTTTCTCCCTCTCTTTGATGTCAGTGGGGTTCAACCATAAGTCCCTCTCCGTGGCCACCAGGGCTGCCATAGAGCGGCCCACACATCTGGCCGTCTCTTTGGTGGCCCGGAGAGCTAAATCGGCAGAAGAACGAAGTTCCGTAATAATATCTCCCCCCACTGCATCGCTACTGTCCAGATCCCTCAGCAGGTCAGCCTGGTATGCCTGCACGATTGCCATAGTGTGCAGGCATGCAGCCGCCTGACCCGCTGCCGAGTACGCTTTGCCCACCAACGCCGACGTTGTTTTTAGAGGTCTGGTGGGCAAAGACGGGGCTTTAAGGGACGATGCCGAGGAAGGCGAGAGATGGCTCGCGAGCGTCTCTTCAACCTTTGGCATCGCCCCATACCCATACTGTTTCAGCCCAGCGATGTTACTATAGACCGAAGTCTGTGGGCTGAAAACGCGGTATGATGCCGGTCTCTTCCACGATCTTGCCACCTCAGTGTGCAAGTCGTGAAAGAACGGCAAGCCCCGCCGCTGAGGCTCTGAAGCGCGAGAAGGCAGGAATCTCTCGTCTAATTTACTTGCACGTTTACTTCCTGCCTCGTATCTCTCGGTTGGCCAGTCGATGTTAAGCCTGGCCACCGCTCGCGTCAGAACCTCAACGAGCTCCTCGCATGCAGGGGACTGAAGTGGCGAGTCTTCAGTCTCGATGCTTTCAACGTCCACCTCCTCAGAGCTGGACAGATGAAGCACCGGCGACTCTCTCGGGGGGGAAGAAACCGCCATGCGTGCTTCCATGCCCCGAGAAGAGCCGCTGGATGGTGCAGGTGAGGGCAGAGATAAGGCAGCGCCCGTCTCTAACCCCTCTGCAACATCCAATTGTGATCCCCACGACTGCAGCCTCCGCTCCGCCTCGGCGGCAGCGGGACCAGAGCCGCGGGGAACACGAGCCGAGGCACCCTCCTCAAAGAGTGCCCGGCGGGAGCGCAGCGTTCTCAGTGGCATACGCTCACAGTGCTCGCAAGCAGCCCCCTCGAGGGCTGCCTGGGCATGCTGCGCTCCCAAGCAGGCTACACAAAGAGAGTGTGTATCCCCACTCGTGATGTAACGTGGGCAGGGCTGAACACAACTCTTAAAACTGCTTTCACTCGCCATAATTCTCTATCTATTTTATTTTCTCTTTGTTTTGTTAATATATATGAAATATTTAACAAAAAGGGTGGAAAAACTCTTCAATAGACAGACAAAAACACCAAATAGACAGACAGGTTCACACAGATCGCTTGCTGAAGGCTCAGAAGCTAGTTCCTGTTTGTTTTCACGGACGTTTTATAGCTTCCGGTCGATGACGTCATCATGCCGACGATCAATCTTTTTTCCGATGGAATGGTTCTACAGGCGCTTCACGACGCATTAACGCAGAGGCGTTCTCACAGCGTTTCGACGCAGCTCGAGTTCCCCGAAAGGGAACAGATTTTTACTGCTGCTAATAATGCAATTTTGATATCAGGAATTACATTCCCACTAGAATAAATGTGAACTCTTGATTTCTCACAGAAATACGAATTCATTTCAACTAGTAAAAAACTATATAATTAAATAATAATGAAACTATAATTAAACTATTTATCTGTAATTGATTTATTACTGGTTAAATGTCACCATAGGCTGCCTTTAACATGTCAGCTGTGTACATAGATAGACTGTTATTCTTGGACCTCATTGCCCAGTATGCTCTGCTCATTATTAGTTTACCTGTTTCACCTATGTCTTGTTTTCTTAGTTTACTCCTCAGTCTATTTAAATGCCATTTGCCTTGTGTTCTGGATGAAGTCTTGTTAGTTTTTTTGTTGTTGCTGGTTTTGGTTTACATTCTCTGTTGGCATTTTGAGCAGTTCTTGGTTTTCTTAAGTTTGATTTCTGTCTGAGCCTTGGATTCCCTTTTCCTGTCTGACCTCCTTGGAGTGTATGGGGTGTATTTGGACTGATTATACGTGCTTGACCCTTTGCCTGGTATGGACTTTGACCTTGGATAATACTTGTGTTAATAATGTGTTTGGATTCTCACTCCTTCTGCTGTATGCTGCCATTTCAACACCAAATCATTACACTGCCTTTCAAATTCAGTTGTTGAATGGATTTCTTAAAACTCCACATATCAGAAATACAATTCTTACTAGTAAAAACCTTTATTTTTGATATCAATAATCATGTGCCCAATACTTGATATCAATATTTTGATTGACAGTTAATATCTGAGATCATGAACGTGATTGTTACTAGTAAGAAAGACATTTTAGATTTGAAATTACTCTCCAAATTATTAATTTCAGAAATACATGTTCAGATATCAGAAATAACAAATGTAACATGTACAGACAGCAAACATTTCAACTAGGGAAAATTGACTGGACTAGACATGCATAGACATTGGATAATTCTTATAACTGACATTTCTCTGGGCCAATCGGAATCTTAGCTCACTTTGCGTCAGAATCTTGAAGCACACAGCGTCAACTGACTGAGCTCGTCGCCATTGAACGAGACACCTGGCAGCCTGGCTACCACGCGAGTCTGACGGATGGAAGGAAGCAAACTTAGTGTTCAATTTAAGCATGGCCGTAGATTACGGGGGGGACGTGTCCCCCGCACTTTTAATAAAGTGTATTTTCATCCCCCGCACTGGGTCTCCCCGATCCTAGTCGACCCGCTCCGAGTGGGATTCGATCCGGCGTTACCAGCTCGAGGGCGGGCAAGTTAACAGGGACGCTAAAGACAGCTTTCTCTACCTCGGTTGATTGCGCGCTTCTTGAGGTACGGGCAAGTGTATTTATACATAGAAACCAATGTGAATACATCAAGAATTAAATTCAGAGACAAAAAATAATCCATGCATGACCTGTCATTTTAGTCGTATCTAAATATGAGGAGGGCGCTCTCACAGAAAGTCCAAAAGCGGATTCGTAGAAACTTACGGTCACGCTGGAGCTGCAGCTGAAGGAAAACAATCGTTATGAGCCGAAATGTGACGACGATAATCAGACGATTGCGACAATATGCTTTATGTGTGTTTTTTCAAACCATCTTAATGTAGGCTATTTGTTGACAATAAAGTTGGCCTATATCATATGAATAATGCAGTGCTAACTGACAGCTTTTTAAATGTTTATCTTCTGCTCACCAAAGCTGCATTTATTTAATAAAAAATACAGTTAAAACAGTAATATTGTGAAATACCATTACACATGAAAACAGCCTTTTTTTCTGTGAATATAGTAAAGTGTAATTTATTCCTTTGATTAAAGCTGAATTTATCATCATTACTCCAGTCTTCAATGATCCTTCACTAATCACTCTCATATGAGGATTTTATAATCAAGAAACAATTTTGATTATTATCTGTGTTGAAAACAGTTGTGCTGCTTAAAAATGTTGTGGAAACCATGATTCATTTTATTTTTCAGGATTTTTTGATGAGAAAGTTCAATGGACAGCATTTATTAAATACATTATTATCTTTTGTAACATTACAAATATCACTTGTGATCAATTTAGTTTAGCCTATGTCTGATCAAAAAAAGTATTAATTTCTCTCTTTTTTAATTTTACCACAAAGGTTTGAATGGTATGGTGGTTTCCGCAAAATGAAGCAGCACCATGAGCATCAAAACTGTTTTCAACACTGATAATAATCATAAATGTTTGTTGAGCATCAAATCCTAATATGAGAATGATTAGTGACACTGAAGACTGGAGAAATGATGATAAAATCAGCTTTGATCACAGAAATAAATGACACTTAACTATATATTCACGTAGCGAACAGATGATGTACATCAGAATAATATTTCACTATTATTTCATATAGTGAATAATATATGAAATATATATGGGGGGGGGGGGGCAGTGTCTCCCCACCCCCCGGACACTGTCACCTTTTTTACTCTGAGGAGTTTGCAGGTCTGTTGATAAAAAAAATTATGAAAATTGTTTTCTGATATGTGGAATTTGAATTTTTACTAGTAATAAATCAATTGATATCAAGTATTGAATTTGAATGGCAGCCTATGGTGACATTTAACTAGTGAGAATACAATTATCAAGAATTTGTGTTTTTACTAGTGGAAAAGTAATTCCTGGGATCAAAAATATCCATTGTTAGTAGAAATCCAATTCCTGATATCAATAGTCAAATAGTGGAAATTGAATGGTTGATATCAAGAATTAATATTCTGGGAATGAATAAATGTCAAAACGGCTTGCCATATAACATGTATTCTTTTTTTTTAACTGAGCTCTAATATATTTGCATAATGGCGAAATTAGGTTTGATTCTTCAACAGGAACAAAAACTCTTTGACACGGGATCCTTGTGGACTATAGGATTAGAAACCGATGATTAAATTGATTGACAGTGGGCATGCTATTATACAGACACACTGATGTTGGTTCAGCTGCCTAAACAGACATATCATCAGCAAAAAAACACCAGCCTCACCAGGCAATGTAATTACTACACACAACAAACCCGTTTACACAAGGCCACTGATAGACATTTGACTCCCAAATATTTGTTGCTCTCTTTACAAACACTGACCAGACTGCACATGCTGCTGTTGAATCGTTTAGCTACTCGTTTTCAGTTCTTGGCTTGTCATTGACCGCCCCGGCATGAATGACAAACAAACCACCTCAGCATTACTTGGCAAAACCTCAACCGGTGGACATTTGACAGCTCCTCCACCTGGACTCGTCCGTCACCTGAGTTTGTTAAACCAGCTGTGAATCCACTGCATGATTATGACACAAATGATGTGCCAGGAATATAATTATGTAAATTCTCTTAGCAATAGTATAATTTTTGTATCTCTAAAGCAAATGAGGTGGTGCTTGTCTGTGCAAAACCCAGTGCCTCAATGGTAATGGTAAAGTTTCCAGGGCATCACTATGTTGCTGAGATGTTCTGAGTGGTTGTTGACATGTTGCTACGCAGTTGCTAGGTGGTTTCATGCTGTCTGAAACTTGTGGTCTCTATATATGACTCAGCTCCTTCTTTCAGTGGAAATCCGGGGGAAAATTTTTGTGTGCCTTTTTTTATTCTCTGCCACACAAAATCACGTGTGTAATTAATAAAGTTTTATAATAAATTAAAGTTTATTAAATTGATATCCTTGCCTAATAAAACAGCTAAAACCAGCCTAGGCTGGTTGGCTTGTTTTTAATCTGGATGTATCTGGTTTAAGCTGGTCTTTGGCCAAGCTGGTCTTTGGCCAAGCTGGTTTTTGGCTGGTCTCCCAACCAGCCTAGGAGACCAGTTTAAACCATACACTGTAAAAAAATATTGTTGTTTTTTTTTGGTTTAACTTAAAAAAGTAAGTAACCTGGTTGCCTTAATTTTGAGTTTATTGAAATTAAAAATTTGAGTTGATTCAATGAAGGAAATTAGTTTAATAAATAGAAACTCAAAATATTATTGTATCTGAACCACATAAAAATGTGATAAATCATGAAAATAGCACTATTTGGCATGTTTCACTGCGTCATTGGAAATAAAACACACACAATTACCCAATATGGTTACAAAATCTTTTAATAATATTTTAATAAAGGTTGTCGAATCTCAAAAAATGTTCATTGTATTAACTCAAAATTTTAAAATCAATGAACTCAAAATTTTAAGGCAACCAGGTAACTTTTTTTCTAAATAATTTTTTACAGTGTACACATCCAGATTAAAAGCCAGCTAAAACCAGCCAACCAATTTAGGCTTGATTTAGCTCAGGGTTTTTCAGCTTTTACAAATCAATACTTATTGTTCTGATCGATTTCATGTCCTGTGATTGTTTCTTAGTGAGAGGAGCACAGTTTAGATTCTTCTTCATCTATCTGATCAATTTTATAATTTCTCACAGTGCTCATCTTAATCTCGTCCAATTAGCCGGTGTAATTTAGAGGATGGCCAGTGTCAGAGCATTTGGCTTTGTTGAATGAATAATTTAGCATTTATTCGACCTTGTCTGACACATATCTGAGAGTGTCTAATGAGTCTAACGAGTGGCATTAGGCATCATTAGTGCTCTATGATCAGACTATAAGTAGTCTTTGGTGCTGTAAAATATACATTACAATGTTTTCCGAAAGACACAAGCATACAAAACATACTCTCCATTTAAAACTGCTGAAGAATGTTTTAATTATATTGTAGTAGCAGTGACAGTAGAGCAAGTGCTCTGAGATGAATGGGAATGTAAATGGATGGTTCTGTTAAGGTATTAAACACCCCTAGAGACCAACACACAGGCACATATCACTCACACACTCTGATGTCTGCGTGAGTTTCCAGCACTCAACAAAACCATGTTCCTCACAAAGTGCTTTAAATACTTCCTCGGGCTTCTGCTAGACACACACACACACACACACACACACACACACACACACACACACACACACACACACACACACACACACACACACACACACACAATTCAATGATAGGTTCAGCCGAGAATGGCCAGAGTGGAGTCACATGACCTGAGCAGCCAATGAGGGTTTAGCTGCCACGAGCGGGACAGGGCGTCTGACCCTCACAGGCGTGTCTGACTGCTGAAAAGGAATGCTTGCATTAACACAAGTTCTGAATCAACACGGCAAGAGCGTTAAACTGAACTTTATCTGACCATAGTCGTGGCATGTTAGCACTGCATTGATGCATTTTATTTCTAAACACACCTTTGTAAAAAGTAGTACACTTTTGTCTACTTTTAAAAGGAGAATTTATTACAGAAATAATACACTTTGAAAGTATATGCTTAGTTGTGAACTGAATGTAATGTTTTTGGACAATTACATGTTTTCTAATTCATATTAAATGTAATTAGCTGAACTTTAGAGGGCTTTTTTGACCCACTTAAAGACATACTTTACCCAAAAGGAGAATGTTGTCATCATTTACCCACCCCCAAGTTGTTCCAGAATTTATGAATTTCTTTCTTCTGCTGAACACAAAAGAAGATTGTTTGAAGAATGTCTGTAACCAAACAGTTTATGACTTATTCTTTCCCCCCCCCCCCCCCCCCCCCCCCCTCCCACTATGAAAGTCAAGGGCTTCTGTCAACAGTTTGGTTAACCATAATCTTAAAAATATCTTCTCTGATGTTCAGCAGAAGAAAAAAAATCATACCGGTTTGGAACAGCTTGAGAGTGAGTATAGGCCTAACTTATAACAACGTGTTTTTGGGGGGTGGACTATCCCTTTAAGTACATCTTTATATGTCATTTTATAATTACTTCTATTGTCTTTGAAATATGTGAATAAGTTAGCAGATTATTAACTTTAATTGTACTATTAAATAGCACACTACTACGGTAAAAATTATAATCATCTACATGTGCTTTGTATGTTATTATATATAATTACAAAGTGCTCTTTTAAAGTGTAAACAAATGTGTTAAACAGTCCTTAAAGGGGGGGGGGGGGTGAAATGCTGTTTCATGCATACTGAGCTTTTTACACTGTTAAACACTTGGATTCCCATCCTAAACATAGACAAAGTTTCAAAAACTAATGTTGGACGTTTGATGGAGTATTTCTGTGTCAAAAATACTCCTTCCGGTTTCTCACAAGTTTCGGAGAGTTTTTTTCGAGTATGGGTCTACTTGACGTTAATAGAACGGAAGGTCCTTGTATGGGCCGTACGGGCTCTTCTCCCGGTAGGGTGCGCGCGCGCGACCAGAGCGAGAGAGAGGAAATGCACGCCCATAAACACTCTCAGGTGCAGATCCAGTCATCCGTGAACACTTATGTCGCGTGCCGCACTCCACTTTATTCCTATGGGTGATTTCAATGCTTCAGCACAGCATTCCGGGAAGGCAGCGCTGCATTTGAACCGATTTGAACGCAGAAATGACGGGAAGCTTCACAACATCGCTTCAGTCGCGTCTCAAAGTGGATTTCCACGCCACTGCTGTCACAGGACTTTACCAAATAATACCAAAGAAGTGTGTTTTTGACGGAGCGGTCCCAGCGATAAAGGTTCGGTCCTGCTTTGGAAGCAGCCGGTGAGTAAAACTGTTGGCTATCGTCGCGTGAGTAAACATCAGTAAACGACACGATCGCGTGCTTCGTCATTCAAATGCGCTAACGGACTCTATTGCTGTTCTATGTATAACGTTACACTAGTCTGACGTGCAAAACCGTTTTGCTTGCTACTGCAGAGGTTTACAATACAATATAGTCGCATACAATAGTCCATAAACCGAATCATGTCCTCATAAACTGCGAGTAAAGACACACAAATGTTGACAGGCCACTAAATATAGTCCATACCACAGAGACGGACGTCCTGATGTTGCCGTTTCTCCTGTTCAATTTATTTCTGCCTCAGATTTGATTCTGGATCATTATCTATATTAGCTGAGCCATGAGTTTCTCCACGCTTGAGGACGTCACCGCTTTGTTCGCGATCGTCATTCTTTAGCTCCGCCCACTTGATACGCCTCCAGGTGCTCGGTTTTTTCCGAAAAGACTCGGTACAACCTATATTTCTTTTATAAATATAATAAAACTAAAGACTTTTCGGAGATATGAACGATTACTCTATAGGTACTCAAGATTGACATGAGATTGACTGAAACTGAGTGTTTCACCCCCCCCCCCCCCATTAAATTGTACTCTTTAAGTGCCCTCAAAGGGATAGTTCACCCAATAATGAACATTTGCTGTTAATTTTCTCACCCTCAGGTCATCCAAAATGTTTCTGTTGATGTTTTTTTCTTCTGTAGAAATATGAATACGATTTTTAGCTGAAAACGTGGTCCTTGGTGATTCAGTCAATATAAAAAGTTAATGGCTACCGTCACTTTGAGAGTAAAAAATACAAGCATATACAGACAAAACAAAATGAATACCCGCGACTCCTGACGATACATTGATGGACTGAAGTGATTACTCTGTGCAAGAAACTGAACATTATTTTACAGCATTACCTCTAATCCACAGCCTCTCCAAACGGTCCTGAACGCGATCATGGCAGTCTGAAGTATGAACTTCCTGTTGCATTATGGAGTAAGATGAGAGCTAACTCTGAGAGCTAACGCTGAAGCTGTGTTTGTTTACAGCGGAGAGGGAGGACGCGTGTTTGTATTGTTCATCAAAGTGGTACCTGTGCATATCCTGGATGCAGCAGCCTATAAATGAAATTAAGAATACGCTTGCTTGTGCAATCTTATTCAGGAAGATTGACTTTTCACAGATTTCAAACATTTGAGCTCCCTTGCATACGTCATAATGCGACAGGATGTTTGCCCTTCAGACTGCCATGAACCGCTCAGGACCGTTTGCAGGGGCCGTGGATTACAGGTAATAAGGATGATAAAATAAAGTGATCAGTTTCTTCAACCTCAATGTTTTGTCAGGAGCCAGGGTATTCATTTTGTTTTGCCTGTATTTATTTTTTGACTCTTAAATGTCTCGTTATATGTCGGATTATATGAATCACCATGGACTACAGTTTCAGCAAAAAAATATTACAGGCACAATTTGAAGTGAGGCACAATGAGTGAACAGAATTGCAGCGCTCTGTTCCTAAAGCCTAGATGAAGAGAGAGACTGAATGTGTCAAAATTCCCTGGTAAAAAATGTAGCGATGGCAGGTTTAGGGAAAATAGCGCAGTCAAAGTATCGATACAGCACTTAAAATGTACTCAAGTAAAAGTAAAAGTACACTGTTTTTAAACTACTTGAAAACTACAATTCCTGAGAAAAACTACTCAATTATAGTGACAAGAGTATTTGTCATTTGTTACTTTACACCACTGACTAATATCATTACAAACCAGTATGTTGTTGTTTTTTTGCTGTGGAACACAAAAGTGAGAAATTTGGAAGAATCTATGACCTCGCAGTAGGTTCATAATTCATATAGTGACTTACAGTATATTATCTCCAAAAGCAAATGTATTTAGAGTAGCCAACGTATGAAGGATGAGGAACACATACATTTAAGTTGTTAGTATTGAACATATTTCTCTCTGCTGCAGCTCTCAAATGAAACATGGCATCTTTAGGCTGTTTACATCTGGTGTTAGAATGTGTTTTGGTCAACCGGATCACGAGTGGATGACGCGAAATACAGGTGTAAACAGGTTCTAAAATGCTTTTGACTTTGTTCACTTTCGATCTCTTCCAGAGGTAGTAGATAACGCATTTGACTGGATTGCTTTCGCAGTGTAAACGCTCATGTGGTCGAATGTGTTCAAACAGCCACACAGACCGCCTGCCCTCTGCCTACTGACCTAATGTGTAAACGTTGTGGGAAACGCGCTAGCCAGACAGATTTAAACTTTGTCGACGGAAGACTGAAGTTTGGTTTGAAGATGAAAAACATCCCTGATTTCTAACACACACTCACAGCGTTCGGCTGGTCTTGCGTCTGTCAGAGCAGAAACAAAAGCTGCTGCTCTCCACATATTTTTCTGTCATGTCCAGGCGTGTTCATTTGTGCGAGCTTTTGTCCATTAGATCGAAAGATCTGAAAAAGCCCATACATTTACCCGCCCATAGACCCTCTCCTCGAAAGAAATCAGGACAAAAGTGGTTGAAAGTGAACAAATGAGATGAGTAAACGAGTATGTGTCTCCCTCGTCTACTTGTGATTTGATCAACCAAAACACATCTTAATACCAGGTGTAGACATGCAACTAGTTAAATGAGCAGTTGCTCTATTCTCGCCTAAACTCTGGGGATCCTTTTGTTTTTTTTGTTTTTTATTCAACACTAATTTTCTTAAAAGATCCTCATCACGTTTGTCTGAATTCTTTGACTTCATTCCTCATCTCCTGAGGGGTGGGGTGTTATTATTCTGTGATGGATTGTGTGAGCGGAGAATAACAATGAAGGCCACATCTGGTTGAGTTTGCCCTATCAGAGGGGTCAGCGAGAGGAAACACAGATCAGTAAAACACAGATCAGTGTCTTTATTAGCTCTAGTGTAAAGGGATCAGTCACATGTCGTTTACGGCTCTGGTGATTGGCTCAAAAAATAATGCTAAACCTCTTGGATTGATACCATTGGTTGTTGATTGGTTTTTGAAATGTGGGCGTGGCACTTAAAAATTAATCAGTGGTGGGATTTAAGCAAACTAAAAGAACATACTTGAGTGCGAACTTAGGTGTGTTATTTATTTATTTTTACCCATTTAAGTAAATCTTTATCCTCCGGTTTCACAGACAAGGCTTAACTGCATGTTTGGGCTGAAAGCAACTTGCGTTGACATATCTTAAAATATGTCAGTGCCATTGTTTTATTTTAAGATGCACATCATCAGTAATGTTTTTTTATAAGGTATGTTTATAAAAGCTACTTAAAGGGTTAGTTCACCCAAAAATGAAATTGATGTCATTAATGACTCACCCTAATTTCGTTCCACACCCGTAAGACCTCCGTTCATCTTCAGAACACAGTTTAAGATATTGTATATTTTAGTCCCAGAGCAAAATGCAGTCAATCAATCAATCAATCAACTTAATTTATATAGCGCTTTTACAATCACGATTGTGTCAAAGCAGCTTCACAGTGTCAAACAGGATAATATTGCGACAAAATTAGATTTGGCTGTACAGTCGTACTGGAGAAAACAGTGATGTTATCAGCTTATTTTAATTTATCATATAGCGACAATGTTGGCAGATCAGTATTATAGTTTATAGAATTAAATAAGACCTAATTCATACATTTTATTTGTATAATTAGTTGAATAACTTTAATCATATTTTTAGTGTCCCCAACTGAGCAAGCCAAGCCAAAGGCGACCAATGCCCACTGTACTGTCCATGTCCAGAAAGGGAATAAAAACATCATCACAGTAGTCCATATGTGACATCAGCTGGTTGATTAGAGTCTCTTGAAGCATCGAAAATACATTTTGGTCCAAAAATATCAAAAACTATGATTTTATTCAGCATTGTCTTCTCCTCAATGTGCCTCCAAAAATAATCAAGCGGTTATTGAATCAGTGAATCGATCAATGATTCGGGTTGCCAATGTCACGTGATTTCAGCAATTTGGCAGTTTGACGCGAACCGAACTGCTGAAATCACGTGACATTGGCAACCCGAATCAAGAGACTCTAATCAACCAACTGATGTCACATATGGACTACTTTGATGATGTTTTTATTCCCTTTCTGGACATGGACAGTAAAGTGGGCATTGACTGCATTTTGCTCTGGGACTAAAATATACAATATCTTAAACTGTGTTCTGAAGATGAACGGAGGTCTCGGGTGTGGAACAACATTAGGGTGAGTCATTAATGACATCAATTTCATTTTTGGGTGAACTAACCCTTTAAATACCCTTATTGAACTAAGGCCTAATCTTGTCTTAATCTAAGCCCTGTCTGTGAACCCTGGCCTATATGTAAATAAATGATGATGATAGATAAAATACTAATATCGTGTTGCCAAATGGCAAGCATTCATTGTAAACTAGAATATACTTCTGGTCTGGTCTGGTCTGGTTAAAACCTGTGGACCTCAAATTTCAGAAGTTGCTTAAAGCCAGTCGATGCTTTTCAGTTTATTTGTGCAATATGCATCCGATGGTCAGATTCACAGATCTCATCAATCTATTAAAAAAACAATCAGGAAGCAACCTATGTTTAATAATTCGCATTTCTGAGGAAGAACTCATTTATGTGGCTGTTGCCGAGATGTTTCCACATCTGACTACAAATGCACATTTCCCAATAATTTCTCTGCATCTTTTGATTGTGCAATCCTTTGCATAAACTGCTGCATTATTATGTAACAAAAATTTTGAACACTTTATGGTAACACTTTTTTTTTTTACAGTGTCCTTGTTACACATGTTACATGTACTTACCATAGTAATAACAGTAAATGATGGACAATTACATGCAACTAATCCAACCAAACCCTATACTAATCCTACCCTAGTCCTATAAGTACATGTTAATTATTATTACAGTCAGTACTTAAATATATATTACACTGTAAAAATGACACCTTCAAATAAAATGTAACCCAAAAAATGAACTAAGACGGCATATTTTCCATAAGTTTTGTGTTTTCAGGAGCAACAAATCCTCGCAGCTGTGTCTTTTACAATCCTCAGTGCTTCAGACCGTTGCATCAGTGACCACATCCTTCCACTCTGTGTTCTCCATCTTAGTTCTCCATTTCAGGCTTAAATCTTAACCCTTTAATATGAGTAATGCACAGAAGCATCATGTTCCTTCAAAAGCACAGGTGGATTTTAAATGTGACTTTGAAAATTAGTTTTAAATGAGTTTAAGATGTCAAATCTTTAGCAAGCACCGGTGATAATTAGAAGACCACTGGTCACCGCATCACACAAACCGCAGTTGCATCTGGGCAGATCACACACATCACATCTGCCTCCGTCTGATTTAAAATACCCCTTGCCTGTCATACAGCATACATGCTCTTACTCTCTATAATAAAAATAACCACTCTAACTCAACATTTAGCTTATTTAGATCAACTGTGGCTGGTTTTGAGGTTGCAACTTAACCAGTTACTCCACCCACTTATTTGGGTGATCTGTGTACAATTATCTATAGGAGCCAAACACATCTGTGGGCAGCTGTATGTTTAATATTGTGGTGTGACAGGCAGCGGGGCGAGGGACTGCGAGAGCGGGCCGGTGATTAACGTTCACGAGTGCCAGCTGCGTGGCACACCGGTCTCGTCTCGCGGCCATGTGACGGGAACATATAAGGAGGAGCAGGAGCTGCGGAAGACGAGAGAGGACCAGGCCTGGATTTTATGTTTAGTTTTGTTTATGTGTTTGTGGGCAGTCGTCCGTGAGGGGCTGCCCACGTTTTATTTATGTTGTGTGTTCGCGGGCAGTCGTCCGTGAGGGGCTGTCCGTGGTTTTACTTTCGTTTTGTTTATTTATTTTTAGTTAATAAATGTTTGAAACGTTTGCCGGTTCCCGCCTCCTTCCTTCCCATCTACGAACTGTATTACAAATATGTTTTAAAACAGCATCAGAAGTAATGTCATATGTCACTGTTTAACATGGCCCAGTACCCATGTACCCATATCAAATTTTATAACACAGTTGTGTTTGCTAAGGCAACACTATATTTTTGTTCATACTGAGGGTTAGAGGTTTAGAAAAAACAACGTTCAATGTGTGTGTGTCATCCTGCGGTGCTTGTGCTCCAGCCATAAATGATAAAAAGTGATTTTTTTATGCTCCATTTTCACTTGCTGTAGCAAAAAATGGCTGAAAAATGTCCCTCAGAGAGACCTGAGGCATGTCTAGAGAAACAGTTATCAACCTTTTTTGACTCCAAGGCCCGCTTTGTCCGAGACAATTAGATGGATGGATAATTGGTTGGATGGACAGACAGATACACCCGCACATCTTTCTCACCATCTTTGTGTTCTGCAGTATGTTACAGTGGTTGAGTGAAGTGTTCTGGCAGGAGCGTCTGTGGTTCCCTGAGGGTTTGGGATGGGCTGACCTGGAGGACCGTGATGGGCGGGTCTACGCGAAGGCTCGGGATTTGTGGGTGGCATTGCCAATTGCCATCCTGTTTATGACTATTCGACCGGTCTTTGAGAGGTGGGTCCAAAGCTATATCTCTACACCCATCTTTCTTTTCCTCTATTTAACTCTATGCCCTACACGCCTGAGAGTTTTTCAGTTTTTCACTTTGATATTTGACACGCTTTGTCTCTTTCTTTCTCTGCCACTGTCTGACTTGTTTATAAATAGGTCTTCAGTTCTATTTGTGTCGCCATGCTTTTTCTTTTATGTCTTGCGTCGCTCCCTTCGTTTTACTCTCCCATTCCTGTCTCTCTTATCCTAAGCTGTCTTTGCCATCATCTCATTGCTTTCTCATAATTCTTGTAATTCTTTTTTTTTTTAGGAATAAGATGCTGAATTAGGATCAATGCACTAAAATACACAGAAATACGTAATCTGTGAAGCAGCTCACTCAAATTTGAAACGTAGCCAAAATCAGAAGTCACTATGTATTAATCAAATGAAGGTCAAATTGACCAATTCATTTCAAAAGAGCAATGTCATTTAAAATACATAGTCAACCAGCCCCCACAGCCCCCCCCCCCTCCAAAAAAAAAGAAAGAAGAAGAAGTCAAGTCAACTTTATTTATATAGCACTTTTTAAAATGCTGATTATTCAAAGCAGCTTCACATTGTTAATAGGAAAATAATTAGGGCTGGGATAAACGATTATTTTTTAAACGATTAATCTAGCGATTATTTTTTCGATGCATCGATTAATCTAACGATTAATTTTTCCTGACCGATTCGGTTACGATTCGATTCGATTACCGATTATCTACCCATTTTATTGCCTAATAGCAATTTATACATGTTGATTTAATTATCTGAATGAAAAAACTAATTCCTTAACATTGCAATATATGTTTATTGCTCTTAAAATTCCAAAGTAAGACTATACAAGAGCAATGCATTCAATAAAACCTTGAAAACATAAAGTAGGCTACACACACACACACACACACACACACACACACACACACACACACACACATAAATAAGTATTAACCTACAACAAAGAAACATATTATACGATTGTTCTATGTATGCAACTCAGCCTACAGGCTATGCCCATCGATTAAATATCAACAAGTTGGTTAATCAAATCCGGGGACACACTGCAAGCGTGAGCGTCTCGGCTGCGTGGCGTGTCCGTTTTTGTTTCGGTTCCCATGTTAACAGGTTGGAGTTTGCACACTGACTGTGACGCGCGGAAAACGCGTGCATGCTAGAAATAGAAGAGCGCCTATTTTTCACGTTTGTTGGGAGCGTCTCCAGGCAAAATAGAATAGGAAAAGATGTTTATATATCATTTTGACACGAATACATATTATTAAATTACATTTTCATGTTTGAAAGTCTGTAGGTTTACATAAATGCAGATATAGGCCTAATTGTAATAATAAAAAACGTCAATTATCGATTTTGAAATATTGCAACTGTCAATACAGAACGAAATATTATGTAGCCTATTTTGCCGTCAATATATGTGGCTACTCCCGACGTTTTCTTTCAACCTTCTTCAACAGAAACGCCACGCGCATCCGCGGCATGACAGTGAAAAAAGTTACATGTAGAGTGCATTACGGGCACCAATATTCCGTTTAAAACCGGAATAGTCCTGGGATGAAACTGCTCACTTAGAGGATGGATACCCTCGGTCACATCAGCGCGATTAGACATTGAACATTTTAAATTTAAAACAGCTTATTATGTAGGTAACGGAGCCAATGTGTCCGATGCTTTCACTCGATGCACACGTTTGTTTTTGTGATTAAAATACATCAAATATTACCAAAACATCTGTCTTCCTGTGTGCAGAAATTTGTTTATGTAGCCGTGACAACAAAACGCGTGCGCGCATGCCTGTGATGCTCCGTGCGCACCGCGCGCCAACCACATAGACTGTGGCCAACCCGCAAGCCTTGCACTTCTGAAAGTCTGAGGAGCCACTCGTGTTGCTACCATAGATATACATAATAAATAATATACTTAATTACATAATATACTTTATTATGTACATCTATGGTTGCTACTACTCTCCGGCGCCGCCATCTTTATTTTGAGTCTGACGAATCAACGCGCATATTTTGCGTCGACGTATTTTTTGCGTCGACGTCATCGATGACGTCGACGCGTTGTCCCAGCCCTAAAAATAATACAACAGAATTTGATTCGGCTGTACAGCCACTCTGGTGAAAACGCTGATGTCATACAGCTTAGTTCAATTATCATATAGCGACAATGTAGGCAGATCAGTTATTTAGTTAATATAGTTAATTTAGTTTAGTAATTGCATTTATTTGGATATTTAGTTGAAATTGTGATGTCCTCAACTAAGCAAGCCAAGACAAAGGTGAAAAGACAGGAGCAACAAAAAACAATGTTCCATAGACTATAAATATGGATAATAAAGTGATTTATACACAGATACTACACTGCCATTCAATGGTTTAGAGTGGGTATGATATTTTGTTTAATGTTTTTGTTTTTGTTCACCAAGGCTGCATTCATTTGATGAAAATACGGCAAAATTAGTAATATTGTAAAAAAGAAAATATTACAATTTAATTGGTAAAAATGGTGGTCTCCTGGAGAGATATGTGGAGGAATTTTTGGAGTAGATACATGCTCAAAGCATGTTTTATGGAAGGGCTGGATAACCATATGTATGTCTTCTTCCGTGGCCGGGAAGCACATCAGTAACTCAGTACATAAATTATGTTCTCTGGCTGGATGGTTCTGATTTTGTTGTGTTGGAAATGGATGAGTAATATGCTCAAGACTATCTAGCTCCTTTCCCGGTTGCAATTATCTTCTCTAGTCCTTCCCAGGCCCTCACTCAAATCCTCCATGGACCTAGAGCCTGAGCCTGCAAACAACAGAAAGCCAGAGCCCACCACAGACCACAGGCCTGAGTCCACCACAAAGCCCATGCCAGAGCTGATGCCTGAGCCCATCTTCATTCCGGAGCCTGAGTCCTCCACAAAGCCCATGCCAGAGCTGATGCCTGAGCCCATCTTCATCCTAGAGCCTGAGTCCACCACAAAGCCCATGCCAGAGCTGATGCCTGAGCCCATCTTCATTCCGGAGCCTGAGTCCTCCACAAAGCCCATGCCAGAGCTGATGCCTGAGCCCATCTTCATCCTAGAGCCTGAGTCCTCCACAAAGCCCATGCCAGAGCTGATGCCTGAGCCCATCTTCATTCCGGAGCCTGAGTCCTCCACAAAGTCCATGCCAGAGCTGATGCCTGAGCCCATCTTCATTCCGGAGCCTGAGTCCTCCACAAAGCCCATGCCAGAGCTGATGCCTGAGCCCATCTTCATCCCAGAGCCTGAGTCCTCCACAAAGTCCATGCCAGAGCTGATGCCTGAGCCCATCTTCATCCCAGAGCCTGAGTCCTCCACAAAGTCCATGCCAGAGCAGATGCCTGAGCCCATCTTCATCCCAGAGCCTGAGTCCTCCACAAAGCCCATGCCAGAGCTGATGCCTGAGCCCATCTTCATCCCAGAGCCTGAGTCCTCCACAAAGTCCATGCCAGAGCTGATGCCTGAGCCCATCTTCATCCCAGAGCCTGAGTCCTCCACAAAGTCCATGCCAGAGCAGATGCCTGAGCCCATCTTCATCCCAGAGCCTGAGTCCTCCACAAAGTCCATGCCAGAGCTGATGCCTGAGCCCATCTTCATCCCAGAGCCTGAGTCCTCCACAAAGTCTGACCAGGTGCATGAGCCGGCATCAAAGTCCATCCCAGAGGGTGTAAGTGGAGCCCCACCTATATTCCCGCTCTGCATAACTTCCAAACAATTGTGTGAGGAATTGGAGGTTTATTCCTGGGTCTCCCATCCACCCTGATGTTCTTCAGTTCTTTCGACCCCCCTCTGCTAGTTCCCTTCAGTCCCTCTGCTCCTCTTTTATTTGCTCCGCTTATCCACATCGGGTATTCCTTGGCATGTGGATCTCATGTCTCTGCCATAAGCCACCAATCCCGTCACTCCAACTTGGCCCATCGACGAGTCTGCTCCACCTTAGCCTTAAGGCACTCCCTTGTCACTCCAGCTCCGCCTTGGTCAGTTGTCGCTTTGCCTTTGCTGTGAAGTTCTGGGCCTTCGGCTGCACCTCGTTCTTCCACCCCTTCAGTTTTGTCAGGTTTCGCCTTGGTTCATAGTCCCACCGGCTCCCCCTTGAACTCCAGGACCTATTGTGTCACCCAGTCTCTGTGCCTCCTTAGGTCCACCTGGGTCTCCGCTCCTGGCTCCACTGCTAGTGGTCAGATTTCAGGCTCCACCCTGGCTCCTACCAACTTTGCTTCTGCAGTGGGCCTTCATCCCGGCTATTCTATAATTTCCCTCCTGGCTCCTCCCTCCATCATCTCCTCCGTGGTGGGTCCTTCTGGTCACACCTCTCTCCAGCTCCACATCTTCCTCCAGAGCCCCCATCCTCCCTCCTTTGTTGGACTGTTGTTTTGATGAATAGAAAGTTCAAATCAGATATTATCAATTTAATGCATCCTTCCAGAATAAAATTTGTTAATTTCTTTTTTTTTTAAATCTTCCTGTATGTTCAGATATGTTGCTACACCACTTGCCTCTCTCCTTGGTGTTAAGGAAACGGTCAGAAGGCGAGTTACACACAACCAAACACTGGAGTCCTACTATTGCAAAACAACTAAAACCCCCCCACAGGTGCGTACACTGCTAACTGCACTTAGAAATGAATCACAAAATTGCCCCACACTAATGCTAATTTTTGTTTTTACTACCCAGAGTTCAGTAGAGAAACTGTGCAAGCACACGGGATGGACAGAGCGACAGGTCCAGCGCTGGTTCAGGCGGCGCAGGAATCAGGACAGACCCAACCTTCTCAAGAAGTTTTGTGAGGCCAGGTAAAAACATGCCAACACCCTGTTCTTCACATACACTTTCTATAGTCTTCTTACCATGGACCATTTCCAATGAGATGAGCTATAGCTGCTAATGTGCAAAATTAAAGGAAGGTTTATTAAAAGGGGTTTCTGTTAGTGAAATGCCCATGTAAAAGCTTAAGTCAGTTCTGAATAAAAGGCAACACTCTTCTGTAGAGTTCCCACTGGTGTTTGGCACTTTTTCAATTATTCATATGTTTAGTAAAACTTTTAAAGGCTATTTTGCATGCAGTGGTTTTCAGTCCTGCTCCCGGAGGCCCAAAGCACTGTACATTTTTCTGACACACCCAGTTCAGGTTTAAAAGACTAATGCATTGAACTCTATAGCAAGAAACAGTGCATTCAGGATGAGCATAGTAACCAAGGAGGTTATCTATGCGCAGCATTCACATTCATCTCAATAGTGTGGGAACACCTTAGATAATGTTACAGATCAAGTAGTGGAGAAAAAAATCTTGTGATGCACTAAAATGTTTTTATTTTTTTTATTTTTTACAGAAACATGAAATTAACGTTTTCATTTAATTGAAGCCAAAACCCATTTATTTAATATTCAAGTAATTAATCACAACACTTTTAAAGTGACCCTATTATGGTTTTCGAATATTGCCTTCCATGCAGTGTGTAATATATCTGTTTGTGTAAAATGTAAAATGCAAAGTCTGCAAAGTTTTAAAGATCAAAGTTCACGGGAAAAAAAGAGTTACTGTTTCCTAAAAATAAGAACCTATTTTGAACTGCTGAAACAAAAAACAAACAAAAAAAGCTGTAAATGTCATAATTTCAGTGAACGATTTCGGCCCTCCAAAACTGAAGAAATAATGATTTCAGTGCTTCATATATAATGAAATATTGTGCTTATATGTTACTTGAAGAAAATGTATACACAGCTTTTCTTTTAAAGTTCTTTTGACCATAAATGGAAAAAAGACCCCACAATGGTGTAGTCACAGCATTTACCAGCAGCGAATAACTGAACCGCACTAACTAACTAAACCTTGACCCTTTTGTTCTTTTGTAGCTGGAGATTTGCCTTTTATCTTCTCGCTTTTATTGGCGGACTTGTTGCACTAATAGATGTAAGTCATTTGCCGTTTCAGCCTGTTTTAACCCTCTGATTTTATTTCCTTTGCTGATTTATCACATTACACAATCCTTTCTCTCTGTCTCTCTAGAAACCCTGGTTGTATGATCTACAGGAGATGTGGAAAGGGTTCCCCACTCTGGTGAGTTTTCTCCTTTAAAAAGATGACACACTAAAGACAGACATTATTTAGAGCTGCTCATTTTCTAAAGGGCACCTTGTCATTTTCTAGCAAATAGAATACAATGTACAACAATTGGAAACAAACTTGGAGCACATACTGCAAATTTGGTGAATAATTTAGTGAATAAGAACCAATCATTTACATAGTCAACTAACTTTGAATAGGGGCTTTTTGATCTTTTTTTGCACCAATAGAGTTCAAAATAAAGAGAAAAACCCTTGTGAAAAACAAGTTCACTTTAGCAGTTTTAAGGAAAAGTACTTATTGTGGAAATAATATATGTGAACTGAATGTAATTTAGTACACTTAAATTGAATTACATTGAATAGCACACAGCAGTTAAAATTATAAAGTACTTTACATGTGCTTTTGTATGTTAGTCAACACATCCAAATAAGTGTACATCTTTAAAGCATGACAAAATATTATTAAAACATGTTTAAAATGTACTTTAAAATAAATCTTTTAATTTGGAAAGATTATTGCATTATTGCAATTTTAAAAATGCATTTAAGTGTCATGTAAGTGTAACCACCCACTTCTACTCAAGTTATATGACTTGCATCTGAATGTGCAGCAAAGTAATAACAAAAAAAAGTATATTCATAAGCAATTAGATAAGGATAATTTTCACATTATTTGTAAAGCTTGTCATCAAATGACAGATTGCTGAAAGTTCTGAGCCAGTGTACCGTTCCTCTCTCATTCAGACGCTCCTGCCGTCTCAGTACTGGTACTACATGCTGGAGCTGGGTTTCTACACCTCGCTTCTTTTCAGTGTGGCGTCTGATGTCAAACGCAAAGTAAGTCTGCCATCAGTCATACCGTGGTCATATCACACTGCAAACCTCATCTTTGCATGTCAATGAATCGTTTTATTCAAACACCTAGTTGATGTGAAGTTTATTTTTTGAGCAGCACATTATTCAAAGCAGCATTTGTGGGAATCACTCCTGGCTGTTTTGTTTTTGCGGCGGGGTTGATGACGTTTAGAATCTGTTTTTATGTGCTACTTTTAATTAAACAAAATTTGCTGCAAAATGTTTTTTATTCTTCTGCAACACTCTGAAATCAGAATAATGAAAACATTTATACACATTAACATTTAATTAATCTGAATTTGTGGAAGTAAATTTATAACGCTAAGTAAAATTAACCGAAAATTGCCTTTTGAATATGATAGTGGTATTTTAAAAACAAGCTAAATATTTTTAAATGAACTTTGGATTGTGAATATTGTTGATTTTTTAAAAAATTATATTGTGTTAAAATTTTTCCATCTTAATATTTACAGATTAAAAATACAACCATGTTGAATGAAAATATGAGGCATTATTTTATTATTATCATACTTCCATATGGCAGTTAAAAACTGTGATGTGGATTTATAGACCACCGCCTTCATTTATACTGTCAAGTCACCTTTATTTACACAGCGCTTTATACAATACAGATTGTTTTAAGGCAGCTTAATAGTACTAAACAGGACAATTGTTTGTGTTCAGCTGAAGTCAGATCAATGTTGATTCAGTTCCATTGTAAAGATCATCAATTATTAATTTAGTTAATTTCAATCTATAAAGCACTTTTGCAAAAAATGGTGTCATTGTCCCGCTCAGTTCAGTTCACATACATCAGTACAGTCAGATCAATAATATTGCTGAATATTTAGTGTCCCGAACTAAGCAAGCCAGAGGCGACAGTGTCATTGAACCCAAGCTCCATCAGGTGACAGAATAGAAAAAAAAACCTTGGGATAAACCAGGCTCAGTCAGGGGGAGCAGTTCTCTTCTGGCCAACGAATGAACACAGGTGTCATTATGATTTAGGCTGCATTCAAATATTTATCTAGTTCCTTTTGCTTAAAGATTGATTCATTACACCGGTACGGAGCCTAAGCTGTCCTTAGCTGTGCGACTCTGTCTGGTTTTTGTGGTCTCTGCTGAGGATTTGTGCCGTCGACTGTCATGTCGACGAGACCTTTACAGAGGATTGTCTAGACTCTAGAGATTTGTCTCTGCTGACATTTAGGGCTATGTTTTGATTGTGTCAATGTGCAGGTCCATCATCTGATCTGGATATAGACCGGATCCAGTTGACTTTGGGAACCTCAGGATAAGGATGAAACCGACAGACTAATATTGGCATAGATCCCATTTTTCTTAAAATATAACAAGTACATTGGGTGTTACAGAATGTGTTCCTGGTTCCGTTGTAATTTGTGATGTGTTATGTGAATGCCAGGTTAAAGAGATGTGACTTCAGAATTAAACTGTCAGTCTGCTTCCTGAACAAGGCTAGGAAGGCAATTCCAGTGTTTCGGTGCTAAATAGGAAAAAGATCAACCGGCTGCAGTTGATTTTGATATTCTGGCCAGAATTTTGAGATTGCAATAGACATGAAGTACTATAATGCATTAAGAGCTCGCTCAAGTACTTATGTGCTAAACCATTTATGGCTATGACCTCTATGGTTTCACAGACAAGGCTTAAAGGGTTAGTTCATCCAAAAATGAAATTGATGTCATTAATGACTCACCCTAATGTCGTTCCACACCCGTAAGACATCCGTTCATCTTCAGACACAGTTTAAGATATTTTATATTTTAGTCTCAGAGCGTATGCAGTCTATGCACACTATCGCCATTGTCGATCATTGTCGACATTTGCGATCCGAATCATTGATCGATTCACTGATTTATGGCTGTTTGAATCTTTATTTGAGGTTTGAAAACAAACGCGGAGGAGAAGACTGATGCTAAATAAAATCATAGTTTTTGTTATTTTTGGACCAAAATGTATTTCCGATGCTTCAAGAGATTCTACTTAACCAACTGATGTCTCATATGGACTACTTTGATGATGTTTTTATTCCCTTTCTGGACATGGACAGTATAGTGGGCATAGACTGCATATGCTTTGGGACTAAAATATAAAATATCTTAAACTGTGTTCTGAAGGTGAACGGAGGTCTTACGGGTGTGGAACGACATTAGGGTATAATGACATCAATTTCCTTTTTGGGTGAACTAACCCTTTAAGTGATAGCAAAGAATGAATGTAATTGTTCCTTAGGGGTCAATAGCATGATGTCTGATGCGATAGTGCTGTAGACGGTAATCATTTTCTCTCTAATAGTATCAATCCTGCAAGTAAAGAAATTCATGAACTCATTACTTCTGTGCTGTTTGGAAACTTCAGAAGTTGAAGCTTTATTTCTCGTTAATTTAATCGTTAATTGGTTCTCTTCTAAGAGAGTGGAAAAGTAAGCAGATCTAGCAGTTTTTGAGGCCTTTCTGAATGCAATAACACTTTCCTTCCACGAAATGCAAAATACCTCTATTTTTGTTTTCTTCCAGCTTGCGCTCCGGGCTGCTCTGTGGAGGGCTTGAGTGTTGCTCATTATACCATGGCGTCGGACTATATTCCTTAATCTTTATTAGGCACAAAAAAAGCAAAAACGTCTAAAGTGATGGAAAACAGAGTCAATAGTTTATGGTGCAACTTTGAGTTATTTCAAATAATGTATGGTAAAATTCACACAAGGAGGGGGGAAAAGGGTCACTATCAGGGACGTGCACAGGGGGGTTGCTCAGGTTGCCCGGGCAACTGCCCATATGCCCTTCTCGACTCACGTTGCCCTTCCGAGGTGGAAAAAAATAAATAAAAAAATTCGTACAATGGATGCAGAATTTCACGTAGGCCAAGATACAAAAAAAAAATCGCAAAGCCTCGTTCACTTCCATATTCGGGTACCCGTCCGAAAGTGAAAGTCAAGCAATTGCTTGGGGCACCGAGCTGGCCTGGGGCCTCAAGACAGCGACAGGTTAAGAATAAAATGCAACGACAAACTGCTTGAGCGCCCCTTTGATAGTCAATGCAGTAAAGTGCAATGACACTGTTATCGGAATCCCCCTCAAGGGGGCCCTCTCAGTCGTCGCTGACAACAGCCACCCAACCACGCAATCTCTGCTGCCGGCAAAATACAAAACCTCCTCGGCGATCATGAAGCGGAATTATGCTTTAGGAAGCCAGAAAAGAAAAAAGATACAAAACAAGATAGTGGTAAGTGATAAATTACATTATATAAAATAGCTTTATTTGTACAAAAATTGTGTAATTTTGCAGCAGGTAGGCTAGCAAAAATATGTTTATGTTAGCTAACGTTACCTGCCTGGCAAATGCTGCTTGTAACGAACAGTTAGTGCAACTTTGTTTTCGAACGGACGGAATGTGGTTACTTACTGTAATATGTTTTTTTAACGGGATAAGGAAGACGCAGATCTGTTCCAGAATAACTGTTTATCGTATTTAATGACATAAAATTGCTATAGCTTTGTAATAGGTTTTGATGAAAGTGGAATAGCATGCTATACTAACTATTTTTATGCTATGCATAAATAACCTGGAATAGTTAATATAGCATTAACTATTATTATAAACATTATTTAACCAGAAAGAGGCAGAGGAACATGATTTTTTTCATAGCTTATCTTAATGTGCTAGTGTCGGGATATATGGTAGTAACAGTTTATGCAAATATGATATTATTTTTATAAGTTACCAATGGATCTTGAACAGTTACTTTATTCGGTGTGGCAATTTTTACACTGTTGCATTTTGAAGTACAGTATCAGGACAACCCACATGTTTTACTGTTACTGTTTATTAACTATTTAACAGGTATTATAGTCATCTGTTGCAACTTCATAATAACCATCCAGATAATGTTTATAGACATTTTACAAACCAACTAGTAACTGTCACGGTTGGTAAATCCGCTGTCTCATTCTAGTCTTGTGTGTGTGTGTGTATGTGGTGCAGGTGTATGTTGTGTGGGTGTGTCTCGTTACGTTGTTTGTTCTTAGGGGCGTGGTCACTAGTTAGCCTGATCAGCGGATTTACCAACCGTGACAGTAACCCTTAACAAAGTGTTAGGAATATTTGGTCTGTCTATCTATGTAATGTTTATAGATGTTTTAAAAATGGTTTCTTAAAGTTTTACAAACATTTTTTAATCATTACCCGTTTATCTGTAGAAAGTTAGCCATGTCCATTTTGCTTGGGGCCCCCAAAATCCTTCTAACCGCCTTGGCTGAGCCTGCATGAGCGGCACTAGAAGGAGATTGTTCGGGTGAGACTTAACGTTGTCGGAAAGGTATAACAAATGGACGATCATAAACTGTTGATGGCAGTTAAATTAATATTGTCTTTTTTTATTAGACTATTGATATTGACTGGTTTGAGTTCTTTATTGGTATAGGCAAGGGAAATGGCCTCAAACGCACCAAAATGCAGGAAATCACATCTACGAAATAAAAAAAATTCTTGGGGGAGAAACCCCCAGACCCCCCTGCAAAAAAATAGCCCCACCTATAATATTTTTCCTGAGCAGAACATAAATACCACTAGGGGGCATTGAAATAATAATGATAATGGCAATAACAATAATATGTAATTGGACAGATCATGGGGGGTGGGGGGTTCGGTTGGGGGTGGGGGTGTTCCCTTTTTTAGGTCAGAGCAACTGCCCCTCAAAAATCCTGTGCACGTCCCTGGTCACTATAAATCTACATTTTAAAAGATATCTTGGCTAACATTACAACTGGACCTCATGGGAGAGGAAAACAATTATAAACAAATGGAATGACTGTGTTTAAACACATTAAATGTATTAGCTGTGTTATATGAGTGAGTCAGCACTGAAAAAAAAGCATTTGGATTTAATCTTGTTCATCAGTTCCACATAACTCAATTAAGTTAAACAAACATAATTTGTTCACATAATTTCAAAATCATGAAATGAAGGTATTTTAAGTATCCCAGTTAAGTAGTCTATAAATTAGTTAAATATGGTTCCCTACTGAGATTAATTAAATTTCTTATATTTTTGGCATCACAAGACAAAATTATAAGACTGTACTAACTAGCTTCCAAATGATTAGCTATAGCACAAATTAGCATGTTAAATGCTAAGTATGAAATGCTCTGGACAAAGCGATAATAACATGTTCTGTGTCTCAGCCCACAGCCTAAACAAATAAGTAGGGATGCACCGAATCCAGGATTCGGGTTCGGATTCGGCCGAATATTGGGCTTTTTGACTGGGTTCGGTTTGTGCCGAACCTTAGAATTTTTTTCCACCGAACCGAACCCGCTTGCACTACGCGATACTGGTCGATGATGCCGCGGTTGATTATGGCAACGTGTTTACTAGGTGGACCGTTCGAATGCAGTAGACTGTGAGAGAGTGAAAATGGAACTTGTGAACAGAAAATGTGTTGTTTAGCAGTACTTTCAGTCACAAGAAGGCAATTCAAGTCGAGCAAAATGTTCAATTTGCAATGCCGATGTGTCTCGTGGTGGCAAGAACCCTAAACAGTAGCCGCTGGATGTCCGGTTCGCGAACGAATCGTTCTTTTTAACCGGATCTTTTTAGTGATCCGGTCGAACCAGGTCACCAAATCGGACTGAATCGTTCTAAATGATTCGCGTCTCAAATCAGCGCTGATCTCACAAGTTACTATAGTTACTCACTTTCTGACATGAGTGACAGTCCCTAGACTAGAAATAAACTAATATCTTGAAGTATATATGTTGTAACTCCAACAGTTCACTGAACTGAGACATGTTTTGCTGTGAGAACCGCAGTATGTTCATCCGCCGGGATGATAGAAATGACGTCATTACGTAAGGACGTAAAAGAACTGGTGATCCGGTTTTTTAACCGGTTCATTGAAACGAACTGTCCGAAAGAACCATTTCGCGGAAAAGAACCGAACTTCCCATCCGAGAGAATAAGAGTTGTGCATGAAGGAATCTACAGACAGCAATACAGCACAGTCATCCTGGCATAATGTTGCCCTTTTTTAAATTAAAATTAAATAAAAAATACACTGCTGTGGACGTTGTTTATGACAAATGTGTTTACTTTGATAATGGACTGAGGATGGGAGTTAGATTCGGTATTCGGTTTCGGATTCGGCAGAATATTAACCATTGGATTCGGTATTTGGCCGAATCTCAAAAATCTGGATTCGGTGCATCCCTACAAATGCTCCACTCTTCTCCACAATAATACCCAGTGTGATTTAAAATTGTTTAATAATTTCAACATAATTGAACATTAAACATTATCAAATACTTTCAAGTCTCCCCCTTTGCTCATCTTGCTCAAAGACACATAAAATACATTTTTTTAAAATTACTCCCTCTCTTAATACTGCCTTCACTTGCTATGGGAAATGTCATAATTCCCACTTCAGAAGTCTTGATTACGAGCTTGTTGCGTTCAAGTGCTTTTGTTGTTGGAATGAACAGGAATCATGGAGGACATGTTTATTCTGCTTATTTATTGGGAAAATCTTATTAAACCAAGATTATATGATGTATAAACATCCACAATGCTAGTCCGCTTTCTGACGATTCTGTAATTTCGGTCAAATGCAGGCTATTTTTTTGGGCTGTGTATAAAACATAAAATACTGTTCAAATGATATGTAAATATGACCTACATTAATGAAAAGACAAGACAATCTGGCTGTTTTGGGCATAAAACCAAATAAATCGTACCCGACACCGCAGTAGTTCTTCTTTTTTTTGTGAGGAATCATGTTTGAATTCCTTTTTATTGCATTGTTTTCTTCATAGTTATGAATCACAACAGAATGGGAGGCGTTGTATAAACATCTCATAATGGTATAATGATATTAGCGTTATCTTACACTCTCTTCCAGGACTTCAAAGAGCAGGTCATCCATCATGTGGCAACCATCATGCTGATCAGCTTCTCCTGGTGTGTTAACTACATCAGAGCGGGAACACTCATCATGTTCATGCACGATTCAGCTGACTATCTACTAGAGGTGAGAAGAACAACCAGAGGCACAATGGGATGTCTGTGTGATGTTATCAAGAGTGTGGACTAGTTTAGATGTAGTGTATATTAGTAGTTAAAGATCTAAAGATTAATTTCGCAAATCAGTGTATTAGTATGATTTCTGAAGGATCATGTGACACTGAAGACTGGCGTAATGATGCTGGAAATTCGGCTTTGCATCACAGGAATAAATTACACTTTACAATATACAGTATTTAATTAGGAAATAGCTATTTTAAATCATAATAATAATTCTCAATATTACTGTTTTTACTGTATTTTTGATCGAATATATGCATCCTTGGTGAGCAGAAGAGACTTTTAGAAATATTACACAAATCTTATAGGCCCCAAACATTTAAACACGAGTGTACATTCTACAGTATATTCTGTTAAAGTAATAAGAAAAATATAAATTATCTACTAAACTAGTAAAATGTTTATATATTTAAAAGCAGCAGCAGCTTCTGAATTGTTACAAACTTCTATCATAACTTTAGAGAATGTGAGCAACAATTGCCTTAAAATCCAGCACAACTGCACAAATGCACAATTCAAAATCCACCAGGAATAACAGGCCATCCAGTGCTGTAATCTTACATTCTGTACAGTGCAGATGATGTGAATTTTGATGCAAGAACGTATATCAGTACAAAAACATTTCTGTCTCTCTTCTATCCCATCAGTTTCTCTCCCTCATATCATCTCTCTCTCTCTCTCAGTCAGCAAAGATGTTTAACTACGCAAGATGGAAGAACGCATGCGACTACATCTTCATCCTGTTTGCTGCGATCTTCATCGTCACACGCCTCATCATCTTCCCTTTCCGGTACATCTCATTTCTCTCTCTCTCTCTCTCTCTCTCTCTCTCTCTCTCTCTCTCTCTCTCTCTCTCTCTCTCTCTCTCTCTCTCTCTCGCTCTCTCTCTCTCTCTCTCCTCTCTCTCTCTCTCTCTCTCTCTCTCTCTCTCTCTCTCTCTCTCTCTCTCTCTCTCTCTCTCTCTCTCTCTGTTTCTGTCCACACACATTGCCATCACCAGTTTCGATTCTGATACAGTTGTGATATATTTCTGTAGCTATAAGCTAGATTATACTTTAGTAAAGCCAGCTGCTAATTATTATAACAAATTCAGCTTCTGTGGGCATTTGGTATAATAAGTAATGTACATAAGTTGATTATGTTTATGTTAAATATATTACATTATATATTTTAACAGTGTTATTCAATAAAACCAAAGTATTACTTGCTTTTGATACTTGATCCAATTATTATTGCCTCATTGTTATACTTATATAAGCATTTTAAAGGCTAAGGTTCATGGTCTATTTTATTACCGCACAAAAAAATAGTAGTATCTGATTGCTCGATTATTTTGCTAAATAATCCACTGATTACTCAAATACCAAAATAATCTTTAGTGACAGCCCTAGATCAGTTAAAAAATGTTTGATCATCAAAGGCTGATCATTTTTAAATAATTAGTGAAATAAAATAAAACATTTCCAGACATATTTGAAGATTTCATAAACGTTAAAAAAATATTACCTCATCTCATTCTTGTGTATCCTCTCGTGAGCTAAGTGTATCGTCACGCCCCTAATAAAATGTAATTTCCCAACAGCAAAAATTGTGGCCAGTGAAAATGCAGTGAAAGTGACTTTGGAAAACCACTAGCCACAGCCACTTGACCAAACGTAATGTCAAGCCCTGCTCTGTCTATTCTGTCTTTCTCACAGGATCATGTATTGTACGTGGGTGTATCCCGTGACCCTGTACCCTCCTTTCTTCGGATATTACTTCTTTAACGGGCTGCTGATGGTCCTGCTGTGTCTGCACATCTTCTGGGCCGTGCTGATCATACGCTTGGCCTTCCGCTTCTTGAGCAATAACGTACGTCTGTGCAAATTCATATTCACTTTTACACGTATTATATTATATACATATTCACTTTTTTATGTTATTATTATTTTATATCATTATTTCCATTTTATTTTGAGAATACTGAAAGGTTGTACACATGGGAGACCAGCAGTTTGGTCCTGCTTTATATTAGGTGTTTTTAATGTACTTATTACTTATGTTCTTTACTATCCACTTATTTACTTATAGTAAGTAAATTTTATTTATAAAGCACATTCAGCTTGAGCTAACACTAAAACAAAGTGCTGTACAAAACAATCATAAAAATACATTAAAATGAAAATAATAAGAACAAAATAATAAATAAAAAATTTGAATTAGAAAATAGTTACTAATCCTAAAATTAATAAGCAGGAAATGCTGAACTGTAAAAAGATGTTATTATACTTATTGTACATTTCTGATATAGCCTTGTTTTAGAAACATGAACACCCCCCACCCCCGCCCCGCCCCCCGTGCTGCTTTTGAAGTGGGATGCGGGTAATGTTAGGGACAGGGTTGGTTTTTTGGGTATGTTAAAGGGAGGATTAAGATGTAGGGAATGGGCAATGGTGTAATGGTAAATGTATTTAATTATTTATTACAGCTGTAAGTATTATTTAAATATAAGTACAAAGTAAAAACACAATGTGTGTTCACAATAATAATTTAAATATTAATACATAGTAAAGACACTTCATATAAAGGTGGACCCTTCAGCAGGATTCTTTATAGAGAATGTGCTGTTGCAGTCATCAAATCCTAAAAACTAAGGCAGACATGCATTGCATTTTATAGGCATTCAGTGGACAGTCTTTAAAGGTGTTGCTCAGAGGTGACCGCTTGACCAAAGCATCTAAAGACAATAGAAAAAATTACCCCCGACTGTGAGCTCCAGCAAACCTAGTCCCTAAATATAAAAGTACTCCAAAATGATTTTAAAGGGTTAGTTCACCCAAAAATGAAATTGATGTCATTAACGACTCACCCTAATGTTGTTCCACACCCGTAAGACATCCGTTCATCCTCACACACAGTTTAAGATATTTTATATTTAGTCCGACAGCGTATGCAAGTCTATGCACACTATACTGTCCATGTCCAGAAAGGGAATAAAAACATCATCACAGTAGTCCATATGAGACATCAGTTAGTTCATTAGAATCTCTTGAAGCATCGAAAATACATTTTGGTCCAAAAATAACAAAAACTACGACTTTATTCAGCATTGTCTTCTCTTCCACGTTTGTTTTCAAACCTCAAATAAAGATTCAAGCAGAGTCATTAATGACATCAATTTCATTTTTGGGTGAACAAACCCTTTAGGTGTCATGAAACCCCCGTTTTAGCCTGGTCGTTCAAACCTCAAATTAAAAAATAAAGTCTCTAGAAATGGGCATGTAAAGCTGTGGAAAAGTGGGAGTGTAGAGGGGAGAAAACAACCAATAAAAAAAAGACCTGCAGCACACTCATTACACTTGGGGCAGGGGGAATAACATAAATCCATAGATACTTTCTTAGTGTCTCAAAATGGCTCAGTTCACAGTAAATGCTGCTTCACACAAACTCAGTCACTGCATGTGCGGTTTGTCTAGGTTTCCAATTAAGTGTATTTTGGAACGCAAAGTCTGAAGCACGTTGTATTTCATATCAAAGTGTTATCATTTGCATGCTTGGAGCACGTCTCAGCAGCTCGGCTAAAAACCTCAATCTCTATGGTAGGATTTTGGTTTGCTTATAACATACTATACTTCTATGCATATTTAAAGGAACTGTATGTAAGAAATGTATTTCAATTAATCATAAGATGGCCCTGATATGTCACTAGACATTAAGAACTCATGTTCATTTCAAATACTTCTATCACTGACAACAGTAGTCCGGCCAGGATATTGTCATTTAAAAGTTGTTGTTGCAGCCCTTAACTGATGTTGATGTTGACATGTTGTGTTTTGGCCTGAAGCTCCGCCCTCCACCTGTCGACCAATCACGAAGTCAGCAGTGTTTCTGCATCTGGGTTGCCAGATCTGCTCTAGTTACCACAGCTGCAACTACAAACGTTCTGCTGATCCTGCAGCCAATCTGGCAACCTCGAGTCAGGGGGAGAGGGGATAGTGATTGCAGTACCAGTTTTGACCAAAATCTTACATACACTTCCTTTAATATCTAATAACACACTACAGTTAAAATTATAATCAAGCACTTAATAATAGTAACTGTTAGTTCACCCAAAAATGAAAATTCTGTGATTAATTCCTCACCCTCATGTCGTACGACACCCGTCAAACCGTTCATCTTCGGAACACAAATTAAGATATTTTTGTTGAAATCCGATGGTTTAGAAAGGCCTTCATTGACACCAATGTCATTTCCTCTCTCAAGACCCATAAAAGGCACTAAAGATATCGCCACAAAGCCCATCTCACTACAGTGGCTCTACAATCATTTTATGAAACAAGGAGAATAGTTTTTGTGTGCAAAAAACCTAAAATTATATAGTGATGGCTGATATCAAAACACTGGTTCATAAAACTTTAAAGTGTTATGAATCAGTTTATCGATTCATGATTCGGATCGCGTGTTTTGAAATCGGCCATCATAAGTAGTTATTCCGTTTTTTTGTTTTTGCGCACAAAAAATATTCTCAGCGCTTCATAAAAACTATTCTAGCTATCAAAATCCAGTGTTCTGTATTTTGCGTACGTGAGTTTTTGTTGTAGATGTCTATAAAAAAATAAAAAAATAAAAAATTATAAAATTGTGTACCGTGCTAATTAATTGAGATTTCTTACAGCTCTTACAGGTTGTTGGCCTTGTCTGTTTCGTTGCTTCTATTGCTCTCCCCTTTTTTGTAAGTCGCTTTGGATAAAAGCGTCTGCTAAATGATCAAATGTAAATGTATTCTAAGAACACTTTTAAAAAGGGCTTAACTTGAAATAATATTAAATTAAAGGTGCAGTGTGTACATTTTAGCTGCATTTGTGGTTATGCACTGACACCCGCTCACCACTCCCTTTCGAAGCACATAGAGAAGCTACGGAGACCATTTATGGCTGAGGTGTCCAATCTTGCTCCTGGAGGGCCACTGTCCTGCAGAGTTTAGCTCCAACCCCAGTGAAACACAGCTGAACCATCTAATCAAGGTCTTAATAGGCGTATTAGAAACTTCCAGCAGGTGTGTTGAGGCAAGCTGGAGCTAAACTCTGCAGGACAGCGGCCCTCCAGCACCGAGTTTGGACACCCCTGGTGACCTGCTCAGCGCCGTCTCTCACGCCAGACGGGCACATAATACACGCAAGCTCAATTTTGAATCGACCTCTGACAGAAGAACTGCACGATGAGTGTATCTTGTAGCACAGGGTGAAATCAGTACATTCACGATTTAAGGGAAATATAGGCTAATATGAATTTAATCGCCGCGGACAGGCGCCGAATGCCGCCGCCGGTGTGTGTTAGAATTTTAAAGGCGCGACTCGTCCGGTGCGAAGCTCAGCGCCCTTTAAGGGATCAAACTGCCTGCCTCTCAATCAGCTCCCTAGTTCATTAGTCAGGGCACTGATCAGGACATAAGTCAATGGGCTGACTCCCTGATCAGTGCCCTGACTACTGAACTAGGGAGCTGATTGAGACGTACCCCAATAATATTGAGCACCCTCATATTGCCAAAATGGTATGATCCTTGTTTCATAACACCCGCGAAGATTCGACTGTGAGATCGGTGGTCGAATCGGGTCCCGCATATCGATGCATCGAATCTTTGGCTATAAGGGGTCACCCCTAATATATATATATAATCTTTTAATAGATCCTTATAAATATTACACCCTGCACCTTTAAATAAGGTCAGACAAGTTTGCTACAAGATGAAGGGGAGTGAACGATGACAGAAGTTTCTATTTGGGGGGGAACAATCCTTTTAAATTGGTTGCCTTTCTATCTTTGTGTATATATCTGAAGAAGTGATTCTCTCCTGTTCTTACTCAACAGTCATCGGTAGAAGACGAGAGGTCCGATAGAGACGAGACAGATGAGTCCGAGGAGGAAGAGGAGATGAAAAATGGAGAGATAAAGAAAAACGGACCAGCTCAGAATGGCCACGCTACGTATAACAACAACCACTCGAAAACAGAGTGAGGGGACAGGAAGGAGAAAGGCTCATAAAACACACAGACTCTCCTGAAGCAGATCAGAGAGGAGTGAAGAACAGAGGAACAGATCATCGCTTTGTACACTACAGAGTACAGACAAACACACGCACACACAGGCAGTAAAAGTCATCACATGAACACAGGCACATCGCTCACAAGTGCCAAACGGGGAGCAATGCTGCCTTAGGAGCAGATCACCTAAAAATTAATATCATTTACTAATGTTGTTCCAAACCTCTATGACTTTCTTGATGTTATTTATAGCAGAACGTCCAAACTGTTCTCGCCTATAGAATGAAAGTCAATGGTGGCCACAGTAGCGTCGAAGCTGTTCTATGAGTTGAAATGAAGCGCTCATTTCGGGATGCAGACTTCTTTTATGGTGAATTCTAAAGCTAATTTTATTGTATGGAAGAGAGCAGCTCAGACATTATGCTGAACTTTTATTTTGATGTCCTAAATATAAAAGCCATATGGGTTGTGGACAACATGATGACAGAACACTTATTTTAGGTGACCTGTCCCTTTAAACAGTGCCTTCCTTTGCTCTTTTAAATGCCTTGTTTTTTTTTCTTTTCTTCTTTTTTAAAAACTTAAACTGCAGTCTCTTTTTCCTCACAATTGCAAGTTTGTATCT
Source organism: Pseudorasbora parva (assembly GCF_024679245.1). NCBI lineage: Eukaryota > Metazoa > Chordata > Actinopteri > Cypriniformes > Gobionidae > Pseudorasbora > Pseudorasbora parva. Next base: position 43,396,052 of record NC_090178.1, read on the forward strand.
TGCAAATTCTGACTTTTTATAAACTCAGAATTGCAAGAAATAAAGTTGGAATTGCGAGTTTATATCTCACAATGTCTTTTTTCTCTCCCAGAATCATGATATATAAACCTTCAGTTGCAAGTTCGAATGTTTTCTCTGAATATCAGCGCTGGTTCCGGAAAATTGTTTCCATTCTTTCCCATAGGATTCCCATAGAAAAATGTCTTTGTTAAAGCGCTATATGCGCTTTTGTAACCAAGCCAATCAGCTATGAGGTTAGTAACAACTAGGGCTGTCCTCGACTAAGGATTTAGACAATCGAATCAGAATTGTCGAATCTCTCTATGGTCGACTGATAGTCGAATCATCTGTGTGTGTGAATGGGTTGGGAGGGGCACGACACTTGTCAGCAGAAGGGTAAAACTATTTTTATTTTCCTTTACACACTGCACACAGCAAACACTTTTAATAAAGCGACCAAAACTGCCTGCCAATTAACAGACGAACTGACAATGGCTTTCTTATTTAGGTTTAAATAGCCTAAAAGGTAATGTGGTGGATAAACATTCATAAACCGTTTTCTCATAACATGTTAAAGCCACGATCGAAATACAGAACATCACACAAATATATAAAAGAACATTTTGATAAATAAACCTAAAAAAAATACCTGCCTAGAGAGGAAAAGAACACTTTGAGTGCGTTTACATGCACGTTATTCAGCCGACTGTGCCTAAAGCGGGTGAAGGACGCGAAGCTCAGCCCCGCGCCTCAGGATCTCACTCACACCGCCACCTGACGCGCACACGCGAGCTCAATTTTGAATTGACTGACAGATGAGCTGCACGAAAGCGATCTGTGGTGCGGCAGGATTTTAAACAACTTCCTGAGTGGCCGCGGACAGGCGCTGAATGCTGCCGCCGGTGTGTGTACACTCAATGAACGTGTTCTAATTTTAAAGGCGTGAGTGTGAAGCTCAGCGCCCTTAAAGGGGTCGCACACCGATGCTCAGCTCAGTGCTGCGACACGTCTTTAAAATATTGAGCACTCCCATATTGCCAAAATGGTATGATCCTCGTTTCATAACACCCGCGAAGATTCGACCTGGAGATCGGTGGTCGAATCAGGCTCCGCATATCGATGCATCGAATCTTCGACTTTTCGGGGTCACCCCTATTAACAACATTACAAACATTGATTTTAAGCAAAAAGTATGTGCAAATTGGACAAAAATGCAAAGTTTCAAGACTGTGTACTTCACAGCTTTAGTGACAGAAAGAACTACAATCCCATGAAGCATTGCAAACAGCATAATCAAATAAAAAAATGAAAAGAAATATACATTAAAGGTGCACTATGCAACTTTCCGTCCACTAGAGGGCGCCTATTCAAGACAAATGCGTAATTTGATGACGCAAAGTTTGAACGCAGCATCTTGGGAGATATGGTCTTCACATCACAGCCGGTGGAAAATAGGACTCGGGCAGAAATCACATTCATGCATGCGGTTATTAACGTTACTGTAGTCTAAAGCAGAGCAGGACCGAGTGTTATGGACCTGAGCACGGCTGCTGGAGCGATTGTTAAACAAATACCCGCCTCGCGAATACCGGGACTTTTATTATGACAGGACGGGACACAGTCGCCGGGCGCCTGCACAGATCCGCTCTTCCGGTTATGATTATGAGGTAAAGCAGCTCTGTTCATCATATTAGATACATTTAAGTGTGTTGAAAATGATGTTATGACGTTACTCCGTGCGTTCACTTGTTCACACTGCTAAGAGTAAAGCGCTCCTGCCAAATAAAAGCCGAAACCGAGGGTAGCGCAGATATGACGCAATTGACAGGCGACTCCCTCAAACGCTATGCTGAAACGTCCCGGTCATTGGTTAAATAGCAATTTTCTCACGATTTACAAATAGTTGGAAACATTTGGGATATTGTAAGTTCTCAACTGAACAAAATATATAACACTGGCCTAGTGGTTTTTGGATATTTTACTGCAAAAATACTACATAGTGCACCTTTAACAAATCATGTACCAATTTACATGTACTCATTTACAAATGTTGATTATATATATATATATATATTAAAAATTTAAGTTAATTGCAAAATGTGTATTCATAGATACCGATATTTAGGTATTTGTGGAGCGTATGGAGATTCGATTGCATCATTTGCAATGAGCTAAACAGCTTTGTTGGGCTGTTTTGCTTTAATTGGTGGCATTTTCTGTACAGCATCATGGGTAATGTAGTTTTTTTTTTTTTTTTTACTAAGTTGAAATAATGCAAACTGACAGCTTCAACTAAATCAAATACCATCGATTAACAACATTGTTGCTCACAATAGGCCTGCCTTCATAAGTTTATAAGTTATTGTTCAAAATCTATTTCATGGAGAAAATAAATGGAGTTTTTACTTCCGGAGTCATGCTGCTGCACTCCATCATTAGATATTAACAAACACTTGTATATTCTGTGTTGGTAACAAGCTTTCATACTTTCCAGAGTATGACTATGCTTCTACATTGTTTTCAGTCACAACTGAAGTGCATACCATGTGGATACGTTTTAGCTTGAAGGTGCTTTCACAAAATAGCTCCATTGCCTTTTGTCAGTAGCGTGGTGATTTATGAACAGCTCATACAGAAGTCACTTTTAAATCAAGCCGATTTCTGTTTGTCAACGAGGCAAAGCCATGTTCAATATGCGTCAAAATCTCTCACCCTCATGCGAAACCCCCGATCGCATGGATTCCTATTGAAATTACTGGATTTCACCACAACCGTACAACAGTAAATGTGACCAGTACTATACAGCGAGAACAGTTTTTACTTCTATAAATACTTCCATCTTTGTTTTATGTCATTTAAAACTGCACTCAGTATGTTTTCCTCATTGCATTGCTATAAACCCAAGACGACTGCCATATCAGCCAGCGCATTATAAACAAAAAATGACTGAGTGCACCTTTAAATATGGCTACTGTGCCAAATTTACACACAGTAAGTGTAAACCAAAGGAAAACCATGCGTACACTGCCATAATATAGCAAACCACTACCATGAAGCGACTCCCCACTTTATGATATTAACCAATATTTATTATTATTCCAAACACATATTGGATAAAGTTGTAGCATGTTCGTTGTCGCACAGATTCTGAATATTCACAAGCCGCAAACCAAAGATAGAAAGAATGAGTAAAAGTGTGTGAGGTGGAGCTGTTTTCTCCCCTTGAAACTTTTTTCTTTCTTAAGATGAACTCTTCTCAGTTCTCTGTGGTGGAGTTTTTGAGAGGTTCTTCTGACTCAAAGCGGCCAGTACTCTCTACATTTGTACAGATCAATCATGGACGCCGCTCCGTCAACACCTCTGACTAACCTGCTTTATTCTGAGTGTCTCATTCACATTTCATCAGTCCTTCTCTGATTTCATCATTCCTCCCATTGTCCTCTGTACATCGTTTCAAATTCAGATTACAGTGTTATCTTTATTTTGTATTTTCCTGTGTTTTTGTAATATGATAATATTATTGTGGAGAATGTTAACAATAAAATACAAGAATGCGAGTCACACCTGATGCGTTTGTCTGATTGATGTCTCCTTCATACTAAAGTGCATTAAAAATAATTGATTATGATTTTATGATTTTACCGTCCGACGTCATTTGCCAGTTATACTTTCTGCGCAAGATGAATATGGAAGGCGGTCTGGCGGTACCTAGATATTTAAAGGGTTACTTCAGCGATTAGTATATCGCTTTGTATCAGTAGAAACCCTGGAGTATATTCAAATGATTGTGCTTTCCCCCCTCATATCCCCCTGAGACAAGAGATTTATGCATTTTATTTCTGGAAAAATTCCTCCTATGATGCAAATTGACGATATTTGGAGGAATGTTTGCCCAAAGGCTAAAGACTACAGCCAGCAGAGGGAGCCATTTCCGCATGTTTTGAACCCGTGCATGGGGGATGGAGATCACACTCACAGCTCAGCTGGCAGCTACAGGCACTCATTTAAACGGAGCTATGGTGAGCAATGTAAGTCTTTTAACTTCTCAAATTAATTTCTATGAAAGTTAAGCTTGCAAAGGCATGAACTGAAACGCACGAGACGTTGTGAATGTATGCCGCGAGTGTAGTCGCGATTACCTCAGCTCTCATCACGAGAGCTCATTCAGCTCATTTATCTCACTCCTGCAGTCAGTGCTCAGTGCTGTGAGACTCGCGCGGTGACTCACTCATTATATTGAACACACACGTTCAGTTTTTAATTGTAGTGTCTTCTCTAACTCAGTCACAGTAATCAAGTTGGTGGCTTTGGGCGTGGCCTCACAGGGCAGCGAAGCATTCTGGGAATTGTAGTCTTTCATCTCCATGAGACAAAAATACATTTTCTGTCTTTTCTCAGTCTAGAAGGCACCTAATTCAAAAATAATTTCACCTTTCTACTTCATTGATGACCCAGTTTAAATACAGATTCATCTTCCCAGCGCTGAAGTACCCCTTTAACTTTATAACGTGTTATTTTGGATATTTTTGGTCCAAAAATTAAAAAGCTTCAGAAGGTCTTTATAAAAGCTGCACTATGTAACTTTTTATCCTTCCCCTAGAGGATGCCTATTCTAAACAAAGGCGTAGTTTGATGACGCCAGGTTTGAGCGTAGAATCTTGGGACATGTGGTCTTCACCTCACAGCCGGTGGAGAAGAATCGGGATAGGGGGACGGGCAGAAATCATGTTCATGGATGTCTGTAGTGTGAAGCAGAGCAGGACCGAGTGTTGAGGAGCTGAACACGGCCGCTGGAGCGATTGTTGCACAAACACACGGCTCGCGAGCAGCGGGACTTTTATTTTGACGGGACACAGTCGCCGGCGCCATTTCCGCTTCTCCGGCAGCTTGGTTTATCATAGTAGATACATTTAAGTGTGTTTAAAATTATGTTATGACATTACTCTTTGCATTCGCTCAGCGGCTGCTGTGACTTGTTCACACTGCTAAGAGTAAAGCGCTTCTGCAGAATAAAACCGGAAACCGAGGGTAACGCAGATATGACGCAATTGACAGGCGACTCCCTCAGAAGCCCCGGCTCCTTGGTTAAAAAAGCAATTTTCTCACAATTTACAAATAGGTCGAAACATTCGGGATATTGTAAAAACTCAACTGAACAAAATATATAACACTGGCCTGGTGGTTTTTGGATATTTTACTGCAAAAATCCTACATAGTGCACCTTTAACTCCCTGAAGTTCTGTGTAGAGTACATTCATAATGGATGGATGCACTTTTTGACCTTCAAACCTGTGAACCCCGTTCACTGCCATTATAAAGCTTGGAGACATCAAGATATTTATTAATATAAATAGTGTTCATCAGAAAGAAAAATGTCATATACCTAGGATGGCTTAAGAGAGAGTAAATCATGGTCCATTTAACATAAATTTAAATTATAATACATTTTCATTGAATTGCAATAACAGGCAATTAAGTGTTCAAAAACATAACATGTTGACAGTTTCCCTATGTAGGCTACTCGTATATATTTATAAGTATAACGGTCATAATTCGCGAAATCCGTCTAGTGAAAGCTGTCGAAGTCAATGAACTTCAGCTCCGTGTGTTGGGCAGGCAAGGACCCTCTGAAACGGAATGCAGATCGTGAATTTCACGCAAAGACATTTTTAAAGAATGGGAGGAATGCCACTCGAGAGTCTTTTCCGCGTGGAGTCATGTGACCTCCAGAGGCTAGGCTACTGCGATTGGTTACTGGTTACTATATGCATGCATGCTATGGTACATTGTTTTGTAAGTACCGACCGTGAAATCTGAGTGATAATATTTGCTTTTTAATGCACGTTCCTGTCTTATTTTGCATGATTCATCGGTGCACCTTAATCTAATAATACAAATAATAATACTTCAATATTGATCTGTTAATTAAATATAAACACTCTTTCAGCACTCTTTTCTTTCTCTTTTAATTTAACCCCTTCCCTCAAACGAGCGAACTGTCATAGGCTATGTCTGATATTTATTCAGGCTATATCATACAGTGTTTACAATTTATAACGAAAAAAAATTGCACATATGATGACTCTAATAACAAAATTATAATCGCCACACGCACTGAACATAAAATACTATAGGTCATGTTGAATGTTATGCTGTTGTGCATATTTTATTTGTTATATTTGGGATATTTATAATATGTTTTACTACTACTACTATTTTAAAACTTAAAAAAAAAGAAAAAAAGAAGAAAAAAGAAGAAATTACTTTGTAATTTCAATCCCATTTCAAATAAATTCCCATTTATTGGATATTTTATTGAAATGATTGTTTTACAAAAATATTGGCAGAGCAATAACATGTCAATTCAATGATAGAAATAAAAATGAAAAACATCCAATATATATATATATATAAAATAACAGAATGCTATTTAAAACAAGACTTTGAAAACTTTAGTAGCAAAGCCCATTTCTGGCACTTAAGGGGGGAAAAGACATAAAAAGTAGAAATTATCATTTTAAACTTATAATTGTGACTTTATATGTCATAATTAAGATTTACCAGAGTTTGTGGGAAAATGGACTCCCTAAAGAAACTTTTCAAAGCTTCGAATCAATTGAACCAATTGTTTAGCAAAATGATTCACTGTTTTGAAGCTTTCGAAACGCCACACGCTGGCGACACCTGCTGGCCAGAATGAACCAACTAAGGAACTGCAATAAACATGCATAAATCACCCTTTAAAAAACACATAGCAAAGATTTTACTTGCAATACAAATTATCAACTGCAGTTAACTAATCATCCAATGAGATAAAATATAAAGTGTCAGACTCTGAGTAATATGTGTTATTTAATCAATTTTCAGGGCTTGTTTAGTTTGTTCCATGGATTCATCAGTTAAACAGGCCAATAAGATACTATTAACTACTATTTTTCCTTTTAATCATAATAATGTCTAATCAAAACGTGTACAAATGTATAAAACAAATAAATCAGAGAATGAAATTGCGAAACCGTTATGGCGCAACGAAGCCTCGTTTACTGAAATCACGTGACTTTGGCAGTTGATTCGAAACAAAAGATTCGAACAGGTTTCGAAGCTTCACGCTCGCTCGTTTGTTTCAGAGTGGCGTGTCTGGCTCGCGCAGAGTCTCTAGTTTCCTCCTCTGACGCGCTTCTGCTGCTCACTGGAAGATTACATGCGCCATCTTGGATCTGGGGAGGTTGTAAACTGGAAAAAAGTAAAAGAACAGGGAGGAAAAACAACTATTAAACATCTGCAAACCCGTCCATCCGGGCCGGCGGTAAAAATGACACTCGGTTTAAAGTCATGACAGCGGTTTAAAAGTACTTTTAAAAGACTCGGACGAAGTAAAACCGCACTGGAAAAGAAACAAACATTGGGCAGGGATATTTTTTTCTCTGCAGCTGGGAAACTTGTTTTGTATTTGTTCGCTTGCAAGAGAACACATTTACCTGTAGGATATGACATCAGCTAATCCAGGTAACGTATAAAACACGATTTGACACGAGTATGCTGTTAAATGTCTAATTTCTGGCCGTTTTAAGCGGACCATTATAAGCAGTTGGGCTGGTTAGCTCGAGCAGCTGTTAGCTCGACTGTTTTGCTAAAGCTAATAGCACAAGCCGATTGAGTAAAAATTGGACTAACATTTGTCGTTCGGGTGCATTGCTGTGAGGATAAGGGCTTGTTTTCCAGTAGCAAAGAGCATCAAGATCAGGGACAGTTTGTCTGACACTTGTGGCTGTGTGTGTGTGTGTGTGTGTGTGTGTGTGTGTGTGTGTGTGTGCGCGCGCGCTTCAGCTGTCATTCACACAGGCCCAAAACACTTTCACATGCTCATAATGGACTGAAGTACAGGGACATGTGTGTTGATCTTGATTCAGGTCAGTTTTGCTCATAAAGATATTTATCTGTCCTGCATGTATACAGAACAGCATCAGAGTGGTTTCAAAAATGTGGTACAGTTATGTTTTTGATAAATAAATAAAAAAGTTATTTGATACAGAGATGTATTTTATTAAAGGCTCAGCTTACTATATTTATAAGGTATAATTCACCGAAAAATGTAAACTCTTTCATCATGTACACTGTAAAAAAAATGTTACGTTCAATCAAGTTATGACAACTCATGTTTTTACATTGTTTTAACTCATCAATACAAGTTAAGAAATGTTAAACTTGTTTTTATTAGTTATACAAGATGTAACTCATTTTTTATAGTCAGTTTAAAGGTGCACTATGGAGCTTTCCGTCCACTAGAGGGCGCCTATTCAAAACAAATCGTAGTTTGATGACGCAAAGTGTGAGCGCAGCATCTTGGGAGATGTGGTCTTCTCATCACAGCCGGTGGAAAATAGGACTCAGGCAGAAATCACATTCATGCATGCGGTTATTAACGTTACTGTAGTCTAAAGCAGAGCAGGACCGAGTGTTATGGACCTGAGCAAAGCTGCTGGAGCGATTGTTAAACAAATACCCGCCTCGCAAATACCGGGACTTTTATTATGAAGGGACGGGAGACATTCGCCGGGCGCCTGCACAGATCCGCTCTTCCGGTTATGATTTTGAGGTAATGTAGCTCTGTTTATCATATTAGATACATTTAAGTGTGTTCAAAACGATGTTATGACGTTACTCCATGCGTTCACTTGTTCACACTGCTAAGAGTAAAGCGCTCCTGTCAAATAAAAGCCGAAACCGAGGGTAGCGCAGATATGACGCAATTGACAGGCGACTCCCTCAAATGCAATGTTGAAACGTCCCTGTCCTTAGTTAAAATAGCAATTTTCTCACAATATACAAATAGTTGGAAACTTCTGGGATATTGTAGGTACTCAACTGAACAAAATATATAACACCGGCCTAGTGGTTTTTGGATATTTTACTGCGAAAATACTACATAGTGCACCTTTAACATAATTTAAGTTGAAATAACGTAAACATCCAAGCCGATTCTACAGCAAAAGTTCAAAATGTGCCTCTTTTTTTTTACAGTGTACTCACTAGAGACGCTCCGATCAGCATTTGTTGCCTCCTCCGATACTAAAATAAAAACAGTGCTAAATTAACTTACCTAAAAAAAACAGTACGCCTCACTGTGTGGAAGAGTGGAGATGGAGACTGGGATCATTCTTTTGTGAAAGCCATCCGGCAGGCTCGACAAACATTACTTTCTTAACTTAAAATGACCAACAGACACAAATGTAGTGTTGAGCACCAGTGCTTTAATGGCTTTACCAGTAGAAATAAACAGAAGTCAGGCTAACTCCTTCAAGTTCAAGTTCAAGTTACTTTATTTGTAAAGCGCTTTAAGCAAGGTAGAACCTACCAAAGTGCTGAACATGGTCAAACATATAATAAAAACAAAATGATAAAGCATATCATAATTCAAGATCAAATCATTTCATAGTTCAGATAAAAACCGAAAAGCCAGTATAAAAAAATAAAAAATAAAATAAAAAAATCAATTAAAAAGCCAAGTTAAAGAGAAAGGTTTTAAATTCCGATTCAGTAGAGGCCAATTTAATTTCGAGGGGTAACTTATTCCAGAGAGTAGGGCCGGCCACAGCCAAAGCACAATTTCCTCTTGTCTTTAAGCGGGCTTTTGGAATATGAAGCAGAAATTGATCATTTGATCGAAGGCTCTTATTTGAGCTATACAAATGAAATTGAGTAGATAAATATGGGGGAGCAACATTTTTTAAAGATTTGTGCACAAGTAACAAAATTTTAAACTCAATACGGAGCTCTATAGGCAACCAATGTAACGATCTTAAAAGAGGTGTAACATGATCAAATTTCCTATAGCCCTTTAAGAATTTCGCTGCGGCGTTTTGTACTATCTTTTACAAAACGGAATTTGAGACTTTGCGATACCATAATATAAGGAGTTACAGTAATCCAGCCGCGATGTAATAAAGGCATGGATGACAGTTTCAAGGGAACGCTCAGAAAGAAATGGTTTAATTTTTGAAAGAAGACGGAGATGAAAGAAACTAGAACCAACAACTGAGTTTATTTGTTTGTCAAATGACAGATTCGTATCGAATGTAACCCCAAGATTTTTAGCATGGGTAGCTTTAGTAGAGCAGATTTGCTGAAGATCAAAGTGGGGGTGTGCTTTGGCATTGGGTTGACCAAAAATAATGATTTCTGTTTTATCAGAATTTAAAAAGAGGAAGTTAGAAGGCAGCCATGATTTTATCTCATTTAAACAGGCGTGCAGGGAATTTAAAGTGTTTAAGGAGTTTTTCTTAGACACAGATAAATTTGCAGATAATCTGCGTAACGATGAAATGATACATCATACTTCCTAAAAATAGAACCCAGGGAGAAGGTATAGGGAAAAGAGCATAGGAGATAAAATCGAGCCCTGAGGAACTCCACAGGTTACATGCCCCAGAGATGAAGTGAAACTACCGATTTTTACAGTGAACCTGCGATTTGTCAAAAAGGATTTGCACCAGTGTAGGACTTCACCACCTAAACCAACATAATGTTCTAACCGAGAGAGGAAAGTTTCATGATCTATGGTATCAAACTAACTCCTTCATCATGAAAAGCAAGTAAATATATATATACAAATTTATAAGCATAGTTTTTTACGAGATAGCAACATATGATAGATGGGACAGAACAAGGAAGGCTATTAACAATCTTTCATTGCGCAAAAGTATTATAATATAAAAGCCTCCAAATCAGAGCATTGATGCGCTTGAAGCAACATGGTGTCACAGCACACAACGCTCCGTCACATTGATGTCAAGACACAAAAGGAGAGATATTGATGTGTAATATAATATACTGTATATATATGCAATGGTTTATCGAGCCTTTTCTTTTTTTACATTTCCGTTACTGTGCGGGTGAAGAACATTATAGTGCTCCAGTGTTGTGTGTGATCTAACAGACACCCGGGAAAATGTAACATTGGAATTAGAAACTGCAGTAAACTTCAGCAACATAAAGTCCTTTTTATAGTATAATAATAGGAACATTGAATCATCTTGGAAAGAGTTTTATCGCAACCGAACACGAAAACCCAGTTTAAAGCTTAATAGGGAGTGACTGATAGACAAAGTGGTGGGAACTGGATATAATGACTTAAATATTCATCTATACCTCACATTAAACTGTAGAAAAGCTTAAGAAAACTTGGGATAAAGTGCATGAAAACTTCACAGTGCTTTTTAATGTTTCTAATAATTTGCGCTATATCCTAACATCCTCTGCTACTTTACTCTTTATTCCAATTGGTCTCTGGAATTGCCAGTCGGCTGTAAACAAAGCAGACTTTATTTCATCTATTGGGACTCATTCTCAGCTCAGCCTCATGGCCCTAACTGAGACCTGGGTCAAACCAGAGGACACTGCCACTCCTGCAGCCCTCTCAAGCAATTATACTTTTTCACACACTCCTCGGCCTATTAGGAGGGGTGGGGGTACTGGTTTGCTTATCTCAAATGATTGGAAATTTGATCCATTACCGTCTCTACCGGCCAATTCATTTGAATCGCACTCAATCACTATTACTCACCCTGTTAAAATCCATGTGGTAGTGGTCTATAGTCCTCCAGGTCACCTTGGTAACTTTGTGGAGGAGTTGGATGTGTTACTTTCTAGCTTGCCTGAGGATGGCACTCCACTGATTCTGCTTGGTGACTTCAACATCCATCTTGATAAACACCTAGCTGCAGACTTCAGCACTCTACTGACTTCATTTGACCTTAAGTTAGTATCTACTACGGCTACTCACAGATCAGGTAACCAATTAGACCTTGTCTACACACGCAACTGCTCCACGGACAACACTTTAGTTACTCCATTACACACCTCAGACCACTTTCTCATCACTCTTAACCTCATACTGACTCCTGATACAACACGTACTCCTACACAGATTACCTTTGGGCGTAATCTACGCTCACTCTCTCCCTCTCGCCTATCCACTATGGTTTCATCTTCACTCCCTCCACCTGCTCAGTTCTCAGCACTGGACACTAACAGTGCTACCGACACTCTTTGCTCCACTCTAACATCCTCCTTAGACAGTTTTTGCCCCCTTTCATCCAGACCAGCCCGCCCCACCCCATCTGCCCCCTGGCAGTCTGAAGTTCTCCGTGAACATCGCTCTGGACTCAGGGCGGCAGAGAGGAAATGGCAGAAATCTAAAAACAATACTGACCTTGCCTTTTATCAGTCTCTTCTCTCTTCTTTCTCTACAAATGTCTCCACTGCTAAAACAACATACTACCACAACAAAATCAACAATTGCTCTGACTCTCGCCAACTCTTTAAAACATTCTCCTCTCTCCTTTGTCCTCCTCCTCCCCCTCCTTCATCAACTCTTACAGCTGATGACTTTGCATCATTTTTCACCAACAAAACAGCTCTCATTAGCAAACAGTTCTCCTCATCACAAACTGACACGCACATCTCAACAACTAACACGAACACGCTTCCATCCTTCTCTCCACTCTCCGAGGCAGATATTTCTAAACTCATCCTTTCCAATCACCCTACTACCTGTCCACTTGATCCTATTCCCACACACCTCCTTCAGGCTATTTCTTCTTCAATCACTCCTGCACTCACTCACATTGTCAACACTTCTCTTCACACGGGAACCTTTCCCACAGCATTTAAGCAGGCTCGGGTAACCCCACTGCTTAAGAAACCCTCTCTGAATCCAGCACTTTTAGAAAACTACCGACCGGTATCCCTTCTGCCTTTCATTGCAAAGACCCTTGAGCGAGTTGTGTTCAATCAACTCTCTATGTTTCTTGAACGGGACAACCTCCTAGACAACAACCAATCCGGCTTCAAAAGCGGCCACTCTACCGAGACTGCCTTGCTCTCTGTAACTGAGGCACTGAGACTGGCAAAAGCAGCTTCCAAATCCTCAGTGCTCATTCTGCTGGATCTGTCTGCTGCTTTTGACACAGTTAACCACCAGATCCTCCTGTCAACACTTAAGAGGACGGGGATCTCAGGATCTGCTCTCCAGTGGTTCAGGTCTTACCTCTCTGGTAGGTCCTACAGGGTGTCATGGAAAGGTGAAGTGTCTAAGTCACATCATCTAGCTACTGGGGTTCCACAGGGCTCAGTCCTTGGACCACTTCTCTTCTCCATCTACATGTCATCATTAGGCTCTGTCATTCAGAAACACGGCTTCTCCTATCACTGCTATGCTGATGACACTCAACTCTACTTCTCATTTCAACCAGATGATCCTACAGTCAGTGTTCGTATCGCTGCCTGTCTGACAGACATTTCTGACTGGATGAAAGAGCATCATCTTAAACTCAATCTTGCAAAGACAGAATTACTTGTTTTCTCAACCAACCCAGCACTTCATCAAAATTTCTCCATTCAGCTTGGTTCATCGACCATAACTCCATCAAGGACAGCAAGAAACCTTGGAGTTGTGATTGATGACCAGTTAAACTTCACTGACCACATTACTGCAACAGCTCGGTCCTGCAGATTTGCTTTATACAACATTAGAAAGATCAGACCCTTCCTATCAGAACAGGCTGCACAACTCCTGGTTCAAGCTCTTGTTCTCTCCAGACTGGATTATTGTAATGCCCTTCTGGCTGGGCTTCCAGCATGCACTATCAAACCCTTGCAGCTGATCCAGAATGCAGCGGCGAGAGTGGTCTTTAATGAACCGAAGAGAGCGCATGTTACGCCTCTCTTCATCAAACTGCACTGGTTGCCAATGGCTGCTCGCATCAAATTCAAGGCACTAGTTATCGCCTACAAAACAACCACTGGCACTGCACCAATATACCTAAACTCACTTGTTCAGACTTACACACCCTCCAGAAGCTTGCGTTCTGCGAGTGAGCGGGGCCTCGTGGTTCCATCCCAAAGAGGCATGAAATCGCTCTCACGGACATTTTCCTGGACCGTTCCTACCTGGTGGAATGACCTGCCGATCTCAATTCGTGCTGCCGAGTCTGTAGCCATTCTTAAAAAACATCTTAAGACACATCTTTTCCATTTGCACTTGACCAATACAGAATAGCACTTCCTGATCACCACAGCAACGACCAAAAGCGCACACTCCTGGATCATATCTACGTCTCTCATCCGGATTTGTGCCTTCAGGCGGGTATGTTACATAGTTATCATAACTATCAGAATCCAGTGTACTGTATATTGCGTACGTGAGTTTTTGTTGTAGATGGCTATTGCTGCGCGTTTAGCTAGAATACAAAACCAACCCATTGGGCCACTGAATCTGCATTAACGACAACAGCTGGGGCAACAGCCTTAGTCCTAATGGGTTGTTATCATAGCTATCAAAATCCAGTGTTCGGCACTAGTTTTTGTTATAGATGTCTGTCCTTAAAAAAAAAAAAAAATATATATATATATATATATTGTGTATTGTGCTAATTAATTGAGATTTCTTACAGCTGTAACAGGTTTTTGGCCTTGTCTGTTCCGTTGCTTCTATTACTCTCCCCTTTTTTGTAAGTCACTTTGGATAAAAGCGTCTGCTAAATGATTAAATGTAAATGTAAATGTTTCTGTGCCTTTTGTGGGGCTTAACAATAACACAGAATATTCGCACAATATCGGATTTGGATCAGTGTCCTCTTATCGATACCCGATCCGGCAAAATTTGTTCATGCAACCAAACTTGCTTCTCAACCTCTGGTTTCTTCTGACAAAGAAGGTCAAACACATTTTTTTATTGATATTGATTACTTGTCTATCGCGATACATATCATTTTATTGGCCAGCCCTACCTAGTATTAGTTTTTGCTGAAGTATGGATAATTGCGACATTTGCAGTGACTCCCATCAAGAAATAGTGTTGTCAAAAATATGGATACCAACTGTGCTTTCTTGCTCTCCTCTCCGACCAACAGCAAGTTTACGCGCTGTTGGACATAGTTCTACTCATTCCTGCAGATTTCTGCGCCTCACATCTGAAGCGCAAACATAGTAAAAAGAGGTTGACCGATTCATCGGTTTTGGCGATTAATCGGCCCCAATAGCAGCTGATTGGTGGAACAATCGATTATCGGGGGGAAAAAATACAGATAGTTTTCCAGTTTGCGTCCGTTGTGGACCGGCTGAAAATGGTGCGTTGCCATTACACAATAGCCTACGAGAGCTCTGGGAAGGGTCTGCCGGCATTATATAGCATTATAGAGCAGCCTCTAAAGGCCAAATAAAAATCTATCACTGACATTGTTTACATTAAAGGAGAACTATGGCTATAAGTGGCTAAACGCATCTCGTTGTCATGTAAGGGCCCTGTTCATGTTGGGCACACATTTTAATTGCATTTTGTGTCTGTTAAGAGGCACAAAGACACCTTTTATGTTTATGCCCCCAATCTGATAAACTTTTGCAAACCTGGCCAGTATGATCACAATAAAAGTCATGTTTGAATTAGCGATTTAAAAAGGCAATGAAACTGAAACATCTGGTTTTATACCTCAATAATGGTGTAGAGCCTCCTTTTGCGGCCAATACAATGTGTCTTAGGAATGACAGATACAAGTCCTTCACAGTGGCCAGAAGGATTTTGAAGTCACCATGTGATGCTGGTGGAGGAAAACGTTTTCTGACTCACTCTTTCAAAACATCCTAAAGTGGCTCAAGAATATTTAGATATGATGACTGTGCAGGCTAAGGGTGATGTTCAACTTCACTTTTATGTTCATCAAACCATTCTGTCACAAGTCTTGCTATTGGTCAGGGCTCTACATAACGCCCATTTTGGGCGCATTTACGCCTAAAAATTACTGCGTGCGACTGTGAAAAAATATTCAAGCGCACCGGTGCGAGTGACCCGATCTATTCTCATGAATGGATGTGTAATACAATTGGAATAAAAACTACAACACGGAGTGAATCAACACTGAGAAACTGATAGGCTACGTCCTACTTCAATCAACTGCTTTTCATGCCTTCAGTCAGCAGAAGAAGTGCAAAAACATGTGCGACGGACTACACTTCAAACTAGGGCTGGGCGATATGGAGCAAAAAATATATCTCGATATATTTTGCTATATCTCGATATACGATATATATCTCGATATCTTTACAGGAAAAATAACCCCCTGAAAACTACAGCAAAAACAAATATGCCAAATACCACAAATTCTTTTCTTTTTTTATTGAAGTGCAAAGAGGTAGTCAGTTCATGTAGGAACAAAGTGCTTTTGCGACATTTAAAAAAAAAAAAACTCCCTGATTACATAAATAATAATAATTTAACTGTAAAAGAAAATAAATAATATTGCCTTCTTTTCATTTATTTCATGCTTTCAAAAGATGAATCAAAGACTCCCTTTTTTACACTTAACAGTAAAACAGTAAGCATTTTGCAGAAAGATGGGGGCATGACTGAGATATAAATAAACTGATTTTGTCATAACACCATTTCCTGTTAATTTTTATCAAAATTCAAACAGTGATGTTTGTCATGAGTTTGACCAAATTCAAACTCATCATGCGGATCATGTAGGCTACACATGAGCTGAATTTCACTTCTTTTCCAGTTACAGAACGAAATATGAATGTCAGAAGGTAGGCTATATGATAATATGATACAGTACAACTTACAGAAGAGCACTGTGTCTCAGGACACCCGGGATGAAGCGTTTTTCCCTCTTGGTTAAAACGTGAATAGACCTGTTCATCATAATCCCGTGATAAAGCTGACAAAATAATCATAGTAATGATATTGCAATACTTTTTAAATGTTTTCAAATGATATGCAATCATTTTGACATTTTAACCGAAAACCATGCGATCAGTTAGACACAAATCATAAACTGGCATGATTGTGACTGAGAGTGCGTCTCGCACCAGTGTCAATCACCTGACTGTGGGTGAAACGTGCGCTTTGAACTATGATGAACCTTAATATTTCTTTATAAATTTAAGCAAGCAGTTGTGTTAGAAGGAAAACGTGATCTCTTAACTGAGTCCTGAACAACGCGCGCGCTTGTCAACATGATAACTAATCCTCACCTGGTTGCGGACGCAGCCGTGTGCACTGAGACGACACGCGAGGGGAGGGGGAACAAAAGCAATGAGGCGGGAGGCGCGCGAGCGGGAGCGAGCACAGCACATGGAAGCAAAGTGGCGGAATCAGAATTTAATATAAACAATATATCGATATATACGATATGTCCAAATCCATATCGAGCTGAAAAAATATCTCGATATATTTTAAATATCGAGATATCGCCCACCCCTACTTCAAACAACGATTGTTTACAAAGTGAAACGCGCACTTTACCAGACGCCTCGCGCTGTTTATTTACAGCCAAATCAAAATGAACTGAAAATACCACATTTGGATTATCATAAACAAGCTCAGAAATTAGCGGATGCTTGGGACATAAATGCCACAGATATCAGATCAAACAGAGCTGAGCGAAGGTCAGGGGTTTCAGTCACAAATCACCAACATTCACCATGATTTACTGTAGTAAAACCACATGGATTTAATGTTGTTGTTGTCGTCATTATTTATCTCAGGATTCGTACAACCTTTTGAGATTGAAATTCAAGCACTTTCCAATGGTTTTCAAGAGCTTCACACTTATTTCCAGCACTTCAAAGCTCTAAATATCCGATTGTAATGTTATTTTTAATGTGATGGTTTGTAAAACTAAAATTTTAAAGGGTCTTGTGAAAGAAATAGTCGAATGTTTTTTTTTTTTTTTTTTTTTTTTAAATGTGTAATCCATTTTGTAGCATTTTTATTTAAAAAAGATATGAAATGCCCACCACTATTATCAGCAGAAGAGCACTTATTGATTTATTAGCGATTTCCGCTCTCCCTAATGTATGGAAAAAAGTACGGTCACACAGTCTCAGGAAAAACTAAACTTTTCTTCAAATTGTGACTAAATTACACAGAAAACAAGTAAAGAGCTCCTTTAATAATCACTGAAGCTGTCGGTCAGTTCAGTGTGAGACTATTGAAAAACAATGCTAATCTATATTTAATAGAAGCATAACATTTAAATTTTCCCTATACTTTTTTTGCACATTACTGTTGTTAATAAAAGTTAATTTTATCTGCATATCAATTCATAAACCTTTGATATGTATACTGTATATTGCAAAAGATATGGTGCCCATTTATACTGTGGAATAGTTGGGGGTTATTCACATGCTGAAAGTTTTGCACCCCAGGTAGGCACTTCTACCAAGCCGCAAATATTTAATTTTACCTAAACAAAATAAAGGTAAAACTTGTTTTGAACAATTTCTTTGTCATCTGCAGATTGATTTTAAGTAGGAGGGGGGGAAAAATCGTTTTAAATCGTAAATCAAATTTTTGGTGAAAAAATCGGGGATTTTTTTTTTTGGGCCATATCGCCCAGCCCTACCGTAAATCCTCTAATATTGGCCTGCACTCCATTAGCGGCCGGGTCTCCAACATTGGCCCGTCTCGCTGTCACCGAAGGTAAATAAAGGCCGGTCTCTAATAGCGGCCGGGGCTATTATTAGAACCAACGTTCAGGGGCATAGCCAGTGAGCGGACCTGACGGGCACAGGCCCGCCCACTATGATGACATGCCCCCTCAGTTTATTATACAAATAGAATAATAGTTGTTAAATAAAAGTTGTTTAAATTATTTTAACATAATTACAAAATTATTATAACATCTCAAATACTGGAATAAATAAAACGTTTTTTAGTGTTTTTTTTGCATGATGTTTGATTGACAGCTGTATGTGACGCGGCTCGCGCCCTGTGACTTCATGAAGTGTGTTTACCTATTCACTTAGCCTGTAATTTGCAGTTGTGTGATAGAGAAACAACAGCGATGCAAAATTCTATAAAAAGGACTTTAAAAAAATCGCGTTGACGTGAGGGAACTTATCCATCAGGCTGCAAGTAACGTTAAGACGTTTCAGTTGCCTGTGCGAGGATGAGCGGACGTGCAGCGGAAGAGGAGGAGGAAACTGAGGAGGACAAGGATTAAACAAAATTGGAGGATTTTTTTTATTACTTCAAACCAAACGAGACAGGAATGGTTAACGCTAAACTTTGGAGCGGTAAGGTGTCGGTTGCCTTTTGTTATGAATCAATAACCTAAATATCACCATGTATGGTTAAGTGTTTACAATGCACTTCTGGTAGCCTGTGTTTGCTACGTATTTGTTACCATATTTCTACACTGGTATTTAGCCTGAATTACTGGTATTTGTTGTTAATGTTCTGTATGCATACCATAATGTTATGGTAACTGTACGTTTTCAATAAATGAACCTAGTATTTTATAGGTTGAAATAGACGCAAAATCTAATATTTATTCATTCTACTGGTAGTTTGTTTTGCTCAAATAGAAATTGAGGCCTGCCTCTAATTCTGGCCTCCTTCCAATAAAGGCATGGACCCCGATGCACTTGAGTAAAATAAAGGCCCGGGCCTATATTAGAGGATTTACGGTAGATTGCATCTTGAGGTGATACTTAAAATCTGTCCCAGCCACTGTTACTTTATTACAAGACTTCATTACTGAACCAGGGGCAAAAATTATTTTAAATAATAATAAGTATAAAAGTTTATTTGAAAATAATATTTTAATGTTGTGTAAAATCTGCGTATAATACTATAGACACAGTCACTTGATTGAGAGATTTATTTGTGAATTGTGATGGAATAGTTGTATTGGAGGTTTACACACATTGTGCAGTTAATCTCTGTCGTGCATTAATGTGAGTGATGACGGATATTATTGGAGTGGCTTGATGCAGCGCAAGAGATGAAGGTAATTTGATCTTGACTGTTAGTAAACTTTAATTAATACTGTCACATAACAAATCTGCTTCAAATTGAATTAAAAATGAAATTACAACATTGAAATAAAAATGTAAAGTGTCTACAAATATTACAAAATCGTGAATATAAATAATTGGGAATCATGTTCATCAAACCAGTGCACATTTAATTGATCTAACTTTTATGTTGGTTTGGTCGTGTTGTTATGTTGGTTTGGTACTCGTTTCCTTATAAAGGTCCAGAAATTCATCTTTTTTTTTCTTTGACACATTTTTTGCCAGGTGGCTTTTTTAATTATATGATGCATTATTACGTTGTCTTGACGCCAGCCAATCGCTGCATTGCTGATCGTGGTTTCGAGTATCGATGCATCTGCCCTCTTCAGGGAAAACAGGCATGAGCAGTGATCTCAGAAAACTTAATCCAGATATTTTAATCCAATTCGCAAATTCCTTTGAAGAACCAAATTAGCGAGAGATCAGTTATCATGATTAAAAGATCTGGGATCTGTCAAATCATCTCAGAGCGAGGTAAGAAGAACGGGCCCCAGATTTATTAATTTTTTTAAATGCCTGGTAGGTTTTAAAACTGACACACTAATTAACTAGCCTGACTAATATGTCAGTCTGTCATGTTTCTAAATATCGAGAATCTGGAGATGAAAGCTCAACTTTGCTCTATCTTTAACCTGTTCTCATTATATTTATAGTTATTAGTTTTGCTCTGTGTGTTGTGTTTTAGATATGTCTGAGGTCTCTTCGCTGGCCATGGCCACATCAGGATCTCACTCTAGCAGTACCAGCATTGTGCCGAAGGCCAACAACAAGCGACAAGCCACGTAAGTCTGACTGAGCCATCTCTTTAAAGGAGTAGTAATCGTTATTAAATAAGTGCTGAAATGTTCAAGAGGATTATTTTGATTTATTAAACTGGCATTGTGAACATATGCCAATGTCCTGACCGCATTGGAAAGAATGATAATTTTATGGTATTTTATTATGTCATTTTTGTAGCCTGACATTCCTCTTAACATGTTCCACAACAGAAAGAATGCCATAGGGGTTTAGATGATGATTGTCTTAATATGCTTCATGTGGCTCTGTTATAACAGTTGCTTTTCACAGGCAAATTCACAGGAATTACATTGTGCTTGTTTATTCAGTGTCTATGGTTGGTTTGAATCAGTCGTCTGTTTTTTTGTTGTTGCTTTGGCCGTTGATCCTTCTGTCGAGTGGGTGGAGAAATACGGGAATGTTTGAATGCCTTTGCAGTTGTGCAATAATTCTGACTAATGTGAATTTCCCTGGTTTCCAGCTCGGACTTTGAAGACGATGAGGGAAGCAAATTGTTCAGGTTAGTCATGATCTATGACTCAAAGGTTTGACCCGGCCTTGAACTTTGATGGGCTGTGTGTATTGTGACTGTGTTTAACAATCTGTCTTTCTTTTCTTTCTGGCTTCTCTTTCTTCAGGTGTGATGATGATGGAGGTGGATCGAATGACAAGGAGAGATTTGCCAGGTATTTATTGATTGAAATCAGAGTGCATGAAAAGTACAAATACAATCATCTGATCTTCTGTAGATTCTCAAGATTCTCTTTAAGCAGACGAATATTGTTCAGAGTTGACTGACAATGCCTAGATGTGCTGGTGTCTTCATAGGCTTCCACCAAACACTCTTCCTTCCCATCAGCTATTTTTTGGCCAATCAGATAGTTCTTCTGACCCAAACTGTTGCCTTTGAATGAGCCATCATTGCTCTATAAGCCAATGCTTTTGAACTTATTCTAAATGTTAAATATATCTGTCTTCACTTATTATTTAATTGGACTGCCAAAGTTAACGACAATTTACACAAAATTGAATGCACCTCTGTTTTATTTGCAATCTATTAGCGTATTCCTGAATTAAACATGCACTATAATTTATCATGTCACAGGTTGTGACAATATGATGTCATGCAATAACTTACTGCTGTTCGACACATTTAAGGCAAGACACTACAGGTTTTTTTTATGCACTGGTCATTTATGAGATTTGGGGTTATTTAGCTTTTTATTTTTATTTTTTCCAGATTAGTGGAAAGAAAACATCCTGATACACATTTAAAGGGTTAGTTCACCAAAAAATGATATTGATGTCATTAATGACCCTAATGTCGTTCCACACCCGTAAGACCTCCGCTCATCTTCACACACAGTTTAAGATATTTTATATTTTAGTCCCTTAGTTCATATTTTAGTGTATGCAGTCTATGCACACTTTACTGTCCATGTCCAGAAAGGAAATAAAAACATCAGAAGACAATGCTGAACAAAGTCGTAGTTTTTGTTATTTTAGGATTAAAATGTATTTTCGATGCTTCCAGAGATTCTAATGAACTAACTGATGTCACATATGGACTACTTTGATGATGTTTTTATTCCCTTTCTGGGCATGGTCAGTATAGTGTGCATAGACTACATATGCTCTGAGTCAGTGTTGTGCCAGTTCATACCTAAAAAGAACTAGCTCAAAGTTCAGTTCACACAGATGATAATGAACTAGTTCATGTTCATAGTTCTTTTTTTTATTTCTTTTTTTTTTATTAACTAAGTTCACAAATCTAAAAATGAACTAGTTCTCGTTCATTTGTTAAATTCTTTTTAAGATAGGCCACTATCTTACTCAATAGAACCTCTTTACCATCCATTACCAGCTGCAAATCACTGCCACTCCAAAACTAATCAAAATTATTGTACCAATAAACAAGAGACAATTATTATAGCCAGGAGAATACAGGTATACAGTATGTTCAGTGAAACTTTTATTTAGCCAGCATGAACCAAATTACAGGACTTAAAAATAAGGTATATTCAGGTTCATGGGGAAAAGATCAGTCTACTGACAAAAATCCAGCATATTCTGAACAAATTTGAGCTCTATGTGGCTGACGTACCTACTTGTTTGTTTAGTCCCTGTGGGCACAGTTTGCACAAAAACGTAAGGTTTTTTCCGTTTGAGTTTTCCTTTGTTTGTACATAAAACTGCTTAGTGCTCTTCAAAACTGGCTTCAGCAGTAGCTAAGTTTGAATCACGTGAACTAGTACTAGCACTAGTCATGATGCTGGACCATCAAGGTGTTTGCTGTAAACAGTCATGTTGTAAAACCTGACTTTTCAAATGAGCGTGAACGTGAACTGCGCATGCTGCTCATTCCTGCCAGAGTGAGCGCCGCTCTCGTTCACGTAAAAAGTGATTTGTTCAGTTCAGCGTTCGGCGAAAATATGAACGCGTTCAGTGAACGTCGTTCATTGAACGCGTTCATGCACAACACTGCTCTGAGACTAAATATAAAATATCTTAAACTGTGTTCCGAAGATGAACTTATTGTGTTTGTTTGATAAAGACATTTATTCCGGTTGGCGCTTTCAAGACAACCCCTCCCCCATGTGAACTGAACTGAACAGGGGAGCTTATGCTCATTAAATATGCAAATCTTATCCAATTCTTGCCGTGGGTCTTTACTTCCAAGTATGCAGTGTCACGCCCATCAAAACCCAGCGTTTTGGAGAGAGCCTCAAAACCAGTGTAGAAAATAGCCTATTACTTATTATTTATGATGTTTTTGAAGGTAAAAACCACAAGAAAGTCATTAGTTGACCTCAGACAACAGTTTAATATAAAAAGCCAGTTCATGACACCGTTAATATAACTCCATATGTGTTTGGCTAAAATAAGAAAAATCATGCCGTGTAAATTATGAGATTATTTTATTTTTGGGTGAACTAACCCTTTAAAGGTGTTTTTTTTCACACTGTACTCGTTTAGCACTGCAAAAGAGATGCTAACCCTGCTCCGGATCAGGGTTTCATAACCCCGGGTAAAAAGCGGTGCTAACCCTGCTTATTACAAGTGTGAAATGTTCCTTTATCCAGGGTTAAAATCGGGGTTAAGAACGACAATAACCAGGGGTTAAGCATTGTGTGAAAACGGCCGATAATTGAAAAAAACAGATGAAGTGTAATAAATAAACCCAAATGTGTATTTGAATGTTTTCTTTCCACTAGTTTGAAAGAAGACAAATTAAAAGCAAATAACCGACATGCGCTTTGGATAGTAAAAAAGTAGAAAAAGTCAAATGGTGATGGAAAATGTGACAATTGGAGTGATGGAGAGAACATTTCATTCTTACCATTTATAATCTGAAAAGTCAATTCAGGATGAAACTGATAGAACACATTCCTATCCGCTTGTTAAGTCCGCTTGTGACGTAAGGAGTGCTGTTTCTGGGTCTAAGCCTCAACTCGTTTCATTTGAGAATGTATGGAGTGATTTTTGTGCCATAATTAAACAAACAAATCCAGCATTTTGCAAACAAACACGATCTGCTTTGCAAAGGAAGACTTAACTCGCAAACAAACAGAAAGCGTTGTGCAAATACAAAGAACAGTTTGAGCGAAAACGCAGAGGAGTAACAAATATATGTATTGTGTTTTGCAAATAAATGAGTAAGCATGCATATTTCACAAATAAATACAAACCATCCTACAAATTGCATATAACCTTTGAACAAATACCAAATCTAGTCCACATAAATGCATACATGTTTGTTACTATCTTTCAGCTTAATTTTCTCACAAATGCAGTTCGCTCAAACTACATTTGTGAGAAAATCAGCCTGAACTGCATTTGTGAGAAAATCAGCCTGAACTGCATTTGTGAGAAAATCAGCCTGAACTGCATTTGTGAGAAAATCTGCTTGAACTGCATTTGCACATCGCTCTCTGTTTGTTTGCAAGTCGTGTTTTCCTTTGCAAAGCAGATCGTGTTTGTTTGCAAAATGATGGATTTATTTGTTTAATTATGGCACAAAATTCATTCCATAAGAATGCCATTGACGCATGTTTATGAGCGCTATTTTTTCATATTAAACATCAAACATGTAAAAAAGGTAAACATTTCAAATATTTACAGTCTACACAACATTCTCTATGGTCACATCGTTACAGACATTAATATTTTAACGATTTATAAAAGATGAATCACTGTCTGGCCATCTGGAATTTTGGTATGGAGAAAAAGGTTATTATAACTTTTTTTGTAGTATTACACCACATTGTGTGTGTATATTAGCACCATTTGTAGTTTTTCTTGTGGTATAAGATAGAGCGTTCGGACCCGGAAGCGCTGCCGCGTGACGTCAGCCTTAACAACCGGATACACCTTCTGAGTTTTACAGAGGAGTTTGTTCATATTACATTTGCCTGATTTATAATACTGAACTCCTAAACATTTTGTAAAAAAAAAAAGCCTGTTGAACCTATTTTCTGACGAAAATGACTGGTTACCCAGTTGGGGAAAATATTGCAATCTTTCTAGAAAAATTGCTGTTACCACATTTGTACTCCAATTGGTCCATGATTATAGAACTTCGAACTTCCTTTTACCCCAGATCTTTGCAAAGAGTATATATTTTGGCTGCATACTCAGTATAGTCTAAATAGTATACACTGTGTAGTGTTCAGTAAGTTGTAATCTAGAATTCATTTTGAAAGCAGCCCATGAGTCTGTCACTTTATTTCAGGTGTTTCCCTTGAGCATTTCTTCTGTCCCTCTCTTCTTTTTTCAGGCCGTTTGAAGAGTCTTTTTCTTTCAGCTCTCATGAGATCGTTCATACACATTTGTTTATCATGAAGATGCGAGTGTCGTCTCATTTGAGGAGCACATTGATGCAGTCTTTATTTGCTTATTCATCCATCTCTCTTTCTCTTTCTCTTTCTCTTCCTCGTTTGCTTGTTGTTGCTTTCTCTCGACCTTTCTCTGTTCCTGCTCTCTTCTCCCCACGATTCCATGCACCGCCCATCTCTCATGCTCCTGCTCTGACCTCCTGACCCCAGGGAGAATCACAGCGAGATTGAGCGGAGGCGGAGAAATAAGATGACCGCCTACATCACAGAGCTGTCAGACATGGTGCCCACCTGCAGCGCGCTGGCACGCAAACCAGACAAGCTCACCATCCTGCGCATGGCTGTGTCGCACATGAAGTCTCTCAGAGGGAGCGGCAGCACCAGCACCGATGGAACCTATAAACCATCCTTTCTCACTGACCAGGTCAGATATGAACAGCATAGATCCCTCAATGTATATGCAAGTAAGAATCAGATGTAGGATTCACAAAACATTCTTAAGAACAACTGCTATTTATTTCTTATTTTCTTCCTTAACCCTTTCTTAAAGGGTTAGTTCACCCAAAAAGGAAATTTATGTCATTAATGACTCTAATGTCGTTCCACACCTGTAAGACCTCTGTCCATCTTCAGAACACAGTTTAAGATATTTTATATTTATTCAGAGAGCTTATCTGTTCCTTCAATGAAAGTGTATGCACACTATACTGTTCATGTCCAGAAAAGTAATAATCATCAAAGTAGTCCATATGTCAGTTAGTTAATTAGAAATACATTTTGGTCCAAAAATAACAAACACTAAGACTTTATTCAGCATTGTCTTCTCTTCTGGGTTTGTCTTCAATCCTCAAATAAAGATTCAAACGGTTATGAAACGGCGTATTGATTCATGATTCGGATCGCCAATGTCAGGTGATTTCAGCAGTTTGGCAGTTTGACATGCGATCCGAATCATGAATCAATACGCTGATTCATAACCTTTTGAATCTTTATTTGAGGATTGAAAACAAGCCCGGAAGAGAAGACAATATAAAATATCTTAAACTGTGTTCTGAAGATGAACGGAGGTCTTACGCGTGTGGAAAGACATTAGGGTGAGGAGTTAATGACATACATTTCATTTTTGCGTGAACTAACCCTTTAAGGAGTTAGTACACACAGTTGCGCTAGCGTCTTCTAGCATGACACTGTTAAAATAATGTGCTTTCAAGATTAAGCTATTTCGGAGAGCCAACCAATAACATAGCAAGCTAGCTTTGAAAGCATAAGATCCCACCCTTCCTTCAGAGAGCTCTCTAAATCCACGGGGTGTAAATCGTCACACTCAATTTCGTAATTAGAGTTAAAACATGGTGTGAACGCAGCAAAAGCTCCTTGTTTTGGTTCAGGAGGAACGGTAAAAAGGCTGCTGTTTGTTTTACGGTGCTCGGTGACTCTGACCTTACAGAACATAAGCCTTACTTTCACCCAGTATAACAAAATATTATACCAGTGTAAAATTAATTACCTACCCTACCTCTAAAAGAAGTATTAAGATTTTGCTTCTTTTTTTTCCCACTGACCTGCGTCTTGCATATTTTAACTGCAAAAATGTGTCCTTTGTGAATACTCCCCGATAATATACTTATATTTTTCTTTAAGATTGTTCTTTAGCCATAAGTTAAGAGAAATTAAAATTATTGTTAATAATTACCTAACCTCTTAAAGGGATAGTTCGCCCATAAAAGGAAAATTAACCAATGATTTACCTGGGCTCAAGCCATCCTAGGTGCATTTGACATTCTTCTTCCAGATTAATACAATCGGAGTTATATTAAAAAGGTCCTTCTTTTAATTAATTGTTATTATTAACTTGATTGGTAACAGCACTATAGTGTCTTATTTTAATTTAATGTATAAATCAAATTTAAGATTATAATATAAAACCTGAAGCATTGCCTATATTTAATAAGATTAGGGGGGGAAATGCCTTTTATAAAAGGTAAAAATATCACAAATATGCTGATGTAAATATGTCAAAGCTGATTGAACATTTGTGAGAATATTGCTTCAGAATAAATTATATTTTACAACACAAAAAAATAGAACTTTTTTTCCGGTCAAGAAAATCTTTTACTCGGACAAGTGAATGATTTACTTGTCCAAAGGATAAGCACATGAACATGCTTAATGCTGAGCCCTGTTGATATAACTCTGATTGTATTCGTCTGAAAGAAGAATGTCATATAAACCTAGAATGGCTTGAGGGTGAGTAAATCATGGGCTAATTTTCATTTTTAGGAGAACTATCCCTTTAAAGCTGTGATAACCACAAACTTGTCTTAAATTTCTTACGGAGCCCCTAACACAGGGATGTCTAATCCTGCTCCTGGAGGGCCACTGTCCTGCAGAGTTTTGCTCCAACCCAATGAAACACACCTGAACCAGCTAATCAAGGTCGTAATAGGCGTACTAGAAACTTCCAAGCATTTGTGTTGATGCAAGTTGGAGCTGAACTCTGCAGGAATGACTGAACACCCCTGCCCCAAATGTGAAGGAAAAATATGAGATGGGAGGAAAAATTATTTCAATGCTTTTGCGTTCTCTTACAAATGTTCTGCGCTCCCCAGAGAAAGTTTTGAAGTATATGTTTTTCTACCATCTCATATTTTTCCCACCACCATGTCCCTTTAGGGGCTCTGGAAATTCCTGTAGGTAAGATGTGTAAAGAATTATTGGGTTGTGTCAAATTATGCATGACTTTTTTTTAAAGGTCCCATGGCATGACATTTTTATTTTATGAGGTTTTTCAACATTAATATGAGTTCCCCTGGCCTAAATGTTGTCCCCAAGTCGCTAGAAATTTTGATCAGTGTAAAATAAGTTCAGGCTGTCTTTCTCTGCCTTTGAGAAAATGAGAGCCCAGACGAGCTGATCTTGAATTCTCCTTTTATGACATCATACCAGGAAAGGTTACCGCCCCTTCCTCTGCTTTGCCCGCCCAGAGAATTAGTAGCCTGACGTGGTCATACTCAATTCTAGTCAGAATATGAGTCTGAAACTGCTCTATTGGGCTGTGATTATGAGGCGTGTTTCAACCGAACCAAGAAAGACCTCAATTGGACAGACCTACAACCAATCAGAGCAACGAAGGGACGCATTGTCAAATGTCAACAGAGCTCAACTGCACTGTGTTGCCAAGTCCGCGTTTTTTCCGCGGGTTATTTTCTATGTCCGCGGTTTGAAGCGACTATTATGTGATTATAGACCCATGAGTGCGAATTTTAGCAGGCTTGCCAAAATAACACACATTTTACCCCCCAAACGCCATTTTTCCCCCGGAGAACCCCCCCGAGAAGCTATTGTTTAGGGCTAGTAGTTGGCGGATTTTGTTGTAAAAACTTGGCAACCCTGTCTGCACGCGCGCTGAAATCAGGCTGGAATACACGATCTTTGCCAGTGTTGTAAAATAATTTAATGATACACAGAGCACTTACCCAACATGATCATCATTTCTGAGAGAAATAGTGAAGGTGAATGCAGATACAAACAAGCTCTCCGTTTAGGATTCGAAAAAATATAATCCAAGCCCCTTTGATGACGTGCATGATTACATTACTGTTTATCATCTGTCCGTCATCGTCTAAAGCCCGCCCTGATGATTTCATTGGTCCGAACAGTTTCTGTTCGGGGATAATTACTCCTCTAAGGAGCAAGGCCAGACCGAATTGCCCGACCTAAAAAATGTGTGGGCGGGGCTAAGTTCGACTGGCATCCAGGCTAGAGAATTAGTAGAGAAAGGAGTCCGTTTTATCAGTGGATGTTACCATACGGATTCAACAGCACCGCCACAAACAGTGAGTAACAGTGTTCATTAATGCCTGATCTGGGATCAGTGAGGTTTTTTTTTCTAAGTCGTTTAAAACTGTTAGTCCTGCCGCTGGCTGTCTTGATGCATCAGTGAATCAAGCCAGTGACTAAAACCATCAACTTCACGTCATTTCTGTTAGCAGCATTATTTAAATGATTAAACTAGAGAGAGCATTCAAAGAACACTCTTTTTTATGTTCGGATTGGTCAATCACACGTTTGAATGACGCTGCTCTAGTACTAGTAATACTGTATCATGTTGATGTCATGTTTGTTGTTAGCTGTGGTGAAAGCATTTTGTGAGAGAAATAACGTTGCAAAGTTCACTCGTGTTTATTCAGAGCTCTCAGATACAAACAAATTAAACTCGCGCTCTCAAAAAGTCGGTATAATAACACTTCCTCGGCAATCTTTCCCCAGCTCCGTTTCTCTTGCTGGCAGCGCTGCAGCAGCTGCTATGGCTCGTGTCTGACTAAACCACGCCCCCTCCGCACGTAATCTCATTTCAAATGCAAAGATGTCAGCCAATCACAACAGTGGGCGTTTTCACTGACGACTCACACGCTTATTGAAAAGGAGCATTCCAAACAGAGGGCTAATATCAGAATAGAAAAAATGCTTTTATTTCTAAATTATGACATTTTTTGATGCAAAAACCATACTATCAATATAAGTACACCCCAGGAAACATTATAAAACAATAAAACAACCCATGCCATGGGACCTTTAAATTCTGTTAATGGTTTCCCTGCCACCAAACATTTACATAGCTCTCTTTTTATAGGAGCTGAAGCACCTGATTTTAGAGGCAGCTGATGGTTTCCTGTTTGTTGTGTCATGTGAGACCGGACGTGTCGTTTATGTTTCGGACTCTGTCACACCGGTTCTGAACCAGGCACAGTCGGATTGGCTTGGATCATCACTGTATGATCAGCTTCATCCAGACGACTCAGAAAAACTCAGAGAGCAGCTTTCCACCAGTGAGAACAACAACAGCGGTAAGTAATGGCTCGGCCTCTTTAATCTTTTCTGTTGTTAGTCTTTTCCTGTATTAAATGGTCCTCCTCTTTTCGGACTTTAGGTCGGATGTTGGACATGAAAACAGGCACGGTGAAGAAAGAGGGTGGTCAGACAGCTGTGAGGATGAGTATGGGTGCACGCCGCTCCTTCATCTGCAGGATGAGGTGATGCACAGGGAGAACAGACAGACCTCTTTTAACCTTATAAAGCCAACTGTATCATATTTGAAACAAATATCTAAAGCATCTAAATCGTAAAGATGATCAAAACTTTACTGAAAAACCTGTTGCATATACTATATACTACATGCTGCTCCTGGAGGAGTTCCTCTGATGTTGTCTGATTTTTTAGTTTATACAAGTAAAAAGGCCTTTTACAATAATTGTAAAAACATCCAACTTCAGCTTCTCGTGTCTTTTGCTGTAAAATCTTTAAAGGGGGGGTGAAACACTCAGTTTCAATGTCAATCTTGAGTACCTATAGAGTAGTTACATCCTTCATATCTCCAAAAAGTATTTAGTTTTATTATATTTATAAAAGAAAGATAGGCTGTACTGAGTCTTTATGGGAAAAAAACAAGTGGCTGGAGGCGTATCGTGTGGGCGGAGCTAAAGAATCACAAGCGCGCGCAGCTATTGCATAAGTGCGTCTGAAAGCTGTGACATCCTCATGCGTGGAAAAGAAAACATTACCCTAATAAACCATGGCTATCAATCAGATTCAACTAATGCATATATGATCCAGAATCAGATTCGGAGGCTGAAATAAATTGAACAGGAGAAGCAACAACAGCAGGATGTCCGTCTCTGTGGTATGTACCGTATTTAGTGGCCTGTCAACATTTGCGTTTGTTTACTCACAGTTTATGAGGACATGATTTGGTTTATGGACTATTGTATGCGACTAAACCTTAGCAGTAGCAAGCAAAAGGGTTTTGAACGCCAGACTAGTGTATACATAGAAAAACAATGGAGTAACGCATTTGAATGAAGAAGCATGCTTTGTGTTATTGTTTGGGTGGTTTTACAATAAACAAACTGACACCTATATCTGTCAGCTAAACTAATGTATTTAAACACACACACCATACATCGCATGCTCCATTGATAAAAACATTGATAAAAGCTTCTAAAGCAGGACCGTGAACCTTTATCGTTGGGACCGCTCCATCAAAAACACACTTCTTTGGTTACATTGTTGATTTGGTAAAGTCCTGTGACAGCAATAAGTGCAGTGTTTATGGGCGTCGTGCATTTGCTCTCTTTCTCTGGTCGCTTGTGCGCGCACCCTTCCGGGAGAAGAGCCCGTACGGCCCATACAAGGACACTCCGCCCCATCTACGTCACACAGACCCATACTCGAAAAAAACTTTCCGAAACTTGTGAGAAACCGGAAAGAGTATTTTTGACACAGAAATATTCCATCAAACGTCCAACTTATTTTTTGAAACTTTGTCCATGTTTAGGATGGGCATTTTACCCCCCCCTTTAATCATTTTGAAAGTAAATGTTAGAATAACATATCCCGTAACCACTTTACTTGATTATACTTTTTTTTTAATCAAATATGATCATCAGGCATTTGACAAATGTTTATTTGTTCATCTCTCAGTCATCAATGTATTGCATTGCATTATATGTTTGATTATAAAACTAAGATTTTATTTAAGTATCTGCACTAATTGATTTACATTACATGCTATCATACTTTTTGGCCATATAAATATCAGCATTTGCACTTACATTGCATATTGTTTGGGCCTCTAAATAAAATTGAAAATGTTTTTTCCTCCTTTGACTATGAGCTCCATATTCTAACTGCGTCATACTATATAAAAGCCTGATGTATCAAATATGACAACATAAAACACGTATGCAAACTTTTTTTTTATTATTTATCTATTTGTCCCATAAAAAAAGATCTTTCTGACTATTATTTCTTATGTCAGGCTTTACAGTATTACAGTCTAAGTATCTAGCAAAAACATTTTTTGCTCCACATATTCAATTCCTAAGTATACATAGTCTTCACAACTCACCCAGTAGATCAAAAAGTCTCAAACTCATGAGCAGGGTTTGCAAAATGTCCTTAAAGCGTTTGAATTTAAGTCTGGAATACATGTAAAGTTGGTTTATATTGAAAAGTGCTTAAAAGAATTTACTCGAAATTAAAAAGTTTGTCTGCATGCATGAGAAACGAATATATTTTTTGCAAACTGTATTAAATCTGTTCATATTATAAACTAATTTTACTGTAGTGACAAAGCATGTACATTTTCTCACATGCTACATTGTAATGTGTGTGTTCAGATGTGGAGTGTGTCCAGTAGAGCCAGTGTCCATGAACAGACTTAACTTCCTGAGAAGCAGAAACAGGTAAGGCAGCTCCTCTGTCTGTAGATCTCCGGCCACAAACAGACATAGATAAAGATCATCTCTTCTTCTGCAGAAATGGATTGGGTCCTCCTAAGGACGGTGAACCGAAGTATGTGGTTGTGCACTGCACAGGCTTCATCAAATCCTGGCCTCCTGCAGGTAACACAACCCACAGCACAATACACAGGAAGTGCACAGGAAGAGCCTATTGTTCACTGATATCATCAGTTCAGTCAGAACACAACTAAAACTGAAATTGTCTCTTTATTCTCTTTATCTTTTTTCAGGAGTGACTCTTTCAGAAGAGGAGGCTGATAATAATCAGGGAAATCGTTTTTGTCTAGTTGCCATTGGAAGGCTACAGGTGCTCATTCCCTTCCATTTTATTTTAATTTCTAATTAATTCGTTTTAAGAGAATAATTCTAAATCTTCCTGCTCTTTGTCTTTACTTTGTATGTAAAAGAGCAACGTCAACATTCTACTAAACCTCTACCTTGTGTACCAAATGAGGATCATATGTGTTCGGAACAAAATAGGTTAAAGGACAACTCCGCCGAATTTTTAAGTTTATCTTGATCGTTATATCTTTGTGAGTACAGTCTATAGAAAAAAAAAACGAACCAGATTGGTCCTTGCAACGCGGAGTTATTACAGTTAATGCCCAGAGCCCCCACTCAGCTAAAACGGCGCTTTGGGGGCATAAACGTAAGTCTAAAGCATTTTTTGGGTAGGATTAGGGGCAGGTGTAGGAAGGGCTTTTGTTGTACAATTAAGGCGGCATCCATTTTATTAATTGTAATAAAATATGATCATCTCGCACTGTTATTGTTGCATCCTGTTAATTGGCAACAATACTGAGGTGCAAATAGTATGTATCTGACAATAGAGTATAAATAGCATCTAATTACTATTTACACATATTGTAAATAACTGCCTTTACATGGTATAAATAGAATATATCACTATTTTCACTTCACCTTTTCACTTTCGCGTTATTTCACTTAGTGCAAATAGCTGTGGATGCTATTTAAAAAGTGTAAATTTCATATATCGCTAAGAAAATGTTATTTTCACTTAATAGCTGCTACCAAAATTGTATTCACATATGAACATTGATCAACATACATGGAGCACATCAAATGTGGAAAATGGAAGCTAAAATAAGCTTACTTGACATGTGATAATCAATGCGGTTTCATTTACTATATTTAATGAGCTCTATGTGAGTTGATCAGTGTTTGTATGTGAACAGGGTATCTGCAGGGTCTTGAAAAGTATTAAAAAGTGATAAATCAATTTTGGGAAAATTAAGACCCTTATAAAGTATTAAAAAGTCTTATCACGGCTTTATAAAGTCTTAAATTTTGAAAGTATTTTGTTCAAGATTTGTCAAAAGAGTTTGACTCCAAAAAGTATTTATGAATATATTTAATTTCATCCCCATAAGTATTAAAAAACAACGGGCGCTCAGTCTTAGATCGGTTTGGAGCGTGCGCACCAGGGATGGAAATGAGTACCGCCACCAGCCAAATGCGGCTGATTTTGAGTTGTGGCAGGTAAACTCGCTTCACCTACCGAGCTGTTTCACCTCTTTGTAAACTTTGTTCAATGCATGCGAGTTCTGCTGTATGTGCGCATATGACCAGTCGTTTTCTCCGTCATCACTCGCGTGAAGACGCACTGTGAGACTCGCGCGCTCTGTGAGATCGCTGTGCATCATCCGAGAGCGCGCAAATATTGAGTTCTCTTTCTAGTCTTGCGCTTAAACGGACAAACTCACACAAGAAGTATGTCAACATGTCCATCTTGATGAGTATCCTAGCAGACAGAGTCTGAATATGCCTTAAGTGAACTGCACAGTCGAGAAAGACGAGCATATCCCTGCCTCAGGTCTTAAAGGCGCAAGTAGCCTTTACTGCTGCCTGAGTGATGTCCTTATATTTAGTTTGACATTAAACAATGCTCTTGATTTAATAGCTTTTGTAAGTTTAATAAGAATTAATCTTTCATTTAAACAGTTAAATATGCAGTTATTTTACATTTGATTACTTTATTCAATTTCTGCACCTTTCTGCAGGCCAGTAGGCCTGTACATTATTATTTAATGTACACATGAGTGAGGTCGAGTTAAACATTTTAGTTTGAATTTTATTTTTCGGTTTTCAACTTTGGTTTCTTCGTTTTGGTTTTGGCCAAGAATTTTGATTTCGGTGCGTCCCTACCAGTGTTGCCACAGTTACTTTGAAAAAGTAATCTGATTACTGATTACTGATTACTCCTTTAAAAAGTAACTTAGTTACTTTACAGATTACTTGATTTTAAAAGTAACTAAGTTAGATTACAAGTTACTTTATTAGTTACATTCAGCAGTTGCCGACAACACCGCTGCCGCCTCAAAATAGAAATGACAACCGTTTTTGGCAACACACTTTATTGTATTTATGCCCGAGACTGACGGTCCCGACTTTTTTACGCCCCCTTTTTTTAGGCTTCTCCTTCGTTTTATATTTATTTTAATAATTAAAATGAACAATGAGATGTGCTGGTGGAAACAACATGAGACCATGATAGCTTGCGCCACTGTCAAGATATGGCTCGCGCAGGGTTAAAGAGTCCGTTTCTTCAGTGCAGCTGCTGGAGTTATGGCCTTTTTACAACTGGTTCCTTCATTCGTTTTCTCTGACCAGGTATCTATCTGATTGCGAAATGACCAGGAGTAGGCCTAAATGCCTTCCGAGAGTCTTTCCAGACGTATTTAATTCCGATCACTCAAACAAACCAATTCAGAAGGTGCATGAAAGCATTTCAAACTAAACCGGACAAATGTAAATATATCTGGTTGTTTAAATCACATGTGTAAATTTTACTCCTGGCAAATAATTAAAAAATAAATGTGTGAGAGCGTGTTATGTTGTAGTCAGATAGATATGACGGTGCTACTGCAACATCGCTGCAGATGAGTAAAGCAAGCCAACGCATATGGCCGTAAATGAAACTTTAAAATAAGTCACACAAAACACAATCATCTTCAATATAAAATAATGAGACTAATGATCTTACCAGTGCTTAGGTCGCTCTCTCTCTCATATTGCGATCATTGAATTTAAAAATGAGCTGCTGAATAAAATGCTGGAATCTTTTGCTTTGATGTGAACTCCGTTAAATGAGCATATACCGCGGGAATTGAAGATCGGATTTATATTAATTTTGCTGAAGTGTAAGGTAGGCTATAAGACAACCTGCCTGTACTTTTTTTTTTGTTTGTTTAGATTGTGTAGCCCGTTTCGGGTTTTTTGAGCACCGTTGCGAGCATGTTGTGAGCAGTAGGCTAATCTATCAGCCTGCCTCAGCTCGTCAGAAATGCCTTTGTGGTGGTATAATAACTAGCCTACTTTGTTTTTAATGTCAAAGTAGTTATATTTCGTTTCGTTTATTTTTTAAGTTCATTTAGAAAAATGTTTGGAGCAATTTTTGTTTGTTAAATTAAAGTTTTAATTTTTTTATGTGACGACCCAGTGAGTTAACCGCATGTTTAATAGCCTAGTCTCTCAAACCAACTCTTGAATTGTCTTGCCTATATAAACTTTAATTTAACAAACAAAATTAGGATAATAAAAAACGAAACGAAAAATAACTACTTTGACATTAAAAACAAAACTGAACTATTTAAATGGCTGCAACAATGTAAAAAATAAAATAAATAAATAAAAAACACGGCTCCAGCCCTCGGGCTGAGAACTTTGATAAGCTGTCGGTTTTTACAAAGGAAAATGACTAAAATAGTAACTCACAGTGACTTGGATAAGTAACTTTAATCTGATTACTGGTTTGGAAATAGTAACGCGTTAGATTACTCGTTACTGGAAAAAAGTAGTCAGATTAGAGTAACGCGTTACTATGTAACGCGTTACTGGCATCACTGGTCCCTACTGATAATGTTCTGCTCTGTATGTTGTCAACACGCTTCAAAGATGCCAGAACGAATAGTTTCATTGTTGGGACTAAAAACCATAAAACTGGAAGCCATTGCAGATCTTGTAGTATTAATTTTCACATGCAGTTACACATTGTCAGTTAAAAACAAAAAAGTGGCTAGTAAAACATTGAGTGGTAGACTTTGAAAAAAGTTAATTTCCATCCCTGGCGAGCGCTGTCTACGGGTGACATCATGTATTTTGCGAAATGCGCAGTTAGGTAATGTGTCGCCCTCCATACGTTGCGAAACCGATATGCAATATAAACAATACAAAATTGGCCTACGATAGAGATTTTAAGTCTACATTCAACTACAACTGTTTATTAAAGGTTTGTTGCCGATTAGAACTTAAAGTGCGATGAGGTCTTAAAATATTTTGAGAATGTCTTTAAAAAGTCTTAAAAAGGTATTGAAATTAACTTCAGGATTCCTGCATATACCCTGGTGAATAAAAGCCAATAATCTGTTCAACACCTGAAGAGAAATGGAGACTTGTTTTAAACCAAGCAATTCATATTTTACAGTGTTTTTATGAATCTCTTGTGTGTGAACGTTTTGTTGGTAGGGCAGAAATCTCTTTCACTTTCATTTTTAATATTGGTGAGTAAATAATGACAGTTCTTCTCTCCCCCCCCCCCCCCCCCCCCGACCTCTGTTTTCCATGCAGGTCACCTGTTCCCCAGGTGACACGAACATAAATAACATCAGCGTTCCAGTGGAATTTATTTCCCGCCACAACTGCCAGGGCATGTACACCTTTGTGGATCACCGCTGTCAAGCAACAGTGGGCTACCAACCTCAGGTGAGTCTCAAAAGCCTGAGATATCAGATGGATATTAGTGCCAAAGGAAGAGCAGGATGTTGAGATTCCTCTGCATTTATTGAGTATAGCTAATAAGCTTCAGGTTTCCTTTGTCTTGCTTAGTGATGCACTGAAAATTCACAATTAAATATATTAAACTATTGAATTGCTGTGGAAATCATTGACTGAAACAGTGACATTTAATTAGCTCTTCTTCAATGACACCATTCTTTGATGGTGTCAATGTCTATTTCCTGCTCACAACATGGATTAGCTTTGGGGGCGGCAGTGGCTCAGTGGTTCATGTAGGTTGTCTACAAACCAGAAGGTTGGTGGTTCGATCCCAGGTTCCACCTGACCAAGTGTCGAGGTGTCAATGAGCAAGACACCCAACCCCAGCTGCTCCCGACAAGCTGGATGGTGCTTTACATGGCTGACATTGCCATTGGTGTATGAATGGGTGAATGTGAGGCGATATGTAAAGCGCTTTGGATGGCCATAGGGTCTGTTGAAAGCGCTATATAAATGCAGTCCATTTACTTAAGCCGGTACACATGTCAGTCATGTGGATACTAGGGCTGGGTTGACGATAACGATTTCTAGTTTTTATTTTAGTCTATTCTGTTTTCTGCTAATAATCGCATTGTGCTTTGTTGCTTTTGACATGAAACTAAATCGGAGCTTTCAATTTGTCAGTTTTATAATGAAATTCAAACAATAAAGGTGGTTTTGGTGTGACAGATCGCTGCCTCAGTTCAAGTGGCACGTGAACCGATTATCTCTTCCTCTTTACTACTAGTTATAGCATGATATAAACATGAATGAACATAAGAAGGAGTATTGAAGATTTATCCCGGATTTATCCCGGATCTGGGCCCTGTCCGGATCGGATGGTGGACCTGCCTGGACATGACCAACGCATCCTGGAGTGTCTGCTGAGCCGTGTCAAATGTGTCCTCCGAATTTGCCTCACTGGCACGACATGCTCAAAACCCGTCTTTGGCGCAATAATTCCGATCTTTCATGTATTCATACTCTTGTGTAATCGACGCCCTATCCTAAATAAATCAGTCTCTTCCGTGATACCCTGAAATTTTGAATATTCCAATCTAATATGATTTCTGACCTGTAAGGTTGCCAGAATAATAATCATACACGGTGTGTTAATAGGCCAGAGGAGAACTGGCACCCCGACTGAGTCTGGTTTCTCCCAAGGTTTATTTTTCTCCATCATGCCCTGATGGAGTTTTGGTTCCTTGCCACTGTCGCCTTTGGCTTGGCTTGCTCAGTTGGGGACACTAAAAATATGATTAAAGTTATTCAACTTATTATACAAATAAAATGTATGAATTAGGTCTTATTTAATTCTATAAACTATAATACTGAACTGCCAACATTGTCGCTATATGATAAATTAAAATAAGCTGATAACATCACTGTTTTCTCCAGTACGACTGTACAGCCAAATCTAATATTATCCTGTTTGACACTGTGAAGCTGCTTTGACACAATCGTGATTGTAAAAGCGCTATATAAATAAAGTTGATTGATTGATTGATTGAAGATACAGTACAACTTACAGCAATGTAATCACTCAATAAGGGTTTAATTTGTGGAAAGACATCAATAAAACAGCTTGTAAACTGTCCATTGATATAAAAGCTGCCTTATATGCATTTTATTTATACAACAGTGATCAAATCAATTTGATTAATTTATTATTAAATAAACCTTATTGTCGGTTTCAGCCAAATGAGAGCTTTAATTTCAGTTTGGTGTTTCAGTACAATATTAATTTCATTTTTCTGTGTTCTTCTGTGGCACAGGAGTTACTGGGGAAGAGTGTTCTGGAGTTTGCACACCCAGAAGACCAAGGCTTACTTAAAGACAGCCTTCAGCAGGTACATCAGGCTGAAATATTCAACACGTTACAAGTTAAAGGGATAGTTCACTTTAAAATTAAAATTCTGTCATCCTTTACTCACCCTCAAGTTGTTTCAAACCTGTATGAATTTCTTTCTTCAGCTGAACACAAGGGAAGATATTTTGAAGAATGTCCGTAACCAACTAGTTAACTGGAGCCATTGACTTCCATAGTAGGAAAAAAATAATACTATGGAAGTCAATGGCTCCAGTTAACTAGTTGGTTACGGACATTCTTCAAAATATCTTCCTTGTGTTCAGCTGAAGAGAAATTCATACAGGTTTGAAACAACTTGAGTGTGAGTAAAGGATGAGAGAATTTTCATTTTAAAGTGAACTATCCCTTTAATGTAATTCATATATTGTATTTAATGTTATATTATGTGCATGGTAATTCATTTTTGCTTTTATAAAAAGGCAGCAATATCATAAGACACACCATTGTTTAATACAAAATGACATGTCTTAATAACAATCAACACAATATGGTGTGTTCCCGATAAAATGGCAAATCAACAAAAGTCAGTATGTGCAGTTAAAGATGTGCATGTATTGGCCATTTGATCTGAACTGAGATCTGAACCTTTTCTTTTCATAACATACTGTAGCTTTAAGGCCCATTCACACTAAAGGTGATAGCTATAATGATAGTTGTAAAAATATAAAATATTGTTCCAAATATAAAAAAATAGCTTTACTATAACGATAATGACGCAGAGAAACAATATTGTTGGAATCACTTTCGGAAAAAAAATGTTTAAGCTGATGAACGATAAAAACATTGATTAAAAAAATCTGACAGCCAGTCAGAATCCATCCTGCTTTAAAGACCTTGAGCAGATAACAAAACTGCAGCTCATTCTTATAATAAACAGAGCGATATTGTCTAGGTGTGATAGTTCTAGTTCTAGGTGTGAATGGGCCTTAAAGGGTTAAAGACTCACCCTAATGTCGTTCCACACCCACAAAACCTCCATTCAACTTCAGAACACAGTTTAAGATATTTTATATCGTCTTCTCTTCCTGATTAGTTTTCAATCCTCAAATAAAGATTCAAACGGTTATCAGTGTATTGATTCGTGATTCGGATCGCGTACCAAACTGCTGAAATCACGTGACATTGGCGATCCGAATCATGAATCAATACGTTGATTCATGACTGTTAGAATCTTTATTTGAGGATTGAAAACAAACAGGGAAGAAAAGACAATGCTTAATAAAGTCATAGTTTCTTTGAATTTTGGACCAAAATGTATTTTTGATGCTTCCAGAGCTTCTAATGAACTAACTGATGTCACATATGGACTACTTTGATGATGTTTTTATTCCCTTTCTGGACATGGCCAGTATAGTGTGCATACACTTAGATACGCTCTCGGACTAAATGTAAAATATCTTAAACTGTGTTCTGAAGATGAACGGAGGTCTTACGGGTGAGGAATGAAGAGGGCGAGTCATTAATGACATCAATTTCATTTTTGGGTGAACTAACCGTGTAATACTGGCCCTCAATTGTTTCTGATGTATAACTGACCTTTGACCCTTGATGTAGGTGGTGAAACTGCGAGGTCAGGTGCTTTCGGTGATGTTCCGGTTCCAGTCTAAATCCAGCGAGTGGATCTGGATGAGAACAAGCTCATTCACCTTCCAGAATCCATTCTCTGAAGAGATTGAATATATAATCTCCACCAACGCCAATGTCAAGTTAGTATTGAAATGCATCACACACACACACGCACACACACAACAGCACCACATACACTTGAAGGTTATGAATTAGACTTGTGAACTGACTTCATTGCAAAAGTTGTGTTCTGATGCCACTCTATATTAGGGGTGTGATGAGATCTCGTGCCATGCATTTTCGCGATATTAAAATGCGACAAGATTGCTCGTTGAGTGAAAATCTGTTTTGCTTTATGGCCTTGATGGAGTGTGAGGGTGAAATTAGCATAGAATATGCCACCGCTACATTTACATTACATCCTCCTCTGTTGTTTTGCTTTTTTATAAAAAATAAAGGCAAGACAAGTTTATTTATATAGCACATTTCATACACAATGGCAATTCAAACTTTACATAGAAATTAATCAAAATAGTTTTCATATGCATAAGAAATACGAATACCATGTTTAAGAATTAAAAATAAAAACAAGGGTAGTTAAAACAATTTTAAAGAGATTTAAAAAAATAAAAATAAAATGGCGATGAATAGATCCCTATCTGCCTGATTCTCTAAATTCAGGTACTCCTATTTGAGATGGAAGAGATGGAGCAGGTTCACAATGTCTCCTGGACCTTACAAGATGGGCTCCTGTAGGGGACGTTACCTTTGCCCCGCAGGCCGTCCCCTTTCTTGAGTCCGCTTCTTTGCACCCTGCTACCACTTTACCATTAAGAAGCAGAATGAAGCAAACTCTCCATACGACAGCACTTATGGAGAGCAGTAATAAAAATAAGTAAATAAATAAATAAACATTTAATTTAGTTGGGTAATGGTAAACTATTGTAAACGTTTGCTCTGTTCAGCCAGCGTGAGCTGCAGTCACACACAGTGCAGCAGGAATCACAGTTCACTGATCACATGACGAGAGTAAGGCAAGATGAGGGACAAGAAATACCATGGTGGAGGATTCTTTGTGCAACAGAGCCTAAGCGTCTGATAAATCTCTTATCTTGTAGAATGCACGCACGGCACCGCCGCTCCCTATACAAACAGTACGTGCGATCGCAAATCGAAAGCTAAAGTAAAACTCAAGCTCCCTGCAAATTAGGCTACATACAATAGTCTGTCTCTCTATATCAAAGATATCTTAGGCTGGGCTGTGTAGCTGTAACCCTATTGAGAGAGTACTTTGATTATGGTTGCACTTAATAAGACTAAGAAAAAAACGAATACTTCTTTTTGTTATTTATACTGTTTTTATTCAGTAAGAAGTTCTGGAAGCTCAAAATCCATGTACAGAAAGGTCTGAAGTGACTCATGAATCACGCCAGAGAAGCCAGTCAGTTGAGTTTGTGGAAAAACCTTGTGCTTAAGTATTGTCTTTCAATTTCAATATGTCTTTCAAGTTGTCTTTGCATATGATAATTAAATGACATTCATTACTAGCTGATTAGTTAAATCATTTCAAATTTACCTGGAGACTATTTTTCCAGTCATAAATTTTGTCATTGAGGATGCTGTGGAAAGTCTCGTCTCGTTCTTGTGAACCTAATCACGTTTCCCACGTCATCACACCTCTACTCGCTGTGATAATGCTGTATCGTGACTTAAGTGGTGAAAGATTTTGGGGCAACTGTTTAAGGGCCTTGACACACCAAGCTAACAGCAAGTCTGTCGGACTAGTTTTTGCGCTGTGTTCCACATGTTGGCTGTATTCTGGCTCAAGTCTGTGGTGGCACTTACCCAGATTCAGCATTTTTAATCTGTTGGTGAGAGATCACTCTGCTGCTCATTTTAGGGAACGAATCATTGCACGAATTTTTAAAGCAAAAGGCAATGAAACCGAGCAAAAGTCGCAACACCACAGACGTGGGCGAGTCGGATTTTGTCTCCGTTAGTTTTTGTAAGCCGGCTCGGTTTGGTGTGTCAAGGCCTCAACACTCTCAGATTGTTTTAGCCTCATTTTATTCATTAATGTAGTATGACTTAATGCAATGTTTTTTTTATGATCGAAGGTTAATCAAATGGAAATGTATCAGTTTTTTGAAGACACGTGCTTATGTCTGGGTCTAATTTTGCCCCGTAATAATAAATAAAGAGAAATAAATTATAGTTGAAGACTGAATATATAAATAAATATCTACCTCTTGCCCAATTCTCCTTAATGTAATGCATAAAATATATATGTATGATCTCAGTTATGTACACTAAAATGCACATTTCTTTTATGCTCACCAAGGCTG
Organism: Pseudorasbora parva; assembly: GCF_024679245.1. Lineage (NCBI taxonomy): Eukaryota > Metazoa > Chordata > Actinopteri > Cypriniformes > Gobionidae > Pseudorasbora > Pseudorasbora parva. Next base: position 43,439,379 of record NC_090178.1, read on the forward strand.
CATTTATTTGATAAAAATACAGTAAAAACAGTAATATTGAAAATATTATGACCATTTTCTATGAGAATATATTTTAAAATGGAATTTTTTCCTGTGATTAAAGCTATTTTTTTAGCATCATTACTCCAGTGTCACATGATCCTTCGGAAATCAATCTATGATGATTTGACCATTTACTGCTGAATAGAACATTTACTGTGACTTTTAATTAATTGAATGTGTCCTTGCTAAATAAAAGTATAAAAAAATAACCCCAACTTTTAAATGTCAGTGTATGTCTCACTGTAGATTGTAATCTTATTCAGTCTTATTTACGCTGATTTAACAGCTTCACAGTGTTAAACAGGACAAAATGTTATCCGGCTGTAGATTTGCTCTGGAGAAAACGGTGATGTTTTTAGCTCATTTAAATGTATCATATAGCGACATTGTGGGCAGATCAGTAATAAAGTTGATACAGTTCATTTAGTAATTAATTTTATTTGGATATTATTTAGTTAAAAACTTAACTAAATAACTAAGCAAGCCAAGCCAAAGGCGACAGTGGCGAGGAACCAAAACTCCATCAGGGCATGATGGAGAAAAATAAACCTTGGGAGAAACCAGACTCAGCCGGGGTGCCAGTTCTCCTCTGGCCTATTAACACACCGTGTAAGATTATTATTCTGGCAACCTTACAGGTCAGAAATCATATTAGATTGGAATATTTGAAAGTTCGAGGTATCGTGCAAGAGACTAGTTTATTGAGAATGACTCGTCGATTACACAAAAATATGAATATTGGAAGAAGCATTACAGTATTATTTCCATTGTGAATTACAAGCAAACATTTTAATTGAAATGTTTATTAAAAATACCAGGACACAATTATGATGAGAATTTTAGGATATGTTTAGAAAAAACACTTCCTAAAATATGCAAATATTTATCCAAAGCATAATTTCATACTTGTTTCTTTTTTATTTTTGTGGTGAACTATAAGTCAGACATGTTTTGCCTAGATTGTCCTGTATTTGTCTGAGAGTGAGTGTGTTAATTCAGCTCAACTCTCAGTTCAATTTTGACACTCTCTCTCCACCAATCCATGATAGTAGAGGTCCGAATCAGGATTCCTTGTCCCCCCTTTCCTCCCCGGGGGCGTCACTGCCCCCTTCACTGGGGCAGAGCAGTCCTAACTGCCCCTCCACACCCAGCCAGGGTCAAGTCTCAGCCAGGTGAGAGCAGTGGGTCTCTCTTTCTCCATGTCTCTCTTCCTCCTCTCGGGTGACCCTTTTTCATTCTATCTGCTGTCGGTGGCAGATTAACCAGCATGCTTTCTTCCTGTAGGTAGCTGTGGTGTCCAGTGTAACCTGAGAATGCTGTAGGTTGCCCGGTGATGGGTGTGACGGCTTGGCGGTGGTGGGTTTGATGGTCATGACGGTAGGGCTGTACTGACGTCAGTGTTGTTTTCTCTTCTGCAGGCAGTTGCAGCAGCAGCAGGCGGAGTTAGATGGAGGGATAGGTAGAGAAGCAGCCTATGAAACCAATCAGGTCACTCTTCCTCAGGTAAATCACACACTATCCTTTTACACCAGTGGTACTCAAACTCGGCTCCATGTCAGAATGTGTTGATTCAAAAAAGCACCATCAATGAATGAATCGACTGCTTATCCAATTCACAACTCATTTTTATTAGGAGTTTTAAACTACTATGTGCTTGCATGTAAAAAATAATTGCTACGTACAATATACGTATTGTGTTTATTTAATATATAATTGGCTGATAGTGGTCATTTTAGATCTAGAATAGTAAAAGTGTAGCCTTTTTTAATGAAATCTTATTATGACACTAGCCTGCTTGAAATTACAATGAAATTTTGGGCTGTCTTTGGGATTTTGGCCATTTAGATCTTATTTAGCTTTTACTTTAAAAACTATACTTTTAAAAGTTGAAACAAAGAAAATATGAGAATTCATTATGCATTTGGGGCAGACGGCTCCCATCTGGTAAAAATAAAATTTAACAGAACTCAGGTCACGTCAGAATCATGTTAATACGTTTGATATGAATTTTCTTGAAAGGACATATTCACATTATAGTTATTTCACAATGGCCATCTTCACGAGTATCTTTGTAAACATAGTCTAAAGGCCTTTGCACACTGAGTCCGTAATTCGCATGCGAAATTTACGCATGTCAAAAAATAAATTCGACCTCACGTTATGTCAATCACGCTTGCACACTGCCTCCGAAACTTTCGTCCGTCAAAAAAAAAATCCAGAACAGGTTTGATTTTCTGCATTTTCAGAGACGTTTTGACAACTCAGAGCCACCATACATATTATTCTAGCAAAAATACCACAAATATTATTATATCACAGCTATAATTATAGTACATCAAGTCTCTGTAAGTGTGTGTGTGTGTGTGTGTGTGTGTGTGTGTTCGGATCCATAGACATACTGCCAGGTGTTCGGAATCAATTGATTCAAAGAAATTAGTGGTCTTCTTTTTAATATGTGGCTCCAGTATCGCTAGCAAAGCATCAAACTGAGCCACTGACACTTTGAATCGGTCGGTCTGGATAATCCCGCTGGATAAGGAGGGGAAACTCTCCTCTCTACGCGATCGCAGGAGTGGATGAACAATATCTCCTCAGGACAAACAAATCATCCTCACTAGTCGTCACTTGTTTTGCGTCTATTATCCGTAACGCATTCATTAATACGCATCAGACTCAGTGTGCAAGGTCTCTTTGCGTGACGCATTTTTCGGATCACAAATACGAAAAAACGCATGCGAAAATATCGGACTCAGTGTGCAAAAGACCTTAAGTCTTAAGTGAACATAAACAGTAGAGAATACCTGAAAACTACTGTTAGACCAACCTACAAAGCAGTTTGTTTCATTTATATGTTTGACAAAGCAGTTTGTTTCATTTATATGTTTGTTCTATTGTATGTATTTGTGTTATTGCTCATAATTTGATTGTTTGTTCATATTTTATTACTGACTGTTTACTTGTCTTTAACAATTAACCTAACAGGTCAAAAACAATAAAAACGAATTATTTACGGAACATTTGGCAGGGCAAGAAATAATTTGAACCCCTGGCATACAGCAAAATGACTGTCTGTCTTTATCTGTGTTTCTCTCAGGTTCCAGTACAGACTGTAGGAGTTGTCAGTGCCGATCACAGTAAGATTACACACACACTATTTCAGACAGACACACATTCATGTTTACATATACGATATTGTATTGTTTTTACTATATTCCTTTAAAATGTTAATTCCACTCCAAAATAATGCTTTATTTATCATAACTTTTTACAAGTAAACAACTTGTTTTATTTTTGGCAGTTTGTTGTAAAGACCTTTTGAGTTTGAGTGTGTGTTTCATGACATGTTTCTCATATGAAACGGTGAAGTGCTTGTGAAGGTCAGCTGTGTAATAAATGAAACTACATTTTCATTTTCATTCCACTTAGTGGCTACATTAAGACTCCAGGCAAAAGTGGCACAATTATTTTATTTATTTTACTTATCAGTTTGTTTGTTTTTCATAACAGCGTGAACAGCACAGACTGCCTGGAATCAGATCTTGTTTAAATTCTGATTCGGGCCACTTTCATTTGTGGTCCTAATTCTGATACAGGTCTGATGTTTGGCAATGTGACCTCAGTCTGATGCAACTTTTACGTCAGTCTGGATCAACTTTGGTCACAATTCTGCGCTGATTGAAGTCGCTCCAAAGATTTGACGTACCGGTAGTTCTTGGGTCACTCTGTAAATATTTAAACTCTTTCTCCTGATGCTCATTTGTGTCCTCCTCAAATTTGCTGGCTTCCCTGGCACACAACCTTATTATAAATGAACATGTAAATGCTGACTTCAGTGACCTCCGTGTTTACTTCCTTATTATTCTTTGCTGTGCCGACTTTGTCCTTTTTGAGTATCACACTCAAGTCTTTTATTAGCCTGAGAAATAAATCAGAATTGACAATAAAGGCTGATTTATACAGTCTTGTTCAAAATAATAGCAGTACAATGTGACTAACCAGAATAATCAAGGTTTTTAGTATATTTTTTATTGCTACGTGGCAAACAAGTTACCAGTAGGTTCAGTAGATTCTCAGAAAACAAATGAGACCCAGCATTCATGATATGCACGCTCTTAAGGCTGTGCAATTGGGCAATTAGTTGAATTAGTTGAAAGGGGTGTGTTAAAAAAAATAGCAGTGTGGCATTCAATCACTGAGGTCATCAATTTTGTGAAGAAACAGGTGTGAATCAGGTGGCCCCTATTTAAGGATGAAGCCAACACTTGTTGAACATGCATTTGAAAGCTGAGGAAAATGGGTCGTTCAAGACATTGTTCAGAAGAACAGCGTACTTTGATTAAAAAGTTGATTAGAGAGGGGAAAACCTATAAAGAGGTGCAAAAAATGATAGGCTGTTCAGCTAAAATGATCTCCAATGCCTTAAAATGGAGAGCAAAACCAGAGAGACGTGGAAGAAAACGGAAGACAACCATCAAAATGGATAGAAGAATAACCAGAATGGCAAAGGCTCAGCCAATGATCACCTCCAGGATGATCAAAGACAGTCTGGAGTTACCTGTAAGTACTGTGACAGTTAGAAGACGTCTGTGTGAAGCTAATCTATTTTCAAGAATCCCCCGCAAAGTCCCTCTGTTAAAAAAAAGGCATGTGCAGAAGAGGTTACAATTTGCCAAAGAACACATCAACTGGCCTAAAGAGAAATGGAGGAACATTTTGTGGACTGATGAGAGTAAAATTGTTCTTTTTGGGTCCAAGGGCCACAGGCAGTTTGTGAGACGACCCCCAAACTCTGAATTCAAGCCACAGTACACAGTGAAGACAGTGAAGCATGGAGGTGCAAGCATCATGATATGGGCATGTTTCTCCTACTATGGTGTTGGGCCTATTTATCGCATACCAGGGATCATGGATCAGTTTGCATATGTTAAAATACTTGAAGAGGTCATGTTGCCCTATGCTGAAGAGGACATGCCCTTGAAACGGTTGTTTCAACAAGACAATGACCCAAAACACACTAGTAAACGGGCAAAGTCTTGGTTCCAAACCAACAAAATTAATGTTATGGAGTGGCCAGCCCAATCTCCAGACCTTAATCCAATTGAGAACTTGTGGGTTGATATCAAAAATGCTGTTTCTGAAGCAAAACCAAGAAATGTGAATGAATTGTGGAATGTTGTTAAAGAATCATGGAGTGGAATAACAGCTGAGAGGTGCCACAAGTTGGTTGACTCCATGCCACACAGATGTCAAGCAGTTTTAAAAAACTGTGGTCATACAACTAAATATTAGTTTAGTGATTCACAGGATTGCTAAATCCCAGAAAAAAAAATGTTTGTACAAAATAGTTTTGAGTTTGTACAGTCAAAGGTAGACACTGCTATTTTTTTGAACACACCCCTTTCAACTAATTGCCCAATTGCACAGCCTTAAGAGCGTGCATATCATGAATGCTGGGTCTCATTTGTTTTCTGAGAATCTACTGAACCTACTGGTAACTTGTTTGCCACGTAGCAAAAAAAAATATACTAAAAACCTTGATTATTCTGGTTAGTCACATTGTACTGCTATTATTTTGAACAAGACTGTACCTCTGCGTTGGGCCTAAGCCGTATCCTCTACGCCGCAAGTTCGGCGTTGGTTTTCATTTATACTTCTGCTTTGTTGTCTGCGTCAATATACAATTACACATGCAGACCGCTAGTGGGCAGTGGCCACGGGCATGTTGATGGTAACCCCCAGTCTCAAGGCAAACGCTGAAGAAGTCCTGAAGTATCAGCAGTGATGGCGGCAGATATTGTATTTTCTTGCACCTTGAGTTGTGGTATGTAATACAAATTAAGCATCTCTAGTTGATTAGTAGAGTTACATAAGAGGCGATCTGGCACTGAATGTGTTTGTGAAATCATGCAGAGCTCGTGGCTGCTGTATTTGGTTTCAGTATCGGTGGCTCGTGCTCTGACTAGCGCTTCAATCGCTGTTGCGGAGACTATTCATTCCATTGAAATCACAAACCAAAATGCACCCATTGGGATGTGTCCCTGTTCTGTATACAGTCACTGATTAAAGTGTTAGTTCACCCAAAAATGAAATTGATGTCATTAACTCCTCACCCTAATGTCATTCCACACCCGTAAGACCTCCGTTCATCTTCAAAACACAGTTTAAGATATTTTAGATTTAGTCTGAGAGTGTATGCAGTCTATGCACACTATACTGTCCATGTCCAGAAAGGGAATAACAACATCATCAGAGTAGTCCATATGTGGCATCAGTTAGTAAAGTAGAAGCTCTTGAAGCATCAAAAATACATTTTGGTCCAAAAATAATAAAAACTACGACTTTATTCAGCATTGTCTTCTCTTCTGGGTTTGTTTTCAATCCTCAAATAAAGATTCAAACGGTCATGAATCAGGAAATCGATTAATGATTTGGATCACCAATGTCACGTGATTTCAGCAGTTTGACACGCGATCCGAATCATGAATCAATACACTGATTCATGACCGTTTGAATCTTTATTTGAGGATTGAAAACAAACCAGGAAGAGAAGACAATGCTGAATAAAGTCGTAGTTTTTGTTATTTTTGGACCAAAATGTATTTTCGATGCTTCTAGAGATTCTAATGAACTAACTGATGTCTCATATGGACTACTTTGATGATGTTTTTATTCCCTTTCTGGACATGGACAGTATAGTGTGCATACACTTAGATACGCTCTCAGACTAAATGTAAAATATCTTAAACTGTGTTCTGAAGATGAACGGAAGTCTTACGGGTGTGGAACGACATTAGGGGGAGTCATTAATGACATCAATTTCATTTTTGGGTGAACTAACCCTTTAACATCTTTGGTTTTGATGAGAAAATAAATAAACTATCAAATAAAAGGCGTATCTATCTATTTATTCACTAACATAAAGAATCGTTGCACTACAAAATAGTGTGTTATATAGCAGATATAGGATGAAACTATCATTTCTGGACACGTACTCCTATCGCAGATTTATTTATTTATAGACCTGAGACGGGTTCTGACAGACCAATCACGGCGCTTGCGGTCCACGTAGAATTGATGCGTTGTTATATTTTTGGAGAGGTGCGTGTCAGGTTACACGCGCCACACACAGCCTATGATGTCGCTACGGCGTACACTCTACGCAGAAGTATAAATTGGGCTTAAGGCTTGCAGTGTGTATGTAGCAAGTCACACAGAACATGACTTTTAAATGACACGTACACTTAATATAAAAAATGACTCGGAAGTTTGTTTTCGATTAGTGAATTTCTTTTGGTGTGTTAATTGATATCTCACCCAGCCCTAATTCAGAGTCATCTTTGACACGTCTCTGTGTGTCTCTCTCAGACTCTAAGGCCGTGTCCTCCAGTGCCTCCAGTGGACCGCAGGTCTACGCACCAGCAGCATCTTTCCCCAGTACTGCATGCCCCACTGAGCCCTTCAGGTACCACACACACAATTCATCATCAATGTACTGTTGTTTGTCATAGAGATATAGATTTGCTGCCGATGTGGTCTTAAAGGGGTGGTTCTGTGGTTTTTTTCTAGGCTTGGCTGTGTTTATGAGGCGCAGTATAACATGTCTTATTTAGGGGTGTAACGATATATCGTTAAACGATATATCGCAATATAAAAAGGTGCGATATGTATCATTGATGGAAACTATATGATTCGCGATATGTTTATATACAAGGCTCAACTTGTTAGTTTGGCCCTTTTTGTAAGGTATAATTCACCCAAATACAAATTAACAGATGTACCACAAATGTAAACTCTGTCATCACGTACTCACCATCATGTCGTTTTTTCCTTTAACTTCCAAACACAAATGAAGATATTCTTTTTTATTTTTGAGATTTCTGTCGCTCCATTTAAAGTCCATTATTCTTCTCAAACTTAAAAGATCTAAAAAAAGTCATAAATGCATCGTAAAAATAACTAATCAAGTGTAATCCAAATCTAATCTCCTGAAGAGACACAAACAATGGTTTATGATGAACAGATTTACAGCGACGCACATACTGTAGTGTGCGTGACGCGCGGAAACAACACGAGAGTGAGTACATGCACAATTAAAATTCTTGGACAAGCTAAAAATGTACAGTTTGAGAGCAGTCATTTTAACACGCTTTCATGCAATTAGAGCTGTGACGGATTGCATTGATCATCTGAAGTGCACATCCACACCGCTGTCTCCACTGTCCTTTGAAGGGCTCGTTTGCTTCCTGCTTCTATGAAGCCCATCCCTCCGAAAAACGCAATGGTCTTAGATTGGTTAGGTTTACTCGCGCTCATCTGACTGTGCTCTTCTCTGTTCTCAGGTCAGCTGCAATGGCCCAGCAGATGGTCCCGGTGACTCATTCAGCAGGTCAGATGCTGGCGCAGATGTCCCGTCAGAGCACGCCCTCTGGAGTCACTGTCACCAACAACAACAGTCCCATCCAGACCCCGGCGGGACCCACAGCGTCTCCTGGAGTCTGGTCTGCCACACGACCTCCCTTCAACACACAGGTAGACACTTAATGCCTATAGGGAGAGCATGGATGTTTACTGTGTTTTTGGTCAAATAAATGCAGCCTTGGTGAGCATAAGAGCTAATAGATTAATTCACTGTAAGCAGAGGGTTAATGCGCATTTTGTTGTAAATACTCTTTGTCCAGCAGGTGGCAGGTCAAGTTGGGAAAAGTCAGTCCTCTCCGTTTAACATGGGTGGTTTCAGCTCCGCCCCAACATCCTCCACTTCCTCTTCCTTTGCCCAGATGTGCGGAGCTTCTGCTTCAATGGCAAACGTATCAAGTTACCAACAAATAAACAGTCACACCAACCCCTCAACGAATGGATATGGTAAATATTTTGCAGCACATTTAGAAAAATAAACAGTTGTCCCTGTTCCAGCTCTCAGTTTTGCTCTTGTTCTTTGGTTTAGGTGACGTTAGTCAGATGGGGGTGCAGTTCGGCTCCAGGCCAGCAGAGGGAGTTGCAGGGTGGCAGCAGTGGCAAAATCAGCCACACACGCAAGGCACTGCAGACACACACCCGCAGTCTCAAAACAACCAGCCAGAGATGTTTCCAGTGAGTAATGTTGCCAACCGTTCCTTACAATACAGAATCGTCCCGTATTTAAGGCATCAATGAAGCGTTACGTATGAACGGCATAGGGAACGCAGTTTGTCTCGTATTTTCAGGTATATGGGCTAAATTGAGAATTAATTATTTCTTCACAGCGCGTGGCTTGTGCAAACAGCAAATCCCTTTCAATGTTCGCATTTTAATTTCAGCAAATCAGTTTGGGCGGATGCAAACAACGTGATTATTGTTCATGAGTCCAACATTTAGCCATGCAAAAAAAGCATGTACTCTCCCTGAGGGAAGAAGAGCTGATCAAAAAGGGAAGTCGTCTTTAATAATACAGTTAAATAAAAAAATAAAAAAAATTATATTCAAGTATACATAAAATTAGTATTCAAACATTTAATTGAAAAATATGCATTTTCATTCATTTATACATGGTTTCAAGTGCCATTTAAAAAAAAAAAATTATTGGCTGAAATTTCAAAGACGTTCAGTTATAGGTTTTAAATTGTATGCCATCTATGTATCTTCCTGACAAAAAAAAAAAGAAAAACATGAAAATACATTTTCAAGTTTTTCATTTTGAATAGAGGTTGATAATATTTAGTGGTGATTTTGATTATAATTTGCATGATTTTTTTAGAGAGACAAGGCCCCTTCACTCCAAGAACAATAATGAAAACTAACTGTATTAGTGTCCACACTAGTGGACAATAATGGTGTAATGGATCATAAAACTCACGGCTCGGATCACATCACGGATAAACTGCGATCCGTTGCACCCCTAGTGGACAATATTGTTTTTATGATAAACACAAGCTCACAACCCCAACATTTTGATCACTATTTCCATTTCACATCCTATTGAAATAAGCATTAATTTTGTTGTGGTGGCGCGCACATTGGTCATGTATATTAACGTTGAATAATGATTCATGTTAAGCCGGGTGCACACTGTGCGATTTTGCCCACGATTTGGCCGTCTGAGACAAATTTAGCAAATCCTAAAAGATTCCTCAGATCCTAGGCTAAAATCTGACGTCTTTGGTCGTTAGTTTGACATGTTCACCGGCAGCCGATTAATGAGCGCTGCGATCAAATTTGACCTCAGACGAAATTCTGGCAGTGTCAGAAGATTTGGCACACAATCCTGCAGTGTGACTTCTACGACGACAGTCAAATATCTTGGTTTTTCAAGACAAACTATGACCAAAACGAGAGCTAGAGATTTCTTTTCGGCCAGCATTTCAGTCCCGTGTGTAATGCAGCTCACTGTCACCAAACACGTCATTCATTGATGATATAAAGCTCCGGACAAAATTTTTCTTGAGCTCGTCCCTTTTTAGCGCGGCTTGACTATTGTACAGTCTGACATTAATGCCAACTGCGATCTTACAGTGTGACATGGCTTACATCGGGGATCATGTTTGTACAGTCTGACAAGGGACATTCGCAAAGGATTTAGAAAAATTGCACAGTGTGCAGGACCCATTAGTTGCCAAACAGACGATTAAGAATAAAGGGGGTTGCGCATAAGCACAGTTGTTTAAAATCCTGCACCGCCATTCAATTTTAATTTCTCAAAACACTGTTAACTTTCGCGCTAGGCTGGAAGAGTGTGTAGCTATAGACTTCTATATAGCCATGTTTGTTTCTTTCTGTGTTAAGTCTGTTTATGGAAAGATGGTCTGACTAACTTTTAGTTTTAACATGCTTTAATCTATTTATACAGTGAAGATTATGCAATGTTATTTTACATGTGGTTAGTCAATTTCTGTACTTGAACCATAAAGCACTTTATTCTCACTTTATGGCCGACTGTTCACTAATAGTCAAAATAATGTTTTACATTTACGTACTAGTAGTTTTTGCTGTGGAATATCAGTTGGAATCAAAAACTGTGAAATTTTACTGGTATCTACAATTTCAGTAGATTTCTTATTTATTAGAATACAATGTTACATCGGTCAAAACAAAATGAAAACAAATAATTATTACACATGCCATTTTTCCCGGTCAATGGACCCCCTAAAGTAACCTTGGTCAGCCCGTGTATTAAAGTCTAGTGGACCGCCTCTGCACATGCTGAGTTTTGTCGTCTGCCAGCTCTTTAAAGCAGGATGGATTCGGATTGGCTCTCAATGTTTTGATAGGTCATCAGCTGGAAATTTGTGAAAGTGATTCAGATGATAGTCATGTTTCGTTGTGGTATATGGGGGCCTTTACATGGCTCATTTATTTGTACAGTTCATAAAAAGCTTAGATATATCACAAGAGTCACATGAAATGCTGGTATGATAATTTGGTGCCGTTTTTGAAGCGCAGTGGCACTGATCCCCATTCACTTTCATTGTACGTATAAGAGCAGCATGAACTTTCTGCTAAATGTCATCTTTTGTGTTCCACTGAACACAAAAGGTTTGGACCGACATGAGAGAGTAAATGACTGGATTATCATTCTGCATGGTTTATTCCTTTAACATCCGTCTTTTTCCTCTTCTTCAGGATGTGCTCTCCTTGTTGGATCAGACCGGCAGCTTTGGGAATGATGACTTTGGAGAGATACCCATGTTTCCTCCTTTCCCAGAGTGATTCCACTTTTCTGTTAGTTCCTTCACTCACTGTTGCTCTCTCTTATGTGCCATTTCTTACTCTTTTAACCAAATGGACGGCAGGATCGGACTGAATGGAGGCACAGGGGATCTAGAGAAAGAGAGAGGGGTGCATTGTGAGAATGGAAGTTATAAGCCATAATGTGAGGATACAGGAGGGAGACGGAGCCAGTGTAGCGCACAGACAGACAGAGACGGGCGTTGTTGAAATGTGTTCACTTTGAAACCACGCACAATTGCACACTTCTAGCACAAGCGGTCCCACACTGTCTCTGCCGTACACGCACATGCTTTGATATTTGAGTTGGCAATGAGGAGGGTAAGTTTACCCTATAAACACACACACACGCACGCACAAAGGCAGTCTCGTCTGTCTGTCTCTGACTGTGATTGTGTACCGATTGCACTGCCTCTTTTCTAACGCCATGTGACATTTTGATCCCGAGGATAAAAGGTGTCAGAACGTCACACAGAAATACGTCCAAATGTGTTGGTCGGGTTCGTTGTTGTCTGTAAAGCAGAAGCTGTGGCGTGGGTATTTTGTTTCTTGTTTTTAAGAGCTGCTTTTTTTGAAGAATAGGCTTCCTTTCAGTTGATGACTTGGGATTTGATTTGAATTGGTCTAACGGGATGTTGAATTAGAAAGACCGGAAGATTAAATCCATTTACTCGAACTCATGCAGGTTTGAACAACTTGAGGTTGTCTTCTGCTGAACATATAAGAAAATATTTTCAATGTTGGTAAGCAGACAGTAGATGACATTGACTTTCATAGTGTATATGTAAATAAATATATTTTTTTCATACGATGGAATTTTGTCTGGTTCAACCATTTGGTTACCAACATCCTTAAGATATCTTTTGTGTTCAGCAAAAAAAGAAACTGGAACAATATGAGGGTGAGTAAATGACGATAATGTTCATTTTTGGGTGAACTGTCCCTTTCAATCTCTACACACATTGATTCTTACACAACAACGTATGATCAGAACATTACTTGATTGTGTTTCTAGGTAATTCAAACTGCAAATGCGTTGCATTTTAAATGCTACTTCTATTCTGCATCCTGTTAGCTAGCTCGAGTCAGATCGCTCTTTTAAAAGTCATGGTGTTGGTGCAGTATAACAGACGCTGATGCAGTAAACGCCTCGCAGATGTCTTCTCTCCCGCGTGTTTGGTCTGTGTCGACGAGGTTTCACTCAGGCGTGTTTTTGTAAATGCAATGAAAGATTCAACTCAAGCAATAATGAGCAGGGTCTGTGTCCTTCTAAGCCATCTTTATTGCTATCCTAAGTATTGTTATCATAATGTCTTGTTTTAATGTAGAAAAGAAGAACCCTATCATGCTTCATCTGGACTGTCCATGTTTTGCTGTTGGGCTCCATTTCTTCATGTGCTCATTTGGAAGTTGATATTCTGAATTGGTTCTATAGAAATACTCCAGAACTATTATTGGCAGTTTTGATTATGTAATTGTTCATTTTCTTCTTTGTAATTAAATGTTTGCTTTTGAATGTGGGTGTTTTTAGTGCTTTTGCGCATCAAATCAGAAAACTCATGTCACTTTTTTTTTCTTCCTCAGAAATGAAAGGGTCATGTTAGAAATCATTCTTTTATCAAGATTTTCACAAAGTTGTGTACAACATATAGAAATATAATATGTATATGAAATATTAAAGTAAACTGTTTGGGTTTTTGTATTAAAATGGTATTATCACAAAAAAAAAATCTTTGTTGAAATCTTTGTTGAGACTTGTCAAAGATTTGAACTCTTTGACAAGTCTCTACGAGCAGTACAGTCACCTTTTTAAATTACTGACCTTTAAAGCTACACTGTGTAACTTTTTTAGTTTATTCTTAGCTAAAAACACTTAGTTCTTACAAAAATATAAGTGCTCATTAATGTATATTTACTTCTGTCAAGTTATAAAGTATTCTTGTAAGTTTACAATATGCCATTGAAAATACATAAGTGTGAGGGGTTTGAATGCTGGTCGCCATGTTGCCCCTCCATCTTGAAAGTACATTAGCCAAAGAGGGACATACCCGTAAATTCAAGCTTCGCCTTTCGCGTTTTAACACTCGATGGCACTCATTGACAAGGTCGAACTGGAAGCCATGTTAATCTTGGACTAAATCGGCCACCGTAGGAGTTAAAACGAAATTGGAATTGAGAGGAACAGAAACGTATTCACTGGATGGTCATATACCTTTACACTGCTAGATGGGGGAAAATATCACACAGTGTAGCTTTAAAATCAGTCTTTTTCTGGTAGCAACTGTTAGCCTAGAAATCTAGACGCACCCTAGCGGCAGCAAATCTAATCTGCCACGAGTGTCGTCTAGCAACTCTCAATACCCTTCTGAGCTGTAAACACCAAACTCTGTTCGGGCCAATCACATCGTGTATAGAGTCGTGGGGGGGCCATAATGACGACGGCCGAGTTGCGTTTGCGTGCTTCTAGTAAACACAGAAACTGGCGAACGGCGGTCTTTCAAATCAGCTCTGACCGTGACTCTGGAAGACTTGAGTTAAGCTTTTCTCCGAGAAAAGAACAAAAAAGAACTAGCCTGACGTGGTCATACTCAATTCTAGTCAGAATTAGTGTTGTCACGATACCAAAATTATGACTTCGATACGATATCAGACTAAAATATCGATATATCGATATTAAATCGATACCACAGTAAAAAAAAAAAAATAAATAAATAAGATAAGATGCTTAATATGACAACAGAACTTATTATTCATTGTTATTTTTTACTAAAAATTCATGTGGCCAGCATGTTCCTTAGGGTTGGGCATCATTTTGATTTGAACAATTATTGATCAATTGATCAATTACTATTAAAATTATCTCACAAATTTTTGCCATCTCAATGTATTTTTTACAATAGGGTAATTGTGTTGCAATAGCTTACACACAGCACAAGAAAGCTTGATTTCGAATGGTAAATTCAATTTAAAAAGACGAGAAAACAGTAATAAAATAAGAACAAATAAACAGATTACAAACAATAGCACAAATAAATGCAATAGAATAGAAGATAAAAATTAAAAAGACTGCTTTATGTTTTCAGGTAGGTCTAACATTCAGATAAGAAACTGAATTTAAAAAATGCATAGTAATTACATTTAAAACAACATTGGATAATGTTCTTTGTAAAAAATTCAATAGCGTACAGATGAAACTATTAAAGTTACACAAGTTGATCAGTCAAGAGCAGTTGATCGTGTCTTTTTGTAGTTTGAATAGCAAATGACTGCGGTCCCTTTAAGACTAACAGACGCATGGATCCACACTGTTCCTGTTACTCGTTCTTCCTGAACTGTTTGCGACTGTGTTTACGTTAATACTCTTCCAGATGTGCACTGATAATTCTTTGAGTGTATTTGACCAATAATATGCTGGAAAAGGAAGCAAATGTTTGCACTTGTATCATGTCAGAGGCGGCTTTATTAGGGTAGGCTATGTGTGTGTGCGCTTCAGATGTGGAGCACGAAATCTGCGGGCATTAGTAGGCTAGAATTAATTTATGTGCAATCCCGCGCGAAATTCAGACCGATCACACACTAACACTAACACACTGTCATGAGGAAAAAGTTCAGCAGAACGCGCGTTCGCCGTGCTCAGAGGTTAACCGGGCTGAGTGAGAATATGCCGGTGTGTGTCAGCTCGCTGACGGTCGGAGAGGAGAGCGCAGCTAATATCGATACTGTAAAAACTGAGAATCGTATCGTTTCAGATATTCCAGTATCGATATATATCGAAATATCGATATTTTTGACAACACTAGTCAGAATATGAGTCTGGAACTGCTCCATTGGGCTGTGATTATGGGGCGCGTTTCAACCGAACCAGGAAAGACCTCAATTGGATAGACCTACAACCAATCAGAGCAACGAAGCGACGCATTGTCAAATGTCAAAAGAGTTCAACTGCACTGTGCCAAATCTGCATTTTTTTTTCTGCGGGTTGTTTTCTATGTCTGTGGGTTGAAGCGACTATTATGTGATATATAGACCCATGAATGCGAGTTTTAGTAGGCAACCTTGCCAAAATAACACACATTTTACCCCCAAACACCATTTTTCCCCCAGAGAAAGTTCGGCTGGCATCCAGGCTAACAAAGAACAGCACTGAAGTAATTCTTAAAGGTCCACTGAAATCAAAATGTAAGTTTTTTAGCTTTTAGTATGACTGTGTTAGCCTTAAAGTTATGAATATGCTGGTATGTTCCAAAACTTGCATTTAGGAGATATAAGAATTCAAAGTTCACGTTAAAATGAATATATATAAGCATTCAAATTTCCGTTAAAACAAATATTCACCTTCTCGTCAAATCTGATATCCAATCAAATGCTCTCTAGAATCTAAAGCCTGCCCCCTATTAACGAAACACTATTGGCTGTTTCAAAAAGGGGGAGGAGCTGCTAATAGCTGGAGCCGTTTCAGGGAAAATTACGTCAACACATTGAATAATGCGGCGCGTTTCAAGGCACTTCAGTGGACCTTTAAAAAGGGAAGATGTGTTCGGAGTTTAGCCGATACGACGAATGTTTAATCTGTCAGCGAGCTCTGTTTCACCGTCGTTGCTTTGGTTGGTTGTAGCGCTATCCTATCGCGTGCAGAGGGAGTTTGAAAGACAACCGTTTATCCCGCCCCTCAGATTGAGCCCTGTTTATGGTGAGTTTCCAGACCACACATCTTGATGTGGGTCTGGCTTGTCAGGCTACATACTTGGGTCTTCAGCCAAAGTTTAAATCTGGTCTAGCTAGCGCACTTCCCATATTTACGCATTAGGTCAGTGGGCGGAGATTAGGAGGTCTTTGTGGCTGTTTGATCACATTTGACCACATGAGCGTTTAAACTACAAAACCAATCCAGTTAAATGTGTTTTTGACTACCTCGAAGTGGACAAGCTCAAAGCGTTTTAGACCCTGTTTACGCCTGTATTTAGCGTCATCCGCTTGTGATCCGATTAGTGTTGTCACGATACCAAAATTAAGACTTTGATACGATACCAGACTAAAATACCTCGATACCGATACTAAATCGATACCACGGAAAAAAACAAAAACAGATAATATGAATAACATGACAACAGAACGTATTCAATCATGTTATCATTCACTAACCTTTCACTTCTGAACAGTTTGGGATGACCAAAATCTTATTTCATGATACGAGTAATTTAATATTTTTTAAATGTAATTTTATAATTATAATAGATTTTTAATTGTGTTTTTATTTTTAAAAATAAGCAAGAAATGCAAATTACAAACAATATGACAAAAACAGTGCTTTATTTTTCAGCTACATTAGGTCTATTTAAAGAAAGAAATGTAATAATCAAATATAAAACTGCTTACTTAGTTTCCACTCTATAATTTAACTATACATTGATTCTTAATAAATATATTTTAGTTATTTAGCCAAGCATGTGTTGTTTTTCTATTTGCCATTGTTTTCATTAACATTATTCACACAGTATATTAGGTCCGGCTTAAGACCTGCACGGGTCTCACCTGTATACGCTCACTAAAGACATATCCGACTGCGTTTACCTGAATACTCGCCAGACCGTGCATTTTACATGTTTGACCATTCAAACCCAAACAATAATCCGCAAAAGAACTAAAGGGCGACCGCATGTAGTCTGAAATGCGTGTGCGCGCACGCTTCAGGTCAGGGTCCGGTCACGTCCCGCGCCACGCTTTATTTTTCTTGCTTTCTTTCTCATGCGCTGCGCGTAAATATTAAACTCTTCTACTTCCAATGTTTACTGAACGGTGGAAGAAGAGCTCTGCACACGTTTAAAGTGGACCATCGAAATATAGTGTAACCCTTTTAAGAATTGATCACAAAGGTTCTTCAGGGAACCCAAAATTGTTCTTCTATGGCATCACTGTGAAGAAGGAATTTTTTTTAGCTTTTAGTATGACTGTATTAGTCTTAAAGTTATGAATACACTGGTGTGTTCCAAAACAATGACAAAACTGGCATTTAGGAGATAAGCGTTCAAAATTTACAGTCTCACTTCCGTTAAAAAAAAATCTCAGATTTTGGTGACATCATCGCAGACTTCACCTTCTCATCAAATCTTCTGTCCAATCAAAATGCTCCCTAGAATCTAAAGCCCGCCTCCTACACTGCTGAAGCTGCGGCTGAAATCAGTCAGTTGTTAACACACATTTACTCATTTCTACATGGTGAAAGGCACACAACACACTATATATGTGATAGGAAACATTCAGTGTAAATATGCTTTCAGTTGAGGTGAATGAAGTCTGTTTTCACGTTAGTTTCACGCACCGCAGCAGCGCACACACCCCAATGGTCTTAATTTAGACGCGAGAGCAGCGCGGATCATATGCGCGAGTTGGCGCAGACAACAAAACATAGACCCAAACTGGCTTTACCAAACAGAAAGGCTCGAGTCAAACTGTATTATTAACGAAACGTTATTGGTTGTTTCAAAAAAGGGGAGGAGCTGCTAACAGCTGGAGCTGTTTCAGGGGAAATCACGTCAACACATTGAATAATGCGGCGCGTTCCAAAGCACTTCAGTGGGCCTTTAAGAGTGTAGTTCATGAATCAATCCCTCTAGATTTAAAACTTTCAGTGGCCGGTTACTCCATCGATCCATGTCCTGACGCCACGTGTCATTTCTTGCGGTCTGAAATCTGTCAGTGTCCAGTCCTTCATCATTCTCAGCTCACCTGCTGCAGGAAACACATAAAGAGGAATCTAGTGTTTCTGACGCAGTCTAAAGGAGGCGTTTTAATCCCATATAAGGCCTGATTGTTACCAATCTCCTGTTTAACTATTCATTGGGGACACAGGTGCCAAGTGTTGGTGTGTATGTCTCTCAGACCAAAGGAAGACATGCTAATACCGGAGATAAGAGAACACGTATCCCTGACCAACGGCTGCGGGGTGAGCCACCGACAGGATCAGCCATCACCATCCATCAAGGTATTTCTTTCAAATGTCTTCATTTTTCATTGGTCGCAAATTAAATTTCGAGATCAGAATTAATTGCATACCATTCAGCAGCTGGAATAACGCGTGTTATTAGGAAAAGTCCCCCAGACGGATGAAGAAAAGACTGTTTTGTGTGCTGGAATGTGAGACGCATCTGATACAGAACTGACTAGCAACTGTTTTACACCAACAGAAGCACAACACGACCGACTAGGGTTGCTTTTGTCAGGAACAAGAGGGAATGTGTGTGCAGCGCTCACATTTGGACACTGTATTTAAAGAGGCATGAGCAAATCAGGCCCGTATCTTGGGAGTTTACCACTATAAATCATGTGTTTTTCACTCAGTGAAGCTTTGACTTACTAGGAGTTGTTTCTTCAATCATGGACCTTCCTCTTCCGATGTCTCGCCTGGACGTTGATGTGGATTTGGGCTTTGCGCTCTTCTTCTTGGTCCTGCTCTGTTTGTTTCTGCTGGCTACAATGGTGCGCTGTGCTCAGATGGTTCTGGATCCTTACAGCTCTGTTTCTGCATCCACCTATCAGGAAGAGCAAGTTATGGAGGGATGAAGGTTCGAGCAGGCAATCAATGGATGCATTCAACTTGTGATGGAGGAAAACTGGACTATAGCAAAGCTATACAAAGACAATCTAAACTTTCTCCAACCCTCTAACTCTTGGGTTTGTTCTTGGAGATCTGCGGGAAAAGGGATCTGAGAGGCCTTCTGCCAATCATAAAGCACAACTGAAACAAAACTGATGCGGTTGGGTGACTCACTGAACAGTCTTTTATTTTTGGTTCAGTGAGTCTTAAGTGTATTAACTGTAGTGCCGTGAAACTCAAAACCAAAAGGATCTTATTACACTTTTCCAAGTGATCACATGCCATTGTTGAAAATGTGAGCGTTCTTTACGTAACTACATTTGAAATACTTTGAGTTTGAGTAATTGTTTAAAATTAGTTCATATGCATATAGTGCATGCTTTCATTTAAGCTTGTTGAATAGCAGCAAAATAATAAAAATGTTTTTTAAAAGAAAGAAAATTGTTGTAAAGGTAATGTGTTGTTCAGTATTTTAAGGAGAGCAGAGGTATTACTATGAATACAGTCTGTTCTTTTTTTTGTAATCAAAATTAAACTACACTATTATGATGCACATTTAATATGATACATTTTTGAAGAAAAGTACAGCAATTGGCACAAACGACTTTTGGATTAAAATATCCCAAAATCCACTAGAACAAGGTTCTATATTTTGTAGAAATCAGCTATTTTAACCAGTGTGACGGAGTGTCATTGCGTCGTCTGTCATCATATGCACACTACCCTTGATATCCGTTTTATTTTGTATAAACCATTAAAACACCAAAGACACTTTAATATACGGTGTTTACCAGACAGGTAAGCAACTGCTTTGATGCATTCATCCACAGAACACGAACATGGCATAATCAGAAAGAGCTTTATTTTCAGTAACAGTTATATAGCATTTTCTCCACCATACAAAATATATTACAATGAATTGCATTCCATTTAGCAACACAAGTCATCCAGCTTTTCTTAATATGATACAATATCGTTTTTGCTTACTGCAGTGTGCGACAAGTGTCTCGTATCAGGCACTGAGCGAGCGCACAGAGTAATGCGATCTGTGACGACTGTGCCAACCCTGAACCCAGCAGATTCCAGAAACCTCTCAAACCTTTCTCAAAGGACTTCCTACCACTTCATTATGAAGTGCTAAATTGAGATTTGAATCTTCTCTCAAAGACAGGCTAATGTTTTGAGATAGTAAAAACATTGGACATTTAGACTTTAATCCTGACAGTTCATAGATACGATATGAAACCAGGGCTCCAGACTGCCCAGCATCAAATGGCAAACAAGACGAAAGCGAAGCGAAACTGCTCCTCACTTGTGCTTCAAGTTGCGTTTATCAGTTCGGACCAAAACTAGGTCAGCGCAGCACCGTGAGCTCCTCGCGGTATTGGTTATGTGACATGGTTAACACGCAGTGCTGGGAGATCCAGTGAAGAAATCAGTTGGATTCGTCACAGAATTATTAACAAAGTCTGTATATAAAGTCTTTGATCGCTGCGAGGTCTAGTGAGAGGCATTCAGATTTGGCACAGAATTCTGTGTTATAAACCACAGACATCAGATCAGATTCAGTCCACAAATCAGAAACAGTCGCCATGGATTTAATACACCAACACTAGTAACTATGGTATTGAAATAGTCAAACACTTACAAGTACTACACATCATTTTCCAGCACTTAACATTATTATATTTAATGTTATTTTTAATGTGATGACCAAAACATTATTTGTTGATCCTTCAAAGATTGTCCTCATTTATAAAACTAAAAGTTTCAAGATGTAGAAAAACTCACGTTAAAAAATAAAAAAGACAATGATTAAAGTAACATTGTGACAGTATCTGCAGAGCAGCGTTCATTGGCTTATTAGCTATTCTCACTCCCTAATACTTATTTTCTGTTTTGCTTTTGAACTAATATTAAGACATTATGAATGATAACAATTAAAGTTAATTTTTTTATCTACAGCTCAAGCTCAGTGCTTTATTGTCAGTCCCCGGTGCTACCAAATACTTTCTTGGCACCGGCGCTGCAGCCCACAGATGTTAGTCTGGAGCGCTGTGAACTGAAAACTGCATGTTAAGTCTATTTATTAACAAGGCATTTGTCAGTAATGCAGTCAATATTGGGGAAAATGTAAATACCTGCATTGCAGGTTAAAGTGCTAAAAATGTTCAGTTAGAGGCTTCCTAGTAAAAAGAGTTAGTCTGGAGCCCTAAAAACCAGGAAAGTGTGAGTGTGTGTACATGCTAGTTATCAAAGTGTTGCTGTGTAGGCCTCAATAAAATCAATCACATTTTTTGCCCAAATTCCGTTTTTTCTGTTTTAATTATCTTAGATTTTCTCTCTCATTTTAATAGTTAAATTACATTTTAGTAAATCAAAAAAGCATGTCTAATTTATTGAAATCATGAAACTAATACAAGTTAACAATAATTTATTCAAAGTTGTTTTTTTGTGTTTTTATATATATATATATATATATATATATATATATATATTAAGGGCCCTATAAAATTTGCCTGGTCCTACCAGTCTCTCATAAATTTCTGGCCATTCTCCATTTACAAGCGTTTACTGCCTTGAAGACGGGTACTCTGAAGTTTAAAAGTATTGGATCTGCCATAACCAATCACTAGCGTTTGGTCGTGAGGAATGTCATGCCTATAACTCAAAACTAGTGCACAACATCAACGTCATCGTTCTCAGCCACCCCCTGTTCGCTAACTGGACCTGACTGGAGAAAACTAGTGAATATACTGCAAACCCAGGCAGAGTTCTGAAGGAAAATGAAAATGAGCAGAAGAACATAGGAGGGCGGAGCCAGGCTACTATGAAATAATAATTATAATAATAATAATTTTTGTTACATTTATATAGCGCTTTTCTAGGTACTCAAAGCGCTTTACATGGAAGGGGGAATCTCCTCAACAACCACCAATGTCCAGCATCCACCTGGATGATGCAATGATGAATTTAAAAATAAGTTTTCAAATTCTTCTTAAATTCAATTTTTTTTTTTTTTTTTAACCAAATTCTGTCTTCTTTTCTGTTAAAGTTTTCTTGATTAAATTTTTAAATGGATTAATTACATTTGAATAATTTTATATATATATATATATATTAGGGGTGTAACGATACGCGTATTCGTATTGAACTGTTCGGTACGAGGCTTTCGGTTCGGTACGCGGTACGCATTATGTACCGAACGGTTCTTGGACTAATTAATTAGATTTGGAAAATAAAAAAGTGTGTGAAATATAATAATATGCGTTAAACAAGGTAGCCCAATAACCAAAACGACATAACAGCCAATGCCCCTGACACCGCCGAATTGAAAGAAAAAAAAACACCAAATATGTTTTAGGCAGCTCAGTCAGGTGCTCGCTTACTCAGTAGGCTACGCGCTGAATGCTCGTCGCAAAATGGCTATTGCGTTTAACAAACCTGAAATAGAAGATCCTCCAATAACCAACAGGTCTGGTGTTTGGGTGAACTTTGGATTCTTTGTAAGCTATAGGCGTTGGCAAGAGTGATGGACTAAAAAACAACGGTATGTCGCATTTGCTGATGGTATCAGCGGGAATAATTCATGTCATGTCAATCAACTCTTTTACGCCGACAACAAGACGATAAAAAGGAGAAACAGCCACAAACTATCCCACAAACTATCCCCACAGCATTTAGACAGACATTTCCAACTTATTCAAATGGCAAAAGACATCACCGCGGCAAGTGGTCCATTTATAGCCGCGGATATGAGACCTAACGCCCGTTTCACACATACTCCGTCTGCAGTGCGCGTGCGGTGTAGGGATGGGACGATACACTTAAACTCACGATACGATGCACCTCGATATGCCAGGGTTACGATACGATACGTCACGATACGATATCAATTTTTATTTTAATTTTTTTCAAATCTGTGATTTTTTTACCACCTAAGTCATGTACTTAAACAAAAGGTAGGATTTTTCTCTTTTTTTGCATTTTGGTTCTATGTTGTTTAAAAAAAAGAAGAATTTTTAGAAGTCCGCGACCACGTCTTAAACAGGGGTGCCAATAATTGTGGAGGGCACTATAGGGCTGTCAATCGATTAAAATATTGAATCGCAATTAACTGCATGATTGTCATGAGTTAACTCGATTTTAAATCGCACCTTTTTAGCAATTGTAAATGTATCTTAAATTAAGTTTAAATTAAGTTTTTAATACTCTAATCAACATAGGTATGGACAAATATGCATGCTTTATGGAAATGTACATTTATTATTAGTGAAACCATACTTATTCAATAATAATCAATACAGTATGAAGACTAGACATATCAAAGGTCATAGATATGTTTATCTAAGAAATTGTTCATGTCTCTTAAGCCTAAACTTAAAAATAATGAGTAAGTAGTGATTTCTCTCATTTTAACAATATAAAGGGAGTTTTTACACTGGCAGTTTAATTCAGAACAGGGCAAAGTTCGTATGAAAAATTGTTAATGTGTACCAGTGAGCGAACCAGAACCACACCATACCTGGAGGAGGTCCATATTACAAGAGTAGGAATATAGTGCGGCCCCTTTAAGAGAACCGCATTCCCTATTGAACTGCCGGTATTTTGCGCGTGCGCGCCGAACTGGGCCGTGATTCACGTGGACAGTGTGAAGAACATGGACTCGGGAGCGCGCTTGTTCAGGAAAGTAACCTGTGCATTCGTTTTAGCCGATTGTAATGTATTTAGCTCAATAAAACAGGTGTACTGTAAGCGGTGATGGTGTTAATGATTTACCTCAGACATGAGCGAGAGTGAGCTGCAGTGCATCACGCTCAGACTGCAGAGAATGTGCTCAGTGAAAAAACGCCCTTTTCTTTCTGGAGTCTTATAAAAGTTAAACAGAAAATATGGTAGTTTATGTAGGCAATAACTGCATTTTTGGTTTAGAATATTAATGCTAATGTCAACCCTTTTCTTTCCCTATTAATGTTTGCTGCTGCACCCCACCCTCATTCTACGCAAATCATGCAGAAGTGCCATCTATCTTTATTTCGCGATACATTTTTTTCGACCTCGATGCGTTTCGTCACGTTTTGTATCGCGATATTTTGTCAAACGATATTTCGTCCCATCCCTAGTGCGGTGCGTATTTTTTTCCGTACCCATGTTAACGGATGACAGCTTTCACACTGCACACGGATGCTGTCCGTCAGTCCGTTCCAGGAGCGTTGCGTCTGCAGCAGTGCACGGATCGTTTTCGTACCGAGTCTATTTTTTGCTGCGCTGCGTTGCTGCATTAAAGTGATAGAACATTGTTCGCATTAAAATAAACATGTACTGACGCGAAAATCTAGTAATTTCACCACAGATGCATCTCATTTAAAATATACTCTTGTTTCAAAGTCAACACATGGCTTTTTTTTCTCAAGTAAAGCAACAAAACGACACCTTACCTGGCATTTAGGTAAAAAAATGTGCCATAATGGAGAGCACTCGTACTTTCTTGGAGGTGAAAAGCAAAGTTCTTTTTGACCTGCAGGATTTCTTTTCAAAGGGTGTAAAAACGAAAGAAAAGACGAGAGTCGGCTGTTTTTGAATAGACTATTGTAAGTTTCTAATTTAAAATGTTTGTGATTTAAGGCTATAAACTATGTTTAAATGCTTTGCCACTTGTGTGAGCTAAACCTAAAGTATATAAATATGAATTAATGAATTTAATAAAATGTTGTTTAAATGTAGTAGGCTACGTAACTTGACTTCTATTAAAGAGTAAACAAAGAGAATTGGAATTCTAACGAGCCATGTTCAGTAACAACTTTTGGATTTTAAATAAAAATAATGAATA
The DNA here is from genome assembly GCF_024679245.1 of Pseudorasbora parva. Lineage (NCBI taxonomy): Eukaryota > Metazoa > Chordata > Actinopteri > Cypriniformes > Gobionidae > Pseudorasbora > Pseudorasbora parva. The sequence goes on from NC_090178.1 coordinate 43,464,545, forward strand.
AATGCTGTGTTTGTGATATGCAACAGCGGATCAGTTGCGGACTGCAAACGCAGCATATGTGAAAGCACTACAGGGTTTGGGGCTGCACAATCAACGCAACACACACGCTAATGTAAAGAGCTAATGTCTTATTCCTGTAACTACATAGAAGATGGGTAAAGTATAGCTCCATCATTGTTCAATGTAAAAATAAAAATAAAAATCATACTTTGTTAGTTTTAATAAAAAATAAAAAAAAAGGTAATTTATCTGCCAATTTTTTCTTTTTGCTGTATCTAAAACATACCGAACCGTACCGAACCGTGACACCAGTGTATCGTATCGAACCGAACCGTGAATTTTGTGAACCGTTACACCCCTAATATATATATATATATATATATATATATATATATATATATATATAAGCAAGACTTTCACATTGAACATTTTAATCAAATGTCTCTACTGCGAGCACAAATTCCTTCATAGCTCCAGAAATGTTTTCAGTGCTTTTACTGTTGTTTGAATGACCAAATTAAACTGAATGTTATTATTTTTCACTCAAAATGAACAAACCTGGTGAATCAGTCATCATGTCATCACCCAGGACAACAGGTCTTTCCAGAATGCCTCGCTCCCTCCAACATGGTCTTTGTTCAGACCTCCAGTGCCATAAGATGTTGGCTTCAGAAAGGCCTTTGATGATTCGGAAAGTGTCCCGTGACATTCCAGACAGAAGCCGACAGGACCTGGAAGAGATTGCATGACATAAGCAGAAAGAAATCGTCAACAATAGCGGTGTTAACATGGAACCTAATAATCTGAATGTAATCGGACTACAAGCACAACTATTAAAATTTAATTTGGATTGTAAGCGTGGTTTAAACTTTTTGTAGTCTGATCGAGAGGACACGTAAACACTTTGGATTGAAAACCAAAACTGGAAAGTACTGCGCATGAGCAATGATGTAGACATGTCGTAATGACGCAGGGAAAGAGCTGCTGTTGTTGAATGAATTGTAATTCTACAATTCTCCCTAAACTCATCATCTGAAGTGGAGCAGGAGAACGTCCCATCAGTCCTTCTTTCAAACTCTCATCCACAAACACTTTTGGTTTTGGGTGCGTGAATGGCCATTTTTAGTGCTTATAAGCAGTATGAGCATGGCACAACGGTTCATGTGCCAGTCTCCTAATTAGGACTAAGGCAATCAAAATTGCTCAAAAATGACGTTCGAATATTCCCTCTAAAACAAACACGAATATTCGAACTATTCGAACATCTGGGCGCGCATTTTGTCAATGACGCGTCAAAATTAATACAAAGACACATTGACGTCTTGTATAGGTAGTCTATTTAAGTTTATACATATTTGACAACCTATTACTTACACAAAAACAAGTAGATTGTTATTATAAATTATATAATTATTATATATAATTATTATATATAAATTAACTAATGGCCAAGACCGCAGACCTCGCCCTCTCTCGCTCTCACCCTCTGCGGATAACGGTTTAAATGAACAAACTGAGTGCTGATCAAGAGTTTTGTGCAAGCAATTTAAGGTCGCGAGACTCGCCACTCTTGTCCCAAATATAGCAGGCTTCATTCAGTGATTGAAACAACGGTTCATGTGCCACAGTCTCCTAATTAGGACCCAAAATCAAAGAAAAGCAGCAATTTAGGAGAATAGCAGGAACCTCTGTATATTTGCATGTCATAAAAATCTCTTCCTAATAGATTAATCTATGTGAAGCTAGTGACTTAAACGTGCACATCAACCCGATTACTTTATTTAGCGTTAATGTAAACACTACATTCTGAGATTCATCAATCAAAAGGAGTCCATGTAAATGTATCTAATGACCAATTTATACAATGAATGCATTTCATTTACACAATAGACAAACCTTGTGGATCCCTATGACTCCCTGCTGAAGGCTAGTGCCGCTGACAGATGCAGATTTCCAGCGGGTGTATTGCAGATCCTTGCTGCTCCACTGTGTTTGTGGAGGCAGTGAGAACAGACCTATGCAATACTAAAGCAATAAAATGTATATGAACAATATCCAATATGGAAATAAACAATTATGTTTGTACCAATTTGTCAGTACTACAATCATCACCACCTGCGTGACAGATACAAATGTCCCTTTTCGAAATTTGTCTATTAAATTTGCTGGATGCTTCATATGCGTTTCCTGGCTTTGTAGAGTGGTTGAGAAAGCGCAGTCAATCAGATATAGCGTTGCAACTTATGTCATACTTTCTAAAAAGGCATCTTGTTTGCTCATCTCAAAACTGACCTAGTATTAAGATACATTTTGGATGATCAGATCAAGGGGTGTGCACAAATAGTCAAATATTCGATCGGTAATATTTAAAAATAAAAATACTATATGAATTTCACTATGTTGCTTTGCTGGCTGTAAATGCAGTGAACCCATGATAAATCAACCAAGCACTAAAACACAGCTATAATTAAACCCACTTTATGATGCTGTGGAGAGTGTTAAGTTGATTGTATTTGATTCACAATGTTGATTTCTGCCTCACGATGTTTGGTATTACTTGGATGAAAATGATCAAAATTAATTCCAGTTTGTAAAATGAAATTAAAGCCACAATATGTAATTTTTCACCGCTTGAGATCACTTATTCAAACTAAAGCGTAGCTTGATTTGGAGCTTTTATAATGCTTTTCCTTGATTTGGAGCTTTTATAATGCCACAGGCAAGCGCTTCTGCTTCTTCCACTCATGTGTATGTGGGGTAGTGGCGGTTTCCCTCGTCTACTTGTCAGGGTTCGTACACCTTTTCAAAGGTCAAATTCAAGCACTTTTCAAGCACTTTCAAGGTCAATTTTAATGATTTTTCCAGCACCTAACACCGCTGTAAATTACATACCAATACATTGTCAAAATTATTATTTAGTACACTTTATCATCACATTTAAAAGATAATAATACTATAAACGGCCAAAATCGTGTTTCGTAAAGCAGCAGGATCAGATATTTAACCAAATCACAAGTTTTATTTATTTTAAATGTATCACTGTCTAAGTAGACTGTGCTTACTATCTAACCTGCCTTTGGGGTAATTGTAAAAACAATTAGCCTAAACAAAATCACTCGACGGGTTCACTTAACTTTCAATTCATTTATTGAACATTTTAAAAATGAAAACATTCGTCTTTGAGGTAGACAGTCAATCGCATGTACCTCATTGACCTTTTCTATTTATAATTAATTTCTTTTTTGTGTGTGTATGTCTATTAAAAGTCTAGGCAATCAAGTATTTCTTCTGAAGAGATCACTTTATATGATAAAGCTTAAGCTTTTTTTTCATAATCATTGATCAATTACCATTACAATTATCTCACAAATATGCTTACAGTGCGTGGTCTACAATGGGGTAATTGTGTTGCAGTAGCTTACATACAGCACAAGAAAGCTTGACTTCAAATGGTAAAAAGAAGAGAAAACAGTAATAAAATAAGAACAAATAAGCAAAAACAATAGCACAAATAAATCAGGTAGGCCTAGGTCTAACTGTATTCAGGTGAGACACTGAATTAAAAAAAATAAACAAGTTATTAAATTTAAAATAACATTGGATTTTTATTGTAAAATTAAATACATATTAATCTGTTAAAGTTACACAAGTTAATCAGTAAAGAGCAGCAGGTGATCTTTTGTCTTTTTGTAGTTTGAATAACTTCTGCCCCTTTAAGACCTGACGCGAGTGTGGAATCAAAACACTGTTCCTGTTACTCATTCTTCTGAACCGTTTACGGCTGTATTTACGTTAATACACACCCAGATGAACAGTGTAACATTTTTTGTGTGTATTTGACCATTAATTAGCTGGGAAAAGGAGCTATTTTTTATTTTATTTACTTGTATGTCAGAGGTCGGCTTTATAACGGTATGTGCCCACTTCAGATATGAGCGCAAAATCTGCAGGAATTTGTAGAATTATGTGTCTAATCCCGTGCGAAATTCAGACCGATCGAAAAATACATCAATATTTTTGACAGCACTAAGTTACTTGCAGGGGCGTAGCCATCTTTTCAGAAGTGAGGGGGACAGAATTTTTTTTTTTTTTGGGACCAATATAATTTATCGCATCTCTTGCTTTTAATTGTGCAAGATATCAAATACACTGCTGAACAATAACCACTAATTAATATCAATAATATTATTCTCCTATTTTTTGTGCCATTTTATAATTGGTTTATATACTAGCCTACAAACACTTGTGCATTAACACTCCATAGATTTTATGCAATGTAAAAATATATATATATTCTAATGTAAACCATGCTGTTCTCTGTGTGAATATATAGTAAAGTGTGATTTATTCCTGTGATCAATTTCCTGTGAATTTATCATCATTACTCCAGTCTTCAGTGTCACATGATCCTTCACTAATCATTCTCAGATGAGGATCTGATCATCAACACACATTTATGATTATTATCAGTTGTGCTGCTCATGGTGCTGCTTAATTTTTGTGGAAACCATCTAAAGATTTGTGGTAAAATTAAAAAAGAGAGAAATTAATACTTTTATTGATCAGACATGCATTAAATTGATCACAAGTGATATTTTTAATATTACAAAAGATGATAATATATTTAATGAATGCAAATAAATGCTATCCTTTGAACTTTCTATTCATTAAAGAATCCTGAAAAATAACATGTAGGCTATCGTGGTTTCCACAACATTTTTAAGCAGCACATCTGTTTTCAACACAGATAATAATCATAAATGTTTCTTGATTATGAAATCCTCATATGAGAATGATCAATGAAGGATCATGTGACACTGAAGACTGGAGTAATGATAAATTCAGCTTTGATCACAGGAATAAATCACTATATATTCACATAGAAAAAAAGCTGTTTTAATTTGTAATAATATTTCAAAATATTACAGTTTGAACTATTTTTGATTACATAAATGCAGCCTTGGTGAGCAGAAGATACTAAACATTAAAAGCTGCATTATTCATATGATAGCCTATACTTTATTGTCATCAATAGCCTACATTGAGATGGCTTGAAAAACACACATAAAGCATATATATTGTCGCAATCGTCTGATTGTCGTCGTCACGTTTCATCATCATAACGAGTGTTTTCCTTCAGCTGCAGCTCCAGCGTGACTGGATATTACGAATCCACTTTTGGACGTGAGAGAGCGCCTCCTCATATTTAGATGCGAATAAAATGACAGGTCATGCAAAGATTATTTTTTGTCTCTGAATTTAAATCTTGATGTATTCACATTGGTTTCTATGTAAATACATTTGACCGTGACCTCAAGAAGCGTGCAATCAACCGAGATTAGAGAGAGCTGTTTTTAGCGTCCCTGTTAACTTGCCCGCCACCCGCGCAGGTAACGCCGGTTCGGATCCCGCTCGGAGCGGGTCGACTAGCATCGGTGAGACCCAGTAAAAGTGCGGGGGACGAAAATACATTTTATTAAAAGTGAGGGGGACACGTCCCCCGCGTAATCTACGCCCATGGTTACTTGTATGATCATCTGACACTATTTCTATGCACTGAGCTAATGTTTGTAGGTTTTAATTTGTGGCTACGTTCACTGCCTATTCCACAAATGAACATGCCATAACGGACATGCTAATCTTACATTATCACATTATACATATACTCTGTCACTAATGCGAATCCCTAGCTAGCAGTTAATAGCGCAAGTTAAACAAATAGGCGCTAATGTGTAACTTAGGCTATAACGTTAGTAAACTACTTTAGTTAGCTTACTTGAAAGTCTATGACTTAGCCTACCTTTCATGTGACTCGAAAGAGCAGACTCGCCCATAGTGAAAAGCTGCATGTATTTTTGCAAACTTTACAGGAGGCACTTCGTTCGTGGGGTTTGTGTCCGTTTGATCCAAAATTCGTATTTAGCATCTTTCAGCCAACGTTCATTGAAACGACAACATGGGGGCGGAGTCACACGGAAATAGACAGGCAGATCGCGAGCACAGCAGGTTTCATTTTAGGCTCTCCAACATTTTATTTCTACATTTAATAAACAAACTAGTTAGTCAGATAGGTATTTGTTGTAAAATAAATAGTTACAATTTCAAGCATTTTTAAGCACTTTATCCAAAATTCAAGCACTTTTCAAACCTTGAAAACACAACATCAAAATTCAAGCACTTTCAAGGATTTCAAGCACCCGTCCGAACCCTGACTTGTGATCCGATCGGCCAAAATGCTTCTTAATACCAGGTGTAAACAGGGCCCTAGATGCCCTCAACATGTCTGAAGTTCTAGTGATAACTAGGGCTGGGCGATAAAACGATAACGATAATTATCACAATATAATTTTCCTCGATAAAACGATAACAACAGGTTGATAAATTCTCAATATAATGCTTAGGAGCTATGCGTAATGCTGCGCATGTGTATTGCAGACCGGGCTTCTGGGTGCTACACGCGCTGCTGTTTACAGTCTGTGGCTGACAGGCTTGGAGGATCGGAGTTAAGTGGAGAGATAAAAATGAGCAATAGTGAAGAAAATGCAGCGCTCACGGCCAGCTCGGAGGACACAGATATCGTCGACAAGTTAGTTCGCTCAACTTCAGTGGTTTGGAGATATTTTAGCGATCCCATCCGACATAAAACAGTGCGACGTGCGTGGACTGCTTATCATAGGTTCACGTTCACCACACGGGATTTAATTATTAAATTATCGTGTTTCTTCAAAGTTCTTCCATATAACATTGAGCCCAACACAGGTGAATCTACATTAACTACATTCACACACCGCCTTATTACCTTGTTAGCTGTAGTGGGTGACTTATTTACAACAGGCTAACGTTACCAAACTATAATCACTAAAACATCGGACTTGTACATCGCTATCATAATTGTTTGTCTTTGGTGATGTATTAATGACTCCTCATCGCCTGTATCAAAAGAGAAAAAATGTCATCTGGTGTTTAAAGGAGGGGTGAAACACTCAGTTTCAGTCAATCTCATGTCAATCTTGAGTACCTATAGAGTAGTATTGCATCCTTCATATCTCCGAAAAGTCTTTAGTTTTATCATATTTATAAAAGTAATATAGGCTGTACCGAGTCTTTCCGGAAAAAAACGAGCGCCTGGAGGCGTAGCGTGTGGGCGGAGCTAAAGAATGACAAGCGCGCAAAGCGCTGACGTCCTCAAGCGTGGAGAAGCCCATCGCTATCTCAGATAATACAGATAATGATCCACAATCAAATCTGAGGGAGAAATAAATTGAACAGGAGAAACGGCAACATCAGGACGTCCGTCTCTGTGGTATGTAAGTTACTGTATTTAGTGGCCTCTCCACATTTCTGTGTGTTTACTCGCAGTGTATGAGGACATGATTCGGTTTATGGACTATTGTATGTGACTAGACCTTAGAAGTAGCAAGCAAAACGGTTTTGCACGTCAGAATACTGTAACGTTATACAGAACAACAATGGAGTAACCGTTAGCGCATTTGAATGACGAAGCACGCGATCGTGACGTTTACTGATGTTTACTCACGCGACGGTAGCCAAAAGCAGAGACATTTGAAGCAGTTTAACTCACCGGCTGCTTCCAAAGCAGGACCGAAGCTTTATCGCTGGGACTGCTCCGTCAAAAACACACTTCTTTGGTATGATTTGGTAAAGTCCTGACAGCAGTGGCGTGTAAATCCATTTTGAGACGCGACTGAAACGATGTTGTGAAGCTTCCCGTCATTTCTGCGTTCAAATCGGTTCAAATGCAGCGCTGCCTTCCCGGAATGCTGTGCTGAAGCGTTGAAGTCGCTCGACGTCACCTATAGGAATAAAGAGAAGCGCGGCGCCACATAAGTGTTCACGGACGACTGGATCTGCATCTGAGAGACTGTTTACGGCGTGCTCTACTCACGCGTGCGCGCGCACCCTACCGGGAGAAGAGCCCGTACGGCCCATACAAGGACCTTCCGCTCTTATTAACGTCAAGTAGACCCATTACTCGAAAAAAACTCGCCGAAACTTGTGAGAAACCGGAAGGAGTATTTTTGACACAGAAATACTCCATCAAACGTCCAACATTAGTTTTTGAAACTTTGTCTATGTTTAGGATGGGAATCCAAGTCTTTAACAGTGTAAAAAGCTCAGTATGCATGAAACAGCATTTCACCCCCCCTTTAAAATTAATAAAATAGACTAGACAGCCCCTGGAGATCCACAAATACTGAACTTTTCTCTCTCCCGAGTCCCCCCAGCCCACTGTCGGTGAGGTGTGTTTGTGTGCGTGTGTCGGTGAGATGCACGGTGGACCAATCCACTGTGAGGCAAGAGAAGGGGCCTCAAAATGTTTCTTGAAATGCTTTTTTTTTTTTTTTGACCGTTTGCGTTTTTAGTGTTTTACTTACACAATTAAATATATATAATTCAATATTGAGCGTTTTTGTTCCATTTCAGCTGCGAAAATCGTTCACAGCAGAACCGCAACGCGTCTCACACATAGACCGTAAAAAAATATGGATGACTCGACCATTTTAATAGGTAATCTGTTCAGAGCCTGATTACAATTCTTACACAATCGCGTTTTGATTTTTGCTGTTTAAATTGTGTTAAAATAGTCTTTAATGTCTTACAAAGCATATGTTTCATATATTAGTAGTATATAACTGAAGCTATAAGTGCTTATATAAGTATATAATTCAGAACATGTTTTTGCTACCATTATAGGAATCAATTAAATATTTTAAATAAATGTTTTGCGTGTGTACTTATTATGGCAATGAATTCATAGTTTATTAGTTTATTATTTAGTTATTTTTAAACAATGAATTGTCCAGAACCATGTATAACAACTTTTGATCAGGCATTTAAAACCGCTACCAGCGGACACGATTTCACAGGGGGACAGGTTTTGTCATGACACCGGAGTTGCGCAGTAGAGCGCAGGAAGTAGAGCAGGAAGGACAGCTGCGAAATCAAAACCCCGCCCCCACTCTCGCAAATGCAGAACAATTAATTATGTTGGTGTGAAATAAACAGTTATGGAAATGTAGACATTAAAGCTAAAGCTCTAATCTGCTCCCAAAAATTCCGAAAAAAGTCCGTTAGTGCCTCAGTGACAACTTCACTCAGAGAAGACGGAAGTCTCAGCTGTCAATCATGACGTCACACCCCCTGTTTTTAAAGCGTCAGATAACTAACTAAAACTAAACTTATTTTAAAAACGAACACTTGAAATGAAATCATCCTGATGATAACTTCCTTCAATGACATAAACTAACTTTGGGGAAAAAATATTTGAAGTGTATTTTTATTATTTAGTTTGCCTCGCGTCCATTAGAAAACACAGAGGGGCGGCTATACTGGGACCGGTCACCGGGGGGCGATCGAGGCGCGAAAGCTTCAGTATCTGAGAGGGAGACTGCAGACTTGGGTCTCACAGCAACGTGTGTAAATGAACGATTCATTGTTTGAATGAATCGTTAGATAGAACGACTCAATGACTCGCTCATTAAGACGGCCACCTGCTGCCACCTACTGGTGGTTTAATTTGATCTTTAAACATACTTTCCAACATGTCTTATTTGTCTATTCAAAACTACAAATCTCAAAACATTATTTAATGCTGTTGTAATTTTTCAGTGTAAATTATTTAATTTGATTGGTAACAGCCCTTATAGTGTTTTATTTTAATGTAATGTATTGATCAAAATTACAAATATAAAATGAAACATGAAGCTTAGCCTATATTTAATAAGATTAAGGGAAAATGCCCTTTATAAAAGGTGAAAATATCACAAATTTCAAATGATTCAATAAAAATAAAAACCACAAATATGCAGATTTAAATATGTCAAAGCTGATTGAACACTGGTGAGAATATTGCTTCAGAATAAATTATATTTACAACACACAAACAAACACACACACACTTTTCCGGACAAGCTAATTTTTTACTTGGACAAGCTTGAACGATTCACTTGTTCGAAGGACAAGCACATGAACATGCTTAATTTCAAGCCCTGTATAATGATATATTATTGTTATATAGTGTTGAGTAAAAAAATGCTCACCACAGTTAAGATTTTAATAAATAAATCTACCTCAGTTTAAATAAATTGTTCACTTGTTTGGGAAGTGTTTGTCATGTTTTGACAATAAAGGATAGTTTAAAACCACAGCTTACTGTTTGTTTTCTACATATTTCACTCAGGAGCAAAAATATGCCTTTAAACTTTAAAGAAATAAAGATTTTACATTTATCGTGATATTTATCGATTACGACTGATATGCTAAATTATATCGTGATAATTTTTTTGGGCCATATCGCCCAGCTTTAGTGATAACCTGTGTACACAAAATTAAAATGAATCTCTACCACATTGACTTACTTGCCACTGCCCTCTTGCGTGATATCAGGCTCATAGGTGACATCAGATCATTTGTTTTGAGGTACACGTTGAGCTGTCATTGAATGCGGAGTCTTCCATGCGTGTCCTTTTAACTGATGTTGATGCGAGACGTGGAGGTTTAATACTTGTGCCAACATTCTCAGAGCAAGAGGTGCCAACAGAGTGGCCGACAGGCTTCACTTGAATTGCTGAAATTTTCAACACACATGACAATCAAACCAATGACAACTATTCTCAGCTAATGCGATGAAGATAAACACTGCTAGCAGCCTACAACTTTACCTTTACTCCGTCTTTTCAGCTTGTGTGTTACCGTTTGGATCGATGCACTCTTCTTCAAAGATGGTGCGTCACATTGACAGGCCACATCTCTTGTTAGGGGCTGTATAACAGAAATTGCATTTCAGTACAAAATGGGTACAATGCCAAAATAGATGATTGCCAACTTTTGAGTTCAACTTGGTGTGAGAATTATTCCGAATGTGTTTTTTGTTTAATTTAGATTTTGTGATTTGATTAATTCGGAAACATGGCATCAGTTTCCAAATGAATAAATGCAATTTACTCAGCACTTAAAGCAGCACTAGGTAGCTTTTCAACCTTCATAATATATTTTCAAGACTCTTGTGATGATAAATCGACTTACAATAGGTTGAATGACACGTCTGCCATAGCCTGATGGGGTCTGTATCGTTTTTAATCGTACATTTAAACTTCGGGTTTTGGGTAGTAACCCGAGAACAAAAAGAACTACAAAATTCGACTGCTTTACGGCATATACGTCACTTCCACCAACACACACACTTCCTTACATTCGGAGGTGCGAGCCCAACTTTGTTTGTCGGATAATATAGTCATGTCCGAAGCAGCACAGACAAATAAGAATGAAAAGGTTTTGTTGGAGGAAAGCAATAAGAGGAAACAAAAAAGTGATGAGATTGAAGGCAGGACGAGGATCAGCATGTGACCAGCGTTTGCTCGTCGGCGTGAGCTGAAGGAGGCGTGCCCGACCGATGCTGTCCTGCTTGTTATGGTGAGCTACCACTCAAACATTGAACTGAAGTATCATATAGATTCTGTAAAACGGTAACCAATAGACTACTATAATGACGCTGGCTTGTAAACGTGAGCATTGTGATTATTTGGCGTTTGAAAAAAATAAAACCCATGAAATTATATTCATATGACATGCTGAAACATAAGCCACTGACTGTACCTGGGATGAAGACATTTCACACGCGCCGCCAGAAGAACACCTGCGTGAACTCCTCCTGCAGTGTTCAGGGTAACTGTTAGTGCTGCATCAACCCGCGGGGCCGCTTTTATTAAGTTAGTTGGCCCGCACCGCACCACTGTATATATTTTTACAACCCGCCCCGCAACCATTAAATAGACATACGGGGTCCGCGGGTTATGAGACGAACCGCGCATCACTAGTTCAGAGCTATCAGGGTTGTCATGTCAACAAATGCATGCGCGATGGCATCCCCTGTTGTAGGATGACAGCTTACGACAGTAGTTGAGGACATTATTTTTTTCCCAACTGTAGGGGGACCCCGAGAGCAAAAGTTACCAAGTGCTGATTTAATGATGCCTGTCCCCCTGGTAACAGCTACCTGGAGAGAGCCTGTAACACTGGTCGTGGTGGTGGCTTACGCAATTCAAAGACAATCATTGAAGCTGTCTTTTTTTCCCTTTGCCCACAGTGTCATCATTTGAATACCTTCCTTTTAAATGTAAACCCCCTTTTTCTTAGACAATACTCCTTATTTTTGAATAAAGGAGTCTAAAGGAGTCCTCTTCCCTAACCAAAGATACCCCTCAAATTTGCTTCAGGAACCTGAAATAGATCAACCAAGACACTTTAACTACAGACCTTCAGGAATTCTCCTCTGCTGATCTCTCCTCAGTCAGTCGGTTGACTTCTACAACCAGTCTCTGAGCAGCCTTCTAGATCTTCACGCGCCCGTCAAAACTAGAATGGCCACCTTCTCGCGCTCAGCCCCCTGGTACACCAGCGAACTGCGGAAGATGAAGACGGTTGGGCGCGTACTTGAGAGGCATCTCAAGCTCTCAGGACTCACTGTTCATAGACAAGCCTATAGAGATCATCAGAAGAACAATAACCCTGGAAACTCCAAGAAGCTTTTCTCAAAGATCATTAATCCTTCCCTCTAGACTGGCCATGCTCCTTCATAACTAAAAACTGCTATCATCAGACCACTTCTTAAAAAAACCCACTTTAATGGCGGTAGATACTGGTTTCTCCATCCCTTCTCATCCTCCTGGACTTAACTGCAGCTTTCGATGCTGTTGATCATAACATCCTCCGTCACCGTTTACATTCCACCACCGGTCTCTCTGACTCTGTCCTCAACTGGTTTTCTTCTTATCTCACTGGGAGAACTGAATATGTTGCGTTAGGAGAAGCTACATCCCTGTCACACAATGTCACCTGCGGTGTCCCTCAAGGCTCAGTGCTCGGACCCACCCTGTTCATCCTCTACATGCTCCCTCTTGGCCGTGTCATCAGCCGGCATGGGATTTCTTTTTACTGCTAAACTGACGACACTACTTTACCTCAGGACAAGTTCATCTCCCTCTGCTGACCTCACACATCCACTTTGATCAATTGCCTGGATGAGATAAAGGCTCCACGCAAACATGAAGCAAAACTTTCTGCAGCTAAAAAGCTCCAAGACTGAAGCTATCCTAGTCGGCACTCCACTTCAGGTCCGGAAATCACAGCATTGCTTTCTCTGATCAGGTCATTCCACTTTCCACTTCAGTCACCAATCTGGGGCTCAGAATGGAATCGCAGCTTACTTTTGAAGCTCACATCAAACATCTGTGTAAGAGCTCCTTCTTCCACCTCAGAAACATTGTCAAACTTCGTCCCATACTAACTCTGGCAGATGCGGAGAAGTTTGTCCACGCCTGTGTCTCCTGCAATGCGCTCCTTACCGGCATCCCTAGCAAAAATCTCCAGAGGCTGCCGTGTATTCAGAACAGCGCTGCTAGGATGAGGGTGCGCAAATACGACCATATCACCCCCATTCTCAAATCACTCCACTGGACTCCTGTGTCATTCAGGATCGAGTACAAGATCTCTCTCCTTACCCACCAGTGCATCCATGGTGAAGGATCCACCTATCTCAAGGAACTCCTCACCACACAAACATCCACTCGTAACCTCCGCTCTGTTTCAACATGTCTTCTTAAAACTCCCACGACCAAACTCTGTACTATGGGAGATCGGGCCTTCTGCTCAGCAGCCCCCAGTTTGTGGGTTGCTCTCCCTGACCACCTGCGGACCCCAGACTGTAGATGCTTTTAAGCGTGGTCTTAAAACCCACCTTTTTAGCAGAGCTTTCGATTTAATTTGATACTTCATAATTTTTCAGTTGTATTTATTTTATTCACTTATTTATTTATTTATACTGTATCGTTTTTAATCGTACATTTAAACTTCAGGTTTCGGGTAGTAACCCGAGAACAAAAAGAACTACAAAATTCGACTGCTTTACGGCATATATGTCACTTCCACCAACACACACACTTCCTTAAATTCAGACGTGCGAGCCCAACTTTGTTTGTCGGATAATATAGTCATGTCCGAAGCAGCACAGACAAATAAGAAAGAAAAGGTTTTGTTGGAGGAAAGCAATAAGAGGAAACGAATAAGTGATGAGATTAAAGGCAGGACGAGGATCAGCATGTGACCAGCGTTTGCTCGTCGGCGTGAGCTGAAGGAGGCGTGCCCGACCGATGCTGTCCTGCTTGTTACGGTGAGCTACCACTCAAACATTGAACTGAAGTATCGTATAGATTCTGGAAAACGGTAACCAATAGACTATAATGACGCTGGCTTGTAAACGTAAGCATAGAGATTATTTAGCGTTTGAAAAAAATAAAACCCATAAAATGATATTCATATGACATGCTGAAGCATGCCACTGACTGTACCTGGGATGAAGACATTTCACACGCGCCGCCAGAAGAACACCTGCATGTGAACTCCTCCTGCAGTGTTCAGGGGAACTGTTAGTGCTGCATCAACCCACGGGGCCGCTTTTATGACATTATTTCGCCCGCCCCGCACCACTCTATATTTTTTACAACCCGCCCGCCCCGCACCCACGACCATTAAATAGACATACGGGGTCCGCGGGTTATGAGACGACCCGCGCATTACTAGTTCAGGGCTATCAGGGTTGTCATGTCAACAAATGCACGTGCAATGGCATCCCCTGTTGTAGGATGACAGAGATTTACGACAGTAGTTGAGGACATTACTTTTTCCCAACTGTAAGGGGACCCCGAGAACAAAAGTTACCAAGTGCTGCTTTAAACATCGGATGACATTATTTCTCTTTTAATTCAGGCAATGCTGAGTCATTAATACATCACCAAAGACAAAAAATTATGATAGCGATGTACAAGTCCGATGTTTTAGTGATTTTAGTTTGGTAACGTTAGCTTGTTGCAAGTCACGCACTACAACTAACAAGGTAATAAGGCGGTGTGTGAATGTAGTTAATGTAGATTCACCTGTGTTGGGCTCAATGTTATATGGAAGAACTTTGAAGAAGCACGATCATTTAATAATTAAATCCTGTGTGGTGAACGTGAACCTATAATAAGCAGTCCACGCACGTCGCACTGTTTTATGTCGGATGGGATCGCTAAAATATCTCCAAACCACTGAAGTTGAGCGAACTAACTTGTCAACGATATCGTGTCCTCCAAGCTGGTAGTGAGCGCTGAATTTTCATCACTATTGCTCATTTTTATCTCTCCACTTAACTCCGATCCTCAAGCCTGTCAGCCACAGACTGTAAACATTACCGCTTGCAGCACCCAGAAGCCCGGTCTGCAATACACATGCGCAGCATTACGCATAGCTCCTAAGCATTATATCGATAATTTATCGAACTGTTGTTATCGTTTTATCGAGGAAAATTATATTGTGATAATTATCGTTTTATCGCCAATTAAGTTGTTTAACTAAAAACCCCAATTTTATTGTGACATTGCCTTGTTACATTATTACTCTCATATATTGTGCCTTGTCTTTCTGGGTCAGCATTAGCCTAAATGCCACCCGAACTCAGCCCCGCCAACAACATCTGAGGTGGGGAAGTTCAGTCTGGACTTAACCCGTTCTGAAGCAACTATGCTCGAACCAATCAAATTGTCAGGGCTTTAGACGATGACGGACAGAGAATAAACAGTAACGTAATCATTAACGTCACCAAAAAGCGCTTGGTTTGAATTTGTTCTAATCCTAAATGGAGAACTTGTTCGTATGCATTCACCTTTACTATTTCTCTCTAAAATGATGGCAAATACACCATGTATTCTTAAACTCTTTTTACAACACCGGCAAAGATCGTTTACGCTCATCATCTACTTCTTCCAGCATACGTGCGGTTGAGTTCAGTTGACTACTATGCGTTGCACAACATAAGGCCCTCCGTTGCTCTGATTGGTTGTAGGTCTGTCAAATTGAGGCAGAGGCAATTTCTTTCCTGGTTCGGTTGAAACACCCCAAAAATCACAGCCCAATGGAGCAGTATCAGTATCAGACAATTATTCTGACTAGAATCTGAGTATGAAGACATCAGGCTAGGTCAACATGTCTGTCTCTCTGCCGCTGATGTGACTGCCATTGGATGATTTTCAGTGATTAAGTGGACACATTACATCAAATATTCTATTTATAACACAAATAGGAGTTGTCATAATATTGGTAAGTATATATTTACTGAAACAGTGAGTATTTCTTTAGTCACATTACAATTACTTAAACATGAAGTAAAAAACTCAACCCTGAAACATTGAGAAATAAACAGAAATGTGACCAGGTTGAAGTCACTGCTCCTCATGTAGTGTAGGAGTAGAAGACCATATGTGACCCTGGAGCACAAAACCAGCCATAAGTCTCATGGGTTTATTTGTGGCAATAGCCAACAATACGTTGTATATGTCAGAATTATAAATGTTTCTTTTATGCCAAAAATCATTAGGACATTAAGACCATGTTCCACGAAGATATTTAGTAAATGTCCTACTGTAAATACATCAACATTTTTATTAGTAGTAATATGCATTGCTAAGGACTTCAGTTGGACAACTTTAACGGTGCTTTTCTCAATATTAAAATTTTCTTGCACCCTCAGATTCCAGAATTTCAAATAGTTGTGTGTCTCTGCCAAATATTGTCCCATATTAATAAACCATACATCAATGGAGAAAGCTTATTTATCCAACTTTCAGATTACTTATGCATTTCAAATTTACTATGGTTCAGGGTCACATGTATGGAAGCAATGAAGTAGACTGAATGGATTAAAATACAATTTGAATCCATAAGTGTATACCCTCCTCCCCCATAATCTGCACTACGGAGTCTAAATTATTATGGCCAGGGAATGGTTGAGTTCAGACTGAAGGACAGTGTTGTTTGCTTTTAGAAAGAAAGTAACACAAAAACATGTTACAATAGTCTGGGGGACTGAAATATTTCGAATCCCAGGACCCACATATTTATCTAAAGACATTTTTTTTCCAATACTAATGTTGTAAATTATACAGGGAACCCAGCTGTTAGCCGGTACATTATTATTAAAGGTCAAAAATTACAACTATGTACATGCAATATAATGCATCTAACAAAATATAATGCAATATAATGCATCTAACAAAATATAATGCATCTAACAAAATACTCCTCTGCAGGTCATTGTTCTCGTTAACTAGAGTTTATAAGTAGTGTATTGGCTTTTCTGAGGTATAACGTTAATGTTAACGTTACGTGACATTATGTTTATTGTCGGTTGAAACGCTGATTGTGCGATTACATGAGACACATTTCAAGAGCTTGGAGGCTAACGTTAGCTAGTTTCACTTACCGTCAAACTTTGTGAGTTACCGACGGTGTACACTGACGGGACAGCAGTTTCTGTTAATGACAGATACCTCACAAACCCCATCTCGTGCTCTGTCCAGTTTTTAAAGCATTCGCGTGTAAAGTGCTTTGAGCACAACCGCGTTCTCTCCGATATCCCTCCTTCCACGAAATGCATAAAATCGAGCCATCGGGACCGCAACCAGGGAGTTTTGGGGATTGGGAAAAGTGTTTCGGGAGAACTACAACCCATAACACACCTCCTTGCCATCTCTGTTTTGCTATACGGTTTTTTTTTCGCGCGCTTCGCTCGCCACCGTAGGGGAAGTGCTTACTTCTTCTTTTTTTGTTTAATGGCGACCAACTCTTTGGTAGCATTATTGCCACCTTCTGTACTGGGTGGCAAATTAGCCTTGGCGATAAATCTGAAGTTTAAAATATGAATGGCTTTTTCATCTTCTTTCTCTCAAATGAACCGACAATAAAATTTCTTGTTGAAGTCTACACTCAGCCCCCATGTCGAAATTAATATATTCTAAAATAAATAATAATAAAAATATACCAAACATAAATAAACGTAATTAATGATCTATATAGCTGTCTGCCCATTAAATCTTTTTCAAAAACATCCCCATTCTTCGTGACTAATTATCACGAAATATTGTCTAATAATATGTTTTCTAACACTTTGCTAACCCAAATAGTGGTTGAAAAAATTACAGAAAGCCACATTTACATACAATCACACTCTTTTCTTATTGCAAAATAAAAGTTACATAAAGTGACAAAAACACTGTGAGTGGGGGCATACAGATCATCACAAGAGGTTAAGACTTACATAAATCTGCATGAAAATATAAAGGTTCCTTACAACATAGGCTAGTAAATTCTTTAATTTTAGGCCTTCTAGGGATAAAAGTTTGTAAGGGCAAAATCCATACATTATACAATTCAGAATTCGGATAACAAATCCTCCATTTAGACTGTGCTTTTAGGGAGGTGTCTTGGAGTTGAAGAGGTTATTATCGAATACATGAACACAGTTAATTGCAAGTATAGGGATATAGTACACATAATACATAGTTCATATTTTAAATGTCCTTTAAACAAAGTTTTTTAATTAACAGGAATACTTTTAATCACCTTATTAAAGTAGCCTAAGCTGTTTTAGTGAAATTGTGTCATCTTTCAAAGATAGAAATTCAGCAAAAAATAGAGGGTCCCTTTGAGTATTGAACCAATCAGAAACAAACTGAATAATTTGATTCACCTATTCCTTGAAAAGGGGAATACAATTACACTCATTACTGTCGTCTGAGGTAATTCTTCTAAACAAGAACCTGGACTTTTCATTTGGAAAAAAAAAATCGGACTTTTATTATGAAATACATCTAATGGCTGCTGAAGTAGTATGTACACATGGATAACACACCGCTGCCGCTAGATTTACCTGGAGGATTTCAGAAGTTTTAAAGTATTTGGCATTCAACTGTGGTTTGAAACACTTCCTCACGTTCACCGGGGATTATCTGAAGGTAAAGCGCCTTTAAAAGACTCAGCTTTTGAATTGAGCACGCGACTGGATCTAACGCCACTGTGCTCGCGACTGAAGGTCATGCTTAGAAAAGATTTAAGAACACATTTATCACATTGTCATTTGTGAGTATGTAATGTTTGAGAGTAAATCTGCGTTGTGAATGGTTTTGCAGCATGTCTGTGTTTCGAGAACTGGTGGATAGCGCGGTGACCTTCTGCGCGAGACACTTCAGCACAGGTGTGTGTGTGTGTGGATTCTCCATTCATTTTTATATCGTATTAGTGTGTTGAATATGAATAGCATTGTGTATTCCCTGTATCACACAGGCACTTGTGCTAGAATACGAATGCACGCCATTCCCAAACTGAAAGAGGTGGATCGATGGACAGAGAAGAGAAGCATGTTTGGACTCTATGACAACATTGGGATATTGGGTGAGTGACTTATCTAAACACATACGTGCATTCAATCCTAAAATGTATTACATGGTGTTCATCTTTGAATTTCTATAAGGTATGAGATGTGGCTCTTTGTAAAGTTCAGTCATTTTAAAATGGTGTTATAATTACTCATCCAGTCATGTACCGTAGGAACACTAGATCTCACTTTCACCATTTCACTTTCAAATTGATTGGGTGCAAAATCTGCAATACAATAAACATGAAAGTAGACAGTTTTATTATATGCATGCACCAAAATAGCAATGCACAGCAAACATGTATTATTTAAGGATGATTTGTTTACAATTATTTAATATTTGCCATCTAAATAAGAGAGTAAAACTCCACACAGGAACTGATTAATTTATATTCATAAACATGAATTACTCTTCCCAGCTCTAATGGGTCTAATTTTGCTATCAAGATTTAAATCTAAAATGCAATTAAAATATTTATGTCTATTCTTTTTTTGTTTGTTTAAATCAGTTGTGACAAGGATTGGAGCCAAAACTGGGCTACCAGGATGGTTTTTAGGAAACATAATGCTTAACATTATGTGACCCTGGACCACAAACCAGTCATTGTGATTTATACCAGGGACAACATTTGGCAGAGACAACTATTTGAAAATCTGGAATCTGAGGGGGGCAAAAATCTAAATATTGGTAAAATCTCCTTTAAAATTGTCCAGATAAGTCCTTAGCAATGCAAATTACTACTAATACATTTTTCATATATTTACGGCAGGAAATGCACATAATATCTTAATGGAACATGATCTTTACTTAATACTTTCAATTATTTTAGGCATAAAAGATCCGTTTGACCCATACAATGTGATGTTGGGTATTGCCACAAATACACCCATGTGACTTATGAGTGGTTTTGGGGTCCAGGTTCACAT
The DNA here is from genome assembly GCF_024679245.1 of Pseudorasbora parva. NCBI lineage: Eukaryota > Metazoa > Chordata > Actinopteri > Cypriniformes > Gobionidae > Pseudorasbora > Pseudorasbora parva. Next base: position 43,484,736 of record NC_090178.1, read on the forward strand.
ATTGCATTAAAATCCTCACAATGTTCATATAACCATTTTTTTTTTATTCTTCCCCTAGGCCAAATTGTATAGGGTAGGGGTTTTCAACATTTTAGATGCCACAAATCCCCAAATATGATCATCCTCATATTCTTAAATTTAAAAGGCAGCTATATATTTTAGACATGTATGGAGACCAAATTTATACTGTGAAAATGAATATTATAAAGATGTGTAAACCAGTGTTTGGAAAATGTTTAGTTCTATTGTTAAATAAACAATTAATTTTTTTACTTTAGCCTTTTCAATGGACCACCATTTGTATGGGAAAGTGCACTATTGTTTTCACAGACAGTCATCTAACACGGCGCTGACTTGTGTTTGACTGCAGGTGATTTTAAAGCCCACCCAAAAGACTTGATCAAAGGGCCCGTGTGGCTCAGAGGCTTTAAGGGAAACGAGCTTCAGCGTCTCATCAGAAAGAAGCGGATGGTAGGAGACCGGATGATGACAGAGGACAAGCACATCCTGGACAAGAGGATCAGCTTCCTGTACCGCCGCTTCAACAGATACGGCAAACACAGATAGACTGAACGACAGCTGCTGTATACGTCTCATTCGTTTGTATCAATGTGAAGTTCATTTTATGTCAAAAGCTGCAGCTTTGTTTATTAAACTGTAAAAAAACAAACATCTTTGCCACAATGTTAATGTCTATATCATTACAAAAGATCAATGTCAAATGTATGGAAGTTGTTTCTGCCATGGAACAAAAAAAGGTCATCTCACAAGAGATTCTCTCACACAGTTCAGACTCGCAATTCTGAGGGAAATAAAGTCTGGGTTGTAAGATATAAACTCGGAATTGTGAGCAAAAAAATTCAGAATTAGGGAGATTAAAAGGTTGCACTTACCTTTTTAATCTGTACGTTTATATCTCACAGTTGTCATTTTTCCTCGCATTATCCGAGTTTATATCTTAGAATATAGGAGTATGCCTAACAATTCCAAGTCTGCATCTCAGAATTCTGAGGAATTGGGGCAAATAAACTCACAATTGCAAGAAAAAAAGTTGCAATTAATTTGTTTTATGCTGTGGCAGAAACAAGCTTCCATAATAAAGCTCTACACTAAATTACAAACAAAAAAAACACATTTCTCATTCACCCCCTCAAGTACAGCAGTTGTTTGAGTTGATGCAAGTGTGGAGGTTCAGAGGAGTGTGAGATCATGGATCAGTGAGAGAGTGAACTCGGACTGGGAAACCCTGTGAACGGACCGTCCGTGATGACCGGCTGCTCCGACTCCATCTGTGGGAGAAAAACAAAACGCGCATCTTAATATTGTCACTGCAATGGCGTTTGCTACGGCAAGCGTCACCATCACTACTGATCGTAGTTCTCCAGCATTTGTGCTCGAGTGAATCCTCAAATCGTGCTGTGAGGAAGGTGTGATGTTTTAAAGGAGATGTACATACCCTTTTTAAAATGATTTATTCTCTCTAGTGTAATAGCGCCATATGAAATCCATCCCCCCCCCACCCACCCCCCAAATTATATTTTTTCCATTTTAATTTTGATGTAATTTAATTTAGTAATCAAAAAAGCATGTCAAATGAATTGAAATCATGAAACTTGTACAATTTATTAAAAGTTTAAGAAATTACATGTCCAGGGCCCTATAAAATGTTTTATTTGATTTTTTTCTTAAATTTTGTTAAAAGAACAACAACAATAAATTCTGTTTTCTGGATTAAATTTTAATGGTTATATTAAATTAAAATAAATCAAAAAGCATGTCTAATTAATATATCTTTTTTAATCACCTATGAAATGTTTTATTTTCAGAAGTTCTGTATTGTGTATTAAAAATTTTCTGGCAATCAAAATGAACGCATAGAACATTAATTTATCCTTTAATCATATGAAATTAAACTAACTTTTTTTAAACATAGCTTTACTGTTAAAATAAAAAAAATATGATTTACACAGAGCATGGCGGATTCATATTTAAATATTATTTTTGCGGTTTAATTCTCACAGACACTAGTCTATATTGTGATTTGATTTAGGTGTACTGACTAATTTATTCATTAACAATTTGACATATTCCGTGAAATTCCGCGTTATACAGTAAATTCCGTTTTTCAGACAAGATTCCGCGATTCCATCTGTGTTTTACGCATAGTGGAACTCAAAGGGCCCTAATAATATTGCCTGCATACACTACTGTTGAAAAGTTTGTGGTCAGTATTATGATTTTTAAAGAAAATTATACTTAATATTCAGCAAATATGCATTCAATTTATCAAAAGTGACAGTAAATTAATTTCTAATGCTTCAAAAGCTTTCTATTTCAAATAAATGCTGCTGTTTTGAGCTTTCTATTCATCAAAGAATCCTGAAAAATATCACGCCACGCCCAATATCAGTAAATGCATCACGGTTTTCACAAAAATGTGGAAAAACTGTTTTCAGCATTGATAATAGTACATGTTTCTTGAGCATCCAATCATCATATCAGAAAGAGTAATGATGCTGAAAATTCAGATTTGATCACAGGAATAAAATACACTGTAGAGTTATATTCGCACAGAAAAAAAAAGCTATTTTATATTGTAATAATATTTCAGTTTTTACTGTATTTTTGCAGCCTTGCTGGGCATAAGAGACTTCTTTCAAAAACAGCTCCGTGACCCCAAACCTTTGAATTGTAATGTGGGAGCAGTAACTGCTGCCTGTCCCAGGTTTATATTCTTTAAAGAGACGTCCTCTGGTCCTTCATACCTGTGCGTCTCTCTCTCTGTCCTTCAGAACCCGGTGCTTCTTTTTCTTGGGTCCAGCTACTGAGTGAAGAGGAAACGCTGGAGAAGAGCCGTCTTCATCTCCACCGAGAGCTGGATCTAAAGCCTTTCCTTCATCCTGTTCGAACACATGAAGCGTGTTTAGTGTCATCGACTACAGTGTTCGAACAAATACAGTTGAAATCCTTTCAAATAAATCAGAATCAGAATTGGGTGTGGAGTTTGTACCTAAATTTGAGACTTGGCTAGCAGAGTTTAGTAGTGTGCTACCGTCTTGCAGCTCATTTTCCTCTATAATTGGGTAATCATTGGTATTGGCAATTTAATTTAAGTATTTGACTTTAATGTATGTGTAATTAGATGTTTATAATGTGTATCAATACATATGTATGGATATTGTATGTTTCTATATGTACTTATACATGTATGTACTGTATAGGCATTTATCGTCATTGTGATTTCACAATTTTATCGTGATCATTTTTTTTACTTTTTTATCATAATTTATTCGCTTGAATTATTTGTTGGCATGGGGTGGGTGGTTGTTCTGTAAAAATGTGAAAAGCTGTAAAGAAATAAATAATAATAAATAAAAAAAGAATTGGGTGAACACGACTTTATGTTAAAGTCCCAGTGAACCGGAAGTAGCATGTGAGATTTCTTCAGTGCTGTGACAGTGCTGTGAGGGCAGGGTTTGAGTTCAGCGCTCCTGCTCTCCATCGATCGCTCACAGCAGACTAACGGTTGGTAGGGAAGTGGTGATCAATGAATTGTTCGATCTAAGTGCTAACAAAGCAAATAGGGTGAATTTAAAGGATCATCAGTCGTTCCTCACCTCTAGTGGGATGGTGAGCTGTGCCGTCCTGTAATCGTCTCCATACGAGTCCAGAGTCTTCATGAAAAACCTGACCACACACATGCAGCCGACATAAACTGTTATGACTGTTATAGTGTGTTATTACGACACTAACGTACCAAGTGAGAGGGTTAAATTATACAAATTCATTTTCAGATATAATAAGCAATAGCCTTTGTGTGGCTGAATTTATATGGGAGTCACTTCTATTAGTGAAATATGCCTTTTAATTCTTGCCACTTTTGCATGATGATATGTTAATAGAATAAAGTCTTCTTTTTTTTTTAAACATGGCAGAAATTACAGAATAAACATTTGACTAATCAACCAACCAATAATTTAAAGTTATTATTCATAGTGGGCGAAACTGATGTCCAGTCTAGGAAAATGTACATCTTCATTCTTTTTTCAAATATTATTAAAATGTATTCATATTTTGTAATCATATTGAGTAGTTGTGCTTGGAATCAATTGTTTTATTTGTTATAACACAATGAAACATGGCAAATTTTGCAACATAGTTTTTGGCCAGACAGGTTGTCATACAAAGAAATTATAAACACACCTACAAAACTACAGAGAACCTACAAAATATATAAATATAAAGTATCCTTTCTGTTTTTCTATATGCATTTTTTGCATGGTATAATAAAAACTGTCGCTGTTTGCCTGTTTTGCCAAAGAATTTTGTCAGATATTGTTATTGTCTCATATTTAAAATAATATATATATATATTCCTCATATTTTGATGGCATTAAAAACAAATATCGCCTCCGGACACACTTTTAGACCCTACTGTATTTATTTATTATTTAACTCCATCAAACTCAGGAGTAATAACATTTCAAATACCCATCACTAGAGTTTCTTTTTCCAACAAAGTGCATGCAAATATCACTAGAGTTGTGTGCATGTACCTTCTTTCTTTCCTCATTCGGCGAGTCAGTCTCTGGACCTGGTGAAGGCGTCCCAAAATCTTCTCATTTACCTGAGAACGGGTTCATAGGACTTTTGGTCAAGAAGCGTTCCCCTTTTAGGGATAGATCAGCCACAAATTAGAAATCCATTACCTTTTACTCACCTTTTCATCGTTCCAGATCTGTGACATTATTTCTTGCCCATGGAACACAAAAAGTGAATTTCTGAAGAATACCCTGACTACTGTTTCTCAATTTCCACTCAAAAACTGACCATTTGTGTTCCCCAGAAAAAAGGGAAGTTTATAGTTTGTGTTCATATAGTATGGTCATATAGTTTTGGAACAAAATTTTCCGGTTAAACTGTTCCAGAACATCAGGGGCTTGATTTTATCCTTTATACGCCACAGACCTCAAAATATGATTATCATCATCGTGAGGGACTCCCATACTAAAATATACAAGACATCTGTCTATTATAGTTTTACATTATATATGTTTTCTACTCACTGTAGTAATGTAGTGATAAATGCATTATTTATTCATTATAATAATTTTTGTATTCATATAAAACTATATACATTTTAATTAATGTATTTTATAATAGACTAATAACTAATAACTACTATTTTATTTGAACCATTTTCTTTCTATTTCTATGTATTTATTTATTTTAATCCAATTTTTTTTTTTTACTAAATTATTATAATAGTATTATTTATTATTATTTTGGAGAGATTTTATTTCATTAAGCAAAATACTTGAAAATTAAATAAATAATAAAAAAATGTTTAAATCATCTATTATATTTAGCGAATTATATAAATCTTAAATTATTTTCTATTAAGTTACATATATGAAATAAATAATACAAACAAATTAAAAGGCATCTATTTATTATAAACACCAACTGGATACATCACAAAAATAGTATTATATGTATATTATTAATAATGTAATAAATCTAAAATTATAACATTATAATTAAAAAAATGAAGAATATGAGGAAAGGTGAGGTGATGCATCATTCCGTGTAAGGTGGACTGCACTTCACTTTATTAAAATGTTATTTAATAGATAAATACCCCCTGCTCTACACCAAAGTTTAGGGCAAATGCAGAACCCCGCTCACCTGCTCAATCTCTTTGCACCTCTTGCTGAGAGCTTGATACTTCCTTTTGTCCAGCTCTCTCCTCTCGTCTTCCCCATCCTGTCCGGTGCCGGAAGGGGCCCCGTCGTTCTCCAGGAGCTCACTGCCGCTGGGGCCCAGCTCCACTCCGCCCGTCTCCAGCTCCGCTTCCAGAATGTGACCCCCAAACAGTGGAGGTAAAGCGAGCCCTGAGAAATCCTCCATCATCTGAAGCACATGATGAACAAACAGAACTATGCTTTGTCTTGCATAAACAAGAAGTGTTTTTCAACAGATGCAAAGTGCATTCAGTAAGAACACACCTTCTCACACAATATTTAGTTACATTTACAGACCATGATGGAAATAATCTTATTGATCAAGCTAAAAATGCTTTCTATGACCTCCTCACATGGGTTTTATGAAATGCTAGTGAACAAGCTAATATAATTTGCAGTAAAGTTAGTTTTGAAAGTTTTAATGATTGGGTTAGATTCAGCTCTGTACTCACCTTTAGTTAGTGATGTTGTAAACATCCGCACATGATGTCAGTTGTAAATACTGAAGGTGTGTTTTTTACTCCTCATAAGTTCCGTCTATATATCATTTAATCGATGCATCAAAACAAAAGCATATTTTAGCCTGGTCTATATAATAAAATAAAACAAAAAACCTTTATTTCATCTACATTACAGCTCTCAAAACATCGAGCTAACACAAGACGCGTATTAAACGCGTCATTGACCATTGAGCCAATCCAGACCGAGTGCGTCACCAACATGTGTTTAATGAACTACATATCCCATGAGGCCTGAAGCAAAGGACTACAGGAGCAAACATGGCGGGCTGTAAGTACATTTTGCGTGTTAGCCGCTTGAAACATGACAGGTTTAATTGTAGTTCAGCTCGATTGTATTGTATAATAACAGAATAAATTGGGAGTTGATGAGAGGTGTTATAAAAATATCGGTGTAGGAAAAAACAATTAATGTATAATGTGCGAATACGAGAATGACCTTGGTCTCAGGCTAGCTCTGGTTTTCATATATGGTTTAAACATGAATATATAAGTTATATATAATATAAGAACTTATGTTTGTTGTGTGCACCTCTGACGCCTTTAGGAACCTAACAAAATGTACCATGTTTTTGTTTTCGACATGTAAGTTGCCATTGTATTCTCAAAATGTAAATAAATACACTACCGGTCAAAAGTTATTGTTTTAACATAGTTAATGTAAAGAAGCTTTCGCACCAAAAGTGAAATGAATACGCCCTAGACTGAAGGAAATGCAACGCTGGTCAATAAATTGAAAAACAAAGTAACTTATTTGAAGTAACTCATATTTTAATATAACTTGGAGGGGGAAAAAAGTAATCTGATTTTGTAACTTCTGTAATGCGTTACTGTGAGATTAATGCACAGTAGAATTGTTTTAAGAATTGTTTTAACATTCATTTTTAAAATGTTTTTGAAAAAAGTCTCACCAAAGTTCAATGTATTTTATCAAAAAGTATACATTTCCTTCCAAAAAAACAACAACAAATCTTTCTGACCCCAAACTTTTGTATGCCAGTGTATCACAGTTTACAACAGTTCTTATACTAATACTTGTAATACTATTTCACAATATTATGTTTTTTTGATCAAGTAATGCAGCCATGGTAATGTATATTAAGTGCCACAGTATTATCATATAAAACAATTACTGTGCCTTTTGAAAACAAGTAAAGCACTGTAATAAAATGACCAAGTAAGCACATCACTTCGCCAGGTTTTGTCTGCACAGATCTGTTCATTGACGGTACTCTTTCTTTTTTTCTTTAGTTGGCAGGTTTTTGAAGAATGCTTGGAATAAAGAGCCTGTGATCACAGTTTCCTGTGGACTCGGACTGCTGGGTGAGTGTGAGATTAAAGTGTGATCACATTATGAGCGTTCATCTTCCTGCTTTATGCATCTAACATATATTTTGTGTTTCACTCAGCTTGCATTCTGCCGGCTGTGAGCCCTTTAACAAAGTACACCGGAATGATGAACAAAGCTATTCCATTTAATTACCCAGGTATATTATTCTTACGCAATTCTTACATAGTTCAGGGTTATTTTGGTGTTTCTTCGGTTGGGGGAACTTTTTAATATATTTCAGATATTGTAAACAATACAATGGTGTTTTTATTTGGTTATTATTAAAGAAATGAAAAGGCGAGGACATCTCTTATTTAATTATATGATATTTGTTGTATTTTATATTGTAGATAATTCTCTGACATTTGTGTTGAAAAACCTTAAAGGGATAGTTGACCCAAAAATTACCCCACGATTTACTCACCCTCATAGCCTGACGTGGTCATACTCAATTCTAGTAAGTGGAGCAAACACCTTTGTGCCTGGAAGAAAGATGAAGATTTAGTGCATGGCAATGCATTTTGTCTAGCCTGACGTGGTCATACTCAATTCTAGTCAGAATATGAGTCTGATGCTGCTCCATTGGGCTGTGATTATGGGGCGTTTCAACCGAACCAGGAAAGACCTCAATTGGATAGAACTAGAACCAATCAAAGCAACGAAGCGACACATAACGTTAGTTGTCAAATGTCAACAGAACTCAACTGCACTGTGTTGCCAAGTCTGCGGTTTTCCCGTGGGTTGTTTTCCGTGTCCGCGGGTTGAAGTGAAGCGACCTTAATTATGTGATCTATAGACCCAGGAATGTGAATTTTAGCAGGCAACCTTCCCAAAACAACACACGTTTAACCCCCCAAACCCATCAATTCTGAAGTGAATTGATGGGTTTGTGTAAGAAAAATATCAATTTTTAACATAACATGTTATAAAGTAAAATATCAAGCTAACAGATTGCCTTCCTTATTCAACTTACGGAAAAAGCACAACATTGGACTTTGAACTGCGAGAGACGTTACACTTTCTGCGTAAGTTGAATACAGAGGCGGTCTGGTGGAAGCTCGATATTTTACATTATAATGTGTTAAATATGGATATTCTTCTCATAAAAATCCATCGATTCGCTTCAGAAGGCCTTTATTAACCCCCCGGAGCCGTGTTGAGTACAATTTATAATGGATGGATGCACTTTTTTGGGCTTAAAATTTTGGGCTGCCATTATAACGATTGGAAGAGCCAGGACATTTTTGAATGTAAGTCTGACTGTATTCGTCTGAAAGAAGAATGTCATATACACCTAGGATTACTCGAGGGTGTGTAAATCATGGGGCAATTTTCATTTTTGGGAGAACTAACCCTTTAAGCTCAATTAATTTAATCTCCACATGCATATGCAATGAGTTATTTGAAAGTGTCTGCCTGTTAGTTTGAGCTTTATAATTCTGTTTGACTCTCTTCAGTCCCGGTTCGAGATGATGGAAACATGCCAGACGTTCCAGCGCACCCATGTGACCCACAGGGCAGAAGCTTGGATTGGCTGAAAAACCTGTGAAAAGTCCTTCAGAATCCTGTACAGTCCAAACCCTCCTTTCCTTCTGTCTCACTAGATGGATGGCTCTCAATAAACGTTCTTTATTTAATGATCTTACCGTTTCTTTGATTGATATTTTATCTTTTTTAGCATCATTGTTTGTATATAGAGATTGACACACCTAAAACCACAGAGATTAACTTTGTTTATTGAAGTACATTTGGAAAAAGGGGGGGACAAAAAAAGAGGATGAAGTCTATAGAGTTATCATGATGTTAAAACATTCAAGAGACCAAAATATATGACTGATCCATAGAGACTGAATCCTGAGCAAAAACATTTAGGGAAAGTAGTCATATGTCTGTCAAGTGGCTTCATAACACATAAGCATAAAATCATGATCGAAATAGTACAGTAAAGTCCTGCTTTAAATGCCAGTGTTCAGGAGTCTCTGGGATATTTAATAAAAGTACAATGTCAGCAGGGATCAAATCTGCTCAACCGCGATTACATCAGTTCGGAAATTAAAATGACAAACTAATACAGGCTAACATGCAGTGGAGTCCAAAAGTCTGAGCAGTGCAGCATTAATCTCACAGTAACGCATTACAAGTTACAAAATCAGATTACTTTTTTTCCCCTCCAAGTTATACCTCCAAGTTATATTAAAATATGAGTTACTTCTTCAAGTAAGTTACTTTGTTTTGACCAGCGTTGAATTTCCTTCAGTCTGCGGCGACTGAACTTTTTTATTATTAAAAAACAAACAAGCAAACCCAGGTGAGAAAAGTAATTAACTATGCATTACTTTCAATAAAAAGTAACTAAGTAACATTACTTTTAAAAGTAACTTTCCCTAACACTGAATCTGAGACCATGTAAATCTAAGATTTTTTAATTTTAATACGTTCTAGGATGTAAATGAGTAATGAACATGGCATTCCAGCACTCTGGCCCTGTTCACACCGCAAATCCTAATGCTCAATTCTGATTTTTTGCTCAGATCTGATTTTTTGTTTGGCTGTTCACATTACCTTTTAAAATGTGGCCTAAATCTGATTCCATTGTGAACTGTTTGAGGTTTCAAACTATCCCGCATGTGTAAAAGAACAATATCAATGACATCAGACGCAGCGCGCTGTTGCACTAAAGTTCGGGAGGTTATAGAGGAAGTAAGCCTTTTCGCTTTTATTTAAACATGTTTGTGTAATGGAAGCCATAACATTAATGAGCAGGTGCTGAAGAGGAGAAGAACGAAAAGAAAGAGTGCAAAATTAGTTATTTTGGCCTTTTGTCACGTTCCTTTGGCACTGAAGCCAAGTTTTTCTGTGTCCCTGTTCTTCCATTTCGTGTGCTTTCAAAAACGCAGCGGTTACGGTAGGATCCTTCTAGCTTAGCTTGAACTGAAGTATCTCCCCATATCAGGTCTAACACCTCACTCTCCCTCCATTGACTCGCTCCATCGCTGTTCTCCATATCTAGTCTAGTTTTAAATGTTACTGTCTGTGTCTGTTGTGTCTAGGGCTAACTCGCTGGTGCATAATTGTGACAAATGTCGCCATAGATTGACGTAAAATCCACATCAAATCCGCTTTGGTTGTTCACACTGCGGCCGCATTGAAAAAAATCAGATCTGGGTCTGATTCAGGACCACATATGTATGTGGTCTAAATCTGATTTGAAAAAATCAGATCTGGGCTAGATTTGAGTGTTCACACTAGCTCTGAAGAGGTCTGACCTGGTCACTTGACCCCCAAAAAAATCAGATTTGGGCCACTTTTGCCTGCAGTGTGAACGAGGCCTCTGTAGATCAGTCATCAAGAGTCATTGATCATGTGACTCAGACGGTCAGTTTTTCTTTGTCTTTGGATTGTCTCAAATCATGCTGGAGAACATGACGCATAAAATATTGAATCTATGACAATTTTTCAATTTATCCTGTTATGCTGAAGCATTAAGAAAACATTTGTATTAAATATTTCAATATTCTCAGACTTTTGGACCTCAGTGTATTACAGTAGACAGATATATTTACATACATAAGGTCGGAGATTTAAGACATCCTTATAATAGAAAAAAGTTAATAAAAGAAGGTATCAGAACAAACTGACCCTGGAGTGGAGAAAAAATATGTTTGTGAACAAAATTGTCATCAGTAATAATAATTAGTTATATTGGTTTCAGTGTAAACTCTTTTAAGACGAGTGACCTTAGTCAGGTTAGACGCCATATTGAATTTAACACGGATGGAAACGAGGTTGTGAGGGATAGACGTACAGTCTTTACAATGGCACAATGCTATAAACATCCTAGATCGTTTAATTTTGACATTTTTTTCAATAAGACGTTTCATCGGCTGAACAATGCATGTTATTAAATAAAAGTACAATCCATTGAACACTGTCATTTTGCCAGCCTCGTTTTCTTTCCTGTCACAAATTAAATATAGCGATACCCTGACTAAGATCTGTTTAGAAACAATTTAAGAGAACAACTCAAAAGTAACTCAATCATATTTTCTTAGGTTAATTTCAAACCGCTGGACAAGGAAATCTCTCAAAATGATGGCGAAAACATGGGGGAAGAAGAGAGTTTGGTAACACTTTATTTTAAGGTGATGTAGTTTAATGTTACTTCATGTACTTACTATAGTAATAACAGTAAATTACACATAATTACAAGTAACTAACCCTAAACCAAACCTGGTAGCACTTATTTTACAGTCCTGTTCCCCATGTACATACTATGCACTTATTATAATAATTGTAATAACTGGGTACTAACCTACCCCTAAACCTAACCTTAACCCATGTAGTAACCTTAATTCACAATACTTTCTTAGGAAACTACAATTTAAGTACACTTAAGTACACAAACTGTAAAATAAAGTGCAACCTCAAACCTTTACTCTAACTATAACTCTATAGTAAGTACATGTAGTTAATATTACTTGAGTCAGTATGTAACTACGTCACCCTAAAATAAAGCATAACCAAGAGTTTTCCATATCTTTCTTTTCAAATTCAACTATCTACAGCTACAGCACTTCATCACAGTCACATCCTCTGTCACGTCTACACTTTCCAGACCTTTCTTTCACATCTTCAGATCTCCTCTCTGCACACAGCAGTCTCACTCTAAAGCCGAAAGTATACTTCTTTTGACTTGTGTGCGTACTCAGGCGTCAGACGCATGTGCAGTTTGGAGCAATAGCTCACTATGAGTTACAACCCATGTAAATACTGCGAAAAAATTAAATGCACATACAAAGTACGCACAGTTACAAAAATCCAGCGTTGTGCGCTCAGTACGCGCGTACTCTTCTGATGACGAAATTCGCATCATGCGCACTGTACGCTGATCCTCGCGTACGCGTAAAAAGTGAAGTATACGTTGACCTTTAGCCTTCAAATCCCTCACCTAGAATCTGCTGCAACTCATGACTGCAAGCTTTAGTCAGGGAGATTTGGGCTTTAACAAAATACATAAGACAGATTGAAGTGGGGATAAGAGACAAGAGCTGAAAGCATCCTCGCAGCAGACTTTCACAAACACACCGCTCTTCCAAAATCCTTTTCCGACTATTTCAAAGCCCTTCTGTAGTTAAACTCCATTTTCCATCCAATTTATTCCTTTCTTTGACTCAAACAGCCTGCACACCTACTTCTAGAAAGTTTCAGAGTGTCTTTATTTAATAAAAACTTTAAAAGTTAAAAAAATAATTCACCCAAAAATTGTCAAATTATGGCCTAATGGTTAGAGTTAAACTCGGGTCCAGCAGGAATCGTCGGTGGTGGGAGTGAATAACCAGCGCTCTCCTCCACCCTCAATACCACAACTGAGGTGAGACCCTTGAGCAAGGCACCGAACCCTTAACTGCTCCCCGTACTGTTCCACATCATGCATCACAGTAAAGCCCATAATACTTCAGTTATAGTTCAGACTCTATTCCATGTGCACTCATCCGAAATACAGTACATTAAAAAAACCATTGAAATATTTCATTTTCTGATAATGTAATACATATATAATATAAATTTGATGTTCTAAATGCTAATTTATCTTAATAGATTTATCTGTGCTTTAATTGGTTACTGTCTAAATGTGTTTCTGTTGGCAAAAGTGTAAAATTTGCATATTAAAGTTGCAAAGCATTAGGCATTGAACAATAGTGACCTTATTACAGTCAGCATCTGTGGTTGTCAATCAAAGGCTCTACTGTATTATTGGTGCGGAGCGATCATTGGTCACCGTCTTCCTGAGTCGAATATGGGCGAATGGATTGATCCTAGGAAGAAGCAAAGTTTAAATCAACTAACCCATCAAACATGGAGCGTCTTAACACGCTCTTCTAAACAGTGGTAACTAGCTGTACCTGGTGGGTGATGGAGGTGGAGAGGTGAAATCACTGGACATCTGAGGAACATGAAAACAGTGTCAATAGAATGTATGACAATTCATTTTAAATCCTAAGATGATTTAGTGAGAGAAGAAAGTGAACATTTACAATGAGAAAATCGATAATGATCTTAAATAGGAATAATCTTAAGGCAAGACACTAAAGGGTTAGTTCACCCAAAAATGAAAATTATCCCATAATTGACTCACTCACTACACTACACTATATTGATAAAGGTTTTGGGATGTCTGCCCTTACATGCACATGAACTTCAATAACATCCCATTCTTAATCCATAGGGCCCTGAGCTGGCCCACCCTTTGCAGCTTCAACTCTTCTGGGAAGGCTTTCCACAAGGTTTAGGAGTGTGTTTATGGGAATTTTTAGCCTGACAAGCCAGATCCACATCAAGATGTTTGGTCTGGAAACTCACCATAAACAGGGCTCAATCTGAGGGGCGGGATAAACGGTTGTCTTTCAAACTCCCTCTGCACGCGATAGGATAGCGCTACACCAACCAGAGCAATGAAGGTGAAGCATAGCTCGTTGACAGATTAAACATTCGCCGTATCCGGTCAGCAAAACTCAGAACACATCTTCCCTTCTTAAGAATGACTTCAGTGCCGTTCTTTGTTCTTTTCTCAGAGAAAAGCTTAACTCCAAGTCTTCCAGAGTCGCGGTCAAAGCTGATTCGAAAGACCGCCGTTCGCCAGTTTCTGTGTTTACTAGTAGCAAGCAAGCGCAACTCGGCCGTCATTATGTTAAGCCTCGCCCACCAACTTTATACATGATGTGATTGGCCCGACCAGAGTTTGGTTTTTACAGCTCAGAAGTGTATTGAAAGTTGCTAGATGATACTTGCGGCAGATCAGATTTGCTGCCGCTAGGGTGCGTCTAGTTTTCTAGGCTAGGGAATTTTAAGCCATTCTTCTAAAAGCGCATTTGTGAGGTCAGGCACTGATATTGGACGAGAAGGCCTGGCTCGCAGTCTCCACTCTAATTTATCCTAAAGGTGGAACAGGAAAAAGCCATACCCAAACTGTTTCTATTCCCAAAGTTGGGAGCATGACATTGTCCAAAATGTCTTGGTATGCTAAAGCATTAAGAGTTCCTTTCACTGGAACTAAGGGGACAAACCCAACCTCTGAAAAAACAACCCCACAACATAATCACCCCTCCACCAAACTTTACACTTGGCACAATACAGTCAGGCAAGGGCGTAGGTTGGGTCTCAGCTTTGGTGGGGACATCCCACCAGGTTTGCCCAGATTATATAGTCTATTATTTATTAATGAGTATAGAAATGCACCATAGTTTAGGTATTAATACGATTATTAATTTATGAGGCTTTTCGGCCCAATCCAGTACCATAATAATAATAAAACAAAATACTCTTTAATTGTCAAGTTCATAAATGATTTTCAAAACTGATTTGGAAAAAAACACAACATGCACACAAAATTACTTATTTTCAATATAAAAAATGATTGTGGACTGGATATTTTTTTACCTCTTATCACATTGAGCATGTCAAAGATTAGTAACAACTTTAGATTTGATGCATTGTTAGTTTTTGTACAGGATCAGTTTTTGTTTCTCCCTCATTTACTGTTCGTGGCTGTTTTTGCCCCATTGACTTCCATTATAACCACATTTTTTGATTGTAAAGCCATAATGCTACATAATCATGACCAATCACTTTTTATATTGAAAATAAGTTATTTTGTGTGTAAGTTTTTTTTTCCAAATCAGTTTTGAATCAGTTTTTGCATGGTAGGAATTCAACATAACAGAAATGCATACAGGTTTGGAACAACTTGAGGGTGAGGAAATTGACAGATTTTTAATTTTTTGGTGCACTGTCTCTTTAAGCAGTCATTTTGAACCAGCACTTTACTGACAAAAATGTTCTGAAATTCTAAAATTAAATTAAATTTTCTTTAATAATTTACTATTATGACTATATTATTATGCAATTATTTGTCCCATTTTTATCTAAATATTTTTTAAAATCAAACTTTTTATGACAGGTTTATTTATTATTAATATAGCATATAGCTAAATGATAAAAATTAATAACATTAATTAGGCTATAATCTATTAATTAACCGGTCTAATGTCTAGAAAAATAAGTCTGCCAAGCTTTGATAATGTATGGAATATTATATTAATATATTATCCATTATTTGGCCTACCTAGAAGCACGGATGTGTCCGTCATCGTTGCTGCTTTCAGTCAGACAGTCTGAGACACTGAAATGCTTCTCTGCAAAGGTTGCAGTTTGTCTTAGGTTCATCGTAAGTTACTGGACAGACCCACTGATACCTTTTTTTCTATTCAGCCCTATAGCTGGAAATCTCTTGCGTTTAAACGGTGGACGCGAGCTCGACATGTTTTTAAAAAAACGCGCAAGTTTACAGCGTATGTTCTCGAGACTCCGTCGCTATGGCAGCAGCAAAGCCGCCAAAACCCAAGCTTGTGCATCGCTTCCCGGTTTGATACGGCGGGACGCGTCGTTTTGCTTGTAAATACGGGACCATATATAGCAGCACGAAGGAGTTTGCTAAAATATTGGTAGGGACAATTTTGCTGTCTTAAAATGTTGATTGGGACTAGTACCTAGCGTCCCCCCCTAAACCTACGCCCATGCAGTCAGGCAAGTACCGTTCTCCTGGCAACCGCCAAACCCAGACTCATCTATCGGATTGCTAGACAGAGAAGCGTAATTTTTTACGCTAGAGTCCAGTGGCGACATGCTTTACTCCACCGCATCTGACGCTTTGCACTTGGTGATGTAAGGCTTGGATGAGCTGCTCGGCCATGGAAACCCATTTCATGAAGCTCTCTACGCACTGTTCTTGAGCAGTGAAGGCCATGTGCAGTTTGGAGGTCTGTAGCTATTGTTTCTGTAGAAAGTTGGCGACTTCTGCGCACTGTGCACCTCAGCATGCGCTGACCCCACTCTGTGATTTTACGTGGCCTATCACTTCGTGACTGAGTTGCTGTTGTTTCCAACTGCTTCCACTTTGTTATAACACCACTAACAGTTGATTGTGGAATATTTAGAAGTGAAGAAATTTTACGAATGGACTTATTGCACAGGTGGCAACCCATCACAGCACCACACTTGAGTTCACTGAGCTCCTGAGAGCGACCCATTCTTTCACAAATGTTTGAAGAAGCGTCTGCATGCCTAGTGCTTGATTTTATACACCTGTGGCCATGGACGTGATTTGAACAACTGAATGCATTGATTTGAAGGGGTGTCTCAAAACGTTTAGCAATATAATCTAGTGCTGTGTCCCAATTCACATACTATCCATCCTAAATATTTCATTGGAGCTACTCTTTCCTGTAGCTCAACCAGTAGAGCGTGGCGCTAGCAACGCCAAGGTCATGGATTCGATTCCCAGGGAAAGCAAGAACTGACAATAATGTAAAATGTGTACCTTGAATGCAATGTAAGTCGCTTTGGATAAAAGCATCTGCCAAATGCATAAATGTAATGTAAATGTAAATAGAATTCAAAACTAGAATTATTATGTCCCAAATTGTAGTATGTTGAAAAGAGTATTCCAAAGATACCTAGATGGTCTACTTTTTCCACTAGTAGAAGCTACTAGTAGTAGCTAGAGCTGATATTGCCCACAACCCATTGCGAGTTGCATGAGGATTTGATTAGAACTACAAACGCAGATAAAAAGTGTTAAAACACTACAAACATGACAGATGTGCAAGTCCGACAATTAAGTAGAGAAGTTTAGATTAGGGGGTTTGAGTAATCAATTATCAATATTTAACCTGACGAAAATATATTTATTCAATGTTATCCACATTATATTTCATCTGCAACAGCATTGTGAACTTTTATAATGATATGTTTGGCCATTAACTTTTAAACGCATTATTATATTTAAACTGCAAACACATGAGGAGAGTCTACATTAAAGATGTTCAATGTTGTAATTTAATTTTTAATTTATTTTGAAGCAGTATTAATTAAAGTTTCTTAACAGTCAAGATCAAATTATCTGCATCTTTTGCGCTGCATCAAGCCACTCCCATATTATCCGTCATCACTCAAATTAATGCACGTTGAAGATTAACTGCACAATGTGTGTAAACCTCCAATACAACTATAAAGTATTTATTCCATCACAATTCACAAATAAATCTGTCAATCAAGTAACTGTGTCTATAGTATTATACGCAGATTTTACACAACATTAAAATATTATTTTCAAATAAACTTTTATATGCATTATTATTTTAAATTATCTTGTAATAAAGTAACAGTGGCTGGGACAGATTTTAATTATCACCTCAAGATGCAGTCTAATCGTGTTCACATGAAATAAGGCCTGAGCAGGTTTAAGCTTATGGACCTGTTGCTACGACAGCAAGTCCAGGATGAGCTTGGAAGAACCAAGCAATCCAAAATCATGCAAAATCGTCAACAATCAAATTCAGCTAACTAAGTTAGCGACGTACGAAGAACAGGCCCCAGAACAGAAAGATTCATGAACATTTAAATCTTACAGTTCAGTGAAAATCAAGGTCACTCAAGTTTCCTTCACTTGGATTTGTTCTGGTGATTGGTTTGTGTTGATCTAAGCTAATCATATGTCACTTGTTTTTTGGGTAAGTCTACATAATTTTTACATTTACATTTATGCATTTGGCAGACACTTTTATCCAAAGCGACTTACATTGCATTCAAGGTAAACATTTTTTTCCCCATTATTGTCAGTTCTTGCTTTCCCTGGGAATCGAACCCATGACCTTGGCGTTGCTAGCGCCACGCTCTACTGGTTGAGCTACAGGAAATTTTTATCTGAACACCCTTAGTCTGCATTTTCCTGTAGTTTCATGTTGAAAATTAGCCTGACGTGGTCATACTCAATTCTAGTCAGAATATGAGTCTGATGCTGCTCCATTGGGCTGTGATTATGGGGCGTTTCAACCGAACCAGGAAAGACCTCAATTGGACAGACCAACAACCAATCAGAGCAACGAAGCGACGCATTGTCAAATGTAAACAGACAGAGCTCAACTGCACTGTGTTGCCAAGTCCGCGTTTTTTCCGCGGGTTGTTTTCTATGCCTGCGGGTTGAAGCGACTATTATGTGATATATAGACCCATGAGTGCGAATTTTAGCAGGCTTGCCAAAATAACACACATTTTACCCCCCAAACGCCATTTTTTCCCCGGAGAACCCCCCGAGAAGCTATTGTTTAGGGCTAGTAGTTGGCGGATTTTGTTGTAAAAACTTGGCAACCCTGTCTGCACGCGCGCTGAAATCAGGCTGGAATACACGATCTTTATTGCCGGTGTTGTAAAAAAATATAATGATACACAGAGTACTACTTATCCAACATGATCATCATTTCTGAGAGAAATAGTGAAGGTGAATGCATATACAAACAAGCTCTCCGTTTAGGATTCGAAAAAATATAATCCAAGCCCCTTTGATGACGTGATGATTACGTTACTGTTGATCATCTGTCCGTCATCGTCTAAAGCCCGTCCTGATGATTTCATTGGTCTGAACAGTTTCTGTTTGAAGATAATTACTCCTCTATGGATCGAGGCCAGACCGAACTGCCCGACCTAAAAATGTGTGGGCGGGGCTAAGTTCGGCTGGCATCCAGGCTAGTTGAAAATACCCCTTTGACTACTTTTGAGGCCGTTACATAAAATATTACAGTATCATTCACTCCCATTATAAAACTTGGAAGAACCAGGATATATTGTTAATATAACTCAGATTGTGTTTGGCTGAAAGAATAAAGTCATATGCATCTAGGAAGGCTTAATTTTCATTTTGGTTTGAACTATCCCTTCAATATTCTGTGATGAAAGTATGGTGATAACTATTAGTTACCATTTTTAATCCTATATGCATGCAGTGTCTTGCCTTATGTAGTAATACAGTCTGAAGAGACAGTCATGATGATGGTGTGTTTTCTGACCCTGTCCCTCAGGCGCAGTCGTGGACTCATTCTGCTGGTTTCGGGGTTCATCATACTGTAGGGTCGTGGTCTGAAGGTGCTGATACGCTGAGATATGACGCTCCTTTCATCTTCTGAATCAGGAGTGTCCTGCTGCAGCTGACCAGCGGGAGGAAGCCTGTCCAGCTGCCCCATGCTTGTGCTGTTCACCTTAGACAGGGGAGGAGGACTGGAGGATGAGAGACAAAGAGAAAAAGAGAGGAATGCATTATCAAAATGTTATGTCAATTGGCTGATTATTTTAACATGTATGGGGTTGTGTTTTCCCTACAGACCTGACATCTTGTCCAGGAGTGTTTGGATGAGGCTGTGTGTAGGAGAAGGGAAACCAGCCTTTTCTATGAAGGAGAGTTTAGATAATCAGCATACATAACATGAGGATCTGTATCCCTGAGACTTCTGAGCTGGTTAAGTGTAGGCATACACCTATACAGTAGCTCTCTTAAGCTTGTTTTTAACTCTTTCCCCGCCATTGATGAAAATGTATGTCTTTTATGCAGTAGGGAACGCTATTATACATCTTCTGAAAGAGAATCTCTGGATTAAAACTCAGGAAAAAAGAAGCAGAAACAAGCAATATCATATCTATTATATATATCATATCATACATATCATATATATATCATACATATCATATATCTACAAGCATATGTAAAATAATGTGAACAACATCAGCATATAAATCAAAACTGCCTAATGTTACTGAATGAAATGTTGCCCCAGGACAGTGCTATAGCACTGTGAAGTTTCGGGGGTGTTGATGGACTTGATCTACTCCATCTGTGTTTTGATCATTGTTCTGAATCCGGTCCTGATGTAGTCTTTGACAAAAACAGCGTTTTTTTTGTTTTTTTTTGCATAATTTTTCTCAAAATATTACTTTTTTTATTAATTTAACCAACATTGAAGTGTTGATAAAAACAGAATATATTAAGATTTTATATATATATATATATATATATATATATATATATATATATATATATATATATATATATATATATATATATATATATATATATATATATATATATATATTCTGGGGGCCATGAAACTTTTGCAAAAATGAAAAAAAAAATGCTGCCGGTGGCTAGCAACTTTAAAAAAAACTTTACACCAATTGAAATGAAATGCACTCAAGTTATTCTTGGTTTATACAAGGCCATTATAGTGCAAGCCATGTTCTAAGAACGGGCCATATTGCTGAGCATATTGGCTTGCTCAGTTGGGGACACCTAAATTTCAGCTATATCACCGATCTGCCCGCGTTGACACTTCAAATTAGCTGGATAACATCACCATTTTACCCAGAGCGGCTGTAAAGCCGAATCAAATTCTGTTGTATTATCTTCCTGTTAACACTGTGAAGATGCTTTGAAACAATTGGACTTGTAAAAAGCGCTATATAAATAAAGGTGTTTTGATTTTTGATAGAGTGACAAACATAAATAGTTATTTACTCCTGCACTATAAATATAAGCACACATATGATGCATATCTAATGTTTTATTGCCCTTATTTTATTAACCAATTACTGATGATCATATACCGTCCAGTTCGCTCGTTCTGGCCGTAGTGCCAGCCGTCTCTGGGTTCGCTGATCAGCAGGGAAAGAGTGTCTCCGGGCATGAAGGACAGCAGACATGAAGCTCCTCCTCTGTCGCCTCCCTTCTCTCCCTCTGAGGAGTCTGTGGAGTGAGGGAACAGAGCCTCCACACGGGACGGCCCACAGAGAGGCAGCACACGGGGAAGAGTGGAGCCTGAAGAGTAACAACCATAGGAAGAGGATGTTTAATACAGCTGTGGCTTGAGAAAGCAGTTTTTAAAGTAGAATTAAAAGCTTTGAAGTTTTTAAGTCTATCAGACAGATAGAGATTGCTGGAAATTCTGGGTGGTATCCAGGGTGTTGCTATGCTGGTTGTTGGGGTGAAGCTACAGGGTTGCTAGGGTGTTTTGAATGATTGCTACACTCTAAAAAATGCTGGGTTAAAAACAACCCAAGTTGGGTTGAAAATGGACTTACCCTGCAATTGGGTTGTTTTAACCCAGCGGTTGGGTTCAATGTTGCTCAAGACAACCCATTTGCAGGGTTAAAACAACCCAATCGCTGGGTTAAAACAACCCAATTGCTGGGATAGTCCAATTTTAACTCAACTTGGGTTGTTTTTAGTCTCGCATTTTTTAGAGTGTATACGAGCGCTAGGATGTTACTGGGTCGCTGTTAGGATGTTCTGGATGGTTGTTAATTGGCTGCTGGACAGTTTCTAGGGTATTCTGGATGGTTGCTAGGCTGCTTTTTTAAAGATAAACTGCTTAAATTAAACAAATCAAAATTGAAAACTGTAAGACATTATTATGATGCTGTAAACAAACTGTAGATATTTTTAAAAAAATGTGACTATAATAAATACTGTCAAAAATGTGCATATTATTTTACCTAAAACTAAAGTAATGTTTTACATAAAGAAAATCAAGCACACTTCTTTCTTTTTTTAACATCAGTACGTGTTCTTTTTGGATAGTGACATTTTAAAGGGGTCATGAACTAAAAAATAAAATTTTCCTCAAGCTTTTGACATATAAGAGGTCATCATACTATAAGAATATCCACAATTTATAAAATAAGCTTAATTTCAGAACTGAAAACTTCTTTGTTAGTCCAAAAACTTTATTGTCACCAAGCCCAGGGAAAGACTCATTATGGAATGTGCCAAATGATAGGTGAAAGACTGCCTACTTCATCATTGCAACTTTGGCCCCGCCCACTGGCGTGTTAGTGAGATGTAAGGAGAGAAGAGTGAAACAGAACTAGAAATAACATTACCTTCCAAAGGATCCTAATGCTAGGAATGTGCTTATTTTTTATTTTTAACAATCTGAATGTCTCAGTTGAGCATTATTTATTTGTATGCAGAATATTTCACAATGGATTCATTGGTAAATCGGTCACAAATTTGGCCCAGGCTTTGCAAACAGATTTTATGATATGGACTCGACAGTATTGTCACAAGAACATGTATTTAACCGTGTTAATTCTAATGCCTGATCAGATATGTAATGATTCATGTACAGTCAGATGCTCTTTGTCTGTGTCAGTAAATCAAACCAGCGACTAAACAGTAAACTTCACATCGTTTCTCTAAGTAGGATGACAAGTTATTTTCTGTTCAACTTTGATTAAATGATATATTTATATTGAAAACAATATGAGAAATATGCATTATGGTACTTTTTGCTGTAATCATATTTAAATAATTAAAAATATCTTGATTATTATTACTGTTCATGTTGGGAGTCTTAGGTGTCAAGAAAATTGTTTAATGCTCCTCAAACAGATTTAATTTCCTAAAGTAAAATATAACTTCTTATTTTCAAAAATGGCAAAAATAAAATCAGACGCACCCAAGAATCCCATCCGAACGTCACTCATCTGTCTCCTCGGCAGTGGCAGTGTGGATGTGGCGTAGAGCTCTGGACCTTTCATCACATTAAGAGCAGTGGCTGTGGATAGGACAGGTGTGAGCGCGCGGGACATGGGGGCGCTGTGTGGGAGCGGAGGGCTGTGGGGGGCCGTTAGGGGTGGAGTCAGGCCCTGCAAGGAACCGTGGGAGGATGTGGAGAGAGAAGACTGTAACCCAGCCATGCTTATGGCTGGCTGGGAGTGGGTGGGGCTAGCTGAAGAACTGGAGTGGGTGTTTCCATTCTGCTGGGATGGGTTACTGGTTGAAAGGCCACTGAGAGACTGGGAGAGATTGTCAGACTGGGACGACCGCTGCTGCTGCTGAGAACGGCTGCTGCTGTCACCGTTCAACAGGGGTGGGACTTCCTGCACAGACAGCCTCTGAGAGAAGAGAGGGACATGAAGCATCAATACGTACTCATACTGTATATCTTGATTAATTACAGGTAAATTCAGTGGATTGATGGTTTTTGTGGGAATATTTATATTTGCAGAAACGACTCTAATGTGCACTCCGGATGTTTGAATTTTCCGCTGTAATACCATCTCATGCATAATACAGTGCAGTGATTTGATTGAGTGAGCTCTTTGTCATGAATAATGCAGAGAAGCTCTAGCATCCTAGCCGCCACACATCGTCAAGTCCAGGCCACACGCCAGAGATTCACCACATCCTTGCACCACGGCAGAGCATTGTTATATTATGACCGCTACGGGATGGCAGAGCCTCGTCACATCTTGACTGCAACACCCGAGCCTCGCCAAGTCCAGACTAGTACACCAGAGCTCTGTCAGGTCCTACCCGTCACACCAGAGCCTTGTGACATATCCACCGCTACGCCAGAGCGTCGTCAAGTCCAGGCCTTCACACCAGAGCATTGTCAAGTCACGGCCTTCACACCAGAGCCTTGTCAAGTCACGGCCTTCACACCAGAGCCTTGTCAAGTCACGCTTTTCACACCAGAGCCTTGTCAAGTCACGGCCTTCACACCAGAGCCTTGTCAAGTCCAAGCCTTCACACCAGAGACTTGTCACATCATGACTGCCACGCCAAAGCCTCATCAAGTTGGAGCTGCCACACCAGAACCCTGTCATGTCCTGATTGCCGCGCCAGAGCCTCATGACATCTTGACTGCAACACGCGAGCCTCGCAAAGTCCAGGCCAGTACACCAGAGCTTTGTCAGGTCCTACCCGTCACACCAGAGCCTTGTGACATATCCACCGCTATGCCAGAGCTTTGTCAGGTCCTACCCATCACACCAGAGCCTTGTGACATATCCACCGCTATGCCAGAGCATTGTCAAGTCCAGGCCACACGCCAGAGTTTCACCACATCCTTGCACCACGACAGAGCATTGTGATATCATGACTGCTACGAGACGGCAGAGCCTCGTCACATCCTGACCACCATGCCAGAGCCAAGTTACATCTTGACTGCCACAACAAAGCCTTGCCCCATCCTTGCACCCACGTCAAAATCTTGTGATATCCTAGCCGTCACGCCAGAGCCTCATCACATTCTGACTGCCATGCCAGAGCATCGTCAAGTCCAGGCAGCAGACCAGAGGCCACCACGCCAGAGCCTTGCACCCGCGGCAGAGCCTTGTCAAGTTCAAGCTGCCACACCAGAGTTTCACCACATCCTTGCACCCACTGCAGTGCATCGTGATATTATGACCACCACAACAAAGCCTTGCCGCATCCTTGCACCCACGTCAAAGTCTTGGAATATCCTAGCCGCCACCCCAGAGCCTCATCACATTCTGACTGCCATGCCAGAACCTCGTCAAGTCCAGGCTGCAGACCAGAGCCTCATCACATCCTGACTGCCACACCTGAGCCTTGCCACATCCTTGCCGGCATGCCAGAGCCTCATCACATCCTGACTGCCACACCTGAGCCTTGCCACATCCTTGCCGGCATGCCAGAGCCTCATCACATCCTGACTGCCACACCTGAGCCTTGCCACATCCTTGCCGGCATGCCAGAGCCTCATCACATCCTGACTGCCACACCTGAGCCTTGCCACATCCTTGCCGGCATGCCAGAGCCTTGTCAAGTCCAGGCATTCACACCAGAGCCTTGTCAAGTCCAGGCCTTCACACCAGAACCTTGTCAAGTCACGGCCTTCACACTAGAGCCTTGTCAAATCCAGGCCTTCACACTAGGACCTTGTCAAGTCCAGGCCTTCACACCAGAGCCTTGTCAAGTCCAGGCCTTCCCACCAGAGACTTGTCAAGTCCAGGCCTTCCCACCAGAGCCTTGTCAAGTCACGGCCTTCACACCAGAGCCTTGTCAAGTCCAGGCCTTCACACCAGAGCCTTGTAAAGTCCAGGCCTTCACACCAGAGCCTTGTCAAGTCCAGGCCTTCACACCAGAGCCTTGTCAAGTCCAGGCCTTCCCACCAGAGCCTTGTCAAGTCCAGGCCTTCACACCAGAGCCTTGTCAAGTCCAGGCCTTCCCACCAGAGCCTTGTCAAGTCCAGGCCTTCACACTAGAGCCTTGTCAAGTCCAGGCCTTCACACTAGAGCCTTGTCAAGTCCAGGCCTTCACACCAGAGCCTTGTCAAGTCCAGGCCTTCCCACCAGAGCCTTGTCAAGTCACGGCCTTCACACCAGAGCCTTGTCAAGTCCAGGCCTTCCCACCAGAGCCTTGTCAAGTCCAGGTCCTCACACTAGAGCCTTGTCAAGTCCAGGCCTTCACACCAGAGCCTTGTCAAGTCCAGGCCTTCACACCAGAGCCTTGTCAAGTCCAGGCCTTCCCACCAGAGCCTTGTCCAGTCACGGCCTTCACACCAGAGCCTTGTCAAGTCCAGGCCTTCACACCAGAGCCTTGTCAAGTCCAGGCCTTCACACTAGAGCCTTGTCAAGTCCAGGCCTTCACACCAGAGCCTTGTCAAGTCCAGGCCTTCACACCAGAGCCTTGTCAAGTCCAGGCCTTCACACCAGAGCCTTGTCAAGTCCAGGCCTTCACACCAGAGCCTTGTCAAGTCACGGCCTTCACACCAGAGCCTTGTCAAGTCCAGGCCTTCACACCAGAGCCTTGTCACAATCTAGCCGCACGCCAGAGCCACAACACATCATGGCCGCTCAAGATTGCCTTGGCTGTTGTGGTCCCTAGTCCGGTGGTCCCAAGTCAGCTGGTCAGAGCTTTTAACACTAAAAGTTTATTAAGTCTATTAACTGTTCAGTTTTCTGATAATATAATTCACATATTACAATGTGGCAATAAATGAAATGTAACAACAACAACATTAATAATTATAATAATACCAACGGAGTTGTTTTTTTGTTTAAGCCTCTGTGATGTGAAAATGTCAGTATTTGTCCCTCACCTGTTCTCCAGATTGAGAGATTCCCAGTTTAGCGTTCCGCAGGACCTCCGCTAGTCCAGCTCCTCCAGAGCTCTGGGGGGCAGTGTGACGCAACAGGTTCAGGGCTCGTTCTGGTAGTTTGGTTGGCTGGGCACATGACTGTTGCCATGATGACAGCTTTTGAGACAACAGCTCTCTCACCTAGCAAGCAAAATTAGTTTCTTGTAATGTCAAATTCAATACACCGTGAATTTTCTTTTTTTTTTAAGTTAAAATAAAAGTTAAAAAATAATAAATCATTTTGCTGAAGCAATTATGACATTTTGGGTGCTTCTACAAGTCTTTGAACTCTTTTATCATGCTTCATGGGACTTACGAGCAAGTTTACTGTGACTGAAAAGCCAAACATATGGAGCTGGTTATGGTTATGCAAAAATCAAAATGGATTATAGTAAAATAGTTTTGAGGTCATAACATAGTATTGTGCAAGGAATCACACAAAAATAGGACAATCTCTATTTGTGTGAAAACTAAAAAGACATAACAGTTGTTGGTGTTTAACTGACTAGTGTTTATTTTTTTACTAAAAATAGTTTACTAGTTTACTAAACTAAACTAGAAACTAGGGGTGTCAACAATAATCGATTCGGCGATGCATCGCGATGCGGGGCATGAACGATTCAGCATCGATGCGGCAAAGTGCCATAATCGATTATGTGCAATTCCCCTTTATTCCACAAGGTGGCAATGTCTGATACCCAATGATGAAGTGACGTTTCACTCATAGTTACCTCTGACAGAAAACGAAACAATAATTATAATCAGCAAAACTTGAAATGGGTTAGTGATTTACTTCAGAGAGCAAGTACTAAACACAATCATATGTTAGTGTCACTGTCTCTTGATGATGGATGTGGTCAAGAAGCTGTCAGTGATCAAAATATTGATTTTGAAGACATTGAAAATAAGTTTGGAGAATATGCTCGAGATCGCGAATATGACGCAGATGCTGAATCTACTGGTAAACTCTGACGAGGACAGATGATGATGGTATTAAACATCTGCTCAAACTGAATCCTTCCAAGCTCCAAAAGGGAACGAAATAGGTTTTATTTTATTCTTCTGTAGCTGTTACTCTAAAATCAGGAGTTTTATATATTATCACGACAGGTAGAGCTCTATCCATGTTAAATATAGATCTGGGTCGCTAACGACCTGAATATGTAAGAATGTTTGGTGAAACAGTCATGCATTTATGGGTTAATTGCATTTTATTTAATTTTATTTTATTACATTTTATTTTATTTAATAACTTTTATGTCAAAGATACAGGAGACACATAGCAGCCAATACAATCTGTTGTTTAATATCTGCTTGTATCGCCTCATGACTGATGAAAAATTTGCTTTGTGTGCAGTAGAATTTTGATGCATCACAATGCATCGTAGAATCGAATTGAATCGAATCGTTACCTGGTGAATCGTAATCGAATCGAATCGTGAAGGCAGAGCCAATGCACACCCCTACTAGAAACGGTAGTGAATTATAGATTTTTGGATCATTTTTGTTTTTGGAGTTTTGCAAAAATGTAGGAAGAGGCACATTTTTTTCAAGGGAGCCTGTTATGTTTGCTAGTTCTCTACAGCATGAGTTAGTTGGTTAAAGGGATAGTTCACTTTAAAATGAAAATTCTGTCATCCTTTCCTCACCCTGAAGTTGTTTCAAACCTGCATGAATTTCTTTCTTCAGCTAAACACAAGGGAAGATATTTTGAAGAATGTCCGTAACCAAACAGTTAACTGGAACCATTGACTTCCATAGTATTTTTTTTTCCTACTATGGAAGTCAATGGCTCCAGTTAACGGTTTGGTTACTGACATTCTTCAAAATATCTTCCCTTGTGTTCAGCTGAAGAAAGAAATTCATGCAGGTTTAAAACAACTTCAGGGTGAGTAAAGGATGACAGAATTTTCATTTTAAAGTGAACTATCCCATTAAATCCTCATTGTTGGCTTGTATCTGTAGTGTTACCTTGCAGTGGTAGTTGACGAGGATCTTGGTGACTGAACATTGACGGTCCACCAGAAAACAATAGCGTCGTCTTTCTTCTGTCAGAGCAGAGCGGTAACCGACGGCAACTAAAGAGTCCAACTCTCCCTGCCGGCGACTCATCAGCTCCACATACTGTTGCAGAGAGAGACTTACATTAATTCACCTTTAAATACAATATGCCAAATGTACGCCAAGACTGGCATCTAAAGCAAACAACGTAAGTTCAGACTCCTTAAAGCAGGTGTTCACAATCTTTTTTGTCAGCGGAACCCTTTTAGATATAAATATATAGACCTATACTTCCTGAAATTGTAAGTGAATTGTTCAATAATTTAACAACACATTTGCATGTTCATGGTTATCTTCACATTAAATTCACACTGATAACAATAATGATAATGAACAATGATGTTGATGATTATTATTTAACTTATTATAAAAATGAAGACAAATATATATTACTGCTGTAAATTATTGTACTGTAAAATAAAATAAAATGAACAGATTATTTATAATAAAATTAATTATAATAAAAATGTATAGTTATAATACTAATATTAATGTCTAAAATTCTTCACTTTCAAACATTCAAACCCTTGAGCTTGTACCATTTCAAAACTTTAAAGGAACACGCCGACTTTTTTGGGACTTTAGCTTATTCACCGTATATCACAGAGTTAGATAAGTCCATACATATCATTCTCATCTCCGTGCATCCCATCATATTGATTCATGATTCGGGTCGCCAGTGTCACGTGATTTCAGCAGTTTGGCAGTTTGACAGGCGATCCGAATCTTGAATCAATACACTGATTCATAACAGTTTTAATCTTTTTTTGAGGATTGAAAACAAACCAGTAAGAGAAGACAATGCTGAATAAAGTCGTAGCTTTTGTTATTTTTTGACCAAAATGTATTTTCGATGCTTCAAGAGATTCTAATGAACTAACTGATGCCACATATGGACTACTTTGATGATGTTTTTATTCCCTTTCTGGACATGGACAGTATAGTGTGCATACACTTTCATGAAGGAACAGATAAATGGTAAATGGACTGCATTTATATAGCGCTTTTATCCAAAGCGCTTTACATTTTTGCCTCACATTCACCCATTCATACACCGACGGCGATGTCAGCCATGTAAGGCGCCATCCACCTCGTCGGGAGCAGCTGGGGTTAGGTGTCTTGCTCATGGACACTTCGACACTTGGTCAGGTGGAACCGGGGATTGAACCACCAACCTTCTGGTTTGTAGACAACCTACATGAACCACTGAGCCACTGCCGCCCCAGAAATAAGTTCTCGGACTAAATATAAAATATCTTAAACTGTGTTCTGAAGATGAACAGAGGTCTTACGGGTGTGGAACAACATTAGGGTGAGTCATTAATGTCAAACATTTCATTTTTTGGGTGAACTAACCCTTTAAACTCGCAGCGCATGTAGAGATTGAGTTTGCTGCATTTACTGTGAACTGAGATGCTGTCAGACACTGGAAACACTGGATCACAAGCTGCTCATGCTTCGCTTTTAAACAAGCAGTACCGATCAGGCTATACAGTTATTAATTAAACCACCGCCTTCGATTTGATAATCACACTAAGCTATACTGTGATTATCAAACAGCCACATTTATTTTATTTAATGTTAAATTCAATATAATTATGTAAAATAAATATTAGCTTGTGATTAGCTCACAAACTGTTTGGGAAACCCCGTCTTAAAGAACTAGTTCAGCCAAAAAGGAAAATTCTGTCACCATCATGTTGTTCCAAACGGGAAATGTTCATCTTTATAATATCTCTGTCATTCTCTAAAGCATTTTCCTTTCCTCATTTTTTTAAACTGTGGTCCTGTTTTATATCATAATTTCCCCTCTTTCGTTCCTTTGTTTTTTCTCTGTCCCAGTGTTCCTTTTTTTCTGGCCCCAAATCAGCTGTTCCGGATATCTGCTTAATCTTAAAGTAAATGATTTTCTGACTCAAAAACATGCTTAGAGTAATGCTTCTGATAGGCCTATGCAAACAAAGATAGACATACTCCTGAAAAAACACGCGCTGGAGGATACACATGCTTAAATAAACAAACACTTGTTCACACACGGATAAAAAGTCTTCCACTCACAAATCAGCTTTAATATGTAGGACACTGGCCCACACAAATGGCCCTCACTGAACTCAATTGGTCATTATGAGTCATACAAACTACAAATGACTGGCAGTACATGACATTCTACACTAAGCCTTCAGTAATGAACACAGCAAGTCAAAGAACTGGCAAGCAACACAATTACTCAGTTCTTTAGCAGGCGCTTTAATCCAAAGTGACTTACTGTTCATTTATTGCAGTGCCAATCACTCTGAAGTGAATGTGGCTTAAGAGCTTTGCTTGACGGGGATTGTGACCAAGTGGAATCAACATTACAAAATATTTTAATAATTAAATAATCCCTATTTTAAAAAATACAAATAAAAATAAAACATTTTGCATGACAAACCATATGTCAGGGTGGTTCAAATGACATGTAGGAAGCCATTTTGTTGTCATGTGACAATAAAACCATAAAACAGGAACTTACTTCTACTACACTATTAAAGTATGTACACTTTTTGTGAAGAAAAAGTAAATACTTTTGGATGTATAGCACAAGAGGCAAACTATGGGACAACATACCACATCACAATTACTCTCTGTTGCATAGTTGTGTGCATTCTGTCACTGTAAACCGGCCTGTCAATCATCATGTGACAGTTAGCATCCTCACATACACACTCTACATTTCAATTTATACTAATAAAACAATTATTTCTACCGTATTGGGGAGAAAACAAGTAGAACGTTGATCAGATAGTTGTGGGTTTTTAATGCTGAGAACTCTAATGCTAATGCTAATGCCGTTAATAGTGGCCAAATGTAATGTATCTGTTTTGCTATTGTGCTGTATCTTAAAGGTGCACTATGCAGCTTTTGTCCACTGGAGGGCGCCTATGCAAAATAAATGCGTAGTTTGATGACGCAAAGTGTGAGCGCAGCATCTTGGGAGATGTGGTCTTCTCATCACAGCCGGTGAAAATTGGACTCGGGCAGAAATCACGTTCATGCATGCGGTTATTAACGTTACTGTAGTCTAAAGCAGAGCAGGACCGAGTGTTATGGACCTGAGCAAAGCTGCTGGAGCGATTGTTAAACAAATACCCGCCTTGTGAATACCGGGACTTTTATTATGACGGGACGGGACTCCTGGACAGATCCGCTCTTCCGGTTATGATTTTGAGGTAATGGAGCTCTGTTTATCATATTAGATACATTTAAGTGTGTTTTAAACGATGTTATGACGTTACTCCGTGCGTTCAGTTGTTCACACTGCTAAGAGTAAAGCGCTCCTGCCAAATAAAAGCCGAAACTGAGGGTAACGCAGATATGACGCAATTGACAGGCGACTCTCTCAAATGCAATGCTGCAACGTCCCTGTCCTTAGTTAAAATAGCAATTTTCTCACAATTTACAAATAGTTGGAAACATCTGGGATATTGTAGGTACTCAAATGAACAAAATATATGACACTGGCCTAGTGGTTTTTGGATATTTTACTGCAAAAATACTACATAGTGCACCTTTAATTGAAGCTCATAATGTTGTTGCAAATGGATTTTAACACAGATAACATTATTTTTTTTACTTTTTCCTGGTTAGATATTGATTACTAATAACTCAAACCTTATTCTGGGCTACTCTGCTTTATTGTTGGTCTTATGCACATCCACCATGGTTGTAGTTCTTTTTATTTGAGTTTGTAGTTCTGAACCTAATTCTTCTCAAAAGTGCAATGGGTTGTGAGCAATACTAGCCTGAATTAGACCAATAGTAGACCATCCATTTTGGCATATTCCTTACAACATACTATGATTTCATATCATATTTAATACATCAGGCTTTTATGACTCATATAGTATGATATAATAAGAATTTTGAGCTCATACTTGAGAAGGGAAAAATACCTAAATTGTATTCAGGCCCAAAATAAGCAAACATATTTGGTGCATTTGCTAATATTTATATGGCCAAAAAGTAAGATGAAATCTAATAGCTTGTAATTTAAATCAATGAGATCTGTATAACAGTATTGCAGATACTTACATAAAATGCAAAAAAGTATCATTTGTCAATCTGTATCTCCCAATAATATTAGTAAGACGATATTTAAATGCTTAGTTTTACGATCAAAGCTCTGTAGTTTAAAACATATAATGCAGTGCAGCACAATGACGACTGAGAGATGAACAAATAAATGTTCCTCAAAAGCCTGATGATCATATTTAATACTCACATTTGAAAAGGATTTGTGCTTCCATCCAGTAAGTGTTCATCATGAAATATTACTAGCAATATAAAATTATTCATACATTTACTTTATGAAAATAAGTAAAAATTTCACAGAAAAAAACAAACACGAGAACCACAAGCTGAAGGTGGAAGTTTTTACAATTATAAAGGCCTTTCACTTGCTAAAAAAGTATAAACTATCAATTAGACAACAAGTTTTTGATCATGTTTATAATTTAGGGGCCTTAGAAATTTGCAAATCATATATGATGCCCATAGGGTTAAAAAAATCTCTTTTCATCATCATCATCATCATCATCATCATCATCATCATCATCATCATCATCATCATCATCATCATCATCATCATCCTCATGTCACTGACTCCTTAACTCACCTTTGCAACAACCATTATACCAACAAACACAGTCCAGCTAATAAACATGCTAGTTAGTTTGAGTTTCAGTTCATATATTTTTAGCTTGTGCTCAATGCATACTGGTCAAAGTCTCAAGATTTGCATATGTCGTGTCATATGTGTAAAAGCAGTGAATCATAAGCAAGGTACCTGCATCTCTCTGTCTCCATACTTGTTGGGATGGCGACTAGCTTGACTTTTCCTCCGCAGCTTTTTGAGCTGTGATTGGCAGCGCTCAATAGACTCCACCTTTGACTTCCTCTCACTCTGGTACTTCTTCAGCGTTGCCTGGGAAAAGTTTTCATACGGTATATCATGTTTCTACAAAAGTGTACGGTTCAGGAGGAGGAGTTCATTTACATATAATCATTTTTTAACGAGTTACTGAAGCTACTCAAAGAGTTTACTGGAGCCACTTTATATTAAGAGTCTTTCAGGGCTTTTGCACTGGATAGTTCTAGGAGCTAACAACCAGGGTGTTTCCCCGAGAACTAAAGGTTCCCCTAGGGCTATTTTCCTGATTGTATTCGCGCTGCCAGTATGTGCACTATGCAACTTTCCGTCCACTGGAGGGCGCCTATTCAAAACAAATGTGTAGTTTAATGACGCAAAGAGCGCAGCATCTTGGGACATGTGGTCTTTACCTCACAGCCGGTGGAAAATAGGACTCGGGCAGAAATCACGTTCATGCATGCAGTTATTAACGTTACGGTATTGTAAAGCAGAGCAGGACCGAGTGCTGTGGAGCTGAGCACGGCTGCTGGAGCGATTGTTAAACAAATACCCGCCTCGCTAATACCGGGACTTTTATTATTACGGGACGGGACACAGTCGCCGGGGCGCCTGCACTGATCAGCTCTTCCGGTTATGATTTTGAGGTTTTGAGCTCTGTTCATCATATTAGATACATTTAAGTGTTTTGAAAATGATCTTATGACGTTACTCCGAGCGTTCACTTGTTCACACTGCTAAGAGTAAAGCTCTCCTGCCAAATAAAACCCGAAACTGAGGGTAACGCAGATACGACGCAATTGACAGGCGACTTGCTCAAACGCTATGCTGACACGTCCCAGGTCATTGGTTAAAATAGCAATTTTCTCACAATTTACAAAAAGTTGGAAACATCTGGGATATTGTAGGTACTCAACTGAACAAAATAACACCGGCCTAGTGGTTTTTGGATATTTTACTGCAAAAATACTACATAGTGCACCTTTAAATCACAAAGTCACCCTAACTAGACAGTAGGAACACTGAAGTGACGAAAGCCGCACTTGTTGAAGTGACTTTTATTTTTACGGCGATGAGAACGCCAGAGCCTGAGCCCACAGCTTTCACATTCTCCTATCTTCATTAGTTTATGATCTGTTTAACAGTCCTGTCTAATATGTTGTAAGATAGAACTGTTATACAAAGAAAGTAGTCAGTATATAAAGAGTATTAGTGTTTGCCGTATGGTTGATGCCCAATGTCGCTAGTTAACAGAAATAATCATGTTTCTCTTGGTCCCCTCAAAGTTGCGCGGATTTTCTCTTTCAGTGTAAAGGTTGAGAGGTCCGTCTATCACTGTTGTCCATTATTCATTATTCAGTTTGTGGACTAAATATATAGACTATAATCTGTGTGTAGACGTCTTTTTAAAAATGGTTGCTGGTGTTTCCTGTACGTTTCGGCCAATCAGCATACACTTACGTCACTTGGTAGTTCCTATAGTGCTGGGTTAGACCTGAAGCAGGAGCTAAAATTGTCCCCCCAAAAGGAGTTCCTCGAACTAAAAGCGTTCCTAGCTCCTGCGTACATGTCAAAATCTGGGCACTTACACCAAAAGTTCTAGCAACTATGAAAATGTTCATCCAGTGCGAAAGCCCCTTTTAACTGCTATGTACCAACATTTAAATGAATAATTTTTAAATTTGTACTTATATTTAAAAATTCCTGCATGTAATTACAGCTGTAATAAATGTCTGTAATTCTATTTGTTGACCTTCCCTTACCCCTTAATTAATCTACCCTTAAACCTACCCATACCACCAAACCTTTCCCTATAGCAGCAAAAGCGTTTGCATTACAATATGAACACAGAAAGTGTGTCTAACATATTTTATGTAAGTACATACAGTTCTAGTTAAATGCTTGGTTTCACAGACAGGGCTTAGATTAAGCCAGGATTAGGCCTTAGTTCAATTGGGATATTTAAGTAGTCTTTATATATGTGCCTTAGAACAAAAACATTACTCACCTGATCTTGAAACAAAACAATGGCACTGACATATTTTTTTAAGATATATAAGTGCAAGTTGCTTCTAGTTAAATTAGCTCAAACATGCATTTTAGTCTGGCACCAGGTTAAGCCTTGTCTGTGAAAACGAGCAGAAAGACATAATATTTAGTGTGAAATTTTAATATGTAATTTAGTTAAACAGTAATTTATACTCACGGTGAGATATTTGATGTCTAACTCCAGTTTCTGCTCCAGCTGAGACAGCAGCTCTGAATGAAACAGCTTCAGCTGCAGACAGACAGAAAATGCAGCATTAAGTCAAATACAGTGATTATAGAAGCAGACTCGTCTTGAGGAAGATTAATGATTAAGCTTCTAAACATTGCACTAAACTAAAACGCAGACATCTAAAGCAGGTTTTAGCCGTGCGTTTCTATTGGCACATTAACATTTTCTCTTATTTCCTATTTGTTTTGTAATGACTATCATTCCTTTTTGCACTCTGATGTTTTGTCTCACACTCGAAAAACTAAAGGTTCTTTATTGGCACGATGGTTCTTGTTTACCATCAATGGGATCTTCCCATTGCACAGAGGTTCTTTATAGTAGAAAAAGGTGCTTCAGATTATTAAAATGTTCTTCACACACAAGGAAAAACATGGTTCTTTAAAGAAATGTTCACTGAAAGGTTCTTTAGGGCAGTGTTTCTCAACTGGTAGGTTGCGGAGACCATTTTAAATGGGTCGCGGAGTGTGTAATCAGCGAAACAATTCAACAACAAAAATAAGACTTTTAATGCGTGGAAGCTGTTGACCCTTCTGCAAAGACTTTGCTCTTCTGTCAGACAGAACGTGATTTTCCGTTCCACTGCTCTAATTTTCCCTTGTTTCTGTGGTGAACAGCACATTCCAGGGTCCAGTTTATGGCCGGGCGTCCCTCTTTTACTGCAACAGTGGAGAAAGGTTTGCAACATTTTGATTGGATCTTGGTGGACTAGAACAAACAAATGTCCAACACGATAAGATAAGGATGCTAGGACTGCCAGGCACCTCCAGCATGGAAAGAACAGGACTTCTCATTGGTCAGCAGCCAGTTTCTGCCCTAATCCCTAAGGTTTAAGCCAACCATCATAAAAATTCTTTAGGACTTTTTGGATGCAAGAGCAGGGCTGAAATAAAAGGAGGCCACAATGATCCATCCGAATCCATTCATAACTATGTTTGGAAACCTTAAAGGAACTACAGTGAGGAAAATAAGTATTTGAGCACCCTGCTGTTTTAAGTTCTCCCACTTGGAAATCATGGACGGGTCTGAAATTATCATCGTAGGTGCATGTCCACTGTGAGAGACATAATCAAAAAAATAAAATCCAGAAATCACAATATATGTTTTTTTTAACTATTTATTTGTATGATACCGCTGCAAATAAGTATTTGAACACCTGTCTATCTTGACCCTCAAATACCTGTTAGTCTGCCTTTAAAATGTCCGCCTCCACTCCATTTATTATACTAAATTAGATGCACCTGTTTGAGGTCATTAGCTGCATAAAGACACCTGTTCACCCCATACAATCAGTAAGAATCCCACTACTAACATGGCCAAGACCAAAAAGCTGTCCAAAGACACTAGAGACAAAATTGTACACCTCCACTCCAGCTTGGTGAAAAAGGTCCACTGTTGGAGCAATCATTACAAAATGGAAGAATCTAAACATGACTGTCAATCTCCCTCGGAATGGGGCTCCATGCAAGATCTCACCTCGTGGGGTCTCAATGATCCTAAGAAAGGTGAGAAATCAGCCCAGAACTACACGGGAGGGGCTGGCCAATGACCTGAAAACAGCTGGGACCACCGTTTCCAAGGTTACTGTTGGTATTACACTAAGACGTCATGGTTTGAAATCATGCATGGCACAGAAGTTTCCCCTGCTTAAACCAGCACATGTCCAGACCCGTCTTAAGTTTGCCAGTGACCATTTGGATGATCCAAAGGAGTCGTGGGACAAAGTAATGTGGTCAGATGAGACCAAAATATAACTTTTTGGTCATAATTCCACTAAATATGTTTGAAGGAAGAAGAGTACCATCCCAAGAACACCATCCCTACTGTGAAGCATGGGGGTGGTAGCATCATGCTTTGGGGGTGTTTTTCTGCACATGGGACAGGGCGACTGCACTGTATTAAGGAGAGGATGACCGGGGCCATGTATTGCAAGATTTTGGGGAACAACCTCCTTCCCTCAGTTAGAGCATTGAAGATGGGTCGAAGCTGGGTCTTCCAACATGACAATGACCAGAAGCACACAGCCAGGATAACCAAGGAGTGGCTCTGTAAGAAGCAGGGAGGGGGAGAGGGGATAGTGATTGTAGTACCAGTTTTGGCCACAACTGATGTAAACTACACAGTTTTCGTACTTATTCAGAGAAATAAGTATTCTCTGTGACAGCTATTTATAATGCAACATCTTACACAAATTCAGCTGTTAATGTACAAATGGATAAATGCATGACAGTTCAATCTTTTACCATCTTGTGTGGACTCGTTTGGACTACAGACTTGTTTGTTTAGAATATTGCCAAAGGTATTGTGGTGGTGGTTTGGGAAGTGAGTTCTAACTGTGCTTTATACAGATGAGTTCCACAGGGGAAAGAAGGGTCTGATGCCAGCAGCCAATCACACCTTTTTCTTCTACTTACCACATCCTCTAGTTGGACCTGGATCTGCCGATGAACCTCTGCCATCTGGAATAACGTGTCACCTGAATCAGTAGGAATTAAGAGAAGATGTGTCAAAAACTTTGCGCACAATAAGAAAAATCGAAGAACGATATCTGTATCAAGAAATGTATCATCAAACATACTATCATATGCAACCTGATCAACCTGACTACATTAAGGTCACATTAGCATAATTTTAAGGCAAGGGTTACTTCAGCGATTAGTATATGGCTTTCTATCAGTAGAAACCCTGGAGTATATTCGAATGATCATGCCCTCCACCCCTCAAATTAATTCCTATTAAAAGTTAAAGGGGGGGTGAAACACTCAGTTTCAGTCAGTGTCATGTCAATCTTGAGTACCTATAGAGTAGCATTGCATCCTGCATATCTCAGAAAAGTCTTTATTTTTTTTATAATTATATAAGAAAGATGCGCTGTTCCGAGTCTTTCCGAAAAAAGCCGAGCGGGTGGGGGCTTGTCGTGTGAGCGGAGCTAAATAATGACATGTGCAGCAGCGCGCTGCAGTGAGGAAAGTGAGTCGCTCTGTGAGGAAAGTGATTCGCTCTGTGAGGAAAGTGATTCGCTCAGTGAGGAAAGTGATTCGCCCGCCGCGTGAGGAAAGTGATTCGCTCTGTGAGGAAAGTGATTCGCTCAGTGAGGAAAGTGATTCGCTCAGTGAGGAAAGTGATTCGCCCGCCGCGTGAGGAAAGTGAGTCGCTCTGTGAGGAAAGTGATTCGCTCTGTGAGGAAAGTGATTCGCTCAGTGAGGAAAGTGATTCGCCCGCCGCGTGAGGAAAGTGATTCGCTCTGTGAGGAAAGTGATTCGCTCAGTGAGGAAAGTGATTCGCCCGCCGCGTGAGGAAAGTGAGTCGCTCTGTGAGGAAAGTGATTCGCTCTGTGAGGAAAGTGATTCGCTCAGTGAGGAAAGTGATTCGCCCGCCGCGTGAGGAAAGTGAGTCGCTCTGTGAGGAAAGTGATTCGCTCAGTGAGGAAAGCGATTCGCCTGCCGCGTGAGGAAAGTGAGTCGCTCTGTGAGGAAAGTGATTCGCCCGTCGCGTGAGGAAAGTGCTAATACAGATCGACCGCCGGCCTATCAGTGGGTAAGTCAGTAGCTACTGGTTATATCACCTGTTTAGCATCCTACAAGCCAGCGCTTTGATGGGCGTAGCCTGTTGCTTTCGCTCTCTCCCTCGCTCTCTCTCACACGCTTCCGGTAGAATTGTCCGTAAGGCCCATACAAGGAAATTCCGCCCCCGTTAACGTCAAAGGGGACGCATGATCTCAAAAAACTTGCCGAAACTTATGACTAACCGGAAGTAGTATTTTTGACAAAGAAATACTCCCATCAAACGTCCACCTTAACTTTTGAAACTTTGTCTATGTTTAGTATGGGATTCCAAGTCTTTAACAGTGTAAAAAGATCAGTATGCATGAAACAGCATTTCACCCCCCCTTTAAGCTTTCAAGTTAAGCGCCAGACTGAACAGACGCTGCGAATGTATACGCCAAGAGCGCGGTCGCGTTTACCTCAGCTCTCATCAGGAGAACTCATTCATCGCGATGAATGTAATCTGACTCCTGCAGCGTTTGTGCTGTATAATACTCCCTCAGCAGCTAAATCACGTTATATTGAACAGACACGTTCAGTTTTTAATTGTAGTGTCTGTTCTCTAACTGAACTGATTTTATGAAAATGAACGCGGTGGGAAAGTGATCAGTGATTCAGTAGTAGTGGCTTGGTGAGTGGCCTCATAGGGCAGCAAAGCATTCTGGGAGTTGTTGCCTTTCATCCCCATGAGACAAAAATACATTTTCTGTCTTTTCTCAGTATAGAAAGCACAAAATTAAAAAATAATTTCACATTTCTACTACATTAATGACCCAGTTTAAATACAGATTCATCTTCCCAGCGCTGAAGTACCGCTTTAAGGGGATAGTTCACTCAAAAATAAAGTTGTTCGAAGTTTCTTTGTTTTGTGGAACTTAGAAAAAGATATGTTGAAGAATGTGGGTATAACCGAACATTTCGTGTCCCCATTGACTGCCAAAGTTTTTTTTTTTTTTCATACTATGAAAGTCAATGGAAACCATTAACTGTTTGGTTACCAACATTCTTCAAAATATCTTCTTTTGTGTTCAGCAGAAGAAAAAAATTCATACAGGTTAGAAACAAATTGAGACAAACTGTTGTAATGTAACAACTTCACACCATGTGATGAGAACAAACTAAATTGCACTGAATGAAAACACTATTGCCTTCTGTAGAGATGCTTATAGCTTATAACTTTGCTCTATTATCAAACTAAACTGAATGAACACTGAACTGACTTGAGCTGAATAATGACACCATTATCTTCAGTAGAGCTGCTTTATAGTTGAGTTGAGTTCACTTCATAACTTTGCAACACTGCCAATGAACTAAATTGAATGAACTTTAAACTAAACTGAATTCTGATACTATTGTCTTTTTAGGGCTGCATTACAGCAGAAATTGTATTTGTTTCATAAGCCATGTTTCCATCGCAGGAACTTTCCCCAGGAACTAGGGACTTTGGGGTGGTGCTCTGTGTGTTCAGACCGCAGAGACTGGGGTCTAAAGAAGTTCCAGGTAAAAATGTCCCCCTCAAAACGGCCCTGCTTGTGAGGTAGTACTTTTTTAACGTTCTTGAAATTTCTTAGGGGGTGGAACTTGGGTGCTGAACATGCTTATTGGTTGAGTTCACGCAGCATTTTATTTCAAATATAACTACATTGTTTTAAGTTCATTACAGGAAATGAAAGCCTAAAAACAAATGACTGCAGCAGAAGAACCTAAAAATTCCTACATAAAAAAAAAAACTAAATTTCAACCTAAAAGTCAGTGGTGTTGTGCAGTAAGAGTCGTTTGCTATTTGAATCAACAATGAAGTTTGAAAACAAGGTTCAGGCTTTATTAAGTGTATTTGCAGAAGACAAAATCCAGTGGGCTATGGAAAGCTGAGTGCAGTCCTACTGCACCGTAGGATGCAGTTCCAGGTAATTTCGGTGGAAACAGGGCTATAATTGAAGAACCTTGCTAAATTATTTGCTAATTACTGTAAAGCTGCTTTGAAACAACCATGCAGTCTTGTACATTTTTTTACAGAGATTTATCATATAGCAGATATGTTCACTAGTGCCTGATTTAGATGAGTTATGCTCATAAACAGCATGTTTTTTTTCTTTTCAGAACTGAGTAAAGATGGCAGGGGTCGGTCGTGTATCTCTAGAAAAACATATATATAACATATAACAGGTATACTGGACCTTCTTAGACTCGGCCAATCAAAACATTTTCATATGTGCCTGAATTTGCATAAACTGTAGAATCATAAAAAATGAAGGTTCTGTATTGGCATCAATGGTTCCATAAAGAACCTTTAACATCCACAGAACCTTTCCATTCCACAAAAGGTTCTTTAGATTGCTAAAATGTTAATTTAAGAACTGATCACTGAAAGGTTGTTTGTGGACCCAAAGATGTTTTCAAGAAAACATTTGTAAGGACAGATTTGAAGAGAACAATTCCTTCCTTTAGGGGACGTGATACTCGTTTAATTGTCTGACATCCATTCTTGAGTTTCATTGGAGGTGAACATTTGTGGCATGTTTTGTTGTTGGTTCCAGTGGGCCGAGCTGTGGATGTTGGCCTTCTTTATCCCCTACTGAGCAACTGTGTGTGTGAAGCTTGGCATCTCTCCTTCACTGCCTTTCTCCCACCCTCTCATCCACCCCCGCTGTTTTCAGCAGTACAATGAGATCATGTGGTGTTGTTAATCTTTCAACAAAGGCCTCTCTCTCTTTTGCCCCTCTCTCGCTTTCTCTTAGTTTCTTCATCTCCATTTTATTGTACAGGCTTGCCTCTTCATTTTCTTCTGCTGCAGTCATTTGTTTCTACGCTTTCGTTTCCTGTAAAGCCTGATGTACCATGAACTTAAAACAATGTAGTTATATTTACTTACATATTCACAATCGGTTCTCACCACTAACTTAGCTCTGCCGGACATGTCCCTCCAGAAAAAGATCTGAATAGCCCTGATCTTAAAAGGTTACTAAAGTTAAATAAAACTAGAAAGAAAAAACATTTTGTTACTTGAAATAAAATCAATGTTATTTGAAATAAAATAAAATATAAAAATCCATTATCTATACAACATTTCTCACTTTGACTATGTGTGCACTATGTAATATTTTTGCAGTAAAATATCCAAAAACCACTAGGCCAGTGTTATATATTTTGTTCAGTTGAGTACTTACAATATGTTTCCAACTATTTGTAAATTGTGAGAAAATTACTATTTTAACCAAAGTCCGGGACGTGTCAGCATACCATTTGAAGGAGTCGCCTGTCAATTGCGTCCTATCTGCGTTAC
This sequence comes from Pseudorasbora parva, assembly GCF_024679245.1. Taxonomy (NCBI): domain Eukaryota; kingdom Metazoa; phylum Chordata; class Actinopteri; order Cypriniformes; family Gobionidae; genus Pseudorasbora; species Pseudorasbora parva. The sequence continues at coordinate 43,527,171 of NC_090178.1, forward strand.
CCTCGGTTTTATTTGGCAGAAGCGCTTTTCTCTTAGCAGTGTGAACATGTCACAGCAGCACCGAGCGAACGCACAGAGTAACGTCATAACATCATTTTAAACACACTTAAATGTATCTAATATGATAAAATGAGATGCATCACCTCATACAAATGACCGGAAAAGCGGAAATAGTGCAATTATTAGGGAAACGTTACATAGTGCACCTTTGATGTACTAAAATGTAAATACATTTTTTATAACTATATAGACATATTTAGTGTCTATATATACTTAGTTATTATAAAATTAGATTTAGGTCATATAACATAATATTCCTATACCATAATTAAAATATTGCAGCACTACTTCCTCTTGAAACAAACAACAGTCTTAATAGAAGCTTGTTTCTGACTACAAACCTCGCTCCTGAAGGCCACAGTCCCAAACACCTGCCTTTAAGTTAAAGTGATCCCTAATACATAGTCTGTTTCCGAAATCACCACCTTTTCCCTTAAATAGGGCACTGTTTGAGGGGACAGCTATTTGTAAATTGTAGTGGTGTCCAAAAACTATAGTTATCGAGTGCATTCATTGAATTCCTGTTCATCCATTTTCCAAAACCGCCGGTCAAGCTGTTATATTATACAGGTGGGTACAGTATAACATCATACAGGTATACATTCCTTGTTAATTGATTATTGTATTCTTTAATTAGGGTTTAAACATGCTATTTTCCACAACAGAGTTCAAGATAAATCTTCTCATTACTACTGGAGCTGCCAGTTTGCTACGTTTCAAATGATTATTAAACAGCAAGCACAAACTATGCAAAAGTGGCAGCCCGTCCGGCGTACTCTGTGTCCGAATTTACTCACTCATTTTCATCCACTCCTTCAAGAGGACTTTATTAGTGGAGTGATGTAGTGAATTAGTGAATGAGGGTATAGGGGGCATTTCTGGACACAACCCTTGAGCTGGTCCAGGTGTGTTCAATTAGAGTTGGAGCAAATGTCTGCTGGACAGTGGCCCTCCAGAAGCTGCGTTTGCCACCCCTGGACTACAGACTCCAATCATCACCACCTCAAAAAATCCCTCATTACAACCACTAAAAGCTCTCTGTTAGGCTACATACCTTTATCAAAAACACATAGTAACATAAAATCTAACGTAATATCTTCCCATTCATTCACACACAAAACATGCTGCGAGTTGACAATCATCTGCATAATCTCTTGAAATTATAAAGTACAAATACTTTAACTCTTTCCCCACCATTGACAGAATTTTCTGTCATTTAAGAGACAACACTTCTTAGCCATTGACAGAAATGTACTGCTTTCAGTGTTTTACTGTTACATGGTAGGGTATTGTAGGGTATGGTATTACATATCTTCTGAAAGAGTACAGAATCTCTTGAGAAAACACAGACGAAGAAGAACCATAAACGAGCGATATCATGGCTATGAAAACTGGAAAATGCTGCCTTAGGAGGATGCATTCCAAGGTAGGAAGGCATCAAGGCATGAACGAATCTGTTAGCTTCCTGTTTCCTGTGAGACCTTCATCTGATGTATTTTTGAAGGCAGCATAGATGTATCCTTCACTGTCTTTGATATCCCACAATCCTATGCATTCCAATCTGTGACAATGTGAAGGCTGCATCCTCCGGAGGTCGCGTTTGAAGGCTGCATACGTCATCAAGGATGTCTTATTTAAAGGGTTAGTTCACCCAAAAATGATATTGATGTCATTAAGGACTCACCCTAATGTCGTTCCACACCCGTAAGACCTCCGTTCATCTTCAGAACACAGTTTAAGATATTTTAGATTTAGTCCAAAAGCGTATGCAGTCTATGCACACTATAGACCATAGACGATATGCACCTGTCCATGTCCAGGAAGGGAATAAAAACATCATCAAAGTAGTCCATATGAGACATCAGTTAGTTCATTAGAATCTGTTGAAGCATCGAAAATACATTTTGGTCCAAAAATAACAAAAACTACGACTTTATTCAGCATTGTCTTCTCTTCCGCATTTGTTTTCCAACCTCAAATAAAGATTCAAACGGTTATGAATCAGCGTATTGATTCATGATTCGGATCGCCAGTGTCACGTGATTTCAGAAGTTTGGCATGCGATCCGAATCATAAATCAATACGCTGATTCATAACCGTTTGAATCTTTATTTGAGGATTGAAAACAAACCCGGAAGAGAAGACAATGCTGAATAAAGTATTTCTTTTATTGTATTACGTAGTTTTTGTGATTTTTGAACCAAAATGTATTTTCGATGCTTCAAGTGATTCTTAATAAATTATGTTTTTATTTAACAAGGTTCGGGAGGAGCTCATTCAGATAATTGACACAGGTGGAGAGTACTCAGCTAATCATCAAAAGAGGTGTATATATACACAGCTGTCTTACCTCCATTTTGATGACAGTTTATCAGCATCCCTCCACCACCCCTTCTCCACATTGTGCTCTTTTTAGTTCCAAATCAAGTGTGAACTTGTGAACTAACTGATGTCTCATATGGACTGCTTTGATGATGTTTTTATTCCCTTTCTGGACATGAACAGTATAGTGTGCATACACTTGCATACGCTCTCTAACTAAGGGCGTTTTCACAGCTGAAAGTCCGCACCAAGGTCTGAACCAAAGTTTGTGTTTTGATATATTGTATACATTTGGTTAGTTTTGGTTTGCTTTCACATTGCAGTTATATCAGCGCACCAAAGAACTTTACATGACGTCATCATCTATGTGGGCTGCATCTTAACATTGATTGTTAGTGGACGTGCATCTGACGTCAGTGTGTTGTCAATTCAGTGAGTAACTTTGACAAGAATGAATGAACAGACGCTTCTGAAAAGTCAGAAAATCCGGACCAAACAAGGTAGGTGTGAAAGCACCCTAATATAAAATATCTTAAAATGTGTTCTGATGATGAACGGAGGTCTTACGGGGGTGGAACGACATTAGGGTGAGGAGTTAATGACATTAATTTCATTTTTGGGTGAACTAACCCTTTAAGAAAAGTAACCGTAATAAAATGGACAGTCATTATCGGTGCTTGTTGTCGCTGTTGTCAGTGATAGTGGCTCGTGCACAGATGCACGCTTCAGTCCCTTTTCTATCCAGTGAATTCACAACATAAAATGTCCTGTCCTTGATATACAATCATTTATTGTATCATTTAGCATTTGGTTTTAATGAGTAAAACAACTATACCAGGGCAGATTCAAACCCAAACCTCTGACCCCATAGCCCCTTTCACACTGCACGTCGGACCTGCAATATTCCCGGAACATTGCCGGGTCGCCTTCTGTGTGAAAGCAACCACGTCCCGGGATTAATTACCGAATTCGACCCGGGTCGGGGACCTAGTAATATTGCAGGGTTCGACCCGGGACGAGCGCTGTGTGAACAAAAGCCAAAACTAATGCCGCAACGTGTACGTAGTTATCGCGCGACTCCTAGAGCTTGTTTTTTCAATAATACAACCCTGCAGTGCCAGAAGAGCTCGTCGGTGTTTTAAACGCAGAGAGTGTTCGTATACAAAAGAAACTAAAATTAAACAAACAGAAATGTGTGCAAACTGGACACAAGTCGAGACCACGGAGCTCCTCACTATCCGCGCTGAAGATGAGATCGCTCGCCATTATACGTCACATCTGGATGTCACATGTCAACTCGATCCGGGACTGTTACGGGTTGTATTTCGCTGGCAGTGTGAATGGACCAAATCTAGCGGCCCGGGAACAAATGCCGGGTCGCATTATCCGTGTATTTGCCGGATTCGCAGTGTGAAAGGGGCTCATGTGTCATGAAAAAATGCAGCCGAGGTTATGTTCTTTCTTTTGATATATTGCATTTCAGATATTTATACAACAAAATATTCTGGAGGCCATTAAACTTTTTTGTGAAAAATTATAAAAAACTTCTGGTCCTGGCTGGCAACTTTTTTCAAAACGCTGGCAGGGAAAGAGTTAATTGCATTTATACTGTACTTTTACTTGCAATTACTTACCTAGTTCTTTTGAACCCTGGCTGTCACTAGCCAGTTCTCCTAGTTTGACCAGAGCGTCAAAATATCCTTTAGCTGCTACTGTGACTCCTGTAAAGCAGTCAGAGAGACAGAGAGTGGGACTGTGTACTACAAAATACATGATTGTTGTTTAGCAGGCAAAGTGCCGAGGGCATACATGAAAGTCAACACTGATTTCCTGTGGACTTTTGCCCGTTACAGAAAAAAGAACTATTGAAGTAATGAGGTCTGACCTGTCAGAGCCTTTTCATAGTGTTTCCCCATGGCGACAAAATTCTTCAAACTGGGGTTAAACTGGTCCAGAATGCCCTAAAAATAGAATCAGCAATACATGGAATGAATCAGACACAAACATTTTGACCTGCAAAAAATTATATTACTGAAACAGAAGAATGCAACAAATGGACAAATACCTCTTTTTTGGGCTGAATTGATAAAAATGGTAGCCTAACAATGAGTTCACATCGAAATTAATTGACTGCATTCAAATAAAATATAAATTACTGAATCAAACCAAGTAAATTAGGTTACACCAATGCTGGAAAATCGTCTGTGTAAGTGTCAATTATGGGATCCTCATTTTTGTTCAAAACTAGTTTTTTTAAAACTTTTTGATAAAAATATAATTTATACAAAGATTGGAATATGGATTTAGGATTAATTTAAATATGTTATGGCATTTAAAGTTAAAGATGTCTACCCATTTAAAAACATTTTATTAACGTTCCGATTACATTCCTGAAATTCTCAGAACATTAAAAACTTCTTGCTTTATGAATGTTTTTATCATTTTGCAAGTAGTATGGGAATTTTCGCATGTTCCCTGAACCACCTGAAAGAAAGTAGTAAGTAGTAACGTTTAAAAAACATTAATTAGCAACGAAGGTGAAGCAGAGCTCGTTGACAGATTAAACATTCGCCGTATCCGGTCGGCAAAACTCAGAACACATCTTCCCTTTTTAAGAATGACTTCAGTGCCGTTCTTTGTTCTTTTCTCAGAGAAAAGCTTAACTCCAAGTCTTCCAGAGTCGCGGTCAAAGCTAATTCGAAAGACCGCCGCCGTTCGCCAGTTTCTGTGTTTACTAGAAGCACGCAAACGCAACTCGGCCATCATTATGTTAAGCCCCGCCCACCGAATCTATAAACGATGTGATTGGCCTGACCAGAGTTTGGCGTTTACAGCTCAAAAGTGTATTGAGAGTTCCTAGACGACACTCGCGGCAGATTAGATTTGCTGCCGCTAGGGTGCGTCTAGATTTCTAGGCTACCCACTGCTATGATTGGCTAACATTGTTCTATTTGAAATAGCTAAGTATTACTCTCCCTTTTAGACTTTTACATTATATCTATGGCATTATATTCAGATCGTGGCATGAAAGGTTGCAGTGATGATCACTGTAGCCGATCACAGACACATGTTGAGCATTAAATCAAGCAGTGATCTCATCATTGCAACTCAGTTACTGGACACTAACGAATGCCTTCATCTTCACTAACAGTGCAAACGTGATATATAGTCAAAAGATTCGTTATATGAAACGGAAGTCGCTGATAAATGTGTCACTGATAAACTCTCGCTGTTTGATTGACAGCTGCAGCGTGCACTACTGCAACGATTTCAAAGAGAGCCTTCTTTGGTCAATTTCTTTATAGAATTTAATCACTGTTAAATAACTGATTATTTTCATCCTACTAAGAGAAACAGCGCAAGTTGACGTTTAGTCTCTTGTTTGATTTACTGGCACACAGTAAAGAACATGACTGAACATGAATCACATTTCAGATTAGAAGGCATTCAATTAACACAGTTACTTACATAACTGCCCAGGCAATATTTTGTAATCCTCAACGGCAGGCTCATCGATCACTAGGCCTATGTTACATACACGAATCGATGGGTGGGGCTAAACAGGCAGTGCAGGCAGTGAAGTAGGCGCTGAACATCTTCTCATGATTAACTTTTATATATCAAAGGCTAAATGAAAAGTTAATTTCTCAATTCATGACCCTTTAAATAGCACGTGCACTCGGGCCCAGTGGCGTTCTGGTCTGAAAGCGAGGTGTGTTTAGGCACATTGTTGGTGCTTTGCTATTTTGAGGAACTAAAAACGACTGACCATTGACCAACAAAAACCTGCTCTAAAGTCAATAGTATTTGTGTTATTTAAAGGGTGTGTTAGTAATATGCAACTATAGATGGGTAGAAAACTCGTGCACACTCTGCTTATTACACACACAGGGATGCACAGCAGCCCACAAACATGCCAAATATTACAAATAAAGTGATTAGAATGTAAAAGATTATAATGTGTACATAAAGATAAAAATGCCTTGGCTTTAAAACGCAACTGGCTTTTAAAGGGAATGGGAGATGACACTCTGACTGGTTTATTGCACATTGCAGCTAAAACACACCCATGACTCATTAAAGGGTTAGTTCACTCAAAAATGAAAGTTCAGTCATTAATCACCCTCATGCCGTTGGACACCTGTCAGACCTTCGTTCATCTTCGGAACACAAATGAAGAAATTTCTGTTGAAAGCTGATGGCTGAGAAAGGCTTCAGAAAGGCCTCCATTGGCATTCAGTACATTCCCACTCACAAGACCCATAAAGGCACTAAAGACGTCGTTACAAAGTCCATCTCACTACAGTGGCTGTACAATAATTTTACAATGCGACGAAAATAGTTATTGTGCGCACAAAAATCAAAATAACGACTTTATCCACCATTATTGTTATTGTCTATTGTCTTCCGTGTAGGTCTCGGACGTGAACTCAGGCGATATCGGCGCTCCTCCGTTTCCGGGTGATGTATCTGAACGCCGGATCTGTGTCATATTCTCGCGCATGCGTCGAGTTCACATCAATAACTTGGTGGATAAAGTCGTTATTTTGATTTTTGTGCGCACAATAACTATTTTTGTCACATTGTAAAATTATTGTACAGCCACTGTAGTGAGATGGACTTTGTATCGACGTCTTTAGTGCCTGAATCATGAATCAATACGCTGATTCATGACCGCTTGAATCTTTATTTGAGAATTGAAAACAAACCAGGAAGAGAAGACAATGCTGAATAAAGTCGTAGTTTTTGTTATTTTTGGACCAAAATGTATTTTCGATGCTTCAAGAGACTCTAATGAACTAACTGATGTCTCATATGGACTACTTTGACAATGTTTTTATTCCCTTTCTGGACATGGACAGTATAGTGTGCATACACTTGCATATACTCTCGGCATAAAATATCTTAAACTGTGTTCTGAAGATGAACGGAGGTCTTACGGGTGTGGAACGACATTAGGGTGAGTCATTAATGACATCAATCTCATTTTTGGGTGAACTAACCCTTTAATTTATTTTGTTTTTACATTTTACATCAATCATTTTTGTTGCTATATACATGTTTTGTTTTTTACTAAATAAAACATACAACAAATAAAAGATTACATTTCTATGAACTTGGCACGTGTTTGAAACTATATTTTCAAAAGATCATCTTTTATCGTCTTCAATTGTCTTTTCATTGACTTTAGACTTACCTTATAGACATTTTCTGTCATCTTGTTGACCTCATCTGAGCGTGACATTGTGCTTCTCTCTCCAGCTTCAGTTCACCTTGCTTTTAAATGGAAATCACAGCAAACCCAGCTACATGGAGAGAAGGAGAACAAGAAAGTCAGATGAATCAGGGCCATCCAATGACCTTACTTCATTGCAGAGATCTGCCTTGAATTCAGGATTCAGGACATCATAATGATTTCAACCATATAGTATACACTATTGATCAATAATAACTTGTAACAAGCACTAATAAAAAATGACGCAGTTGTTGCAGAATGTTTAGATGTTGTAAAACACTGAGATTAAGATGAAGTTGTGTTAACAGTCCTGGTTGTCTGAGGAATGCTGAAATTCCTCTAGTCTAGATGTTAGGACATTGCTGAAGGGATTTGCTTCTATTCAATCACAAGAGCATTAGAGCGGTCAGGCATTGTGTGATTGTATGTTTAGTCCAGGCTCGCAATTACTGACCCAGTTTATCTCAAGATCCTCCACACCTGTCTTGACAAACAGTTTTTTTCATGGATGTGCGTAGAGATATTGTAAAAACAGGAAACCAGTGTCCCAATCTTGGAAGAAAATAATCAACTAAAATATCACTGCATGCTATAGTATGTCACCAAAAGACCCAACCCATAAAAGCCCCAGATATTTAAACCAAAGCATCAACAGAAAGTGATTTCTCAAGAGGAATAAGGCAGGAATTCATTTTTACAACTGACTGTCACGTTTAAGCAAAAATGCATTAGGCGTACAGCAGCATAAAGGGCCGTATTGCTTTTATCAAGCCACATCAACTGAATTTATAGCTCTTTTCACAATAAGCAGTTTTAAATAAAATCATGAAGTTATTGTTTATATCTTAATATCTTTATGCCTTGTGATTGGCTGCATTTAACAGATTAGAGCTGTGCAATATTATAGTTTACATTTTAAGATGATACAAGCAATAAAGCTGTTGAAATTTAGTATAAAGTTAGATATACTTATATATTCAATTTTATGTAAAGAGATGCGTGGTAATATAGTTTATATTTTGTTGAGTTAATTTGAGATTGGCTGTAGTATGGATTCATGTGAGTGTTCTGTATGTATGTATGCAGTAAGTAGGATGAGCTTTATACATCTTTTCATACATCGCTTTTGTGAAACCTTTACTACATATTAACCCTTTAACTGTCAACTAGCGGGACACTTGGTACTTTCTTTATTGCATTTTTTCCAATCATGTTTAAGTCATCTATCATTCGAAAGCTTGGAAACTCAAAAATCATCCTGCGTGAACTTTTTTGAAAAACGGACACTGCATTACCATGCAAACCGTACTTTAAATCCTTTTAGGGGAAGCCTTCCTCCTGTGGGCAGTGTCATACTGTTTTAAAATAAAAAATAATTCTCAAAGACTCAAGGTTCAGCGACTGTTTTTAGATGCAAGTGATATTGTAAAAGAAAATTATTCATTTATGAATACAAAATTAAATGAAATCACCTAGTTATGGTATAACGCATAAACACACTTACATTTTTGTGGTACTAACTTAAAATTTGGAACACAATTTCATTGGACAAATATATTTGATTTTATAGCAATTTTAAAGTAAACATTAATTTGTCAAATATATATTTTCTATAAAATATAAAATGTTTAGTATAGTACATTTGTTTTACAGTAAACTTAAGTTCTATAAGTTATATAAGTGTATTTCTGCAATAATCTGCCGAGTGTCTTGAGTCCAACCCGAGGTATTCCAAATCATTCATGAATTACATCCATTTATGTTAGTGCATTTTCACGTTTATGTTCGAAAAGGAGGGTTTAAAAGCATTACTGGCACAAATTTTCATTAAAAAATATATTTTATTAATCAAATGTATTACATTGCATCCTTCTGCTAGAAGATCTAATCTCTGATATACAGAACATGCCCCAAAAATTATTTGCAGTGTGTAACCTGATGTAGTCAAGTTGACTTAGTCATAATATTTCTACCTGAATAAAATCAGTTCTGTTAGATGGCACCACATGACACAAGGCATTTCATGGAACTTTTACTTTGTAAGTATTTTTTATTTTTTGAATTTCAAAATATGGACCACCCCTGTTAGTGAACCTCAAGAGATTTCATAGTCTGAGCCATCCTAATACACTGTTATTGCATGTCTTAAGTTCATGAAATTGAGTCTGACATGCCACAGTGCCCTGGAGGAGAGCAATTCTTCCCAAGTCCAAGTGCAAGAGTCACGCCGCTGAACAAACACTGCGCTCACACGGTTTCCCTTCTGGAAAGATCCTGAATAAAAGATTCCAGTCAGGATTACCCATCACATAAAGCTTCAGCTCTGAAGGCCAGTGTTTACACCAGGTCAGCGCTCTCATGTGTGTTATTAGAGAAAGATTAGGAGGAAGAATTTGACCTAAATGATCAAGTGAGACCCCACAAAAAATAAAATTCTCATCAGATGACACCCATTTCCTGTCTTCTCTTGTTTCCATCCAAAGTTACGAATTTAACTTTTGCGCAAAATTGGAAATTACTTTTGCATAAAATTTGCAACTAAAGCACTGTTTTCATCCCGTGTGTTCAAGAGTACAAAATCGACACTTCCTGGTAAATTGACACAAAATATCTAGGAAATAAAAATAGGTGGATGGAAACAAAGCTAAAGAGCAAAAGGGTGCAGATGATTTACTGATAGTTTCCCACAATTCACAGCATTCATGCCGTCCCTTTATGCGTATAAAATCATTACAAATCACATGAATAAAGACTGTACGATGATGACACCTCTTGAATTAGTATAGAAGAATAAAATGTCATCAGCATGTGCTTGAAAGAATAAAGCAATATTAATTGCACTTTGGCAATTGTGTTTATGTGCGGTACATAAAAAAACAAAAAAAGAGGAGGAAACGAAAGAGGAGAATATGGACACGGTCAAGACTAGAGAAAAGAGGCCAACTTGGCATGACAATCTTGCGAATGGAGCTTGAGGTTAATAGTTTTTGCACCATGTCCTGTTGATCAAATTCAATATGCCATTTATGTTGCATTTTTATTGGCTTATCTGTAGATGTAAGTCATGGCAGCAAACACACTGTGAGATGATCATGATTAAGTTCTGACACAGTCAGAAAATGATCGCAGGCTATCTTTGGTCACAAGACCGTCTTTGAACCTCTCTCACTGTACGATGTAGAACCGCCATTTTGGAGCCACGACCACAGAAATCACCACGATTGGTCGTCTTTTGTCTGGGACAGCCCAGAATCATACGATGTGTACCGGGCATAAGGGGTACAACAGGGGTGTCACTGGGGCAGGCAACTTACTATTACACACCTAATATTTACCCAAAACTCTTAAAGGTCCCGTTCTTCGCGTGTTTTCGAAGCTTTGATTATGTTTACAGTGTGCAATATAACATGAGCTCATGTTTCGCGTGTAAAAAAACACAGTATTTTTCACACAATTGACTTATCTGTAAAGCACTGTTTCCTCTGTCCTAAAAACGGCCTGATGATTTCCTTGTTCTATGAAGTCCCTCCTTCAGAAACACGTAACGAGTTCTGATTGGGCCAGCGCTTCCCGTGTTGTGATTGGACAGCAGCTTAGCACACTTTGCCCGGAAAGGTCCCGCCTCTTACCATAACGGGGAGATGCAAGCGCTGAATGCGCGCTCTTCTCCACGTGGGAGAGCAAAGACCACGTCCCCTATTTTGCGTGTTCTTGTGGGCGGAGGGTTAGTCAACAAACGGTTCTAGTGACGTCATTCCTGAAGGAAGTGCAGGAGTGTAGTCCAAACCAGCCGTTCGCTGCAGGCTTTGAAAGGGAACTTCTGTTAAATAAAATATCTCGCTTGGCATTGAACTTTGAGCTTTATAATTTTACAGGTATTATTTATGCTCTAACAGCAACATTACACACTAACTAAAGTTTGAAAGATGGAATCGCGAAGAACGGGACTTTTAAAAATAAAGGTCTCTTTATTGGCATCAATGATTCCATGCATTCCTCAAAAGATACTTTATGGTGGAAAAAGGGCCATAGATTATTGAAATGTTCTTCTCATTAAGAAAAAGTGTTATTTTAAGAACTAATCACTGAATGTTTTTTTGGGAAACCGAAAATGTTTCTTTTATGGCATCACTTTACTTTTAATAGTGACCTATAGTTTCCAAAAGTGGGTTTTCCCAGAAGAAAATTTTCCATTAAGAACCTTTGAAAGGGCTATGGAAAGATTTCATGGATCAATGGTACTTCATAGAACCGTCAATGCCAATAAAGAACCTTTATTTTTAAGAGTGTAAAAGCACCTTAGAGTAGTAATGTATATGTACTCATAAGGCACTACAATTAACCTTAAGAGTAAATTAGGTACAAGATGTCACTGTGAGGGTACTGCCCCAATGACACTGCTAAAGAGTGAAAGAGTAAAGAGTCAATAAGTTTCCATTTTTATAAATTGTAAAAAGTTTTAGTTTACATTATGAACCATGATTTTCTATTCAGTTAAAAGTAAGCTGTTTTGGGGAGGGACATTCTTGCGTTTGATCAGACAAAAATATGTAAGCAGCGCTGAGAGAGCAACATGAGTCATCTGTATTTCTGTCCATTTTCCAGGAAGAGAATGTTACATTTATATTTACAAGCTACATTTTCCCCAGCATTTAGGAGGAAATGAGCTTACACATGAATTACAGAATATGAATATTTAGGACTAACACCACACAGAAACAGAAAGATTTTATTTCCACTTAGTGCCACAAAATGTATATAAAAAAAATATTTATCACAAAAAAAAATCACAGCTAGAGGTCGCTTATTCAAGACGAGGGCATAGCTTGACGACACCTTAATATCGCTTTTATAGCTTTATAGAGCTTTTATTATGCTGCAGACAAATGCAATTTTATCATATTAGATACTTCATTTGAGTGTGTTGAAAGTTATGTTATAATGCTACTGTGTGTTCACTCTGCGGCTGCATGAGACACTTGTTGCACACTGCAGTGAGCTAGATCAAAATAAGGCATGATAAAACATGGTACTTGTTGTAAATCATGAAAACGAGATTTAAACAATAAGACTAATGTGAGCTGTATAACAATAATTAGTTTGCTGTCGATTAATGTATCCAAGCAGTTGCTCACAGGTCTAATACAAGATTGTCTAATACAAATGTGTCCTGTTTAAAATTGCTTATTTCTCTTGGAAACTTTTGGATACTGTAAGTAGGCCTACACAAGCCAACAAAATATATAACACTGTCCTAGTGGTTTTTGGATTTTAAAATAATCTTACATATTGTGCCTTTAATTAAACTTTAGACTTCACCGAAGACGCATATTTCCATACTATACTGCCACATTCCATAGTCTCATGAATAAATAGATAGCATTCATCTTATATTATGTAGCTTACATTAAAAATATTCACATCTTTTATAACGTTACTGCTCTCATTGCCGACACCTGTAGATTCTATTAATATAACACAGAGAAAAATATGAACATGACATTTCAGTAAAGCAGCTGTTTTGCATTGCTGCTTCTTAATGCAACAATTGATAAGCCCAAATCATAGAGCTGAAAGAATGATTCAAAGTTAAAAGAAGAAAAGAAGCAATGCAACTATATTTTAGCCATTTACAATGCCAATCACGTCCATTGGTTGACTAAATAGTCGCACTTTAAATATTTTCTCAAATGGCACTTTTTGCACTGAGAGAGTCGTTTCGTTTATTGTGTTATTAAATGAAATAACTCCAGCTTTAATGGCTATTTGGATGTTGTGTAGCCTATATTAGTAAGTTACCTACCTTTTCGGTGTTCATCGTTTTCTCACCGCTTTGTCTTATGTTTTTTCCTTCTTGGACGCAGCACTTTTCCTTCTATGACTTTCTCTTCACTAGTGGGGGTAGTTTAGTTTGTTTGACCCAGTAAATCTCTCGTCCACCCCTCACCCCTTAGCCTGTCTCTCCCAAACTCCTCACTGAATCCAGGTCAGAACACATTCAGTGCTCGTTGTTCTTCAGATCACATGCACTAGTTCATGCTCACATCCAACTTTAATCTTCATCCCGCCTATAAAATGTCCATTTGCTGTCGGTATGTAGATCTCGTCGCTGTTTCTGTCCCGGACAATGTCGGTCTTCTTACTCTCTGTCTGTCTCTCTCACTGGGACTGAATGTCAATGAGGTAACGGGACTGCGTTGTGAATAGCGCCTCTGCTCATTACAGGACCAGCACACACACACACACACATCCCGCTTTCATTCATAACCCGTGTGTCCAGTCAGTGTCCACGAACCCTAATTTCACGAGGAAAATATCCAAAGTGGCAAATGCAACAAAATGACACCCGTTTCTTAATTTCCTTTCTGATTATTAATTTGGTTGGTTCTTTAAAATTAGGCCTGCATGGGGCAAAATATAGGCTACACAAAATATTGCAATAAAACGTTATAATTCTCCGCCTAGCAACAGAACAGACAAACTTATGAACAGAATCTCATCAAAGCGTTGCAAAGCCAATAAGCCAATTAAATGTGATCTGCTTAACGCAAATATCTTAACTAAACTCGATACACTCAGATCAGGTCATTCTGAGGACGCATGGAATGCATAGGGGGCGCTATAGTTAAAAATGAAATGTGTCAAGAGTCAATACAAAGTTGCTGTTGATTTCTTCTAATTATTCAGCTCCTAATACAGTGAATGTCTAATTGTTATGAAATGTATGTTTTTGCTAGTAACTCTGGAATAATTTATGATGAGACTTTTTTTTCAGTGCCTCAAATATTTGAGCATCTCATTTCCACCAAGTTTTAGTCTTTTGTTTTTCTCATTTTAAACCTTATCTAAAGCCATGTTATACCGTTTAGACAAAAATTTGGTATGCATTTTTTGTGTGCAAACTGCAAAATGTGGACAATCAGCACTGGTGTGTGCAGGCAGGAAGACACAATACAGTTCCCAAAAGTAGTTTAATTATAAACAATCCAAAGGCAGGCAATAAGTAAGGGATAATGTACACCCAGCCGGTTGTTATCGCAGAATAAACCCCGACAGAGTGATCAGGACCCCGACGCGAAGCGGAGGAGTCTTGCATCACTCTGTCGGGGTTTATTCTGCGATAACAACCGGCTGGGTGTACATTATCCCTTACTTATTACACGGCTCTGTGAAATACTTGATTCTGATTGGTCAATCGCGCATTCCAGCGGTACGTTATTTCCAGATAACACCCGCTCATACAGGTACTACGAGTTCCCTTTCGAGAGAGGTTCCTCGTATTACGTATGGGAAAAACTCCTTTTCTCGAGAATGTGAAGCAAAACTTTTAATAAAGGTATCTATGTAAAGCGCAGTGAGCTGCACGGCCATAGCCCAGCGCGAGGAGCGCTCTGATTGGCCGGGCCGCGGCAACTGCAGGAACCTATGGTGAGGCGGCTGAGAGGAACGAACCAATGGGGGACGTTCCAGAAGCCCGCCGAAAAAGGTGCTTATATTTGCATACAGGAGGCTATATAAGACCCTAATTCGCCATAGGTGTCAGATTTTATCTCCTTCAGCGATACCTTCGCTGGTCTCCGGAAGAAGCACCGCCGTTGAAAAGGCACCAGCGGAACCTGCAGCTGAGGACGACGGACTCCCTCTCCGCCTTCTCTGCCGTTCCAGCTACGCCATCCGGCGTTATATATCCTTTAAACTGTGTCTATGTTGAGTGTTATATGTGTTATATGTGTGTGTGTTGCCGCTGCAACGCCACTTCTAGAGCTTACAGGCTTGTTCTACTCGAGGACTCTCTCGTTCCGCCGCGTCGTTAAGCGCCGCGGAAAGACGGAGCTCTTCTCACTCTCCCTCTGCTCTCGTCCCGTCGCGCTGAATAGCGCCGCGGAAAGAGAGAATGTTAGAGGACATGAGCACACTCAAGCCGAAGCTCTCTTCACTCTGCCGCCGCGGCTCTTCTTCCGCCGCTGCCACAGAGTTGTTCTCACTCTTCTCTCATTCCGTCGCGCTACAGCCGCGGACAGAGAATACTAGAGTGAATAAACTAACTCGAGCCGAAGCTCTCGCCGTGCTGAAGAAGCGCCGCGGACAGACGGAGTTTTTCCTCGCTCTTCCTCTTCTCTAGTTCAGTCGCGATATCGCCGCGGACAGAGAATACTAGAGTGAATAAACTAACTCGAGCCGAAGCTCTCGCCGTGCTGAAGAAGCGCCGCGGACAGACGGAGTTTTTCCTCGCTCTTCCTCTTCTCTAGTTCAGTCGCTCTATCGCCGCGGACAGAGAATACTAGAGTGAATAAACTAACTCGAGCCGAAGCTCTCGCCGTGCTAGAAGCGCCGCGGACAGAGTTTTAACTCACGCTTCCAATTCTCTCGTTCTGTCGCTCTATCGCCGCGGACAGAGAATACTAGAGTGAATAAACTAACTCGAGCCGAAGCTCTCGCCGTGCTAGAAGCGCTGCGGACAGAGTTTTTCCTCACGCTTCCTATTCCCTCGTTCAGTCGCACTATCGCCGCGGACAGAGAATACTAGAGTGAATAAACTAACTCGAGCTGAAGCTCTCGCCGTGCTAGAAGCGCCGCGGACAGAGTTTTTCCTCACACTTCCAATTCTCTCGTTCAGTCGCGCTGTCGCCGCGGACAGAGAATACTAGAGTGAATAAACAAACTCGAGCCGAAGCTCTCGCCGTGCTCATTCTACCGCCGCAGTGCTGAAGCGCTGCGGACAGAGAATACTAGAGTAAGTTAGACGAGCGAGCTCGGGCTGTTGGGTATGTCAAGAACAATGTCGCTGCAGCGCGCGCTTACTGCCAAGGAAGTTGTAATGGCTGCCTTGTCATGATAGCGCGCGCCCCTTCCACAGCGCGTTGCTGACTAGAGCGCGGCTTACGTCATAGCACGCGCTCACTGTCAGAGCATAAGAGCGTCGGAAAATGGCTGCCAAGCTAAGCCCTTTTTTCACTCTATCACTTCCAGTCCCCTTTATTCAGGCGGCTGGAAAGGTTTTTACACTGTAGACAAAGTGTCCACTACACAGTGTGCACCCCTACATAAGCACTGTTAATTCAGCCTCACAAAATCACAAATAAATCCCGCCGCGGCCAGATTACACCATATAAAGTCAACTAGCCTTATTGCAGTCAACTAGCCTGTGGTCAAACACGCTTGTCTGCATGCGTGCTTTCAGTCTAGACTAGAGCATAACGGCATTGTGGAATGGCTCACATACCACCCGCACTTCCTTACATTCTCCCAGTTCCCTTAAGTTAAGTGACTGGAGATGAAATATTGCAGTCAACTAGCCTGTGTTAAACACGCTCGTCTGCACACTAATGCTGTGTGCGTTTACCCCTGTGGATTTGCTCACTGGTTTGCACCGTGGGTATTCTACGTAGGTTGTGCGCCACTGCACATTGTTTACACTACACACAAAAGAGCTTTCTATGTAGGAAATGTGCCCACTTTACAGTCTGCACTCCTGCACCCAAGCACTTTTCACAAAGTTCACTCTCGCACACACAATATAAATGTGAGGCGCGCGCCCACTGCAAAGCCTGCACCGCCAAAACTAACACTATCCCCACAGTGTTACAAGCAGTGTTACAGCACAAGCAACCCGGCTAACAGGCCCCTATTACTAAGCGGCCAGCCCCCGAATCTAATTCAACCCCTGGCTTTACGAGCCCAGGCCTGGCAGGCCATTCCTGGTATATAATATTGGGTGTTGAACATATAAAACGAGGTTCTCGCTACAGTTTTGCTCGCAGACCCCGCGATTCAAGCCGTGGTCGAGCCCTCTGTAAGAAGCAGTGTCAGTCACGTGCTTCTCGCTGAGGCATTGAGACTGTTAAAGGAGAGAGCGGCGGAAACAGTACACCCGACGGTAGCGAGTCAGGTTTTTACTGTCGCTAATTCCTCTTGCCGAAAATGGGTGGCGGTCTCAGGCCCATTTTCCAGGCATCTGAACAAAGCACTTATGACACGCTCGTTTCAAGGTGCTGACGGTGAAACAAATCCTCGCGCACATTCGCCCCGGGGATTGGGTTTTCTCAATAGATCTGAAAAACGCATACTTCACGTTACGATAACCCCCCACCCCCACTACAGGCCATTCTTGAGATTCGCCTTCGAGGGGCAGGCTTATCAGTACAGTCATTGTCATAGACTCAAGACTCAATGAGCGTCTTACGGCATAAGAACCACCACGTCTTGATAATGTACATAAAATCGCTAGGGCAGCCGAGATCAGACTCTCTTCACTGCATGGCTAAGCATCTCCTTTTATGGGCAGAGCACAATCTGAGCTCCCTAAGGGCGGCTTACGTGCCAGGTATTCTGAATCAGGGTCCGGACATGTTATCCAGAGGACCCATGTCCCCAGGGGGATGGTCCCTTTACCCGCAAACGAGTCAGCTCGCACAGCACACGCTGCCCAATATTTTTTCTGCAAACGCAGGGATGCCCTGGCCCATGTTGGCCCAGACTCCCTCTATATGTTCCCTCTGATCGCGATCCAGCTGCAAGCCTGTGCTTTTTAATAGCCCCACTTTGGAAGAACCGCACATGGTTCTCCAAACTGTTTCAGCTGTCAGACACAGCCCCATGGCCTATTCTGCCAATGAAAGGGAAGGTCTGGCATCCCAATCCCGAGCTGTGGGCCCTCCACGTATGGCCCATCAACGGTATCCGGGAACCTCTCTGACAAGTTATGAACACTATTTCGGAAGCTAGAGCCCCTGCTATCTGGCAGCTCTGCTTTGAAGTGGTCAGTGGTTTTCTAACCAATGTGCTACGCGAAACATCGACGCACACTCATGCGAACTGGCGGAACTGCTCGCTTTCTCCAAGAGCTAATGGATGCGGGTCGTCCCCCCT
The DNA here is from genome assembly GCF_024679245.1 of Pseudorasbora parva. Classification (NCBI taxonomy): domain Eukaryota; kingdom Metazoa; phylum Chordata; class Actinopteri; order Cypriniformes; family Gobionidae; genus Pseudorasbora; species Pseudorasbora parva. The sequence goes on from NC_090178.1 coordinate 43,545,658, forward strand.
CCATACTCGGGGTGTGTGTCTCCGCCATAGCAGCTAGCCACGCTCCTATCGCGGCACATTCACTAGGGAAAAGTGATCTTATTGTGTGTTTTCTTAAAGGGGCCAGGAGATTCAGCCCGCCTTGCCCCTACCTCGGTCCCTATTTGGGACCTAGCCATGGTTTTGGAGGCCGTGAAGGGTTCCCCCTCCTAACCACTTCAGAACACGAGCTTGAAGCACATATCACTCAAAACCGTTTTTCTGCTGGCTGTGGCCTCGGTTAAGCGAGTGGGTGGCTTACCTGCACTCTCCGTGAGCCCTTCCTGTCTTGAGTTTGGGTCCAGCAACTTCAAGGTTGTGCTCAAACGAGGCATGGTTTTATGCTGAAAGTGCTATCAACCCCTTCAGTATGCAGGTCTTTTCACTGCTTAACCCGCGTCTCAGAGAGAATAAGACGCAAACCTATTCTGCCCAGTCAGAGCATTGAGATTGTATCTAGAGCGCTCCGCCCCCTTCAGGCAGTCGGATCAGCTCTTCATTGCTTCGGTGGCCGCACTAAAGTTTGTGCTGTCATGAAACAGTCTCTCACACTGGATAGTGGATGCAGTCCCACTAGCATATAGGTCTAGGACCTAACCTGTCCTACAGGCATTTAAGCCCACTCCTCTAGAGGCATGGCCTCATCTTGGGCTTGGTCGTGTGACATTTCTTTGGAAGATATCTGTGCGGCGGCAGGCTGGGCCTCTCCGTCCACTTTTATCAGATTCTACAAGTTGGAGGTTCCAGCTCTACAAGCAGGGCTTCTCTCCATCTAGGCTCTATCTTGACCCTGGCAAACAGATTGCCTTACGTTTTGGCCTGTACACATTAGTCCTTAAGCACTATTCATTCATCATAAGATCCGACTATGTCCGATCAGCTGTTCAAACGAACCGACTCTTCCGGTTCTTCATTCCCCTTATAAGCCGCCTCTGTCGGTGTCTCGGGGGTTTATAACATGTGCTTTGGGTATACTGGGTCAGTCAGCACACACGGCGCTTTACATTGTGTTCCCATACGTAATACGAGGAACCTCTCTCGAAAGGGAACGTACTCGGTTACTTTCGTAACCTCGGTTCCCTGAGAGAGAGGAACGAGTATTACGTTCCGTGCCGTGTTTATGCTTCTCAGGTATCGCTTCAGTCGATCTTAAAACCTGACACCTATGGCGAATAGGGTCTTATATAGCCTCCTGTATGCAAATATAAGCACCTTTTTCGGCGGGCTTCTGGAACGCCCCCCATTGGTTCGTTCCTCTCAGCCGCCTCACCATAGGTTCCTGCAGTTGCCGCGGCCCGGCCAATCAGAGCGCTCCTCGCGCTGGGCTATGGCCGTGCAGCTCACTGCGCTTTACATAGATACCTTTATTAAAAGTTTTGCTTCACATTCTCGAGAAAAGGAGTTTTTCCCATACGTAATACTCGTTCCTCTCTCTCAGGGAACCGAGGTTACGAAAGTAACCGAGTACGTTATCTTGACCGGTACTACTGCTATGCTTAACGCTGGCGCCATCTTGTGGCTTAAACAGCCGTGGGTTACAATGGAAGACTTCAAGGCAGGTTTCCTTTATAATGTTTTTAATATAAATATTTTTCTTACACAAACGCATCGATTCGAATCAGAAGGCTCTATTAACCCATCGGAGTCGTGTGGAGCACGTTATTTGATGGACAGCTGCATTTTTATGGACTTCAAACACAACTACAACTAGGCTACTGCTTGGATTAACGTTAGCCTGGACTTTTTAAATATAACTCCGATTGTATTTGTCTGAAAGAAGAATGTCATATACACCTATGATAACTTGAGGGTGAGTAAATCATAGGCTTGGTTTCATTTTTGGGTGAACTAACCCTTTCAGCATTCATTTTCAACATTTAGCAAGGGCATATGGCAAATCTTCAGCAATAGATAAAGGCTTAAAGCAGGTTGGAACTGTTTTTCTTCGCGGAAGCTTTGCGTAAGAACTAATCAAATATTTAATCTCAAGACAATATTTTGTGTCTAATAATTATTTATTTAAGACTAGTAGCCGTGTAATAAGCGGCATAATGTACACCCAGCCGGTTTTTAATCGCAGAATAAACCCCTTCAGAGTGATGCTCCGCTTCGCGTCGGGGTCCTGATCACTCTGAAGGGGTTTATTCTGCGATAACAACCGGCTGGGTGTACATTATGCCGCTTATTACACGGCTACTAGTCTCAAATAAATAATTATTAGATACAAAATGTTGTGATCCAGACAGATCCACCGTTTTAGGAGCCTGAAACTGGTATTTTTTTAAACTGGGTCCCAGAGTGGATAAATCTGAAACAAACATCCTTGCGTTTTCGTAAATACAGCCAATCTGTAGGCTATCGTTTGTGAAACAGTGACGTCATTACACACTGTCGGTTTCAGTGGTTTTGTGTATACGCAGATATTTCTTGCGATGAGGGAAAAAAAAAAGATTGGATAGGGAAAGCTCTGGGTTAATGTGGATGTGGCCTAAGTAAACATATAAAATGTAATGAATTTCTTATGGTATGATCAGCCATTTACACAGATCAGGCATAAAATTATGAGAGGTGAAGTGAATAACACGGATTATCTCTTCTTCATGGCACCTGTTAGTGGGTGGGATATGTTAAGCTTGGAACATACTCTACAAGAACAAAGAAATTTGTTCATTTTCTTCGGGTGGCAAGAACCAGTAGGCTACATTCACGAGAAAAGCAGGTGCCAATCATCTGCGTTTCTCCGTATTAAACAGGTCCGATCAAGCAGACAAGCTGTAGCTCTAGTCTAATTGCTCAAGAAGTTGATGCTGGTTCTGATAGAAAGGTGTCAGAATACACAGTGTATTGCAGTTGTGTATGGGAATGCATAGCCTGCATGTCCACCGCCGGAAGCGCAAACAGTGGGCACGTGAGCATCAGAACTGGACCTTGGAACAATGGAAGAAGGTGACCTGGGCCCGTATTTATCAAGCTTCTCAAAGTGCTATTTTAGTCTTAAGGGCTGAAAATTCATGAAATTTACTCCTACTTTCAAACTTAAGTATAAAAGCAAGTTATCAAATTTCTTAAAGCTAAGAATCACTCTTACTCTCCCAGTTATATAAGACAGCTCGAGAGGTCTCTCAAGTGGTTAGGAGTTGCCAGTAGGGGCTTGTGATGGCGCTGAGGAGACAGAGATGTGCGCAAATCTTTCAATAGAGGGAGAATGTGTTCGAAATATTTAATGACAACTAGTTAATCAAACATTATCGTTTAGACAGAGCAGACATCATCTTTTTCAGCGCTGGTTAATGTTGGGTTTTATTAAAAAAATAAAAATAAAAACACTTCGAGTAATTCAGCAAGCAGTAGCGATCGCTTCTTCCTCCTGCAATTTCAGTTTTCTTTTGGAATCCATGGTGGCTGATTATATATTTAAAAAAATCTGGCCATTTAACAGCACACCAGTTTAAAAAAAATATTCAATGGATGAAAACATGTTTATCTTTCATTTAAAATGTGTATTAATCAGTGTTCAAGAGAATATTATAATGTATTCTATTGAAAACTCTTTATTGTCAAATGTGTATGGGATATAAACTCCTCTTAGGAATTTCACCATTCAATGTGAATTTATCTGAGGATATTCTTAAATAAGGACATCTATTCAGTGATTGGTTCATGCCTATGCCATCATCCAAAATCCCGTTTGTGGCACAGCAAAATGTCGTAAATCCACTCTAAGACTAGAACTTAAGATTTAGTCCTTTTTACTTAAAGTATGATTGGGACGCTTGATAACTAACTTTTAAGCGCAGCTTTGAGCCAAGAATTTTTTTACTCTTAAGTCAATTCTTGTGAGTAATTCTAAGATGTTTGATAAATACGGGCCCTGGTCTGATGAATCATGTGGATGGCCAGGTGCGTGGCTTACCTGGGGAACACATGGCACCAGGATGCACTATGGGAAGAAGGCAATCCGGTGGAGGCAGTGTGATGCTTTGGGCAATGTTCTGCTGGGAAACCTTGGGTCCTGCCATCCATGTGGATGCGGATGCAACCTACCTTAGCATTGTTGCAGACCATGTACACTCTTTCATGGAAATGGTATTCTCTGGTGGCTGTGGCTCTTTCAGCAGGATAATGCTCCTGCCACAAAGCACAAATGGTTCAGGAGTTTGTTGAAAATAAGTTTGTTGCTTGGCCTCCAAATTCCCCAGATCTCAATCCAATCGAGCATATCCAATGAGCATAAGCGAGGCCCCACCTCACAATTTACATGGATTAAAGGAATAGTGCACCCAAAAAAGAAAATGCTGTCATTACCCACGCCATGTCTTTCCAAACACGTAAGACCTTCGTTCATCTTCATAACACAAATTAAGATTTTTTTTAATGAAATCTGAGAGCTCTCTGACCTCTTCAAGGCCCAGAAAAGTAGTAGCCTGTGTCTCCTATGCAGCAGTTTACGCTGTAAATACAAAGCAACTCCTGAGTCATTATCACACGCATGCGTCGTGGTGGTCACATGAACAGCATCGGCTGCCATCAAACTCGAAAGCAATGCACTGTTTACAACAAAAACTGCATGGGAGACAAACGCAGACTACAATGAAATTGTTGAATAAAGTTGTTATTTTTGTTTTTGCACACAAAAAGTATCCTCCTCGCTTCATAAAATTAAGATTGAACCACTGGAGTCACATGGAGTATTTTAACAACGTCTTTACTAACTTTCTGGGCCTTCAAACTGTTAATTAAATTCTAGTCTATGGAGGGATCAGAGAGCTGAGCTATACCTCGACGTATCAAGGCTGTTTTGGAAGCAAAATTTGGCCAACACAATATTATTAATAAATAATGTTTTATTTTATGCTAGTAGCCTTTTTTTTAAATATATTTTTTTTTTGTTTTGACTTTATTTGTAGTTGTTGTCATTAAACTATTAATATTATATAAAATGAGTATTAAAAAAAACGTTTTGGAGTTCAAAGGTCTTTTATTTTTCAGTGTTGAGTGCAGTAATGAATGCTCTGCTGCCCTCTTGCGTCTGGATACAAACTTTCAACTTAAAATCAATGCAATGAGCTTGAAAAATCAGTTGTAATAATGACAGAAACCATATGTTATATCTATACTGTTCTCCAAGAAAATAAATTCCCCCTCTAGTGTGTAAAACAATGTGTTAAAGTGATCAGATGGCAAAACACTCTGAGGAGATACATTTCACATGCTGAAGGAATGTGTTTATTTAAAGGTGCACTATGTAGTATTTTTGCAGTAAAATATCCAAAAACCACTAGGGCAGTGTTATATATTTTGTTCAGTTGAGTACTTACAATATCCCAAATGTTTCCGACTATTTGTAAATTGTGAGAAAATTGCTATTTTAACTAAGGACCGGTGTCATGACAAATCCTGTCCGCCTGTGAAATCGTGTCCACTGGTAGCGGTTTTAAATGCCTGATCAAAAGTTGTTATTCATGGTTCTGGACAAGCAATTGTTTAAAAATAAACTACACACGTAGTGCACACATACACACGCAATACATTTATTTGAAATATGTAATTGATTGCTATAATGGGAGCAAAAACATGTTCTGAATTATTTTGACTGATAAACTAAGTACCAATACAAAATCATGACATATTAATGTACCTATAATGTAAATAATAAAGATTTTTTTTTTAAAACCAGTAATATACAGAACAGGTGCACAAAATAAATAGATTATATACGAGATATGCTTGTATATATCTTATACTTATATAAGCACTTATAGCTTCAGTTATATACTACTAGTATATAAAACATATGATTTGTAAGACATTAAAGACTATTTTAACACAATTTAAACAGCGAAAATCAAAACGATTTTGTAAGAATTGTAATCAGGCTCTGAACAGATTACCTATTCAAATTTCTTTCAGCCAATAGAATCGCTCTGGGGGTCCTTGCGGACACGATTTCATAGCGGACAGGATTTGTCATGACACTGGGACGTTTCAGCATTGCGTTTGAGCGAGTCGCCTGTCAATCGCGTCATATCTGCATTAACCTCGGTTTTATTCTGCAGAAGCGCTTTTCTCTTAGCAGTGTGAACATGTCACAGCAGCGCCGAGCGAATGCACAGAGTAACGTCATAACATCATTTTAAACACACTTAAATGTATCTAATATGATAAACAGAGTCGCTGGCTTTACCTTATAATCATGACCGGAAAAAGCGGAAGTGCGCCCCCCGGCGACTGTGTCCCGTCCCGTCATAATAAAATTCCCGGCACCCGCGAGCCGTGTGTTTGTGTAACAATCACTCCAGCGGCCGTGCTCAGCTCCACAACACTCGGTCCTGCTCTGCTTTACACTACAGTAACATTAATAACCGCATCCATGAACATGATTTCTGCCCAAGTCCTATTTTCCACCGGTTGACCACATTTCCCAAGATACTGCGCTCACACTTGGCGACATCAAACCAAGCCTTTGTTTTGAATAGGCGCCCTCCAGTGGACGGAAAGTTGCATAAGGGTAACTTTAAATATCAGGAATAATGCTCAGATGCTATTTAACTGTATTACTGGAACGATTGGCTAGCATTGGTATAGCTGATAATGTACTACTTTGGTTCATTTCTTATTTAGGTGACAGAAAACAGTTTGTTCAGATTAAGAGAGCGCATTCAGAGCCTGTCTCAGTCATTCATGGTGTTCCTCAGGGGTCAGTGTTGGGTCCGCCTTTATTTATTATATATATTTTACCACTTGGTCACATTTTTCGATCCTATGGTATTCATTTCCATTTTTATGCTGATGACACACAAGTTTATGTCTCTACAAGGCCTGACGATTTCCATTCCCCCTCTAATCTTACTAAATGCTTGCAGGATGTGAACATCTGGATGACTAATAATTTTTTTAAGTTAAATACCAACAAAACGGAGGCCCTTCTTGTTGGTACTAAATCTGTTCCATCCAAAGCACAATCCTTCAATCTGGCTATTGATAACTGTCTGGTTAACTTCTCCACCCAAGTGAAAAGCCTGGGAGGTTATACTTGGTTTACTTTCTTTTGGTTCACATATTAATAATATCTCACGCATTGCATTTTTTCATATACCTAACATTACTAGACTCCGTTCTTCACTTTCTCAACACAACACAGAAGTACTTATTCATGCCTTGGTTACATCCCGGATTGATTATTGTAATTCTCTTTTATGTGGTATTCCTGAAAAACATCTTCACAGATTGCAGTTAATTCAGAATTCAGCAGCTAAGGATTGTTACCCACTCACGTATCTCTGATCATATCACTCCTATTCTTTTTCAATTGCACTGGCTTCCTGTCCGTTACCACGTACATTACAAAATTATACTCCTTACATATAAAGCTCTAAATAATTTGGCACCTGATTATCTTTCGGACCTTCTTCATCTGTATACTCTTGCTCGTTCTCCGAGATCATCTAAGGCAGAACTATTGTCTGTTCCAAATTTCAAGCTGAGCTCTTTTGGTGGTAGGGGTTTTAGTCGTGCAGCTCCCAAGTTATGGAACTCTCTACCATTACTCATTCGACAGTCGGATTCAATTTCCCAATTTAAAGTTCAGATAAAAACGAATCTCTGTTTAGATTAGATTTTAATGATATAATTGATTGATTGATTCATGTGTAATTTGTGTTTTGTTTGCTTTATATTTTATTACCTTTTATATCTTGTCTGTACGGTGTCCTTGAGTGTCCTGAAAGGCGCCTTTAAATAAAAGGTATTATTATTATTATTATTATTATTGAAGCAGCGGCTCCACGTCCTGCATTTTATTGAAACTTTATATTTCAGATTTTGAATTAGGCCTACAGAAAGTATTAAAATCAAGTCACTATCAAAGGACAGATTGGTCACGACTCGAGAGTTGAGCTGTTGTTGAGACGCCTCAGCCAGTAGGCCTTCTCACACTCCGCGTTTCACATTGTGACAATCCGTGAAGCTTTTAAAAGAAGAAATGTTTCAAAATATAACGGTTCGTCTCCATCAGCTCCTAGTTCAGAGGTCAGGGCACTGAGAAAAGAAAGAAAAAAGACTTGTTGCGCACGCAACTTATTTGAGGTGTAGCCTATGTAGCTGTACCTGGTCTACCCTAACTATAGCCTACTGGCAGACTGAACTGCAGCACGCTCTTGCTTTAGGCTACATGATAGAAATGTGAATAGATTAACGTTATGTTAGTTTAACACGAACCAAAACAGCGCGCCGCTGTCCGTGTTGTGTATGTAAAATAAAATCAGTCATACTCAATCAATGTCATTTCTTTTTTTTCTTAAGAATTTATTTATTGATCCTTAAAGCAGCACTAGGTAACGTTTCAACTTTCATAATCTATATTTTTTAAGACTCTTGTGATGATAAATCGACTTACAATAGGTTGAATGACACGTCTGCCATAGCTTGACGGGGTCTGTATCGTTTTTAATCGTACTTTTAAACTTCAGGTTTCGGGTAGTAACCCGAGAACAAAAAGAACTACTAAAATCGACTGCTTTACGGCATATACGTCACTTCCACCAACACCCATACTTCCTTAAATTCGGACGTGCGAGCCCAACTTTGTTCGTCGGATAATATAGTCATGTCCGAAGCAGCACAGACAAATAAGAAAGAAAAGGTTTTGTTGGAGGAAAGCAATAAGAGGAAACGAAAAAGTGATGGGATTAAAGGCAGGACGAGGATCAGCATGTGACCAGCGTTTGCTCGTCGGCGTGAGCTGAAGGAGGCGTGCCCGACCGATGCTGACATGCTTGTTACGGTGAGCTACCACTCAAACATTGAACTGAAGTATCATATAGATTCTGTAAAACGGTAACCAATAGACTACTATAATGACGCTGGCTTGTAAACGTGAGCATCGTGATTATTTGGCATTTGAAAAAAATAAAACCCATGAAATGATATTCATATGACATGCTGAAACATGCCACTGACTGTAACGTTACCTGGGATGAAGACATTTCACACGCGACGCCAGAAGAATTCTGAACTCCTCTTGCAGTGTTCAGGGGAACTGTTAGTGCTGCACCGACCCGCGGCGCCACTTTTATGAAGTTTTTTGGCCTGCACCGCACCACTGTATATATTTTTACAACCCGCCGCGCACCCGCGACCATTAAATAGACATACGGGGTCCGCGGGTTATGAGACGACCCGCGCATCCCCAGTTCAGGGCTATCAGGGTTGTCATGCCAACAAATGCACGCGCGATGGCATCCCCTGTTGTAGGATGACAGAGCTTACGACAGTAGTTGAGGACATTATTTTTTCCAAACTGTAGGGGGACCCCAAGAGCAAAAGTAGCCAAGTGCTGCTTTAACTGAGTCTCAAATAGCCTTTCTTGATGTTATACATACAAGCACTTATGTTATTCATGATTAAGTATTGGGATATTTTTTTATCATTATTTACGTGAGGCAAAAGTAACGTTAGTTAAGAATGAAGAATAAATAGAAATTCACGGCATTCAACAACTTGCTAAAATTATTTCCAATTTTCTTTCTCCCACTTGTTCTGGCATCCTGGAGCACATAAGCTGTCCATCATGTTGAAATAGTAAGGTTTAAACACTCTGGTTTTAAATTATGCTCTAGACCAATGCAACAGCCGCTCTAGCGCTCCCCTGACTGACTGCCAAAATGGCGGCGCTTAGGCTGCGTGACGTCAACGGCGTCACAGACCTGCCGGTTTATTTATTTTATAGACCTATACAAATATAATAAATAAACCGGTAGGTCTGTGTGTCTATGTTTGTGCTTTATTCAAGCAGTTAAACTGTAAATGTAAAGATGTTTTGCAGCACAGGGTAAAGCCAGTATGTAGGCCTACATTAATGATGATTTGAGAAAATTATAATGTACATTTAATATAAAAATAGGTAAATGTGTGTTAAAACTGTGTTCTCGTCCGGTGTGCGACCATCTTAAGTTTCTAAAGATCTGCAGCCAGTTATCTAACAAAAACATTCACAAATATCCATGGCAACCGGCCTCGACGGATCACTGTCTGTGACATCACAGTGCGAGTATAAGTTCCGCTCAGGTTGTGGTGAAGTTCAGCTGGTTTCTTCAATACGTTTGACTAGTGCTTTTAATAGAGCTTTATATCTCTTGATCTGTTATATCACCTGATTTTTGCTATTGCATTCAGTCAAATTGTGATAAAAGTTCATAGCAGATTGTCAGAGAGAAACCTGGAGAAATGGGCCAGTGCAGATCTCATAGTTACGTAGTAGAGCAAAATGCTCAAGATGCGTGTATCTCAGCAAAGCCTGCCCAAGAGAAAGCAAAGAAGAAGAAGAAAGGCAGGTTCTTTAGATGGACTTCTTCTTGGACATCTAAGAAAGCGTCCATTGATGGCCAAGAGAGTCAGTGCACAAATGATGAACAGAGTCATTGTGCAAACGTTGAAAACCAACAGCCTGAGATCATCCAGCAGTTGCCTCGTGGTAAAATTGTTTTTGTGTCTCTGTCGACAATTGGTGGTCAACAGAGTCAGTGCACCAATTATGAAAAACAACAACCTGAGACAATCGATGGTCAGCAGAGTCAGAGCAGAAATGACAGTGACCAACAGCTTGAGACCATCGATGTCCAGGAGAGTCAGAGCACAAAAGATGCCATCCAAAAGCCTGAGAGATGCTCAGATGGTGAATCTGGTCATGCCAGCGACACCAAGAAGGCTTTAGAGCTCAGGTGTGTGTCGTTCCACACGACTAATGAAGACATTGACCTATCAGTGGACAAGGCTGAGCAGGACAGCTGGGTCACCTGTGTGTCCTCCCTCACACCTAAGCCCGAGGAAAAGAAAGACAAAGAAAATCCCGGGCCAGAGCGAGCGTCCACCAGCACACACAGGAACAACAACAGTGAGGAGAACACACTCTCCGCCTCGCCAGCGGACGACACTGCTTGGACCAATGAGGAAGAAGTTATCAATTTAAGTCTAAAGGGAAAGACAGGTCAGTTTAATACTATCATATGACATAAAATGTGCAAACAGAAGCACTTTTACTAGAAATTCTAATCTTTAATCAGCATGATTGTAAATTTACCATCTCTTTTCTTTATTAACAGATGACATCCTGCAGCATTATGAATGTTTGAAACTGCTGGGCCGAGGATCATACGGACAAGTCTTTGAAGGAATCCGATTGTCCGATTCACGAAAGGTTTGATTTTGGGCTCTCTTGTCATTTAAATTCATTAACAGTTCCATCCGGTTCATGACTGGACTCATGTGACCTCTGCACAGATAATTCATCCACTCTAACTCATTCTAACAAAAACATTCTTTCTTTTTTTCCCCCCTTTCCTCGGAGAACAGGTGGCGCTCAAATATGTGGAAAAGACGGGATGTGAGGGAAATGTCCGTAATGTAAGTGGACCGCTCCTCTCAGAGTATGCATTCGCATTAGCAATAGGATATGTATGGAAAGAAAATTGCATGCAAAATTGTCAACAGTTTCTTTCCCATAACCCTCATCCTTCCCTCACCCTAAAATTATACTTCCTTTCTTTTTGTCCAGAAATGCATTTCTTTGGGAGTTTTTTGTTGTTGTTATTTTGTATTTTATTCACCTTTAAATTACTAGACTTTATCAATGAATAATTATTTAAGCACATTCTTTCAACTTCAATTCAAAATAACTCTAATTAACTTTAATTCAGCTCATAATCTCTCACATTGGGTGTCTCTGCCGGCCTCTTGTGGAAAATAATGATATAACATGATATTTCACGACTCTTGATGGCCTTATATAATTAAAGGGTTAGTTCACCCAAAAATTATAATTTGATGTATATCTGCTTACCCCCAGTGCATCAAACGTGTAGGTGTCTTGTTAAGATTTGTAACTCCAACCGTTGCTGTGTGCCAGTCATATAATCATGTGAATGGGTAACAATTCTATGAGAGCAAAAACAAAAAACAAAAACACATGCTTAGACAACGTGCACAAAAACCCTGCTGCTCCTCACGACACACTGATTTATTAAGACACGAACCGATCAGTTTCTGTGAGAAACCCAACAGTATTTATGTTATTTTTTTACCTCATATCCAGACGAATCTCATCTAGTTTTTCCATCCGCTATAATTACATCTGTCTGGTAAGGTCAAAACTGGCGAGATCATGAGGAATAAGGATTCTATATATATATATATATATATATATATATATATATATATATATATATATATATATATATATATATATATATATATATATATATATATAACGATTGCCTACACCCAACCCTGATCCCTAAACCTACCCATCACAATAAACATTGTGCATTTTTACATTTAAAAAAAAACTAAACATAATTTAGTACGTTTATAAAATCCATTTATATTGTGCACACACACATACACATACACACACATACACACACACGTCGTGTTTCCATGTTTTATGGGGACTTTCCATAGGCGTAATGGATTTCATACTGGACAAACTGTACATCCTATCCCCCTACACTGCCCCTGCCCCTAAACCTACCCATCACAGGAAACATTCTGAATTTTTACTTTCTCAAAAAAACTCCTTCTGTGTGATTTATAAGATGTTTTCCTCATGGGGACCTAAAAATGTCCCCACAAGACCAAGGATTTCGGATATTGCCATCTTTTTGGGGACATTTTGTCCCCATAACGTAGGGATTAGGGGGGGGGGAGTTTTAAGCCTCACAAATGGGCAGACATAGGGTGCGTCTCAGTCAGCTCCCTAGTTCAGTAGTCATCCCACAGACTAATTCCCTGATCAGTGCCCTGCCTACTAAACTAGTTAGCTGATTGAGACGCACCCATTATTTTCTAAATAAATGTCAAAATGTATTCAATAATAAACTATATTTTGACAGTATCTACAGGGGCATAGCACAAGATCCAGGCCAATGCACAAGCTCCTGGCCCTCCTGATGAGCCCCCTTGTTCCCAAAATAAAAAAGCTGTAGATACTATTTACAAAGTTAAATAGCTTAACGTTAAGTGAAAATAGATTATATTTACACCATATAAAAGTAGAAGTTCTTTGCAATATGTGTAAATAGTAATAACATGCAATTTATACTTTTTGACAGATACATAATATTTGTTTTTTTTTTTTTTTTTTTTTTTTATACCTTTATTTAACCAGAAAAGACTCATTGAGATTAAAAATCTCTTTTCCAAGAGTGTCCTGCCCAAGAGAGGCAGCAGCACATTTAACAAGGTTTCAGACATAAAAACATATAACATATGACATCAACATATAACAATTTGTACAAGTAATAAATAATTATAAAGTCATAAGAAATCAGAATTTCACATATTATCGCAAACGATAAACAACGGCAATGATCTTCCGTCATAATTGGGTCAGTCATAACATCTACAGCCAGTATGTGTAGCTTCCATGTTTTTTAAAAGTAATTTAAAAGCAACCAATGAAACCGGCTCCTTAAGATTCAGCACATTTTGCAGCTGATTCCAAGTGCAGGGTGCCGCATACTTAAAAGCCCCTTTTCCCAATTCTGTCCGGACTTGAGGGACAGATAATAAAAATAAGTCCTCAGAACGAAGACAATATCTTCCTGTACCTTTCTTTTTGATGTAAGATTGGAGGTATGGGGGAAGCAGACCAAGAATTGCCTTGTAGATAAAAATGTACCAATGATTAAGTCTACGGGTGGACAATGCAGACCAACCAACCCGATCATACAAAGAACAGTGATGAGTAAGTGCTCTAAAGTTTGTGATAAACCTAACGCCTGTTTCACACATACTCCGTCTGCAGTGCGTGCTCCACACCCTGTAGTCCTTTCACATATGCTGCGTTTGCAGTCCGCAACTGATCCGCTTTTACATACCACAAACACAGTATTTATTAATGATTTTTTTATTTAAAATCCAGAAGTTGTTACTGATCTTGGCTCATCAGAATTGCAATTCTCTTTGTTTAATCTTTCTGAGTAGACAGGTTAACGTAGGCTACAAGCCTACATTTAAACAACATTTTTTCCATTCATTAATTCATATTTATATATTAATATACTTTAGATTTAGCTCACACAAAAGGCAAAACATTTAAACATAGGTTATAGCCTAAAATCATAAACATTTTAAATTAGAAACTTAGAATAGGCTATTCAAAAACAGCCGACTCTCGTCTTTTCTTTCGTTTTTAAACCCTTTGAAAAGAAATCCTGCAGGTCAAAAATAACTTTGCATTTCACCTCCAAGAAAGTACGAGTGCTCTCCATTATGGCACATTTTTTACCTAAATGCCAGGTAAGGTGTCGTTTTGTTGCTTTACTTGAGAAAAAAGCCATGTGTTGACTTTGAAACAAGAGTATATTTTAAATGATATGCATCCATGTTGAAATTACTAGATTTTCGCGTCAGTACATGTTTATTTTAATGCGAACAATGTTCTATCACTTTAATGCAGCAATGCAACGCAGCGCAGCGCAGCAAAAAATAGACTCGGTACGAAAACGATCCGTGTACTGCTGCAGACGCACCGCTCCTGGAACGGACTGACGGACCGCATCCGTGTGCAGTGTGAAAGCTGCCATCCGTTAACATGGGTACGGAAAAAAATACGCAACGCACACGCACTGCAGACGGAGTATGTGTGAAACGGGCGTAAGAGCTCCATGATAAACAGAATCCAACAGTTTCAAGCTTGTGATGGAAGCATTCATGTATATAACATCGCCATAGTCTAGCACTGACAAGAAAGTGGCAGCAACAAGCCTCCTTTTTGACTCAAAGGAAAAACATGACTTGTTTCTAAAATAAAAACCCAATTTCAGCTTTAGTTTTTTTACCAACTGTTGAATATGAGGTTTAAAAGAGAGTGAATCATCAATTAGGATACCAAGATACTTGAATTTAGAGACAGACTCAATCTCGGAGCCCTGAGAAGTAGTGATGGGTAAAAGGTTCTGTGACTTTGATTTTGCATTTGAGAACAACATAAGTTTTGTTTTGTCGTTATTCAAAACAAGCTTTAAATCGAATAAGGTACGTTGTACAGTATCAAAAGCAAGTTGAAGGCGACAAAGAGCTTGGTTTGGAGTTGATGCAGAGCAGTATATCACAGTATCATCGGCATAGAAATGAAAATTTGCGTTGGAGACATTTTGATCCAGATTGTTGATATATAAAATAAATAAAAGTGGTCCCAGCACTGACCCCTGGGGCACACCCTTGGTTATACTAAGAGGGCTGGAGGTTAAACCATCTACCTGTACACACTGGGATCTACCAGATAGATAGTTTTCAAACCAGCAAACAGTTTTTCCTGACAACCCGACACTGAGGAGTCTTTGTTTTAATATTGCATGATCCACAGTATCAAAAGCCTTCGATAGGTCAATGAAAAGAGCTGCACAATGTTGTTTTTTATCAAAACAGTCAATAAAATCATTTACTACTTTTAGGGCTGCTGTAGTTGTGCTGTGTTTTTGACGAAAACCTGATTGAAAATTAGACAGAATATTGTTAATAGTTAGAAACTCTTTCAATTGTTCGTTTACCAGAGTTTCCATAACCTTGGCCAGAACAGACAGTTTCGAGATGGGTCTGTAATTATTTAAATCAGTCGGATCGCCTCCTTTTAACAGAGGAAGTACAAATGCAGATTTCCATATAAGTGGAATTTCATTCGTGTCCAGAGAAAGATTAAAAAGATAAGTCAAAGGCGGTGCAATAAAATCAGATGCTAACTGTAGAAAATAAGGCTCCAAGTTATCAGGACCAGGCGATTTTCTAATGTCTAAAAGTGTGAGTGCTCTATGTACTTCCGAAACTGAAAATGGCTTAAAACTAAAAGAATGACTGACTCCAGAATGACCATGAGAATTTCCTTTAGGATGATTCTGATGTGAAATGTTGAGTGAATCAAATAATGAACCAGAGGCAATGAAATGCTCATTAAAACAGTCAAGCATCTCAGCCTTATCGGATAATTTATGTGAGTCCTTAAGAATACATGGTGGCAGCTCAATGCCTGTTTTGTTTCCAGCTAAGGATTTGATCGTCTTCCAGAATTTTAAGGGGTTATTTAAATTATTCGAAGTATCTATAAGAAAGTGGTCAGCTTTGGCCTTTCTGATAGCCACGGTGCATAAATTGCGCAGTCTCCTGAAGAGCAGCCAATCAGAATCCAAGCTTGTTTTCCTGGCTTTTGCCCAGGCCTTATCACGCTCATGAAGAGAGTTGGCTAAATCTACAGTGAACCATGCATTGTTTCGGCCTTTTACTCTAAATTTCCTGAGTGGAGCATGATTGTCAACAATTTCTTTAAAACCGTCATGAAAAAATTTCCAAGCATTATCAACATCTGCAATAAGATAAATTTTATCCCAATCAAAATAAAACAGGTCATATTAAAACCCTTGTATTGAAAAATGTTTTATGTCGCGCTTAATAATGACACGTGGTTTATTTTTGGGAATTTTTGTGTTTCTGACCGTGGCAACAACACAGTGGTCACTAATGTCGTTTGCAAAAACAGAAGCTGCAGAGTATTTGTGAGGAACGTTGGTTAGGATAAGATCAATTAAAGATGATTTATCTGGACATTTCAGGTTCGGTCTAGTGGGACTGTCAACGAGCTGAAAGAGATTTAGCGAGTTACAGTAAGCTTTAAAATCATCAGATACTGGATGTAACCAGTTCCAATTTAGATCTCCAATAACTACTATTTCGTTCTGATTTAGTCCTAATAAAAGCTGCATTAAAGAAGGCAAAGCATCCCTGACGGCTGATGGTGTCCTATAGCAACCAACTACAGTAATGTGGAGATTACTGGAGACCTCAAGATCAAGAGCTAAAAATTCGAATTGCTTACTCACTGATTTAGAGAGAAGCATATTTACACGAAACTTATTTTTAATATATACTGCAACACCCCCACCCCTCCTTGGACGATCAGTTCTATATACATGGTAACCATTAATACTGATATCCTCATTCAAAACAGATTTGCTTAGCCAAGTTTCTGATAAAACAATTACATCAGCTTCAGTAGAGTGTGCCCAAATACGAATCATATCTATCTTTGCAATCAAACTTCGAACTTTGCACCTCAGTACATTAACAGGATTCAATAATAATACGTGTAAATGATTATATTTATTCAAATTATTAAATGGATGCAGCCTAATGGGACACCTATCCCTAATTATTTTCACTGACAAATATTGCAAAATTATGTGGTGCATTTCAGTCTTTAAGTATTTGTGTTTAGGTTGTACACTTTATTTATTTGTGTGTACTAATTATTCTCTAATTTTACATTGAAATATGTTGCATGTTAAAATTGTACACTGGACCTTTAAGACTTGCGACTGTAAGAAATGCGAAAGGGATTCGCACGTTTTTTTACGGCATCTGTGATATTTAGGATTTAAGATAATATCTATTTATTTTATTGCATTTGATTAATTTATTCACAAATCAAGATTAAAGGAAGATTTTTCATGAAGAAGACGGATTATGTGGGTTGTTTTTATTGGACATGGAGCGAGTTGACTGGAAACTTAAGCGATATGCGAACACCAAATGCTTTTAGAACATTTTCTTCATTTTTATTCAAATTATAACGTTACTTTTCCGATGTGATATGTGATGGGAAAAGTTTTTTTTTGTTGTTGTTGTTGATGTCTGGACTATTGCTCCTCCCTGTTCCCAGTAGCGTCTAGGCTAACTTACCTATCATTATCATAAATGTGAATTTTAGTCTGCTAAATTACTAATGTAACTTTACACTAAATAATATTAATATACTTTAACTTAGCCATCGGAGGTAGGGGTGCTACCGCTAACGTTCGCTAGCAGTTCAATACTAATTTAACAAAGACAAAAAGTACAGTATTACAGATAAAACTGACCTGCACTTGAAGCCCTGAACAGGTCGGTAAGTTGGCAACGTTTTGCTACTTCTTCTTTGAGTGCTTTCTTTTCTTTTTCTTTGCCCTTTTCCTCTCAGCTCGATCTGCTGCTTTCTCCATCATCGGGTGCTGCCCGCATTTGGCTGAGGCAAAAAGTCGGTCAAGACTAACAGATTCGTGAATTATTTTGTATTAATATTAATAATTTTCTTGAATGCCGAATTCGAAAATTATCACTTTAGTAAAGGCCCATTTGTGGTCGCAGTTGGATGATATTGGTTTGTTTTACTCTCATAGAATTGTTACCCATTCACATGATTTATGACTGGCACACAGCAAAGGTTGTGTGTTAAAAATCTTCATTTGTGTTCTACTGAAGAAACAGACACACCTACATGTTGGATGCACTTTTCATTTTTTGGTGAACTGTCCCTTAAATGGATCAAATTAGTCATTCTGCTGGGTCTTTTGTTATTTTATAAAGTTATTTTTCTTCAGTAGGCATTCAGATTTTAGTAAAGTTTTAGCATTTTTACTTTTTTTCTATATGTACTGACTGAGTTTTAGGGAAGGATGAGGGTTAAACGACTGAAAAATTGCAGATCATCAGTAAATGTGTCCGTAACTTCAGTCACTATTTCCAGTATTTCAATTAAAAGTCTTTGACATAATTCTTCAAGCGCTTAACCATGTCCCCTAATGATCTCACTTTCGTGTAACTGTTATCTCCCCTGTAGGGTCTGTTTGGCAAATCCCTACCAAAGGAGGTCGCCATGATGGCTCTTCTGAGCAAAAGCCCCAGCGTTCCCCAGATTATCAAGCTGCTCGACTGGTACGAGACGCCCGATGAGTACATACTGGTCCTAGAGCGGCCCACGCCGGGTCAGGATATGCGGCAGTTTTTACTCAAGCACGGCGGAAGGATCGAGGAATCGTCAGCACGAGCTGTAATGCGGCAGGTGGTCACAGCAGCAAAGATATGCTGTGAGCGAGGAATCCTCCACGGTGATATAAAGCTGGAGAACCTGCTCATCAACGAGAGCACCCTGCAGGTCAAGCTCATAGACTTCGGCACTAGTAAGCGCTTGAAGAAGTCTGCTTACTCGACATTCAGAGGTATGTATTAGTATTAGTTACACTCTAATAAATACATTGTCAAAATGTAGCCTGGATGCCAGTCGAACTCAGCCCCGCCCAAGGTCGTTTACACTCATCTTTTTCTTCTAACGTTAGTTATTCCAGTGCGCACAGACAGAGTTGCCAAGTTTGGGGGGTAAAGTTTGTTCTTTTGGCAAGGTTTACTGCTAAAATTTACATTCCTGGGTCTATATATCACATAATTGAGGTCGCTTCAACCCGCGGACATGGAAAACAACCCTTGGGCAGAGTTTAAATTCTGTTGACATTTGACAACTAGCGTAATGCGTCGCTCCGTTGCTCTGATTGGTTGTAGGTCTATCCAATTGAGGTCTTTCCTGGTTCGGTTGAAACGCGCCCCATAATCACAGCCCAATGGAGCAGCATCAGACTCATGCTCTGACTAGAACTGAGTATGACCACGTCAGGCTAGACAAAATGCATTGCCATGCACTAAATCTTCATCTTTCTTCCAGGCACAAAGGTGTTTGCTCCCCCTGAGAGTGTCAACAATGGGAAGTTCTATGGCAAGCCTGCAACGGTGTATGGCCTCGGCGTGGTGTTGTTCAAGATGCTGTCAGGTAAGTATCCTCGCACGCCGAAGCAGCTCGCCGAGATCCTAAAGGAGCCCTGGTACACGGAAGAGATCTCCAAAGGTGAGAGCAGTTTGCTTACACACTAAAATTAAACTTTTTCATAATTAGCAAAACCTTACACTCAAGGAGCAAAACACAAAGCTACATTTGCACAACTGTAGGCACATTGTCAGCTTTGCACTATTTGCACAACATGACTTTGTTTAAACATACACACCACTTTCTAAAGCCAGGTGGCGTGTTATCTGTACGCATCTTGAGCTATTCGCGTGAATGTCTACTGATACAACCATTATGTGTGTGTGTGTGTGTGTGTGTGTGTGTGTGTGTGTGTGTGTGTGTGTGTGTGTGTGTGTGTGTCCACAATGTAAATGTGTGTAGTGTTTTGACAAACCGGGCCCTGTTTTCAAAATTGTGCTTAAGCTATTGAAAAAACTGTAAAATAATGTGATCAGTTGCACAAAGTATAAAGCTTACAGTACTAACCAGACATCTCTCCCCTCTCTTTCTTCACAGAGTGCCAAGATCTGATCTCCGCATGCATGCAAAGCGATCCGGCCAAGCGGATCGATCTGGAAAAGATCCTCCTACACGACTGGTTTTAAGCCCTGATCCTGAACTAAACATGTTTCAAAGTAAGAAATGAGGCAGAGCGAGAGATGAAAGAAACCCGGAGAGTTGGTAGAGAAAAAACCTCAGAAAAAGATTAATGCGTGATGAAAAAAGATGCAATAGATGCAATTACAGATAAAAGCACCATGCGCATGCACATTAATATAAATATTTGTGTGAGTGAGTGTACTTGGTAGGGTTAGGGGCAGGGGCAGCATAGGGGGTAAACATTTTAGTTTGTACAGTGTAAAATCCATTACACCTATATGGTAAGTTCCCACAATTCATAAAAACCTTACGTGTGTGCGTGTGTGTGTGTGTGTGTGTGTGTGTGTGTGTGTGTGTGTGTGAATGAATGGGGCTGCGTTCCATTCGACAGGCTCTCTATGTAGTGCTCACTGCTCCATACTCCCTGAGTGTAAGTGAACTTTTCACTATTCGAAGGGGACAAACATGTTCAGTTTAGAGGGCGTAGGGGATAAGGGAACATCAATACATCACTTCACAGGAAGAGCAAAATACCAGTCTAAACTAAATTAAATGTAGTACACAAAATATACTATATCTTTTTTTTTAATTATTTTACTAGCAGTTTTGAACACATAGTTAACCAAATCATACTGAATGATAACTACAGTACAGCATCAAATCTGTTAATAGTCAATTAAATATTACAAGTAGTCTATGTGCTAAACTAAAACTAAAATAGTGTTTTGATTTTATTTTTTAGGTACACACTGTGTTTTGTATGTATATGCCTATTATATTATTATAAGTTTAAAGGTAAAGTAAATTACAATATTTATTACATCATAATCTGCACCGTCATTGCTTTTCTTTGATGATCGTGCTCAGGGAGTAAAGCAATGAACACTGAGTAGAGACCCTGTCAAAGGGAACGCAGCTTGTGTGTGTGTGTGTGTGTGTGTGTGTGTGTGTGTGTGTGTGTGTGTGTGTGTGTGTGTGTGTGTGTGTAGATAGACGGATAGACAGACAGACAGATAATAGATGGATGGATGGACAGACGGACGGACGATAGACAGAAAGTTATGTATGTGAATGTGTGCTTCATAAATTATTTACATAATTTTTTTTTTCTCTATAAAATCAAATTTAAAAAAAATGTTTTTTACTTCACCTCAGGAATTTTTACTTCGCATGGGATAGAAAGCAATCGAATCAAGGAACTACAATTATTAAGAGCATTGATTAAAAACACATTTATGCATACTGTTAACCAAATCAAAATTGACACACAATGACAAAAACACTTTTTACGTATGTGGCATTGGCCAGTTTACTGACACACTGACTGGTTTTGAAGCATGAATTAAATGTTTTCGGTGAGTTAATTGCAGACATACACTCATAGACGTCAACGGCGGAAAATGAGGTCAATTAGAGACACTCACTTCCTGATGGCTGAGCTCGACGGCGTAGATGTGACGTAAGCCACCTGTCTGACAGCTGTGAGTCTTCTAGTAGTTGTGGAAAGTGAAATCTGAATCACGTTTAAATATTTTCTCCTGTTGCTTTTGGCTCACTATGGGCTTCTCCCCATTCTTCTCCTTTGACTTTATCAGACTTTATGTCTCCACGTCCCCCCGACTGTCTCATAGACAGTTAAAGATTGCTTCTGAGCGTCTCCTCCTGTCTATACGGTAATTTCTCAACTGTGCGACAGAGTCGCGTTTGGTTATGACGCAATCGTTAGCCTATTTTTACACAAAAGAGCTTCTAGGGGCGATAGGTAATGGAGCCTTTTATTCATTGTCGTGTTTCTTTATAAATAAACAATGGACAAATGGAGTCTTTAAACACCTCAGATGTAAAGTTATTCACTGTCAAAGTGACTCAAAAATGAATGGGAGTCAATGGGATGCTAACAGCAGGTGATGGCTTGGTTAGCAATGGCCGCCCCTATGGGTGGAACGCTTTTCGAGCGCTAGATTGCCCCCTTGGCATTAACTAGGTCAGCCGGAACCGGGAACACTTCCCATAACAGCTGATGTACTCGTTACATAAGAAGAATGGCATCTATGGCATTCTATGATAGATAGATAGATAGATAGATAGATAGATAGATAGATAGATAGATAGATAGATAGATAGATAGATAGATAGATAGATAGATAGATAGATAGATAGATAGATAGATAGATAGATAGATAATCTAATCTAACCTAATTTGGGCTGTTATATTAATGTTCAAGAAAGGGCTCCCTATTTGGTTTACATTTTAGGAAACTTATTTAAAATTAAGTTCATTTAAAGGGGGGGGGGGGTGAAACACTCAGTTTCAGTCAGTGTCATGTCAATCTTGAGTACCTATAGAGTAGCATTGCATCCTGCATATCTCCGAAAAGTCTTTATTTTTTTTATAATTATATAAGAAAGATGCGCTGTTCCGAGTCTTTCCGAAAAAAGCCGAGCGGGTGAGAAGGGTATTCCTGCACAACCGGAGGCTGCAGTTTCAGGACCCCAGTTCTAAGACCCCAATTCTAGGACCCTAGTTTTTTGTGACAGCACCACCTACCGAATTCACCGAATTGAATCACCAAAACACTAATTTAAGATGGACGATGGACACCGATCAGACTGTGAGTACTGATATTCAATCAAGTTTTATTTTATAACTTTTACATGAAACAAAATGTACGTAAGTGAGCTGCTATGAATTAAGAATTCACACGAATTAAGAATTTGTGTGCTAGTTTTATTAATTAGACTACTAGGATGTTCTTGATCGTGGTGTGGCTGAGATTTATTAAATCCTTTTTGATTTTTAATGACTATAATGCATCTAGCCAGCTGCCAGCACATTAATTAAACTTAAAAAGATGACAAAAGCATGTTGTTAAGGGTGTGTGCGATTACCTGTAGCTTACTTTATTAGAGGGAAGACTTGCTGAATACTCATTGTTTTACCATAGTTAAGAATAAAATATTCTTACATAACTGCGCTGACTGCCTGGTTGCACTACAATATTAGTCTGTCTATGATGCATAATGTTTGGCAAGTTCAGCCATTAATACTTTGGCTACGTTCTTATAGCCTGTACTGATATATTTTTGCTGTGAAGGATTAAAAAGTTGAAAATTAATCCTTTAATTTTTTTTAAATAATTTTTCTGTATGAATCTTGCACAAATGTTTTTTTGTTATCCTTGGAGCTGGACTGAAAAGACTGGGCATAACATTGCAGTGATTAATAAATGCATATTTAGCCTCTCCAAACAAATATTATTATATTCCATTCTGCATATCATGTAAATTTCATAATGTAACCGAGATGGCAATGGCTTTTGACGTGTTACCTTTTTTTTTGCTTTTAGGGATTGCCACGCCATCACTGTGGAAATGACTGCGGGATAAAGTCTCAGTGTTTTTTTGTTGTTGTTTGTTTTTGTTTTGCCAAGTATATGCTAATATAGTATCTGTCAATGTCACACATCTTTCAGATGGACATGCCTTTCATTAGAAAGTGGTGGTGTCTTCTTCTGATGGAGTGCTTCAAAATAGGAGGGTTATAACAATATATATTTGTATATTCATCTCTGTAACACCTGCTGGTTTTTATAACTTGTGCAGTTTTTTATTAATTTTTTTACCTACAGTTCATTTTGTGCCTTGGCTCATTTATCAAAATTACCATGTTCACCAGATTAGTATAAGGACTGTCAGTCATCATCCAGCTTAGTAAGATGTGTATATATATATATATATATATATATATATATATATATATATATATATATATATATATATATATATATATATATATATATATATATATATATATATATATATTTCTGTCTGTGCAGCAACTGATGAAAAAGGGGTATTTTTGGTGCTGTTGTTATTGCAAAAATTGCATAAATATATATTCTTCAATCATTCTTGAGTCTTGCCTTGCCTCTCTACAAACTTTAAAATATCTGACTGTAATATAGTGACTGCATATACTGACTCCATCTTTATTTTACCTGATAATGAACTAATTAGTTAAACTTAAGGAGGTTAATCAATATACAGTATAATTCAAGAAATTAAGATTTTTAAGGTACTCAACTTTTTTAAAAAGATTAATATACATTTTTTATTTATATTTTGTGTAAATTAATTTGTTTAAATTTAAAATTGTGCGTCAAAGCAGGTATTACACACTTTGCAATTAACCTCTGATCTATTTTGAATTTAAAAAATCACATAAAATATACCCCTGAGATTAAATATCTTGATACTATGTAGGCTACTAACTAAACCACCTGGGTCGTAGAACTGAGGTCCTGAAACTGCAGCACACCGCTATATCATCCAGTTCTGTAGGTGGCGCTGTCACAAAAAACGAGGGTCCTAGAATTGCGGTCCTGAAACTGGGGTCCTGAAACTGCAGCCTCCGGTTGTGCAGGAATATACTACTGGAGCGGGTGGGGGCGTATCGTGTGAGCGGAGCTAAATAATGACGTGTGCAGCAGCGCGCTGCTATTGTGTTGAGTCGAGTGCGTCGTAAAGCTGTGTCATCCCTAACAGCGGGAAAAAAACTTTATTCAAAATAAAAATATGGCTTTTAATCAGATACACCCATACATCTATGATCCGGAATCAGACCCAGAGGCTGCAGTTGAACAGGAGCAGCAGCAAAAACGACTAGAGCAGGACGTCTGTATGTGGTACAAGTTATACACTAACTATATAATATGCTTAGCGGCTTGTGTTATTTACATATTTATACTTGAATTATATCGTCGTATTTTTGTCTTTGAAGGTGTACATGTGGGAAGTGCAGTTGTGCACGTGTGTTTGTGTGTTTACGCGTGGTTTGTGTAGACAGTAAGCGGAAGGCTAAGTCAGTGTTTACATAGATAGACATGGAATAGAAGCGCATTTGAATGAAGAAGCGTGCTTATTTAGTTCAACATATTTCCCCACTCTTTGTGTATTGTTGTTTGGAGTGCTTTTACAATACACAAACATAAAGTTACACATATAGTGGCCAGCTAAACAAATGTACACGCACTACACATCGCATGCTCCATTGATCAATTAACTATACGTGATCATGTTTGGGCTACTTAATCAGCATAGGCAAAAACACAGACATTTGAAGCAGTCTCACTCACCGTCTGCGGTTCTAACGTTGGGACTGCTCCATCCTTCAGCATTAGGCGATTGGAAAATCCGGCGTCGAGCTGGGCCTTGTTTATGAAACAGTCGGCACCGAAATGCAGCGAACAGATATAAACATTCGCGCAACTCAGTTGCTGATCCGGAAAAGCAAATTACATCCACTGTTGCCTTAACGCGGGGTTTTGGGGGAATCTGTGCAGGACTGTCTTGGTCTGGCAACCAAAAACGCACTTTTTTGGTGACATTGTTATGTGCACATCACCTGGCATCCTACAAGCCAGCGCTTTGATGGGCGTAGGCTGTTACTTTCGCTCTCTCCCTCTCTCTCTCTCTCACGCGCTTCCGGTAGAATTGTCCGTAAGGCCCATACAAGGAAATTCCGCCCCCATTAACGTCAAAGGGGACGCATGATCTCAAAAAACTTGCCGAAACTTATGACTAACCGGAAGTAGTATTTTTGACAAAGAAATACTCCCATCAAAAGTCCACCTTAACTTTTGAAACTTTGTCTATGTTTAGTATGGGATTCCAAGTCTTTAACAGTGTAAAAAGATCAGTATGCATGAAACAGCATTTCACCCCCCCTTTAAGGACGCCTGCCATGCTTGTCACAGTGATCTCCAAAGACATTACCTGAAGTAGGTTTCTCAATGAGACACACAAGGGAAGGTCACAACCTTGTATCACACAAGGGCACACCATCTTCCCACTCTTGGTAACGGCAACACAAGACACATACTGGGTGTTGCGGCAATTTGTCCTTAACTTAAAATCAAACAAGAAATCAAACAGCCACTGAGGCACTTAAAGATCGTTTCTTACGCAGGATACAATAAATCCAATGTCCAGGCTTTCATATCGTTCATGCGGTTTATTTCCATTTGAGCAAGCATACAAACAAAGGGTATCTGCAGCCTCTCTTTCCCTGGTAAAAAAACAACAACCTTTCCCAGTGCCTGCCTGCTCGTCCTAAGTGTAATCACCATAGACAGTAAAAGAAATGGACACAGCGACCCCATTGACGTCTACGGCGAAATAATGAAGTCAACCTAGGGGCACTCACTTCCTGATGGCTGAGCGAACTGCCCAGGCTCAGACTGAGCTTGACGACGTAGATGTGACGTGAGCCTCCGGTCTGACAGCTGTGAGTCTTCTAGTAGATGTGGAAAGCGAAATCTGAATCACGTTGTTTAAATATTTTCTCCCGTTGCTTTTGGCTCACTATGGGCTTCTACCCATTCTTCCCCCTTGACTTTATCAGACTAGTCTCCAGGACATGTCTCCACGTCCCCCCGACTGTCTCATAGACAGTAAAAGATTGCCTGCGAGCGTCTCCTCAGGTCTATACGGTAATTTCTCAACTGTGCGACAGGGTCGCGTTGGTTATGACGCAATCGTTAGCCTATTTTTACAAAAACAGCTTCTGCGGGGCGATAGTGTAAGATACAAGGTAATGGAGCCTTTTATACATTGTCGTGTTTCTTTAGAAATATACAATGGACAAATGGAGTCTTTAAACGCCTCTGATGTAAAGTTATTCACTGTCAAAGTGACTCAAAAATGAATGGGAGTCAATGGGATGCTAACAGCAGGTGATGGCTTGGTTAGCAATGGCAGCCCCTAGGGGTGGAACGCTTTCCGAGCGCTAGATTACCCCCTTGGTAATCACCAATATATCCAAACAGGTGCTCAGCACTATCAAAATAAAAGTCCCAAAAATATGGCCCAAAATGATGAAAATAATAAGTTTAACGTTCTGTATATATATCAATAAAATTATCATGCAAATGTAATTTAATTATTAACTTAATTACAAAACAAGAAAATAGCTCCAACACTGGGCAACATTTGCAGTAAGTGGAAACATCGAGTGATTGGATGATTCAATAGGAGAAACAATAGTAATAAATGAGCAATATGTTTACATTTTAGGCACATTTGTCAGAGCATGACATTGTAAAAGCTGGCTGATAAAATTGTAACCTACCTTCAAAAATGCCAAGGCTGGTGAGGATTCTCAAAAAATTAAAAAAAATTAGCATATCATGAAAAGCTTCTCTAAACGAGCTATTAACCTAATCATCTGAATCAACTAATTAACTCTAAACACCTGCAAAAGATTCCTGAGGCTTTTAATAACTCCCAGCCTGGTTCATTACTCAAAACCGCAATCATGGGTAAGACTGCCGACCTGACTGCTATCCAGAAGACTTACATCATTGACATCCACAAGCGAGAGGGTAAGACACAGAAAGAAATTTCTGAACGAATAGGCTGTTCCGAGAGTGCTGTATCAAGGCACCTCAGTGGGAAGTCTGTGGGAAGGAAAAAGTGTGGCAAAAACGCTGCACACCGAGAAGAGGTGACCGGACCCTGAGGAAGATTGTGGAGAAGGACCGATTCCAGACCTTGGGGGACCTGCGGAAGCAGTGGACTGAGTCTGAGTCATTCGGAAATCAAGGTGCCAGAGTCTGGAGGAAGACTGGGGAGAAGGAAATGCCAAAATGCCTGAAGTCCAGTGTCAAGTAGGGTCAATGTCAAGGGCAGGGTCAATGCAGCTAGCTATCAGGAGATGTTGGAGCACTTCATGCTTCCATCTGCTGAAAAGCTTTATGGAGATGAAGATTTGGTTTTTCAGCACGACCTGGCACCTGCTTACAGTGCCAAAACCACTGGTAAATGGTTTACTGACCATGGTATTACTGTGCTCAATTGGCCTGCGAAAGTTGAGAGACGCAATACCCAACACTCTGGATGAGCTTAAGGCCGCTATCGAAGCATCCTGGGCCTCCATAACACCTCAGCAGTGCCACAGGCTGATCGCCTCCATGCCACGCCGCACTGAAGCATTTCTGGAAAAGGATTCCCGACCAAGTATTGAGTGCATAACTGATCATTATTATTTGATGGTTGACTTTTATTGGTCGGATGAAATATGCAAATTTTTTGAGATGATTTGAGAATTTTGGGTTTTCATGAGCTGTATGCCCAAATCATCAGTATTAAAACAATAAAAGACCTGAAATATTTCAGTTGGTGTACAATGAATCTAAAATATATGATAGTTTAATTTTTATCATTACATTATGAAAAATAATTAACTTTTATCACAATATGCAAATGTTTTGAGAAAGACCTGTATTTCACCATTCTGCTCAGGCCATCACCTTTTGGTGGATACAATGGACTGATCACTACCTCCTCTGCCCCCAGACATTCATGCTTGTCTGTTTTACCAACTGAATTCAGTGCCTCTTCTGTGCTTCAGACTGTCCTAAACAATTCAGGCTGCTCTTGGAAAAAAATGCCACTTGGCCACATAAATATGTGGACAGGAACGTTTTGTTTTGGAACATATAGACAAGTTTAATTGGGTGTTTTACACCACCATAACTCATCCAAGAACACTGTAATAAGACACTGTGGGCTCAAATACAGATACAATTTTCTTGATTTGAGGAAATCCAAAATTTAGGCACAGCGATAGACGGGCATTGTTCTCTCTGGATAGGCTTTCCAGTGCAAGGCAATTCTTCCTTGTTTCTTCAGTAAACCTTTTTGTTTGCATTGCCAGTGAATACTCCTAGTGTGTCAGACTTAGTTGTACACATTAAAAATGCACATAAATAAAACAAATTATTAACTAATGGTGAAATATCACAAGCGCATTATTTGAAAAAATGTGCACTCTTTTCAGCTACATGGGACATGCAATTCATCACATCACATTCATTGCAGATACAATGTAAAGTGTTTGCTCTGGCATTTGTTTTAAATCATTTTGTTCCGTTATTATTGCTCGTTGTCATCTGATGACGACACGCAGAATGTGGCGGTTGGTCTGTGTTGTGTTTGTCCCGCCCCTCCTCCACTGTGATTGGACGGCTGAGTGAAGAGTGACAGTGATGAGTGCTGCATTTTACACAGCCTAAATCCCATTTTTTTAAATGAAGAAATAAAGATTAACTGTGTGTGATATTAAAATCACTCACAATAGACAAACAATGACCATATATTTTGAGTTATATTGACATATATATTGAGTTTGCTCCAGTGCTCTGTGGGTCAGTGTCTGTGTATTTAAGTGTAAGCTTGTTGTGCATGTTTTTTAGTAGAAATCTATTTTGGTCCCTCTACTTCCGTACTCCTCACTGACGCACAGAGATAAAGCGATACAGGAGCTCCACCTCGCCAAGTTTGGCCTAGTAACCGGATGACTCCCACATCTCCCTCTCTCTTTCTCCTGAATCAGACTGAAGTGAGGACATCTTCTTTCTAAGAACTCAGCAGACAGAGAACTGAGCTCCTGCAGGGTGACTGTGGTGCTGTCGCTCTAGTTGGCGTCGTGCCTGAGATTAATGGATGTTTAGGAAAACCTTTAAACTCATTCAGTCTCACCTACAACATCACACCTGAAAAACAGCTTTAAATGTACAGTACAGTAAAAATACAGGGCTTGATGTTACTTGAGAAAGTAGACAGGGTAATTTGGAGTCAAAATTGAAAGTGGAATAAAAAATAAAAAAAAATTCTATTTGATTTTATTTTGAAATATATTTTATTCCTGCACTGTTAAATTTTTTTGAGAAAACTTAAAAGTTGAAGGCAACCAGCTGCAGAATTTTTCTGCATGGATTTAATCCATTTGTTTGAGTTATCTCAACTTTTTTCATGTAAAATAGATGAATTAAACGTAAAAGTTGAATTTGTCATGCTATAACATCATAAGTTGGATTTCTTACAGAGTGTGATCAAAGCTGATTTGTAGTGAATATATATATATATATATATATATATATATATATATATATATATATATATATATATATATATAATCAGACCATTCACCTTTCACACTGCCAGCGAAATACCGTAATATGTGCGCTTTCACACACAACCCGTAACGGTCCCGGGTCGAGTTGACACGTGACATCCAGATGTGACGTATAATGGCGAGCGATCTCATCTTCAGCGCGGATAGTAAGGAGCTCCGTGGTCTCGACTTGCGTCCAGTTTGCACACATTTCTGCTTGTTTAATTTTAGTTTCTTTTGTATACGAACACTCTCTGCGTTTAAAACACAGACTAGCTCTTCTGGCACTGCAGGGTTGTATTATTGAAAAAACAAGCTCTAGGAGTCGCGCGATAACTACGTACACGTTGCGGCATTAGTTTCGGCTTTTGTTCACACAGCGCTCGTCCCGGGTCGAATACCGCAATATTACTAGGTCCCCGACCCGGGTCGAATTCGGTAATCAATCCCGGGACATGGTTGCTTTCACACAGAAGGCGACCCGGCAATGTTCCGGGAATATTGCGTGTCCGACGTGCAGTGTGAAAGGGGCTTGTGTGATAGTCATTATTGTAACCTACATGTGAGGAGGAGGAAGAAATCTCGAAAGGAAGAAGTCATGAAACATACATTTTTATTTAAAAAAAACGCAATGGGAACGTCCTCTGGGTGTGCCATCTTCACCAACCTCTCTCATTCCTCGACTCCTTTGTGGAAGGCTAGCCCTCTCCTTCCCACTAAACCGTGTAGGACCACTTCTGCCCTAATTGGAAAGTCCTACACTCATGGCATGGCTCTTCATAATATGGTCATCCTCCAAGCCTACCAGGTGGATGTTTTGAAGGAAATTATACCAGAAGCAGTCAAAGAGCTGTGCAAGGCCACAGATTTAGCCTTGAGAGCCACAAAACACACTGCTCGTAGGATACACACTGTAACATAGGATGTTCCATGGCGGGTCCAGTCGTCTCTCTTATAGGAAGGAGTTCTTTGGTAGGAGGAGCGACCAGGGTCATCCCCCACCCACCACGATCTGGGGAGCTCGCGATCGCCCTTTCTCTTGCCAGCAACCTCATAGGCGCCTTGACCTGAAGCAGCCCAGCAAATCCTTAACTCCGGCTGCTTTGAGTTGCTCCTGACTAGACTAGGGTTAGGTACCAAAACCCGGTGCTAATATAGTTATTATAGCTAATAATATACAACCGGTATACCGGACCGAATCAGAACGCAGATTTCGGTTCCTAATTTCGGTAGCATCAAACGTGCTTCCGCGCATTGGCTGGCACTGATCCAGAAACACACACACACAGCGCTCGTCACATATCACAAACAATTCAGTGTTTTCAAAACACTCTGATATCTATGGAAGTGGGCAATAACAAAACTTTCAGACAGTTATAATTTGACTGTGTTTTATTCATATCAGATACACATTATAAAGTTACTATATAGTTTGCTCTGTTCTTCTCCGAGTTCACTGGTCACTTACTTTCATGTATTTCGTGAGACGAGGATGAATTTACGTGATGTAAATCTGACAGATGCGATTCTCTGAGGCGCAAACTAACATGGTGATGCCCATCGAGCATTATAGATCAACTAACTTGATCACTATGACAAAACACATTCACTTAGACGTATTTGAAAATCAAAATATCAGATCGCTCATGACATAGGTAACAAGTTTGTGAATATTTTGAATTAAAAAAGAAAAAAACGAAAGAAACCAAAACAGCTGAACTCTGAGCTGTCATTCATTGCTTTTGCGGCTGCTGTGTGTCATGTGATGTGAGCCTGACGCGTTACCATGGGAACAATAAGGCCATGTGTTCTAAGGCAGAGAATATGGTCATATTAATGCAAAATAATGCTGAGCTGAAGCTGGTTTGTAGCAGACCAAGACTACAGACTACTTTGCTGTTATTAGTGCTGTAATATCACTAGTATAAGTGCTGTTATTTAGTGTTAAATTAGGCCTATTGTAGTTGGGTTAGGTGGCTTTAGCTTTTACTGTGAATTTAAGTAAATTGTGTTTTGTATCTATTTATGTATTTAAGTATACTTTAAACTTTTAACAAATTGTTCAATTTAAAGAATTAAAAAAATTCTATAAAAAGCCATTATTTAATGTCATCCACCGTCGTTTTGTGGCTCTTTTAAAAAAAAAAAAAGTATCGGACAACACCGCACAAGTGTTTCTGCCCACCTCTCCATATCCAGCCCTGTCACCTTCGCCACCCAGCACTTTTCGAAGTGCAGAGCTGGCTCGACCTCCACCCCCTCCAGCACTGAAAGAAGGAGACACTTCTTGCTTTCTCCCCTCACATTCGATTGGCTTGCTATCCGCCGCTTATTGCTTAGAAGGAGACACGTTTGGTTTTCTCCATAACTGGTAGGACCTACTTTTTCACTCAAGCCGTGACATCTTCCACTCCTCATCAGGATGCCAAGGGGTCTCCTTCTCGGTTGACGCCTCCCCTCAAGGATCAGCGATAGAAGAGGTCCCTTCATCGGAGATGGAATGCGGCTTATTCAGATTTTACTTCCTGGTTCCCGGAAAAGGAAGGTGGGCTGTGACCCATTCTAGACCTTCGCCATTTGAACTTTTTTTCTCTCTACAAAGGGAAGTTTAAGATGTTAATGTTGAAGGCTATTTGATCTCAGATACGTGCTAGGGACTGGTTCGTAATGATAGACCTGATAGATGCATAGACCCGTCTGGCTCGTTGAGTCATGAATGTCTCGTTAATGGCCAAGACTAAAGCTCTATGCATTTAGGTGCAGGGTGAGGGAGAATGGAGTCAGTCTCCTGCTTTTAGCCCTATTCAGAAATGGTGAGACCAGTACGATCCCCTGTTATTCCCTCTTGAAACCTGTCAGTTGTCCTGGAGGGGTTAAGGGAGGCTCCCTTTGAGCCCTTGGAGTCAGCTCCAGAGTGGATTCTGGCTCTCAAGGTTACCCTTTTGTTGGCCTTAACCTCTTTGAAGCGAGTGGGCGACATACAAGCTCTCTCTGTTAACGCTAATAAGCTTAAATGAAAATAAAGAAATGATAGTGTAGTGAAGTATTTTTTTTGCACACAGTGCCAAAATGAACAATCAATCACTGATTTACAATCATCACTGTCCTCCTCGCGGCTGCAACAACTTGCGCTCTCTTCATTAAGGCTTCAAACAAAAAGGGGACAAAAAGGTCATATTCTCTTTGTGCATATAGATTAATTAGATAAATGAATAGAAACTATACAACTTTAAATTCACACAGCTATAGCCTACCTAGGTTGAGAAGGCCCAACGTCAGCATACCGCCTACAGTATTTTTTTAGAGCTTAGAAAAAAGATGATGCAGCCAATGAGCAGCCAGTGGGGCTGGTTGCAGGACGACTTAACCTCCTCAGACAGTTTTTAATGTTTATCAGACATTAACTACTCAAGATTTTGCTTTAGGGTAATTTTCGGGACAATTAGGGCCAGATTCGGGATTCGGGACAACAGTTTAGATTTCAGGACTGTCCCGAATTTTTTGTACATCTGGTCACCCTAACTAATACCACTAGGGTTAGTTAACATGTAACTACAAATTAATTTGAGTTAGCTGACATAGTTATGACGACGTTGTATAATATATATATATATTCAAGTCAAAAGTCCCTGGGTCAAAGTCAAAAGTTTTGTCAAGGTCTTGAAAGTCTATTCAAGTCCCTGACAAAAGTCTTGTCGCTTATCTATTTTCTAGAAATACCTGATATTAACCTGACTTTTAATTAATTAATTGGTGTTAGAAATAGCTCATATGAAAAGCTAAAACCCTCCCAAATGATGTTTAATGCACTGAAATAAATAATTTTCACGGAAAAAATATTTATCATTTAATCAAGACAGAAAGGTCACATTTTGGCAAGACAAAAGTTTTGTCACCTATACAGAAATGGAACAAATTTACTGCAAATACAAAAATATGTCAGCAAATTAAGTTGTGGTGCTGTGAGATCCAAATGTAATATCTTGTATGACTTCCATGAGCTTGAAGGACTGCATCCATGCGGTTTGGCAAGGATTCATACAATTTATTAATGAAGTCATCAGGAATAGCTAAGAAAGCAGTCTTGCATGCCTCCCAGAGTTCATCAATATTCTTTGGTTTCGTCTTCCATGCGTCCTCTTTCATCCTACCCCACATATGCTCCATGATGTTCATGTCTGGTGACTGGGCTGGCCAATCCTGGAGCATCTTGATCTTCTTCGCCTTGAGGAACTTTGATGTGGAGATGGAAGTATGCAATGGAGCACCGTCCTGCTGCAGAATTTGGCCTCTTTTATGGTTGGGAATATAAGAGGTAGCTAAGATTTCTTGGTATTTTAGACTATTGATGTTGCCTTCCACCCTGCAGATCTCTCGCACACCCCCATACTGGATGTAACCCCAGACCATGATTTTTCCGCCACCAAACTTCACTGTTTTCTGGGTGAATCTTGGATCCATTCTGGCTCCAGTAGGTCTCCTGCAATATTTGCGGCGACTGTGGTGTAATTCAACAGAAGATTCATCTGAAAAATCCACCTTCTGCCACTTTTCCTGCGTCCATCCTTTTAGCTGGCTGTGGGCCTTGGCAAATGCCACACGGTTTTTCAATTGTCTTTTGTTTAGTGCTGGCTTCCGGGCACTGATTCAACCATGGAGGCCATTTCGAGACAGAATCCGACAAACTGTTCTGGTTGACACAGGGACTTCAGGTGACCAGGTCTCGTGGAGCTCTGCTGCAGTGGAAAATGGGCTGGCCTTGGACTTTCGAGCCAACAAACGGTCCTCTTGAGCAGTTGTCTTGCGGGGTCTGCCTGACCTGGGCTTGTCAAAAACGTCTCCAGTCTCTTCAAATCTTTTTTTTATCCTCTGTACTTGACGCTGAGACACATTGAAGGTGTCTGCCACATCAGCAGTGGATCTGGTCTTTAGCCTCTTGATAATCAAAACTTTAGTCTTTGGGTGAATCTTAGGCATGTTTGCAGAGGTCTAGTTGCAGTTGATGTGAAGGTCTAGTGTACTGGGGTTCTTTTTATACACACTTGAGACCTAATTGATCCAATATTAGTCACAGGTGAAGCTCATATGACAAGATGACAACACTTATGTCTTTGCAAAAATTGACTCATTGGGCTTTACCAAGCTGTGAATATTAGAATACTTTTTGAAAGTTTAGTTTTTCACTGAAACATTATCACAAAAGCTGGTGGGATTAAAATGAGCCATTTCTTGTAAAAAAAATCTTGATTGGAAATATATTTCAGCGGCACTTTAGGTCAATTTGTACACAAGCGACAAGACTTTTGTCAGGGACTGTATATATAGGTGCAAAAAAGTATTTAGTCAGCCATCAATTGTGCATGTTCTTCCACTTAAAAAGAGGAGAGATCCTCATTCCAGAAAATCACATCATCTGATTTTTAAGGAATTTATTTGCAAATTATGGTGGAAAATAAGTATTTGGTCAATAACGAAAGTTCCTCTAAATACTTTGTTATTAACCCTTTGCAGGCAATGACAGAGGTCAAACGTTGTCTGTAAGTCGCCACAAGGTTTTTACACACTATTGCTGGTAGTTTGGCCCATTCCTCCATGCAGATCTGCTCTAGAGCAGTGATGTTTTGGGGCTGTCACTGGGCAACAGAGATTTTCAACTCCCTCCAAAGATTTTCCATGGGGTTGAGATCTGAAGACTGGCTAGGCCACTCCAGGACCTTGAAATGCTTCTTACGAAGCCACTCCTTGTTGCCCGGGTGGTGTGTTTGGGATCATTGTCATTCTGAAAGACCCAGCCACGTTTAATCTTCAATGCCCTTGCTGATGGAAGGAGGTTTTTACTCAAAATCTCATGATACATGGGCCTATTCATCCTTTGATTTACACAGATCAGTCGTCCTGGTCCCTTCGCAGAAAAACAGCCCCAAAGCATGATGTTTCCACCCCCATAATTCACAGTAGTTTCTGAGAGTTTTCAATAGCTAATATTAGGTTAGGCTTTAGATTAACTATAAGTAACTTTTGCATTAGAGTTGACATGAAACAGAAGTTGCGATAGTCTTCCCTATTGTGATTATCTGAGTGAAACAAGAACAAATGTAAGCCAGGACTTGATTTTGTCCATGGGGAATTGATTGGATGGTTGTGGTTTGCTATTGGTCAATCTCATGTGAGTGACAGGTTGCTCCACCCTCCCGCCAGTGAACGGGTCATCAGAGAAGAGATGTCGCTGCAAGAGCGAGGGGAAGTTAATTTGATTTAAGATAAAAAAGCACATTAATTAAAAAATAATAATAATAATTATGTGCTTCCATTTTGATTTTATGGTGAATTTGTATAATCGATGAAGTGATTTCCCACAATGCTGTGCTAGTTTCATATGCAGATAATTAGACAACATTCAAATCACTCTCATGTTGCCAATTCTTTTCTTTCTTTCTCTTTCATTCAGTTACAGTTGTAATTTCTGTGCTTTTAAATAGAAAAACAATTTGTAATTTGATCTAACTTCGTAGTAAACAGTTTTTTAGCCTTAAGCATGCTTGTTTGACACAGAATGAATGAGGTTTATGAATGATCACAGGAAATGATCCTCTGAACTGTCTGTTACATTGTTAGATCTAGAAGGTAATTAATGAGTCGATAATGTGAGACAAAGTCTGTCCCACTCATCTTTCTCTCAGTCTTTTTCTGCTTTGTATAAGTGCATAGTCTATTCCCTCTGACCTCAATCAGTGTCCATCTGTCTGTGTTGTGCTGGATTTCTGCTCAGACTTTAATTAGGCCGGTTATCTTGTTAAGACCTATGACAGCATGTGGCACAACATGGCCTCCAGAGAAACACCTAATGTCCACAATCTGATGAGTTTCCTGGACAGGGTGTAAGGTGTGTGTTCATGAAAATCAACAAATCTTTAGACAAAAGTTTTTGTTGTATTTTTTATTATTTTGTATAAATGATCAACACTATCTAAACTTTGCAGAAATACCTGTTGCACATGATCTACTAAATGCCTTCTGTCATCTGATTGATAGTTTATACTTTTTTTAGCAAGTAAAAGGCTTTTTAGTATAATTGTAAAAACATTCACCTTGTCTTTTTTACTGTGAAATCTTTACAGATTTTTATAAAGTAACTGTGAGAATAACTTGTATACATATTGGATCCTACAGGAATGATGCGACACACTTATGTGAGTAAAACGTTTTGCATTGTTACAGATCGATTTGATTATGTGAACGTGTCTGTAATAAAGTTTGTTCATATGGGATGAAGGAACTGGGAACCTGCGAACACTTAAAGAAAATAAATAAACAAAACGAAAAGTAACAACAGCCCCTCACGGACGACTGCCCGCACACACATAACAAAACATAAACAAAACTCAACGTAAAGTCCAGGCCTGGCCCTCTCTCGTCCTTCAATGGTGACGCTCGTCTTTAAATGCCTCCGAGCTCCCTCATGAGAGGACTCGAGACCGGTGTGCCTCGCAGGTGACGCTTATTCTCACTCATGTCCCCAGTCTCACTCGGCCCTCCCATGTCTCTCGCGGGTCAACCTCACCACAGTGTCTAACAGAGCATACCTTAGCATGCTGTCACAGGCTGGAAAATCCTTTATTTGTTGGTTTATTGGGATTTGGGATCAGACTCAGACTTGTATGGGCCAGGACTCGCAAAGCCCAACGTCCCGGGACTAGCCCGTCGGCAGGCCTGTGAATCTTAATAAGTAAAATAACATTAATTTCTTGATCTGCGTTGTTCACACTCTTGACTTGATATTTTAAGGGGGTGCACATGTGTGTGTGTGTTCCACGAATTGACCTCAGACAACAGTATAATTTTTTTTTTAAAGCCAGTTCATGACACCTTTAAAAACTTTCCAAGACTACACAACAACAGTTGTCGAATCTTGGTAGCACATCCAAAACATTTCAAAGAAACTATCATGAAATTGCCACTACAGGTTCTTGAGGCCTTAAGGTTGTTACTGAGCACAGGACAAAATGGATTTAATAGTTGAGCAACGGGGGTGACGGAAGAAAGCAGACTGAGTGGAGGAGGAGGAGAAACGGAGGGGAGGCGGGTGTTAAAGAGACTCTTCTGGATTAAGTCCCTTACAAGCTGTTTGGTGACTGAGTTGGACTAGTACAGGACAAACAGACAGACCTGCAGGAGTCCACACATCAAGACAAATGAGAATGAGCTGACAGCATCGGAACCGTTCCTGTAAGTCTCTGTTAGTAACAGTTGCATTCTGGTTTATGAATGTCATAGATCTGTATATCTATAGCTCAGGCGAGGAGTTGGAGATTATCTGATGTTTAACTAGGCTTATGTGTTTTACTTGAGTGTGTATAACAGTTATGGATGTGTTCCCGTTATGATTATATTTAATGAGCAGTTTATATGTAGGATTGCTATATGTGGGGTCATTCATTATATGGCATTATTTATAACAAGCATTTCTATGAGAACTTCAATATGCCCTTTTCTTCTTGGCAGATTCGATTGTTTAGCTGCTTATTTTCGGAGAGCTCGTGATTTATTCATTTGATCGACAGATGTTAAGTGTTAAAACCCTTCAGGTGCTGTCTATATGAATTGTGTGCAGCTGTTTTTGTTGAGATTATTGAGTTGATGTCTAAAGTATTTGGGCTACTGACACATCAGTTTCTGCTCATATACTGTAAACATTTGCCATGAAAGTCAGAACTGTAGTACTAGTTTTTGTTGGTAATGTTAACACGGGATCTTGTGGTGAGGATTTGGCTGATGAAAGTTGTCGACAACAAGCTATCACAGTTTTGTTGGACATTGTGATTTAAACTGTGTTTAAAGATTGGAGTAGCCATAGTGTACTTCAAATCTTAAAACAATGTTGTTGTTTTTTTTTTTTGTTTTTTTTTAAAAAAAGCTGTACTTAAAAAACTGCAGATGAGTTAATATTAAAAACAAAATGTCAATTAAGTGCTTTTAAAGAGTACACTTTATGACTGTTTCTTAACACACTTAAGTAAATACTTTTTACAAAGTATACTTTGTAATCGCCAAATTAAAAGTTTTACTTTAAAGCACATATTAATTCATATATATATATATATAAATTATTATTATTATTATTATTTAAATAATCTTTTGCGGAGTTTAATACGTTTACATAATTATAATTTTAACTTTCAAATTTTAATTAAAAATATTTTAATTAGAAATATATTTAAACATATGACATACACATTTCAATAGAAATGGCATTAAATATACCTTATTTTACTGTAAATGCTTGTCAGTACATATTAAGTCAAATAAAAAATGAATTATATTTCTAAGACAACAGGAGGTATAATGAAATTACATACAAAGATGAAGAAACTGAAATCCTACTTAAGTATGTAAAGAATAGTCAAGTTCAAATATAATATATTAGGTAACACTTTATTTTACAGTGTCAATTTTGCATGTGTTATATGTGTAGTTACTATAGTACTAACAATAAATTATGCATAATTACTTGCATCTAACCCTAAACCAAATCCTAATCCTAACCCTTTTAGTACATGTTCTTGTTTAACATCACTCAGTACTTAAATGTACCACAGTGTAACAAAGACCCCTTCAAATAAGTGTAACTAACCATAATTTTATTGTAATTAACATGTAATTAAGCATCCGAACATTACATTCAGTTTGCACTTCATTGATATTAGAAAGAAAGATTACACATTTGACTTTTTTAATGTTGTTAGTTGTTACTAAATGACTAAAGCGGTCACTGTTTTTCTCAGCCAGTTGCTGTTCCAGATGGTTCTTTACTGGACACGAGATGGTTGTTCAATACTGTTTTATGTATTCAGCAGACGGTCCATTTAAAACTGAATTGTGTGTCTCTGACTTAAAGCTCTGCCTTCATTCGAACACGACAATCAGGCTAATCAAGTGGATTTAGACTGGAAGATAAACCGAGATGAAGTGAGGATTGAGAGAGACTGGGGAAACGGCTTCACGCTGTTCTCAACTGCTGCCATCTGTCTTGCTTTCTAAGCTTATGACACGCATGATCTTACCGCACACACATGACCTGTGAGAGAGGAGTCTAAAACTCGATGTAATTTAATTAATAAGATATCCTTGCTGTGTATGGGTAGGTAAAGTCATAAGGGCACTTTGGTTTCCTTCTGGTTTCATCAAGCTTGATTGGACAAAATGCATTTTAGACAGTGGGGATGGATGGTCCAGTTCTATTATTTGAATCAGAATATATATGTCATTCAGGGTTAAAAATTCAGAACTGAAGAATTGGCTTCCTTTGAAAATTTCAAGAAGGTACACTCTAAAAAATGCTGGGTTAAAAACAACCCAAGATGGGCTGAAAATGGACTAGCCCAGCAATTGGGTTGTTTTAACCCAACGGTTAAAGGGATAGTTCACTTTAAAATTTCAATGCTGTCATCCTTTACTCACCCTCAAGTTGTTTCAAACCTGTATGAATTTCTTTCTTCAGCTGAGCACAAGGGAAGATATTTTGAAGAATGTCAGTAACCAAACAGTTAACTGGAGCCATTGATTTCCAGAGTTTTTTTTTTTTTCCTACTATGGAAGTCAATGGCTCTAGTTAACTGTTTGGTTACTGACATTCTTCAAAATATCTTCCCTTGTGCTCAGCTGAAGAAAGAAATTCATACAGGTTTGAAACAACTTGAGGGTGAGTAAAGGATGACAGCATTGACATTTTAAAGTGAACTATCCCTTTAAGTTGTTTTAAACCCGCAGTCGGGTTATTTAAAACCAGCGGTTGGGTTAAATGTTGCTTAAGACAACCCAACCGCTGGGTTTAAAACAACCCAATTGCTGGGTTAGTCCATTTTCAACCCAACTTGGGTTGTTTTTAGTCCAGCAGTTTTTAGAGTGTAGATTTGATTTGAATTGGCCACACTCAACATAATGTTTGTTGAATTGGATTAGGAATTGGATTGACAGTATATGACAAATTTACTGTGCGTTTGAATTGGGGAGAGAGCGGGAAAAGAGAGTATGTGATTCCGTACATAATAAAATGTAATTTTGTGGCAAAAAACTGAAATTATTTGTGGTTTTTATCCTATTGTTTAGTATATTTCTTAGCTTGATCAGTGTTATGGGTTTGGATGCTTTTGCTGTTGTCGGTTGTGTAAGGACCTTTGAAATAACTGAAATCATTTGGCGAAGTGATATGGAACTGTGATGCA
Organism: Pseudorasbora parva; assembly: GCF_024679245.1. NCBI lineage: Eukaryota > Metazoa > Chordata > Actinopteri > Cypriniformes > Gobionidae > Pseudorasbora > Pseudorasbora parva. The sequence continues at coordinate 43,587,092 of NC_090178.1, forward strand.
GTCAAGACCAGCCTGAAACTACTTTAGCCATGCATTTCCCTGAAAATAATTGCACACCTTAGAGTGTTCTTCGACCAATCATCTTTAGTCATTCAACAGCCCCGTAGTATAAGTATATGATAACATATTTAGGGCCATTTATTAACAGCTTGCATCAGTGCAAACCCTCTTTTAGTGTTAAAAAACTTCTGTCAGGACACAGTGCTGGAAAAATTAGAGCTGGAAAGGCGTGGAGAGGGTTATTTTTGAGGCTGACCATATTGCATATGTATTTGAGTTTCCCTTTTAGACGCAAAATGTATGAGAGGAGAGTATTTAAATTAATCATGCAAGGTTTGCGCTTGTCAATTTACTGTTTTTTGCAACATTATTTAATGGGTAAAAAAAAAAAAGTCTTAAACCAGGCGCTAATTTGCGCTGCCCTTGGAAGATGGATGTTTTTTGTGGAATTCTGCTCTCATGCTAATTTCCTATTTAGTAAACCTGGCCCTCTGTTTATACTGAAAAAATGAAATAATATATAAATTAAAAAGTACAGCATTTCATAAATTTTTTAATTGTACTTCCATAAATGCAAATACTGCTTTCTGTTTGCTCTGTCAATTCAAACTCGGCAATTGAACTGGACTCTCTCAGTTTGATTTATAAATCGCCTGAACATTGCGATAAATTCATTAGTGAAGCTCAAGCTGTTTTCTGGCCAGTATGAAACTCAGTCCAGCCCCCTTCCTGCCAGCAATCAGTCTAAGCACCTAATTAATCCAATTAATGACAAAGTTCCTCAAGTAGAAGGAGAATCTACTCCACAATCACATGCTAATCCTCTGTAGACCCTTGATGACGACTCTTTTCCTGAGTTATCCTCATTAGGAGAGACTCTGACGTACACACATCCACTTGTGCGGGCGGAAATGTTTGTCCTTTATTAATTCAGTAGCTTCAAACTACTTAAACTGAGCATCCCACACATCCCAAAGTAAAGAGTAGTTAGTTCTTGAGTGGTTATTTAGAGCACTCAGATGGAACAACCTTGAAGCGTTCTTTGGAGATTATAAAAGCTGTTGATGTTACAATACAGGTTCTTCAGATCAGTCTATGGGTTTCTGCGGTTCTTTGAAGCTTCAGTACAGTGACTTGTAGAAGAATTAGAGAATAAAAAGTTATTTGAGGATCTTATAACGGATTTCCTGTGGCATTAGGCAGTCAGACACCTCAGTGATAGCTGGTGGCGTGATTTTTATGAAGAAAAATAGAATAGTATGACTTTACCATGGTAGAAAAATGTTGCTGTGCCATTTATAATGTTGTTCCTTGTGGTTAACAAATTTCAGTTGTTATATCACAGGTCATAGGTCATAAATGTGCACCTAATTGGATTAAATTGTATGTCACTTGTAGTGTCCTTCAAATCTTAAAAAAAGTATATATTTAAAATACTACGTGCAAATAATATATTAGTGAAATAAAAGGCAACTTCAGTGTGCTTAAAGAGAGATGTTTCTTAACAAAATTAATTAAAATATAAAAAAATCACTTTGTAATAATACCAAACTCTCATTACAAACACGACATACACGTTTCAATAAAAAATTACATTAAAGTGTATTTTATTTTCCATACATTCTTGTCAGTAGATTCAACGGTACACTTTTCATATGTCCTAGTTATAATACATATTTGCAGTTGACATAAAGTGAGTGTCTAAAAACATGTAAGTATAAGTTAAGTATATACCTTTAAACTACATTAGTTTAATATATACCCTCTTTAAAAGTATACTAGTGTACTTCTTTTTTGCAAAGTAATAGCTGTAATATGTATGGGAATGTATATAATTATATATATATTTTTTTGATATATATATATTCATACTAAGTACAGACTATTAATGTATTTAACTGCAGACAAAGTCCAACATTTTTCTTTCTTAAAGGATGGCCGATCAGCTCCGTAGAACAGAAAAGGAGAGATTAAATTTCAAGGTTTAAATAAAAAAGATCCTGTCTTGTGAAAACTTAGAATCATCAGGAATGACATTAATTTCTTTCTCCAGTCTTTAGATGAGCTCCTCTGAAGAGACTCTGAAGGATCATTACAGACGGATTACTACATTACTAAATACACATGGTCTCTGAACGGCTGATGACCTTGGAGAGGAGGAGGCTTGAAAAGACACAGTAAGCAGCGAGAGACTGGATTTAGAAGACGAGGACAAATACAAGAACAATCCTGTAAACAGACTAAAGAAGCAGATAGATACAGATCTAGAAGCTATAAACATCAAATAACTGAGGAATATAGTTGAAAACAAACTGTTTGATCAGTCCAGCTATAGTCATTCAACAAAAATGCATCCGATGGGCTTCACAGCAGGACTCATGACGGGTGAACGGATTTCTTCGTTCTACTTCTTCTATGCCATCTGTCTTTCCGTTTGCACTGGGACTGGAATACCAGGCTTGGACTACAACCCTCATCCTCGTTTCATTTGTTCCCCCATTCCGGCTGACGCTGATCCCGGGTGTTTTCCCACAGCCGGTGGCCCAGGTGGCCCCAGTTCCGGACACCATGGCGGACCTAATGGGAACAGCAACGGCTGGTGGGGAATGTCAGAGGAGGCAAAAGCGACAATCCTGCACCTGCGGGAGAGTTTGGTGCAGCAGAAAGAAACCATCCTGGACCAGAGGGAGACTATCCGAGAGCTCACCGCCAAACTGAACCTGTGTGAGGGCTTCAACCGTGGCACGGGGAGCCACGATGACCACTCGCACCACACACCTGCACAGCTGGCTCACCATGCCCACCATGCCTACCCGACAGCCCCTGACACTGCACACCTTGGGTGGGCACCGCCCGATGGGCACCATGGTGGTCATGGAATGGAGCTGGGTCACTATGGGGATGGAGGACTTCCTCATGGGAAAGCCTCGCTGAGCGAGAAGCACTTTGCAGGGGAGATTCCTTCACCCTCGTCTACGCCGGAGCAGATGAGCAGGATGCTTCAGACCCTAAAGGAGCGGCTAGAGAGCCTGCAGGTAGAGTCAAGTCAAATGTATTTATATAGCACTTTATATATTACAGTTTGTTTAAAGCAGCTTCACAGAAACAAATAACATAAAATGTATCAATTATTAAACTTACTGTATTCAATGTCAGCTGTTAAGCAGATTCTCTACAGAAGATCAGATTCAGATTCATTTAGTTTAATATTCAGCTGAATGTGTAGATGTTGGAAAGGGTATCATTCAATCATTCAATTCAGCTATAAAGCAGCTCTATAGCAGACAATTATTCAGCTCAGTTTAGTTTTGACTCATCCAGTAGTCTCAAATCAGTGAAATCGATCATATTTTTTGAATATGAATTATGAATATATAATGAATTATTAATATTTATGCTATGGGGTTTTTGAATGCTTGATTCTGTTGGTTCATTTGGCCAAAGGAAAACTGGTCTCTGACTGAGCCTGGTTTCTCCCAAGATTTTTTCCTCCATTTCTGATAATCACCTGATGGAGTTTGGATTCCTGGCCACTGTCACCTCTGGCTTGCTTAGTTTAATGTTCAGCAATAATATTGATTTCACTGTACTGGTGTGGCCCTTGCTCAGCAAGGCTTTCCCGCGATGATGTCCTCCAATGATGTTCTAAACTTTGACAAATAATAGCTGGATAATATCTAAATAAGTATCCAAATGTGTAACTTTTACACATAAAATCAAGAAACAAGAACACTTCGGAATGTTTGGCTTATGTTTACATTTTCTTATTTTCTGTGTGCTTTTGTTCTCTATAATCCTGTTTTCCATTTGTTGTCATGGTAACTCATTAGTTGATTGATTAGTCCCCACCTGTGCCTTGTTTTCCTCCTCATGCAACTGTTGTAGGTCAGTAAGAGCTATGCAGGTAAACCTCACTCCCCTGATCTCAAGAGGGGCTCTAGCGACTGATGTTAGAGGCTGCGGTGTTTAGCCTCCTTGTTAGAATGCCTGCCTCCCACACCGGAGAAAGCGCTTCGAATACCATTTAGAAGCGGGGCGAGTAGGACCGGTTACTTTTAGTGCCATGACCCAGCCCAAATGGGAGTGATGTTTAGGGGGGTGAGTGTAACTGTCGTTGGCCAGTAAAAGCTGTACATGTAAACCTTACTCCTCTGATCTCAAGAGGCGCTCTAGTGACTGACACTAGGGGCTGCAGTCTTTTAGCGCTCTTTGTTAGAGTGCCTGCCTCCTGGACCAGAGACCACGGATTGAATCCCTCTTGGAATGGATTGAGTACAACCAGTTACACTCACTGTATTTATAGCCCTTAGTTTTATTTGTTTATCCATTCTTATCGTAATATTGTGGTTTACTTTATCTCCTGCCTATTCTGTTTCTCCTGCGTGTTTTGGTTTTTCAGTTATTGTAATTAAAAGATACTGCTGCACCTAGTTCCTGCCTCAATTATTCTTTGCTGCAACCCTTGCTGCCAGAAGAATGGACCAAACATGTGGATCTAGCAGCAGTACCTTTACCCATCACCTCTGAACATCCCACCCCTTGCTCAAGATGGTTATCCCCTAGAAGATTATATGGAGGAGTTCAGCCCCACCACAGTCTCCTTTGTTGCTGCTCCACCTCCACTGACTTCCTTCAGCCCCTCTCCTTCTCCTTTGATGGCTTCACTCAGCTACTTGTATCTGCTACTTGTATTGGGTCCTTGGTCTTCAGTTCCGCCTCGGTGTGAGAATTCCCTAGTTTCACCTCAGGGATCCAAGCCCTGGACTCCACCTCAGCCTGTCTACCCATTGGCTACACCTTGGCTCCATACTCCCTCTGCTCCACCTTGGTCCATCATCCCTCAGTCTCCACAGGGCTTCTTTGTCCCTCCAGCTCTGCCTTTGTCATTCATCACCTTGGTTGTCCCACAGACTCCCAGGTCTCCAGCTACTCCTCATTCCTCCACCCCTTCAGGTCCACCAGGTTCTTTTCTTTCCCTCCAGCTCCACCGTTGTCCTCAGTCCCACTGTGTCTGCCAAGCCCCTCTCTCAACCTCAGTTCCACAAGCCTGTGTTCTGCCTCAGCCCTCCAGTCCATCAGTGAAACCCTGGGTCTTCGACGTCTTGGCTTCTTCGACCTTTAGTAGTCCTCATCTTTGTCTTGTTTTCCTCCTTAGTTACTCTGCCCTCAGTTTTAGTTGTTGTTCGTTTTTTCTCCTTGGTAATATTGTGGTTTACTTAATCTCCTGTGTTTTCCATTCGTGTTTTTGATTTATTGTTATTAAAAGATACTGTTGCACCTAGATCCTCGCCTCTATTAATCATTCCTTTAATCCTTGTTGATACAGACATCTACAGGACATTATCAAAATATGATTTTGATGCTAAAATTAAAAAATGTATCCAAATAACCTACATGTAAAAATAAGCAAATAACTTTATTGCTACTTTAAATTAGTTTAATATTTCATTAAAAATGCTACACATTCAATGTTTCAGGTCAGGGGGCAATTATTAGGAGGAGTAAAAAAAAAAACAAAGTGCATAATTGTATTATTACTACTTCAGAGAAGTCAGTGTTATAACAACAACAAAAAATATACACTCTTAGGGTGCGTTCACACTTGTCATGTTTGGTTCGATTAAAACAAACCCTGGTGCGAATGATCGGTTAGTGCGGTTCATTTGAACATATGTAAACGCTGCCATCCGAACCCTGGAGCGCACCAAACAAGCGGACCGAGACCACTAAAAAGATGGGTCTCGGTCCGCTTCCAAACAAACTCTGGTGCGGTTCGATTGAGATATGAACGCAACACGGACCAAAGACATGTAAATGAACCAAAAACAAGATGTAATGTCATGAGACGCTACAAGTCAGCTGTTTTGACGACACAGAAAGATCGGTGTATGAGTAACGTTAACGTTAGAGGGCAAACGTGGAGCAACGGGGAGGTAAGTGCCTCATCAATATTTGGTCCGACGAGCATGTTTCGAAAATGCTAGAAAAACGCACAAAAAGCATACCTGGTTCTTCTCATCAAAGGACCTGTGTTTGCCATTAGTCGGTACGGACGATGGGACTGCCGTCTCTTTTGCAGCATATCTTCGTTTCTGCATACAACGGAGGAAATCCTGGTCCTGTTTTGAATGTTTTGAAAATTTTATGAGCTCTTCATGAGTTCTCAGCTGTTAAAAATAATGCCATATGTACACGCATAAACTGATGGCGTTTAATCCAGCACACAGCATTGTTTTGAATGTTCGGTAAGCAAGCTCCTACGTCATATAAACCGACCAATCAGGTTGTGATGTCTCCCTATGCCTTTGGTTCGGTAACTCTAGTTTCGCTGTTAAAAATGCCAGTGTGAACGCTGAGCGGACCAGGACTATTTGTTTTGTTTTTTGGTCCGGACCAAACTAACCGAACTACAAGTGTGAATGCACCCTTACTGTTCCTGATCAAAAATGACAGCAAGCAACCAATATGTGACCATTTTTGAACTGCCTGTCAAAGTGAAATGAAACTGATGGGACACTGTTTCTCTCGCTTTCAAACATTGCTGTGGGAGCGTGTTACATTAGGGTAATAGGTGAATTTAAATATTATATGAGGTGAGGTGTTTTGGGCAGTTACCAACATCAGCAGCATATCTGTGCAAGCCTTTGCTTAGACTGCTGTGATTGTGTTTGCAGACAAGAAACACTTCCACCAGCTACGCAAGTTCACTGAAGGACCTCCTACAGAGGAAGATCAACGCTTTAGAGCAACAGATGCAACACCATTCTTCATCGCTAACCAGTGCCAGTCACAGTGACCACGAGGATGATGATGACGGTCACCATAGCGATGATCACGACCACAGCCATCACGAGGACAGCCATGGTGACAGAGACCATGATAGCCATGACGGTCACGATGATCCTCACGATGAGAGCCACCACAGTGATCACCATGACAATGATCACCATGATGACATCAGCCATGACAATGGACACCAAGACAACGGTCACCATGGCAATGAGGTTTCTGAACATGGCTTTGAGGGGTTGTCTTATAAACAGCAGGGTCACAGAGAAGCACAGGGTGGAGTGCACAGCAAACTGGACGCAGTTCTGAGTGAACTGCAGCACAGACTCACTGACACTGGTAAGAGCACGGCAAAGGAACACTCTAGTTACTTCTAATCTTGAGCATTTAGATGACCCTGCTGGAGAATCCAGCTAAATGCAACTCAAGCTTGGCCAGTTTTGATGGACTAGCTGGATGATGAACCTTAGAGACCACCTTGATCAAGGTGATTAGAGTTGGTAGACCACCTTTGATGGGCAGCATGTCAGTTACCATGTTCTAAGCTGATATAACCTATTTTTTTGTTTCGTTTTTCACCTATAATCAGGGTGCCTATAATCAGGGTCCTCTACTTATTCATTTAAAATGAACATTAAAAATACAGAAAAATAGTTGCTTAAAATGAATTAGCTAATTTAAATACATCTTTAATTTTTTTTACAGGTTTACAGGCCCTGTGAGGTATTCCGATAAGCTATTTTAAACACATTTAAGAAATCTATCCTGACAAATTTTATTTATTGTTTTATTTGTTTTCATTCCATCTTAGTCCATTGGCTGGTTGCATAAACTGTTTAGACTAGTCTTAAAAGTTAGGCGCCTAATGTTTTCTTCAAGACTGCATGGTCGTAACTTCCTAAAAACCAGTTAGTTTGCCTAAGATCATTTGAATCCCAAAAGTAATACTTGACTAATAGTTGGTCAACTCGGATTTTAAGTCAATCTTATAAATTGTGGTGTACCGCTTGTTTTGCTGTAGGCTGCTTGCAATGCTGTAAATAAAACCAGTTAACAAGATAATGAAATGAAAATCTGTTTTGGTTAATTATTACACTGACTATGGCTGCGTCCAAAAGCTTACTGCTGACAAAACTGATTTCGAACAGACTTCTGAGGCAGCATAACTCTTTAATGATCTACAGCAAAATAGAGAATGCTTTGGTGAGAACTAAGCAAATGTTTAAAGGTCCACTGAAATCAAAATTTAAGTTTTTTAGCTTTTAGTAAGCCTCAAAGTTATGAATATGCTGGTATGTTGCAAAACTATACAACATTTCCATTTAGGAGATATAAGCATTCAAAATTTACAGTCTCCCACTTTCGTTAAAACGAATCTCAGATTTTGGTGACATCATCGCAGACTTCACTGTCTCGTCAAATCTTGTGTCCAATCAGAATGCTCTCTAGACTCTAAAGCCCGCCCCCTTACACTGCTGAAGCTGAAATCAGACAGTTGTTAACACACATTTACTAATTTCTACATTGTGAAAGGCACATAGCACACTATATATGTGATAGGAAACATTCAGTGTAAATATGCTTTCATTTGAGGCGAATGAAGTCTGTTTTCACGTTTGTTTCACGCACCGCAGCAGCGCACACACCCCAACGGCTCTGGTCTAAATTTAGACTACAGACACGAGAGCGCAGCGTGGATCATATGCGCGAGTCCGCGCAGACAACAAAACATATCGACCCATTTGAACTCTGCACAGAATGCTGCATTTCAAAGCGATATGGAGGAGATTATGATGGTAAACAGTGTTAGAGGAAACTGGCTTTACCAAAAAGAGAAGGTCCGCTCTTGCGCTCTAGTCAAACTGTATATCAACGAAACACTAGTGGCTGTTTCAAAAAAGGGGAGGAGCTGCTAACAGCTGGAGCCGTTTCAGGGGAAATTACGTCAACACATTGAACAATGCGGCGCGTTTCAAGGCACTTCAGTGGGCCACTAATAACTACAACAGTAATTTCTAGCTAGAAATGACATCAGAAGTGGAAAAGATTGGTTAGATCGTTACTCTAATGCAAAACCTGACACTGATTATCAAATCCACAGGTTCTAGAAAGAAGAGCAAATCCACTGAAGCTTTCCAGATCGGCTTCCCACTGCGGACCAACTACATGTATGGCCGTGTGAAGCGCACCCTGCTGCACGAGATCTTCTCCTTCACGCTGTGTTTGTGGATGAAGGCTGGGATCGGGCCTGGACTCGGGACGCCCTTCTCCTACTCTGTTCCAGGCCAGGCCAACGAGCTGGTGCTCATCGAGTGGGGCAACAACCCGATGGAGCTGCTCGTCGATGACAAAGTGAGTGAAAGAGAGCGAGTAAAGAATGAGATGTAGGAGATCTGAAGGATTGTGCACATAATTCCATCAGTCTCTTTTGCTCATCATCATCAAAGCTGCATTTATTTGATAAAAAATACAGTAAAAACAGTCATATTTTGAAATATTATGACCATAGAAACTATGACATTTTTTTCTTTTTTTAGGATTCTTTGATAAATAGAAAGTTCTAAAGGACGGCATTTATAGAAACATAAATCTTTTGTAACATTATATACATTGTACATGCACTTTAATGACATCCCATTCTTAATCTGTAAGGTTTAATATGGAGTTGGCCCACCCTTTGCAGCTATAACAGCTTCAACTCTTCTGGGAAGGCTTTCCACAAGGTTTAGGAGTGTGTTTATGGGGATTATTGACCATTCTTCTTGAAGCTCATGTGTGAGGTCAGGCTCTGATGTTGGATGAGAAGGCGCTGAGGGTTGAGTTCAGGACTCTGTGCAGGCCATTCAAGTTCCTCCACACAAAACTTGCTCATCCACGTGTTTATGGACCTTGCTTTGTGCACTGGTGCGCAGTCATGTTGGAACAGGAAGGGGCCATCTACAAACTGTTCACACAAAGTTGGGAGCATGAAATTGTCCAAAATGTTTTGGTATGCTGAAACATTAAGAGGTAATTTCACTGGAACTAAGGGTCCAAGCCCAGCACCTGAAAAACAACCCCACACCATAATAAACTTTACACTTGGCACAATGCAGTCAGGCAAGTACTGTTCTCCTGGCAAACCCAGACTCGTCCATCGGATTGCCAGACAGAGACGCGTGATTGGTCACTCCAGAAAACACGAAAATCTCCTCTGCTCTAGAGTCCAGTGGTCGTGTGTTTTACTCCACTGCTTCCGATGCTTTGCATTGCCCTTGGTGATGTTAGGCTTGGATGAGCTCCTCGGCCATGGAAACCCATTCCACAAAGCTCTCTATACTCTGTTCTTGAGCTAATCTGAAGACCACACAAAGTTTGGAGGTCTGTCGCTATTGACTCTGCATAAAGTTGGCAATTTCTGCGCACTGCGCACCTCAGCATGCGCTGACCCCACTCTGATTTTACGTGGCATACCACTTTGTTGCTGTTGTTCCCAATTGCTTCCACTTTGTTTTAACACCACTAACACTTGACTGTGGAATATTTAGTTGTGAAAAAATTTCATGAATGGACTTATTGCACAGGTGGCAACCTATCACAGTACACCGCTTGAGTTCACTGAGCTCCTGAGAGCGACCCATTCTTTTTACAAATGTTTGTAGAAGCGTCTGCATGCCTAGTGCTTGATTTTATTCTCCTGTTGCCATGGAAGTGATTGGACACCTGAATGCAATGATTTGGAGGGGTGTCCCAATATTTTTGGCAATATAGTGTGTCTTCACTGACACTTTTGATCAATTCAGTGCATTCTTGCTAAAACACTTACACAAAATGTTGGACGTAGTATAACATTAAATAAAATAATATGTTCCACAGGCCGCATTCACAAGTTTGGAGATTGACAACCACTTAAAAATTGAATTGTCAGTAGAATAGAGGAGTCAACTCATGACATAAAACCATGGCAACTCTCCCTGCTTTGAATAAGAAACATGGATACTAAGAGTTTAAAATATCTGGTGAAGCTGTTTCATTAAAATAAAGTATTAGTGACCAAAATAAAAAAATATATTTTGGGCTTTAACATTCATACAGCTCTCCTGTGATTTCCATTAACCGTCCAGTTAGATGGCTCTGTTAAATATTATTTTATAAAATCTAGGTATTAAATACGAGTCAGAAAATCCTCAGGAATGTCAGCTGATCCAGGAGGATCTTATTTGAATCTTAGAGGATTCTTTTTTTAATCCCACTTGGATCATTGGGTTTAAATCATAAAATAAATTCCAAAAAGGACCCCAGTTCACATTTCTTAAGGATGTAAAAAAAAGAAGAAGAAGACTAATGAAGGACATATGGAGAAATCATTATCGGCCTTTGCTATGTTTCACCTGTTTCACTTGAAACGGGTCTTGTAGCTCGAAACAGAGTCCAGCCCCAGCCATCACGGAAAATAACAACGGCCTATGGGGGAAAATGTCAGCAAAACTAATAAAAATGCCCCCAAAGGCGGCCTCTGTGAAATAAGAGGAGGACAGAAGAAAATATTACTAAGTTTATAATAATGAATGTTTATTAAGAGGATTCTGTGTTTAATAGTGGACATTATCTTGCCTTGGCTTCACAGGCTGTTACTTTACCCCTCTCGCTGAGTGATGGTAAATGGCACCATGTGTGTGTGACGTGGTCAACACGAGACGGCCTGTGGGAGGCCTATCAGGACGGAGTGAAGAGAGGCTCAGGAGAAAACCTCTCCCCCTGGCATCCCATCAAACCTGGCGGGGTCTTCATACTGGGGCAAGAACAGGTAACATGATACAACATTTAATCAGCTCAACTTATATTTCTCCTTTTACACACGCTATTAGATAAACACCAAGAACACATTAGCTACTACATAGCAACACCTTGGCAACCATCCACAACACCCTAGCACAGTGGCAAAATAACTGATACTTAATTAAACTCCTATGAGAAAAAAAGTGCATTCAGTTGTATTGAAAGGGGACTTGAAGTGTGCTTAAAATCTTAGTGTATTTTAAAATCCTGTACTGGCAGACAATATAATATGAATGAAATAAAAGGCCACTTAAGTGCACTTAAAGAGAACACACTTTAATGACTATGTAACACACTTAACTATACTTTTAAGTGCACTTTGTAGTAATGTAGTAACTTTTCGGGTGAATTATCTCTTTAATCACTGAGTAATGTTAATTAACTACATGTACCTACTACATAATTGGAGTTAGGATTTGGTGTTGGGTTATTTGTAATTATGTATGTTGTGTGTTGTTATTACTACAGTAATAGTACAGTACATGTAAGATATGCAACGGAGACTAAAATAAATTTACCAAACATTTTACTTTAAAGTGCATTTTAAATAATAGTTTTAATAATCTTTTATCATGCTTTAACGAAGTACACTTATTTTGAAGTGTTGATTTAACACACACACACGTTTGTTTTTTGTGAAATGTGGGGACATTCCGTAGGCCTAATGGTTTTTATACTGTAGTGTACAAACCATATTTTCTATCCCCCTACACTGCCCCTGCTCCTAAACCTGCCCATCACAGGAAACATTCCGCATTTTTTTTTCTAAAAAAAACTCATCCTGTATGATTTATAAGCCTTTTGAAAAGTGGGGACATGGCCAATGTCCTCATATTTCACCCTCTCCTTGTAATACCTATGTCATTATACACATTTGTGTCCTCATATTACACACACACACACACACACACACACACACGAAATACCTAGTCCTACTTAACTAGGTCAAAAATGCACTCTAAAGTTCCTCTAATTGCATTAAATATAATTTTACATAATACATTTTCATTGAGTTGCAATTACAAATCCATTCATACTTAAGTATATTCTTAAAGTGTATGATTTCTGTAATAAGTGCTCTATTTTAAACAGTACACTATAAGGTGTACTTCTTTCTTACAAGGAAAGTCATATATTGGCAGACTTCATGCTAATGAATAAGCAATGAAGTTGTATTCATGAAGTTTACTTTACGAATAAAGACCTAAGAAGTCGAAGATGGAGCATCTGTTTGGTGTAGCTAATATAATATCACCATTATCTTCCATCCATGTTTTCCCAGGACACACTGGGTGGTCGTTTTGATGCGACGCAGGCGTTTGTTGGAGAAATCTCTGACGTGCAGATGTGGTCTCATGTTCTCACACCACATGACGTCTACAGCCTGGCTTCATGCGGTGGTCACATGACCGGTGACATCATCGCCTGGTCAGAGTCAGTAGTGGAGCTGCATGGCGGGGTCACCAAATATCCCTTTGACCCCTGTCATTGAAGAGGAAAGAATCGCCGGGCAAAAGGACAATCCATTCACAAATCTCAGATGGCAAATATTTTAAAATAAGTTTGTTTTGAAGCATTCTGATGATTTCTCACCTGGTTGCGAAGCAAAATTCATCCATTACCACTTCAAAAACATTGCCTTCTGTTTGCATAAGAAACTTGAATGACCTCCAGGATTTTAATAGGGACCCATTTTTATATTGCTTATGTTTTCTTACTGAACTTTTTCATGTGTATTCTGTAAATGGCACTTCAGTGTCATGCAATGTTTGATGCAAGTATATGACATATTGTCATAACTTGGGATAGAAAACTAAAAATGTAGATGTTTGTGCAACAAATAGAAAACTGAAGAACTCAAGGCTCTACCTGAGCCGTTAGTTAAAAGATGAATTTTCTTGTACTGTAAGAAGAATCTAAAGATACAGCGATACCAAAGAGAAGAGTTACACACCGCTGCAGAGACAGCATTTGATCAGGCCACGTGCACTGCTGTTGTGTTTGTTCAACTGTTTTAGTTTTTTTCTGGTTTTACTGTACTTGTCCAGACATTTGATGTTTTAAGCTTCAGATAAAGTGCAGTAGTTCTAGTTTATTTAATCTACTGTAAATGTGTTATTGATACAAATGAATACAATTTTCCACTAATGTTTGTGCATCTGAATTTATTATGCATTTACTATTTATTTACTTGTTTTCATTTGTTTACAGATTTGAAAGATGAAATGCAATAAAGGGAATACATTTGTTTTGTGAAAAACACTTTAATAACAAATTGATGGTTTCTGAGTAATTCTAAAATCTTTTTGCATAGGAATTTAAATTAAGTTGCTTTTCGTTGCGTTTCCAAACCAAAGTCTTCAGGCCATTCTTCAGTCCTGCAGTATTTATCATCACAAGCCTCTCAGTGAAATGGCAGCCCTGCCTTATGTTGGTTTTCATTGCTATTATTAGAAACTAAGCCAATTAAATAAGCCCTGTGGAAAATAGTCTTGTATTAGAATAGTGTATAGATTCACAACCACTCATAGCATTGATACCAAAAACTGGACCTCAAACGACTTGAATAACCCTAAAACTCTTGATCATATAGTCTTGCAAAAGTTCACACACCCTTTGCATAATCTGTGAATACATTTAACAAAATAAAAGAGATTCCACAAATGCATATTATTTTTATTTAGTACTGTCCTGAAAAGATATTTTACATCAGATGGTTTAATATAGTCCACAAGACTTGAGATCTGGGGAATTTGGACAAGTAAACCCTCAAACCATTCCTGAACCATTTGTGCTTTGTGGCAGGGCACATTATCCTGCTGAAAGAGGACACAGACACCAGAGAATACGTTTCCATGAAAGAGTGTACATGGTCTGCATCAATGCTTAGGTAGGTGGTACATGCCAAAGTAACATCCTCATCCATCAATCAATCAACTTTATTTATATAGCGCTTTTACAATGACGATTGTGTCAAAGCAGCTTCACAGTGTCAAACAGGATAATATTGCGACAAAATTAGATTTGGCTGTACAGTCGTACTGGAGAAAACAGTGATGTTATCAGCTTATTTTAATTTATCATAAAGCGACATTGTTGGCAGTTCAGTATTATAGTTTATAGAATTAATTAAGACCTAATTAATTTTATTTGTATATTTAGTTGAATAACTCAGATCTTATTTTTAGTGTCTCCAACTGAGCAAGCCAAGCCAAAGGCGACAGTGGCAAGGAACCAAAACTCCATCAGGGCATGATGGAGAAAAATAAACCTTGGGAGAAACCAGACTCAGTCGTGTGCCAGTTCTCCTCTGGCCTATTAACACACCGTGTATGATTATTATTCTGGCAACCTTACAGGTCAGAAATCATATTAGATCGGAATATTTGAAATTTCGGGGTATCACACAAGAGACGGGTTTATTTAGGATGGCGCGTCAATTACACAAGAGTATGAATACTTGAAAGATCGGAGTTATTGCGCCGGAAACGGGTTTATTGAGCAGGGACGTGCACAGGATTTTTGAGGGGCAGTTGCTCTGACCTAAAAAAGGGAACCCCCCCCCCACCCCCAACCGAAACCACCCCCCATGATCTGTCCAATTACATATTATTGTTATTGCCATTATCATTATTATTTCAATGCCCCCTAGTGGTATTTATGTTCTGGTCAGGAAAAATATTATAGGTGGGGCTATTTTTTTGCAGGGGGGTCTGGGGGTTTCTCCCCCAAGAATTTTTTTTATTTCGTAGATGTGTTTTCCTGCATTTTGGTGCGTTTGAGGCCATTTCCCTTGCCTATACCAATAAAGAACTTAAACCAGTCAATATCAATAGTCTAATAAAAAAAGACAATATTAATTTAACTGCCATCAACAGTTTATGATCGTCCGTTTGTTATACCTTTCCGACAACTTTAAGTCTCACCCGACAACCGCGACAATCTCCTTCTAGTGCCGCTCATGCAGGCTCAGCCAGGGCGGTTAGAAGGAATTTGGGGGTCCCAAGCAAAATGGACATGGCTAACTTTCTACAGATAAACGGGTAATGATTAAAAAATGTTTGTAAAACTTTAAGAAACCATTTTTTAAACATCTATAAACATTGCATAGATAGACAGACCAAATATTCCTAACACTTTGTTAAGGGTTACTAGTTGGTTTGTAAACTGTCTATAAACATCATCTGTATGGTTATTATGAAGTTGCAACAGATGACTATAATACCTGTTAAATAGTTAATAAACAGTAACAGTAAAACATGTGGGTTGTCCTGATACTGTACTTCAAAATGCAACAGTGTAAAAATTGCCACACCGAATAAAGTAACTGTTCAAGATCCATTGGTAACTTATAAAAATAATATCATATTTGCATAAACTGTTACTACCATATATCCCGACTCTAGCACATTAAGATAAGCTATGAAAAAAATCATGTTCCTCTGCCTCTTTCTGGTTAAATAATGTTTATAATAATAGTTAATGCTATATTAACTATTCCAGGTTATTTATGCATAGCATAAACATAGTTAGTATAGCATGCTATGCCACTTTCATCAAAACCTATTACAAAGCTATAGCAATTTTATGTCATTAAATACGATAAACAGTTATTCTAGAACAGATGTGCGTCTTCTTTATCCATCCGTATTCCATCCGTTCGAAAACAAAGTTGCACTAACTGTTCGTTACAAGCAGCATTTGCCGTCAGTCAGGTAACGTTAGCTAATATAAACATATTTTTGCTAGCCTACCTGCTGCAAAATTACACCATTTTTGTACAAATAAAGCTATTTTATACAGTGTAATTTATCACTTACCACTATCTTGTTTTTTCTCTTTTTTCTTTTCTGGCTTCCTAAAGCATAATTCCGCTTCATGATCGCCGAGGAGGTTTTGTATTTTGCCGGCAGAGATTGCGTGGTTGGGTGGCTGTTGTCAGCGACGACTGAGAGGGCCCCCTTGAGGGGGATTCCGATAACAGTGTCATTGCACTTTACTGCATTGACTATCAAAGGGGCGCTCAAGCAGTTTGTCGTTGCATTTTATTCTTAACCTGTCGCTGTCTTGAGGCCCCAGGCCAGCTCGGTGCCCCAAGCAATTGCTTTACTTTCACTTTCGGACGGGTACCCGAATATGGAAGTGAACGAGGCTTTGCGATTTTTTTTTTTTGTATCTTGGCCTACGTGAAATTCTGCATCCATTGTACGATTTTTTTTATTTATTTTTTTCCACCTCGGAAGGGCAACGTGAGTCGAGAAGGGCATATGGGCAGTTGCCCGGGCAACCTGAGCAACCCCCCTGTGCACGTCCCTGTTATTGAGGATGACGTGCCGGTGAGGCAAATTCAGAGGAGACACCATTTGACACGGACTCAGCAGACACTCCAGGATGAGCTGGTCATGTCCAGACGCAGGTCCACCATCCAATCTGGACACGGCCCGGATTAAGTACTAAGGAGCTAAATCAAGTGTTAGACAGTTCTAGGTTACTACTTTTGGAGCTTTTCTGTCCAATAATTAAAAATCCAGTTTTATCTGAATTAAGTTGCAGGAAATTACTATTCATCCAATTTTTTATATCAGCTATGCATTCCATTAATCTTGTGAATTGATACGTTTCGTCAGGGCGTGAGGAAATATAAAGCTGAGTATCGTCAGCATAACAATGAAAACTAACGCCATGCTTCCTAATGATATCTCCCAGTGGTAGCATATACAGGGTGAAAAGCAACGGTCCTAACAGTGAGCCTTACGGTACCCCATACTGAACTTGTGATCGGTGTGACATCTCTTCATTTACAGCTACAAACTGATAACGGTCAGATAAGTACGATTTAAATCATGCCAATGCAGTTCCACTAACGCCAACATAATTTTTGAGTCTATTCAAAAGAATATTGTGATCGATAGTATCAAATACAGCGCTAAGATCGAGTAACACTAATAGAGAGATACAACCACGATCAGGTGATAGGAGTAAATCATTTGTAACTCTAATTAGAGCAGTCTCAGTACACTCTAAAAAATGCTGGGTTAAAAACAACCCAAGTTGGGTTGAAAATGCACCAACCCAACAATTGAGTTGTTTTAACCCAATGGTTGAGTTGTTTTAACCCAGTGGTTGAGTTGTTTTAACCCAGTGGTTGGGTTAAATGTTGCTTAAGACAACCCAATTGCTGGGTAAGAACAACTCAACCATTGGGTAAAAACAACCCAATTGTTTGGTTGGTGCATTTTCAACCCAACTTGGGTTGTTTTTAACCCAGCATTTTTTAGAGTGTACTATGTACTAAATCCTCACATATAGGATTTCTTTCTAAAAAGGAACATAATTGTGAGGACACTGCCTTTTCTAGTATTTTTGATAGAAACGGTAGATTCGAGATTGGCCTGTAATTGACTAATTCTTTAGGATCAAGTTGCGGTTTTTTAATAAGTGGTTTAATTATAGCCAACTTAAAAGTTTTCGGTACATATCCTAATGTCAAGGATGAATTAATAATAATAAGCAGAGGATCTATGACCTCTGGAAGCATCTCTTTTAGTAGCCTAGTCGGTATAGGGTCAATCACACGTTGTTGATTTAGATGATTTAACTAGTTTAGCCAATTCTTCTCCTCCTATAGTAGTGAATGAGCGTAATGTTTCCTCAGTGACACTACGATGCTCTGTCTGAAGTGATACTGTAGTAGACGGCTGCATGGTTATAATTTTATTCCGAATATTATCAATCTTACCAGTAAAGAAGTTCATACAGTCATTACTGCTGTGCTGTTTACAAGCGCCGGGGAGCAACTATGTCTAAAGTGCTAGTAAAGAGAGAGTCAATAGTTTCTGTTGCAGCATCAAGTTCCTCTTGGCTATCTGTAATGCTGAGGAGATGGAACTGATGAGGAAGATTGGACCCACTTTATATTAGGTCGCCTTAACTACTATGTACTAACATTTTAATTATTAATTTGATACAATGCACTTATTGTGTACATATGTTTTTACATTGTAGTTACATTTTAAAAATACCTGCATGTAATTACATCTGTTAACAAAATTGCTCTAGAAGTTAAAGCTGGTTCTGATAGAAAGGTGTCAGAATACACAGAGCATCACAGTTTGTTGCGTATGGGGCTGCATAGCCACAGACCAGTCAGGGTGCCCATGCTGACCCCGCCAAAAGAGCCAACAATAGGCATGTGAGCATCAGAACTGGACCACAGAACAATGGAAGAAGGTGACCTGGTCTGATGAATCACGTTTTCTTTACATCACTTGGATTGCCAGGTGAATGTGTGTCACTTACCTGGGGAACACATGGCACCAGGATGCACTATGGGAAGAAGACATGCCGGCGGAGGCAGTGTGACGCTTTGGGCAATGTTCTGCTGGGAAACCTTGGGACCTGCCATCCATGTGTCCCACACTTATCAAGACCCACTCATCGCCGTAATCATACTTTAGATCTAATAATGTCACATGGAATTAATGTTGATTCTATTGAATTCTGCAGCAGAGCGATGACATCTCAGATCATTACCTAATTTCATGTATAATTAATTTAGCTGAGGCTGCAAAACCATCCCCTCGCTTCAAATATGGCAGGACTATAACCGGTGCGACTAAAGATTGCTTTGTACAAACCCTTCCGGGTATTCATATGGATTATGCACCAGCACCAGCTTGACCTCATCAGATGAAAGTTACTGCGGATGGGAAAACTTGATGAGACTCGTCGGTATATGAGGTAAAAAAAATAACATAAATACTGTTGTGTTTCTCACAGAAACTGATTGGTTTGTGTCTTAACACATCAATGTGTCGTGAGGAGCAGCAGGGTATTTGTGCACGTTGTCTAAGCATGTTTGTTTTACTCTCATAGAATTGTTACCCATTCACATGATTATATGACTGGCACACAGCAACGGTTGAGTTAAAAATCTTAATTTGTGTTCTACTGAAGAAACAGACACACCTACATGTTGGATGCACTGGGGGTAAGCAGATAAACATCTAATTTTCATTTTTGGGTGAACTAACCCTTTAAGTGAACTTCTAGACTTGATGTGGTGAGGCTGAAACACACTTACAGAACAGACTCTGGCCTGTGTAGCTGTGGTTTGCTGAGTCACATAATAACAAGATTAAGCAGCACTAATCGTTCTAGTTATCAGTCAGGAAATGAGCTAACAAGCTAAAGCAGTGTATGGATGGAAAAACAAAACACCGTCTACCACAGGAAGACTGATATTTACATTACATTAATTAAAAATAGATTTTTGCGTTTGCTTAAAAAAATTAAATATTAATAATAAAACAATTGTTGTGCGTGGTTGTCAAAGTTCCTCTTCAACCTTATAAAGCCTACTGTTTCGTATTTGATAGAATAATTTTTAAGGGCTCAAATGATCAACATTAAAAAAAACCTGTTGCACACAATCACATGCCTTCTGTCATCATCACTGTATTGCATTGCATTTTATGTTTTAAAACTACAGAGCTTTGATCATAAAACTAAGCATTTAAATAACATCTCACTTCAACATTATTATTGAGCTACAACTTGTATTGATGATTTTATAATTAACATGCTATACTGCTATAAAGATGACAAAGCTATCAGAATTTCATCTAACTTTCTGGCCATATTAATATTTCTCTGACTATTATTTAAAATGCCTGACTTTGCAGGGTTATATACAACTGCCAATCACACAAACTGACAACTTAAACAGTTTTAGTGTAACTTTTTGTGTAAATAACATTCATGCAAGTACTTATTGACAACCCTAATATTGTATTTCTCTAAATACACTATTTGCCAAAAGATACACATTGATACAAGTTTAGGGATGTCTGCCTTTACATACAAATGCACTTTTATTACATCCCATTCTTAATCTGTAGTTTAATATGGAGTCGGTCCACCCTTTGCAGCTATAACTGCTTCAACTCTTCTGGGAAAGCTTTCCACAAAGTTTAGAAGTGTGTTTATGGGAATTACTGACCATTCTTCTAGAAGCTCATTTGTGAGGTCAGGCACTGATGTTGGACAAGAAGGTCTGGCTCGCAGTCTCCGCTCTAATTCATCCCAAAGGTGATCTATCGGGTTGAGGTCGGGACTCTGTGCAGGCCAGTCAAGTTCCTCCACACCAAACTTGCTCATTAATCTTTATATCTTTATGGACCTTGCTTTGTGCACTGGTGGGCAGTCATGTTGGAACAGGAAAGGGCCCTCCACAAACTTTTCCTATAAAGTTGGCAGCATGACACTGTCCAAATTGTCTTGGTATGCTGAAGCATTAAGAGTTCCTTTCCCTGGAACAAAGGGGCCAAACTCAAACCCTGGAAAACAACCCACACAATAATCCCCCCTCCACCAAACTTCACACTTGGCACAATGCAGTCAGGCAAGTACCATTCTCCTGGCAACCACCAAACCCAGACTCCTCCATCGGATTGCCAGACAGAGAAGCGTGATTGGTCACTCCAGAGAACACGTTTCCTCTGCTCTAGAGTCCAGTGGCGGCGTGCTTTACTCCACTGCATCTGACGCTTTGCATTGCACTTGGTGATGCAGGGCTTGGATTAGATAGTGGTTGATTTTATACACCTGTGATGTGTGAAGATCACCTGTTATGAAAGTGATTGGACACCTGAATTCAATAATTATTGGGGTGGGTCCCAATATGTTTGGCAATAGTGTTTGTGAGAAAGAGGCTGAATATTAATCACTTATGTTTTGTAGGTTTAACAAGACAAATATTTCCAACATTGTTGGGCAAAATAGGATTTACCAGCTATTAGTAAACACACACACACACAACATGAATGTCTTTTTTGTTTATTAGAGTTGATTGGCACCAGTGTACCATAACTGAGTTTTCATTTTGCTACATGAATTTCTCAACAATCTGTACCATTCTGTGGCCAATCAGAAACAGGGAGGGGGGGAAATAGAAAGAAGAGGAGAAAACGCTTTCATTGGTCCTATCGTATTCACAGACTAGCTGAAAGGCTTTGGCACCTTTGCACTTCTCATCAAGAATGCACAGATTTAGAGTCTCCAAAATGTATTCAAGTCATCAGAGTCATTCTACAGTCTTCATCAGACCACGTCATGCCCAAACTATTCGTTTAAACATAGCTTATATCAAGGAATGTACTGTTGCAGTCAGCAGTTTAATGCCATTTAACACTTGGAGTCTCGTATACGTATGGCCTGTGGGTTAACATACAATACAATGTGAAGCAGGTTCACCTCAAATGATTTGATGTGGATGCTGTATACTGGCATCCTTTACATGTGCAGCAAGGCTTAAACCAGTTAAGAACTGCAGTAATAATTACATACTCATAGAGGGCACTAGAGAGTATATCAGGTTGTCGTTTAGTCAAAACTGTGCTGAACTCTATTAAAGTGCCATCAACATGGATTCTAGCTCCAAACTAATAAATATGTCTTAAAGTCAAAGACATCGATTACTATAGCCAAGCTTTATATTAATCGGGAACAATCACAGAAGTCAAGCAAAATGCACTGCTAAACAATTCTCAGTATTAACCGTTTCATAATTAGTATATTTAAATAGCGTGGTTATTATTTTTAGACTCCAGACGCTATTAGTGTTCCGTATAATCAGCTTTAAAAATATCTATGCAACATTCCTAATCGCTTTGTTTGGATAAAGTATACATTTTAAAAGTTACTAGATGATTTTTGAACTGCAATGCCAATTTGCAGACTTGCCCGCTCACGAGATTTAGAAATACAGAACGCTAATTGTCGCCTTAGACGTGCCTAAAACACTGGCATCAGATTCACCCTTTACAAAAGATGCTTCAATTCAGTACAACATGCAACCCCGATCCTTATTTCTCAAAAAAGAAAAATTGGAAAAACAATAAATAAAAATGCTAGCAAATTGTGTTGTAAACAAACAGAACAACATGTATTTACAAACAGAAAAAGGCAAAATATAAATGTACATTGGAAAAAGCTGCCATGGACTCCTTCAAACTGAACAGCACTGAGTGAGAGGGAGTAACTAGTGTTTCACACAAGCAACAATACAAATACGTCTGGCACATATTTTAGGATCAGGAATGATATAAAACCATCTTTTTCATGTCTTGTTTGTGGGGGATTAAACAGCAGACACGTCTTTCTCTGCTAAAGCAAACACACATTCTGAAAAATCAGACTTCAGCTCCACAATTATTGGCCAATCGAGACCGTTGGCTTATAATGGCACAGAGCGAATCTCACCAAACCTGTCAAGACCATGTCAAATTTCATCCCAAATTCAAAAGAAATTAGGGTAACACTTTACAAAAAGGTCTTATTTGTTATTAGCTAACACAAACTTACAGTGAATAGCATTTATTAATCTTAGTTCATATTTATTAACATTATTTGAAGCTCTGTGTGAACTAACACAAACTACTGAATTTAAATGAACTCATTTTAACGAAGATAAATAAATAAATGCTCTAAAAATACACTGTTCTTTGTTAGGAATAGTTCACCCAAAAAAATTCTGTCATTTACTCACCCTCATGTCGTTCCAAACCCATTCATGAAGACATTTTTTGATGAAATTAAGAGATTTCGGTCCCTCTGTAGACAGCTACGCAACTAGCGCTTTGACACTTAAAGTTCATAAAGAGATCGTAAAATTAAACATTATGAATCAAATGGTTGAGTCCAAATTTTCTGAAGAGACTCTCACTGACAGTCATCAGTGAAAATAGAAGCTCAAACGTGCTGCGTAACACGAGAATGAACCTCATTGGTTCTTGTGAAGCTCAAACGTGATGCGTAACACTAGAATGAACCTCATTGGTTCTTGCTGAAGCTCAAACGTGCTGCGTAACACGAGAATGAACCTCATTGGTTCTTGTGAAGCTCAAACGTGCTGCGTAACACGAGAATGAACCTCATTGGTTCTTGTGAAGCTCAAACGTGCTGCGTAACACGAGAATGAACCTCATTGGTTCTTGTGAAGCTCAAACGTGCTGCGTAACACGAGAATGAACCTCATTGGTTCTTGTGAAGCTCAAACGTGCTGCGTAACACGAGAATGAACCTCATTGGTTCTTGCTGAAGCTCAAACGTGCTGCGTAACACGAGAATGAACCTCATTGGTTCTTGTGAAGCTCAAACGTGCTGCGTAACACGAGAATGAACCTCATTGGTTCTTGCTGAAGCTCAAACGTGCTGCGTAACACGAGAATGAACCTCATTGGTTCTTGTGAAGCTCAAACGTGCTGCGTAACACGAGAATGAACCTCATCGGTTCTTGTGAAGCTCAAACGTGCTGAGTAACACGAGAATGAACCTCATTGGTTCTTGTGAAGCTCAAATGTGCTGCGTAACACGAGAATGAACCTCATTGGTTCTTGTGAAGCTCAAACGTGCTGCTTAACACGAGAATGAACCTCATCGGTTCTTGTGAAGCTCAAACTTGCTGCGTAACACGAGAATGAACCTCATTGGTTCTTGCTGAAGCTTAAACGTGCTGCGTAACACGAGAATGAACCTCATTGGTTCTTGTGAAGCTCAAATGTGCCGCGTAACACGAGAATGAACCTCATTGGTTCTTGTGAAGCTCAAACGTGCTGCGTAACACGAGAATGAACCTCATCGGTTCTTGTGAAGCTCAAACTTGCTGCGTAACACGAGAATGAACCTCATTGGTTCTTGTGAAGCTCAAACGTGCTGCTTAACACGAGAATGAACCTCATCGGTTCTTGTGAAGCTCAAACGTGCTGCGTAACACGAGAATGAACCTCATTGGTTCTTGTGAAGCTCAAACGTGCTGCGTAACACGAGAATGAACCTCATTGGTTCTTGCTGAAGCTCAAACGTGCTGCGTAACACGAGAATGAACCTCATTGGTTCTTGCTGAAGCTCAAACGTGCTGCTTAACACGAGAATGAACCTCATTGGTTCTTGTGAAGCTCAAACGTGCTGCGTAACACGAGAATGAACCTCATTGGTTCTTGTGAAGCTCAAACGTGCTGCGTAACACGAGAATGAACCTCATTGGTTCTTGTGAAGCTCAAATGTGCTGCGTAACACGAGAATGAACCTCATTGGTTCTTGTGAAGCTCAAACGTGCTGCGTAACACGAGAATGAACCTCATTGGTTCTTGCTGAAGCTCAAACGTGCTGCTTAACACGAGAATGAACCTCATTGGTTCTTGTGAAGCTCAAACGTGCTGCGTAACACGAGAATGAACCTCATTGGTTCTTGTGAAGCTCAAACGTGCTGCGTAACACGAGAATGAACCTCATTGGTTCTTGCTGAAGCTCAAACGTGCTGCGTAACACGAGAATGAACCTCATTGGTTCTTGTGGAGCTCAAACGTGCTGCGTAACATGAGAATGAACCTCATTGGTTCTTGCAGAAGCTCAAACGTGCTGCGTAACATGAGAATGAACCTCATTGGTTCTTGCAGAAGCTCAAACGTGCTGCGTAACATGAGAATGAACCTCATTGGTTCTTGTGAAGCTCAAACGTGCTGCGTAACATGAGAATGAACCTCATAGTTTTTCGCATCTCAAGCTTGAGCTTCAGTTTATAATAATACATGTGTGAGTTGATAAATATTTATATGAATAAATAAAAAATTCAATCCGTTTGTCATATAAAGCGATTGTGGCTCTTCAGAAAATTTGGACTAAACTTCTCAATTTCATAAGGATTAGTTTTATGATCTCTATGAACTTTTTGAAGCATCAAAGTGGTCAATGGAGGGTCAGAGAGCTCTCGGATTTCATCGAAAATATCTACATTTGTGTTCCGAACATGAATGAAATACTTACGGGTTTGGAACGACATGAGGGTGAAGACTTAATGACATTTTCATTTTAGGGTGAACTATTCCTTTAACAAATGTGACCTGACTGTAAAATGTTACCAAAATTAGATTTCACTCTGCCAACCACATGGATGCGTTTGGAGGAAAATGTGCTTAGCAATGAAAAAAAGGCAAATAATAAATTAAATTAATAAAAAACTAAATTGTGAAAATTAGTTTTACTTTGTTTTTGCAAAATCTAGTTTTCTTCTTAGTGTGCAATATAATCTGGACATATTTTCATGAGATTCCCCCAAGAACAGTTTGGCAACCCCAGCGGTTGAGTTATCGGTTTAAACCTAGTTTAGTTTAGTTGAAACACTAGTAAGAACATTCAGAAACAGGGCTGTGGGGGACTTTTAAGGCTCTTTTCTTAAAGGAGGAGCTTATTTAAGGATTCACATAAAATGAGATGTGTTTCTACAGATGCTTTGATGGGTCAGTGAAGTTTAATACAGCTGTCATTAGGAAATGACATCACCGGCAGGGTCTATACCATTATTATTCTATATACCAATATATTAGTCTAAAAAAACTGATGGGATATGCTTAACTCAGTCTTGATATGTAGTGTAAATAGCAATGACCTTCATTTACATCTTCATTTATAACATGTAAATAAACTCAAATGAGTAAGAGATAAATAGTGTCAGTTTCGATAAAATAACAAAGACAGGCAGCAGAATAGACCCAGTAAATCAATAGCGGATGAACTAACAAAAGCCTTCAGTGTGAACGTAACTTCCTGCTCATTTCTGCTAAAGGCTCGGTTGAATCTGTCCCTGATGATGGTGGTGATGAAGAATACATCAGGCTGTTTGGTCATCTACCCTGTATGTGTAAGAACTTCACAGTAAAAAGCTGTAAATAGCATGAATGGTGGTCAGAAGCCACCGAACGTGAGAGCGCAGGAAGTTGAAGTGAACGTTGTCAGTGATGAGGTGAGGATGGAGATTAATGTCTAAATGTTATGCTTGTCGGTGAAGGTCTATGGAATGTCAGCGTAATATAGTGTTGGACTACAAACTAGAGTGATAGTGAATAACACTGTGTAGTGTACAAGTGTAGCAGAAGTTATAACATAAGAGATGGGTAATTGTGCGGTCCAGACCACCTAAATCCAAACCAAAGATGATGACGTTCAGGTTTACCCAACGACAACCATCTCTCCGTCAAACCAGCATTACGGATTCTTCTGATGAGACGACAAGAGCTACCTTAATGAAGTATCATTGGTTTCGCAGAGAACGGATGGAGGGTATGGAAGGATGGAGGAGAAATGGAGGATTTCTAAGGTTGCTCTTCTTTTTTCTTTAGGGAAATGCGTTTCTTCCTGGCTGCAAGCATCTCGTAGAAGGGGTCCACGCTCACAGCAGATCTGTAGCAAAAGCAGAAGATCAGGTCATGTCCCATACTCTTATTTGCAGAGCTGGCATATATTTCCTATTTAATCCTGTAAAGCCTACACTATCATATTTGATACACATTTCGAAAGCCTCTAAATCAGGGGTCTCAAACTTGAGACCCGCCAAATGATTTTTTGTGGCCCCCTACTTGACATCAAAGTTTACTGTGAGTGCGGCCTGCACATTTTTCTGAAAATTATCTTCTTGCGGAGTCGTTGCGTGTGCTGCGCTTGCCACGCTTTCATCCTCACTTTGTGTGTGTGAGTGTGTGTGTGAGAGATTGAGAGTCGGCCCTCCCTCATGACAAAGAGCTGGCATATATTTACTATTCAATCCTGTAAACCTACACTATCATATTTGATAGATATTTCTAAGGTCTCTAAGGCCCCATTTACACTGCATGGTTCAAGTGACCCAATTCCGATTTTTTCCTCTCATGTGGCACAGATCGGATATGACATGTGAACGCGTAAGCAGTACAAAAACGCATGAATTCCGGTATCCTCAGATCGGATTCAGGCCTCACTCATATGTGGTAATAAATCCGATATGATTCGGATGCGTGCATTAGCGTGTAGCGTGCATTAGCTGCCATGTAAGCGGTCAAATCGTATATTCCCCAGTAAATGCGAGTCGTACGTCATTGAAAAAAGGATGGAGGCGAATGACGTCAACTCAGGTGGACACAAACTGCGATCCAGTGCTGCCAAGTCCGCAGTTTTCATGCGGCATTGGGCTACTTTAACACAGTTTTGAGTTGCAATTGGGAGGGTTTTGTTGTGAAAACCTGGCAACCCCGTCAAGGGCCCTCCTCTTTTTCTCCGCCTTAAGAGAGAAATGTTTTGCCGACTTTTAAAGATGTGTGGAACAGTGCAGACAGCAAAACATTGTGCAATCATTTTGTCTGCGTCCACTGCATATCACGCTGTTTTACTTCCTTTCACCGGTTAAGAACGTCTTGGGCTGTTTTCCCAGTGTACAGTGTAAATGCAAATATCGGATACGGGACGCTTTTGAATAAATTATGTAAGCGGTTTGTCAAAAAAATCCGATATAGGCACCAAATCGGAATTGTGCATCAAGACCTGCAGTGTAAATGCAGCCTAAATGATCAACAGTATCAAAACTTAGCAGAAAAACCTGTTGCACAATCTATTGCAAGCCTCCTGTCGTCTGGTTGATAGTTTATTAAGCAGCTTTACTTAATTATCAATATATCATGTTTTATAAAAATCATGTTAAAATTTGAGCATCAGGAATGATCCATTGGGTTTGAGGAATGTTTATTTGTTCATCTCTGTTATTGTATTGCATATGTCTTAAATTGATAGATCTTTGATCATGAAACCAAACATTTAAATATCATCTTACTAAAGCATATTATTGGGAGATACAGAGTTACGACTGATATTCATATGATTTTATAGGGATGCACGATATATCAGCAACATATCATTATCGGACGATAAATGTTCATTTTTGATGTTATCGTTATCAATCCGGTAAGAAAATGTGACCAATATATTCAAGCCGTTAGTTCATGTATTATTTCCTTTAGCTGAGACAGATGTGTGGTCCACCATGATGGGTTTGAATTTCTTCATATATTTTTGGGATCACTTCGAAAAGGAAAATACAGTTATGGGCAACATGTGCAATGCAAGTCTGACATATAAGCTACATAAAATTATAAAGAGAACACGACTCGATCGGTGTGTTTCCGCGTGTTTGTTGAGGGAAGAGTGAGTCCACGGAGTTACACCTTCATGCAGGGTTGCCAACTCTCACGCATCTGGCGTGATTCTCACGCTTTCAGGCTCTGTCTCACGCTCTCACTCCGCCCAACTCAATCTCACGCCAAATTGCCAAACCTGCTTTTGATATTGAACAAAGCTATAAGCTTTAATTTTTTTAAATGTGTTTTAATGAAATTCAAACAATAAATAGCGTTTTGGCGCTAATGTGGCATAATGTTAAAGCCAGAGGCGTTGAAAAGCGGAGTTGCATGCTCTCGTCTCCCTGCGGCGCGCGCTGGTCACGTGGCCCATGAGCGCTCAATACTTCTAGCGCTGTGCCAATGAATTTAAATGGCTTAAGCGCATACACAACAGTTTCACCATATAGATGTTTGCTGCAAGTTTTGGTAAACAGTACAGCTTAGTGTTTATTGATTATTAAGTCAGCCATATTTACAGGATCGTTTTATTATGGAGAGTGATAGAGATGCAACATTGTTAACATTAATGTTATTCTTGTATTTAGCCCTCAGGTATTCCTTACTAATAGGTCACACTCATACTCATTAAATTATATTTATTGAATATTTTGAGGAGGTCTTTTGGTACTAAATACTATTTGTGCAACAATTATTTTCAATAAATGACCACTTAAAATATTTTTCTTCTAATATTTGTATTTCTTCTAAAATGTATATTACAATTAGTGTAGTAATTAATATTAAAATGGAGAATTCCAATTCAAAGAGGCAAATTAGAGTCATTTTGTGGCTAAAAAATATTAATGTTTATTTGTAATGCCATTAGGTGCCTTATGGCTCTTTAATAAATATACATGTATCTAATGTAGTTGCTCAAAAATATATTGCAGTCTTTGCATTCTAATAAATATTTAGATATGATGATCAAACACTAGATTTCTTTAAATGTGAAATTTCAAAATCTAAATAACTTGCATCCTAATCTTTTTAATGAATAATGATACTTATATAAGCAGTCACAAGTGAATATTAAGGAATGGCACATATAATTTGACCCAAGAAATCTTTAAACTAGTGCCAAAACAAACATATTATTATGTACAGTATATATACTAGGTATAAACTGATACTGAATCAAGATCAAAAGCATTACCCCCCCCCCCCCCCCCCCCCCGGCCCCCAAAAAATCTCACTCCAACCTGAACTTAAAAGTTGGCAACCCTGCCTTCATGACAGGCACAGTCAAATTTGCAGTGCATTCGCAGCCTTTTGTGCCATTGTAAATTGTAATATTAAATATTTAATCAGATATACACAGAATAAATAATAATCTCATGATATAGGATGCGTTTGGTTGGGTTAATTAATGATTAGTAAAGCGCTTCATTGTACCGATCTTTTGCTTCAGTGCGTGCAGTTCAAACAGAAATGCTCATCCTTAATAACTACTGGGACTGTCATATACTTAACAATGTAATAATGAGAACCTTTGTAATAAAACGTTGTGAATTCTCTGGGTTTAGCTAGTTGCTGTGTTTCAGCGCGATGTTGTGGGAAGAGTGCATCCACAACGCATTCGCGTCATTATAAGCATATGTCCTAATATTAAGTTGATGTAGTATAAACATCTGATTTATCTCATATAGGATGCGTTTCGAGTTAATAACCCGCAGCGTTTCATTGTACAGGCGATCATCTTCAGTTTAAACTCAAACAGGGGAAGACAGGAGTTATAGGCCTTCTGACTACGTAACTTAGTTCACCTGTTGGCTATTTTGTGCAAATATAAGTTGAAATATTACATTTATTTTGTATAAATAACTGATTGTTCTTTTTTTATATGATGCGTTTAGTTGAGTTAATTAAGCTTCTAAGCGCTTCAGTTTACGGTTGTTCAATCTCTTCAGACAAACAGCAACGTTATTTGTAACAATAGACTAATATTTAAAATCTTTAGCCTACTATTTACATGGTATATATTTTGATTTTTTTAAATGCAGCACATATGCAGCATAAGTAATATTGTTCACTGACTTGTTTGCATTTAGGTTTTTTTTGTTGTTGTATTTTTTGTTAGGCAATAGAATTTTAGTTTTTTTACAAATAAGGTCTCATATTTGTTAATGCATTAACTAACATGAACAAACAGAGAGCAATAACCTTTGTTAATGTTAAACAGTCCATTCCCAGTGGATTACCTAATGTTATTACACGGCTCTGTGAAATACTTGATTCTGTGAAATACTTGATTCTGATTGGTCAATCGCCCATTCCAGCGGTATGTTATGTAAGGGATAATGTACACCCAGTCGGTTGTTATCGCAGAATAAACCCAGACAGAGTGATCAGGACCCCGACGCGAAGCGGAGCATCACTCTGAAGGGGTTTATTCTGCGATAACAACCGGCTGGGTGTACATTATCCCGCTTATTACACGGCTACTATTCTCAAAGAAATAATTATTAGACACAAAATATTGTCTTGAGATTAAATATTTTATTAGTTCTTACGCAAAGCTTCCGCGAAGAAAAACAGTTCCAACCTGCTTTAAGCCTTTATCTATTGCTGCTAAATGTTGAAAATGAATGCTGAAAGGGTTAGTTCACCCAAAAATGAAACCAAGCCAATGATTTACTCACCCTCAAGTTATCGTAGGTGTATATGACATTCTTCTGTCAGACAAATACAATCGGAGTTATATTTAAAAAGTCCAGGCTAACATTAATCCAAGCAGTAGCCTAGTAGTTGTGTTTGAAGTCCATATAAAAATGCAGCTGTCCGTCAAATAACGTGCTCCACACGACTCCGATGGGTTAATAGAGCCTTCTGATTCGAATCGATGCGTTTGTGTAAGAAAAATATCTATATTAAAAACATTATAAAGGAAACCTGCCTTGAAGTCTTCCATTGTAACCCACGGCTGTTAAAGCCACAAGATGGCGCCAGCGTTAAGCATAGAAGTAGTACCGGTCAAGATAACTCGAAGTACCCGTATGAGCGGGTGTTATCTGGAAATAACGTACCGCTGGAATGCGCGATTGACCAATCAGAATCAAGTATTTCACAGAGCCGTGTAATAATACCAGATAACACCCGCTCATACGGGTACTACGAGTTACCTTGACCGGTACTACTTCTATGCTTAACGCTGGCGCCATCTTGTGGCTTTAACAGCCGTGGGTTACAATGGAAGACTTCAAGGCAGGTTTCCTTTATAATGTTTTTAATATAGATATTTTTCTTACACAAACGCATCGATTCGAATCAGAAGGCTCTATTAACCCATCGGAGTCGTGTGGAGCACGTTATTTGACGGACAGCTGCATTTTTATATGGACTTCAAACACAACTACTAGGCTACTGCTTGGATTAACGTTAGCCTGGACTTTTTAAATATAACTCTGATTGTATTTGTCTGAAAGAAGAATGTCATATACACCTATGATAACTTGAGGGTGAGTAAATCATAGGCTTGGTTTCATTTTTGGGTGAACTAACCCTTTCAGCATTCATTTTCAACATTTAGCAAGAGTATATGGCAAACCTTCAGCAATAGATAAAGGCTTAAAGCACTGTTTTTCTTTGCGGAAGCTTTGCATGAGATCTAATAAAATATTTAATCTCAAGACAATATTTTGTGTCTAATAATTATTTATTTGAGACTAGTAGCCGTGTAATAAGCGGGATAATGTACACACAGCCAGTTGTTATCGCAGAATAAACCCCTTCAGAGGGATGCAAGACCTGATCACTCTGTCTGGGTTTATTCTGCGATAACAACCGGCTGGGTGTACATTATCCTTTACTTAGCAGACACAACTTTGGATCTGAAAATGTTGAGATTAACATGAAATAAGATAAATAAATCCAGTAGAAGTATTGTTCATTCATTGTTGGTTAACTAATGCTAACGAAAAAAATCAAACCTCATTGTAAAAGTGTTAAAAAAAATGAAATAAAGTGAGTTGGCCAGAGGAGTGTAAAATTAATTTGAAACATTAAATAATCTAACACTGGTTCAAACTAGGCTACTGTACTTTATAGGTTTGATTCACGTTGAAGTGTTTGGGACATGGCTTTTAATGATGAGCCTTTTGTTTTTGTAATCAGGATTTCAAAGTTTATCAAAAGTTTTAGATTTATCGGCTTTCAAATATAAAGAATTATCGTATATCGGCCAAAATGTTCATATCGGTGCATAGATTTTATGCAAGTATCTGCTATACTATAAACATCTCATTGATTTACATTACAAGCTATGTAAATAATTTGCATCTGCAAAAAATTTCATATTTTTCTCAGTTTGGGTCTCTAAATAAATAGTTTCTTCCCTCCTCGAGTATGAGCTGCATATTCTTACAATATCATACCATATAAGAGCCATAAAAGACACTCAAAACAAACAACACATTTTTATTTTGGATCTTTTATAGATTTTGTCTAAAGGTTTAATACATTATTCCATTTAAAAAATAGATTTTTCTGTCTATTGTTTTACAAGGCTAGACATAATGTTGGGGAGGGACATTATAAGAGCAAAATTTACATTTCAAATATTTGTTTCAGTTATTTTTAGTGCCCTGGGGAATTCACTATCATATACACAGCTATTCCCATCAGGAAATGCAAATATACTTCAGATACGCAAATATTTGTCGGAGGCTGATAAAAACTTGCACTGTCATGTGAATAATTTCGGTGAAAACATTTTCATTTGACCCTCTTTGTCAGGGCGCTCGTGGTGGTAATAGTTCTTTACTCTTTTGAACGCCTTGCACTCTGAGATCTTCATAAATCCCTTGAGGATCTTCATTCAGCTGTCAGTGTTTACTCACTTGATGCTGTGTATCCATTCGTCCTTTTCCTCTGGGGTGGGAGCTGAGATCCGGTACACCATATGGTTTCCCTCCACCACACGTCCGTCAGCCTCGGTCTTACACGCTTTAATCAGCTGCCCGCGGTTATTAGGGATGTACAGCTCAAAACAGTTCTGCACACAAAAAGTAACACCATAAACAAACAAAGCCCACAAACCGTTTTTGATATACTGCCCAGCCCTAAAGATAAATACAAAAATCTGTAGTTGATCTATGAGAAGTCTCATGGAAACTGTTATACATGATTAGCTGTGTTTGGCTTACTGGCTTTCTGGGATCTTCGACCTCTCGAATGCTCAGGTTCTCCAATGGGATGATGCCCCTGGGCTCCTTGTCCTAAAGACACACACACACTCAGTAAACATATACTGCCATTCAAAAGTTTGATTTATGCAAAATATAAATATTTTGTAACATTATAAATGTCTTTACTACTTTTGGGACTTTTGATCAATTTATGCTAATTGTATAAAGTACAAACAATTATTACATGGCTATTATTACATGGACATTAGCAGCCTGTGGTCAAATAATTTTGACAATGAGCTGTATAATTGACAGTTGTCCAATTAATTATCCTGCTTAATAAATGGCTAATTTTCAGGTAAATAATTTGACTTGTTATATACAGCCATTACACAAAATTCTTTTAAACAAAGGTATTTTAAAGGAATTTGACTGACTTACTGTTGTGTACTCAAAGTAATAGAGGCAGTTATCTGTCAGAATGAACCACCGTCTCTTCCATGTTTTCACACGACCTCCTGTGGAAGATTAGAATGGAAATCTAGATTACACTAGATTAGAGATGCAAGACGGGCTTTTTAAATGACAAATTAAGAATTTCCAAATGAAACTGCACAGACACAGCAAGAAAAATCTACACGCGATATTAGTAGAGTGAAAACCCGGAAAAACCCAAATAAATTCAGACTCTACAGATTGGTAAGTGATGTTGGCTAGTGCAAAAATCTTCAACAACATGCTAGTGTGTTTTGAGTGGTTGCCTGCTTATAATGCCACTTTTGTGTTTTGGTTGGTTGCTTGGTGGTTGTTTAAAGGTAAGGATGCACTGATATGAACATTTTGGCTGATACACTGATAACTTAGCCTGACAAGCCAGACCCACATCAAGATGTTTGGTCTGGAAACTCACCATAGACAGGGCTCAGTCCAAGGGGCGGGATAAACGGTTGTCTTTCATACTCCCTCTGCACACGATAGGATAGCGCTACAACCAACCAGAGCAACGAGTGAAGCAGAGCTCGCTGACAGATTAAACATTCGCCGTATCTGGTCGGCTAAACTCCGAACACATCTTCCCTTTTTAAGAATGACTTCAGTGCCATTCTTTGTTCTTTTCTCCAGGGTTCTTGCAGGTTTCAGTAAGTTAAATTTAAGACCTTTTTAAGACCTTTTAAGACCATTATGAGCAGTGTTGGGGGTAACGCGTTACAAGTAACGTGCGTTACGTAATAATATTACTTTTCTGGAGTAACGAGTAAAGTAACTCATTACTTTATAAATTTACACATTAATATTTGAGTTACTTTTTTTAAAAAGTAATGCGAGTTATTTTTTAGTTTTATTAATTTTGCATTCAAAATTTTTTTAAATAGGCTTTTTAATTAAAATGAACGTTGTCGTAGAATCACGCACTCACGTGCGCGGGAACAAACTAGTCAGTCAGAAACGAAGATGGCAGGCCAGAGCTGTACATTACTGCGATGGAAGTATTCTCATTATTTTGAAATCGTAAAAGAAAAGGAGAAGGGAATAATCTTTAAGTGTAGATTATGTGCAGGTGAAAAGCTTTTGTCAACTGCTAAAAACACCACTTCAAATTAAAAAAAACACCTGCATGCAAAGCACAGCACTACACAGCTGGAAGCGAGAGAGCCGAATGATTCCTGCACCCCGCCTCAAGCTAAACAACAAAAACTTGATTTCAGTTCGCCAGGTAAAACAATTAGTTCCACTGAACTGAACAAATTGGTTGGTGCTTTTATTGTTGAGGAGATGCAGCCACTATGAGTGAAATTTACGACCAACACGACGCATTACTAAAAGCATTATAAATGATCTCAGAAACTCTCAAACATTCTATTTTTATTGATTCAGTTATAGAAACATTAAATAAACTCAAAATACGTATGAATGATAGATGACAGAACTTGGCATGCATATTCCCTCCACAAAACTAGTACAGACAACCTAACCTTACACATGTCTGAGTTCATCCCCTTTAGCATATAAAGAGTCCGATACGTATTATTGAATGCGTTACGGGGGAAAAAACGCAAAACAAGACAAAGTGACGTCTAGTGAGGATGGTTTGTTTGTCGTGAGGAGATATTGTTCATCCACTCCTGCCATCGCATAGAGAGGAGAGTTTCCCCTCCTTATCAAGCGGGATCGAGACAGAGCGATTCAAAGTGTCAGTTTGATGCTTTGCTAGCGATACTGGAGCCACATATTAAAAAGAAGACCACTAATTTCCGTGAATCAATTGATCCCGAACATCTGGCAGTATGTCTATGGATCCGATCACACACACACACACAGAGCTTTACAGAGACTTGATGTGCTATAATTATAACTGTGATATAATAATATTATTTGTGGTATTTTTGCTAGAATAATATTTTACGCACTTCAAAAAATAAATTCGACCTCACGTTATGTCAATAACGCTTGCACACTGCCTCCGAAACTTTCGTCCGTCAAAAAAAAATTCGGAACAGGTTCGATTTTCTGCGTTTTCGCATCCGTAAAAACGCATTTTGAGAGACGTTTTGACAACTCAGAGCCACCATACATATTATTCTAGCAAAAATACAACAAATGTGTGTTTGTGTGTTTGTGTGTGTGTGTGTGTGTGTGTGTGTGTGTGTGAGAGATCGGATCTATAGACATACTGCCAGGTGTTCGGGATCAATTGATTCACGGTAATTATTGGTCTTATTTTAAATATGTGTCTCCAGTATCGTTAGCAAAGCATCAAACTGAGCCACTGACACGTACTGCAACTTTGAATCGGTCGGTCTGGATAATCCCGCTTGATAGGGAAACTCTCCTCTCTACGCGATCACAGGAGTAGATGAACCCAATATCTCCTCAGGACAAACAAATCATCCTCACTAGACGTCACTTTGTCTTGTTTTGCGTTTTTGTTATGTAACGCATTCATTAATAAGCATCTGCATTAATAAGCATTAATAAGCGTGACGAATTTTTCGGATCACGAATATGAAAAAACGCATGCGAAAATATTGGACTCAGTGTGCAAAGACCCATGTTCTTTGAAAACGCGCGTAGACAAGTGCAGACCAGACAAAACAACCAACCTATGATAGTGGCGGATCTACGGTTGGGCCTGAGATTGACAGCGGCCCACCCAGTCAGATCAAATACATCAGAATACATTACGTGTAACCCTATTAGAATGCGAGTGTTGGCGCCAGCATATTAAAGCGCTATTTGACCGTAAATCCTCAACCTTTTGCACGCTTAAAAAAAATCCTAAAAGACAAATAGCGCTTTTTGCCAAAATATGGTTTATTACGGTAATTTCTTGCTTTCCGTTCGCCAATCGCTGCTTTCTGAAAAGCTGAAGGAAAAGTGTAAGGAGTAAAAATGCATGAAGCAGTCGGGTAAAGAAAACTAAAAGGTTGTGTTTCTGAACGGAAGTAAAAGTTTTAAGACTTTGGTAAATTAAATTTAAGACCTAGGATGAAAATCAGGGCGTTTTTAAGACTTTTTAAGGCCTTAAATTTAACTTTCTGAATGTTAGACTTTTTAAGACCCCGCGGGAACCTTGTTTCTCAGAGAAAAGCTTAACTCCAAGTCTTCCAGAATCGCAGTCAAAGCTGATTCGAAAAACTGCCGCCGTTTGCCAGTTTCTGTGTTTACTAGAAGCACGCAAACGCAACTCGGCCGTCGTCATTATGGCCCCGCCTGCCGACTCTATACATGATGTGATTGGCCCGAACAGATTGTGAGGAATACAGCTCAGAAGGGTATTGAGAGTTCCTAGACGACACTTGTGGGCAGATTAAATTTGCTGCCGCTAGGGTGCGTCTAGATTTCTAGGCTACTGATAACTAATATGTTGGCCGCTCTAAATCCATTTTTTATAGGATTTTTGAGAGCTATGGAATCAGCAGAGTTGACGACTTTTAACACACCATGCGCCTTAGCACTTGCTGACCCCTCTCTGCGCCTTTCCGTGGCCTTCTGCTTCATGGCTGAGTTGCTGCTATTCCTAAACACTTCCACTTTCCAAAAATACTACTTAAAGTTGACCATGGAATATCTAACAGGATTGCAATTTCGCAAACTGACTAATTGCCAAAGTGGCCTTATATCACAGTACCACACTTGAATTCACATCAGAACAATCTTTTCACAAATTCTGTAAATTTCAATCTTTTCACAAATTCTTTTCACAAATTCAGGCATATTTTATACACCTGCGGCAATGGGTCTGATTGATGCTCCTCAATTTAAGGTGTGTCCCAAAACTTTTGTCCATACATGCTGCGTCCCACGCACTTGCAAACTTCCCTAAGCACTTCCCCTCAGGAGCCGCCATTTTGAAGTGCGTTCCACTTCGTGAAGTGGAAGAAGGAGGTTTATATTGACAGACACTCACTCCCCACTTTTGCCTGCGGAGTGAGTCTACTTCATGTGTATACTTCAAGCAGCTTCATATACCACAATGCAACACAAATGTGATGTCACACCTATGTACATATAGAATGCTGCATTAAGCTATTTCGTAAAGGAAAAAATAAATCAATAAATCAACTCAATAGGGGATTCCAATTGATCAAGTGCTTAAGAGGCTCCAGTTCAGTCCATTGCAAGGCTTCTGCCAGGGCACTCATGCAGTGTAAGCAAAGACGCACATTCGAGTGAACGAGACGGAGGGAAGTTAGCAAGTGAAGAGCATAATAAAAAATGAACTGGAACGCAGCATTAGTGTATGTGAGAGAAAGTGTCAATTTTCAGGTCTATGGGATTCATAAAAAGCCTTGTTTGCTGAAATTGCATCACTTTGGGAGTTTAATACACACCCCAAGATCACTGGTTTGAAACAAATAATTTGCAACGTTTCGAAGCAATGCTTCAAAATTACCCATCACTACTGATCACGTAGTAAACTAACAGTACACCTCTCGGCAACAACAAATGATTGGAGGAATCTGAAGCACAAACACTACAATATAATGATGCTGTCTGTACTCTAATAATATCATTCTGCACTAATCTAAGTGGTCCTTCTCTACGAGTTGTTCTAGTAAGGCAAAAGAGGCTGTACGTACCTCCTGAAGGGTGAACAGCACCAGCAGCAGAGGAGAAATCACAGGTCAAGCAGAGCAGGAGCCAGAAGAGATCGGAAAAAGGGAATGGGGGGACGGGTCACAGGAAACAGAAAGACAGAGGAGAAAGAGACACAGGGAGAGGGAGAAAGATTCAAAAGCTTTTAGTGCTTGAGAGATCACAGAGCTCGCCATGCAGAAAGAAAGTAAATCTTCGAAAGTGCCAAACACATTAGAAGTGATGTTTCGCTTGGGGTTTTCTTTTAGGAGAAAAAAAAAAAGTGCAAAGCGCAGCAATGAAACAGAATATCATGCAATGGCAACGATGAAAAACTCTGGTTAAACAGAAACTCTCCTGGCGCACATCAGGAGGGACTCACCCAGTTTGAGGAGCCAGCCTTCTCTGTCAGGGTTGAAGAAAGTGTGCGTCAGGTCATTCCCATCATCCTCAGGGATCTTAAAAGGCTCGTTCTTAATGCTGTCATACAGATTCTGTGGGAACACTCACATTGTTTATAACAACATTCAATGTGAAGGTTTATTATAAAAAATAAAAAAAGCCTTGAAACAATCACAGGTCGTTCACACGGACAGCAATTTGGAGCAACATAGAGACCTGAAGCAGGCCCTATGAAATGGTTAAATAACATTTTAGTAATTAGTAACAATTTAATACAACTTTTACAATATATGGGCCCCATTTTTCAGAAATTCTGGGTTGTCAATTTTAATTTGGCTGGATTTATGATTTTATACAAATGTATCAAAAACAGTGGTAATCAAATGAAGGTAAAAGCATTCATTAATCTTTTAAAAAGTAATCAAATGAAAAATTTACAAATACCCCCCCAAATGCTGCACAAAGGAGGATTAACGTTAAAATGTCGATATTCCTTACAATAAAGTTAATACATTTTATTAATAATATTATTATAACTTTAAAAAGTACATTCACACAGAGACACGTACTTCATATTTCAATAGCAGTCTTTTTGCAGTTTAATATTCACAGACACTGGTCCATATCACGATTTGAATAACTGTACCACCTTACTTTTAAATGTACATTTATGCATTTAGCAGAGGCTTTTTCCAAAGCAATTTACAAGAGGAACACAAGCAATACTATTTGTATGCCTAGGCTTATTTGACAACTATACATTAGGAAGTAATCTAGACAAGAAAAAAACAAGAGAAGACTTTTAAATGTGTCAACTGTGACATTTTGTGTTATACTATAAATAACATTTTTATGAATGGATTCTGTGATTCGGTCCATTTCCACATTACAAAAATCATAGGGCCCTGCTCAAGTCTTATAGTGAATAAATAAATAAATAATCAATAAATAAGTCAATAGTACAAAAAATTACACAGTTCACCCTTAAAACGTGGATAGAATTTGTATAACAAAATACTATCACCCAAGACATAATGACGTTCACACTCACTCTGAGCAGGTCCTCTGGTAAATCTCCCCCATCATTGATGCCTCTGTTCATGGTGATGAATCGCTCCACCGTGGGCTTGTCCCGCACATTAGGGTTGTGCAGACTAGTGTTCAACATGATGATGGAAAACGACAGCACATAACAGGTGTCTGTGGGGAGAAGACAGAGTTTAAGGACTGAGAGACTTGACACATCTGTATAAACTAAACTAAATACTCCTGAACTGCAGCAGCAATAGTGTTTGACAAGTACTGAGATGTTCTTAGTGTGTCAATGTTCATATCTTAAAGGGATAGTTCAACCAAAAAGGAAAATTACCCCATGATTTACTCACTCTCAAGTCATCCTAGGTGTATATAGCATTCTTCTTTCAGATGAATACAATTAGTTATAGGGAGTGAATGGCAGCCCAAAATTTGAAGCCCAAAAAAGTTCATCCATCCATTATAAACATACTCCACACGGGTTATTAAAGGCCTTCTGAAGAGAAGCAATGGGTTTGTGTATGAAAAATAACCATATTTAACACGTTATAATGTAAAATATCTAGCTTACGGCAGACCGCCTTCCTTATTCAACTAACGAAGAAAGTGTAACGCCTCTCTGCATCCGATGTCATACATTTTAGTTATGCTTTTTTCATAAGTTGAATGTTCACTGTCATTATAAAGCTTGAATTAGCCAGGACATTTTTAATTTAACTTCGATTTTATTTGTCTGAAAGAACAATGTCATATACACCTATGATGGCTTGAGGATGAGTAAATCATGGGCTAATTTTCATTTTTGGGTGAACTATCCCTTTAAATCAGCAGTCTAACCAGACACACTTACTCAATTATGACTAAATTGAGCATCTTAGAATCAAAACTATGAAATAACACAAATGGGAACTATGTTGTGATCAAAAACATGTGAAACTGCTAGTGTACATGTTAGATGAAAACCTCAGGAGCTGTGTGTGTGTTCATGTTTTTCTATCCTGTTGGGGACTTCAACCCGAATGCACACTGACTCATGGGGACTGTGTCACCGCAGGGACCTAAACTGAGTTCCCCATGAGCAAACAAGCTTAGAAGTCATACAGAATGAGTTTTTTCTTTTTTTGTGGAAAAGGCAAAAATGCAGAAATGTTTGTGATGGATAGGTTTAGAGGTAGGATTAGTGTAAGGGGAGAGAATATACATTTTGTACAGTATAAACACCATTACATCTATGGAGAGTCCCCAAGATGGTGAACCAGACGTGTGTGTGTGTGTGTGTGTGTGTGTGTGTGTGTGAGTGTGTGTGCGTCACCTGTGCTCTGGAAGACTCCAGGATTGCAGTGACAGTATCTCTGTGCAAAGGCCTCCATCATCCTGTCGATTTTCTGAGCCTCACCTGGCAAGCGGAAACTCCACAGAAACTGCCTGCAGTGAGCAGAAATAGACAGACGCATCATGAACACAAGCACAACACATAACTCTGTGAATACTTGAAACCGTTTTGTATACAAAAACACCCACAACTAAATTATCAAGAAGTTGCTGGATCACTCTCTATGAAGAAACATCCAGAAAAGTCAGGGTTTTTATTTTTAACTAAAACTATAAAAATAAACATTTCTATTTATAAAAATAAAATAAAATATAACTATTAGTTGAATTATTATTAGAAATGTTGTCTTGGTAATATACTGAAATAAGTACTAAAATTATTAAATTAAAATAAATTAAACTAAACCTAAAACTGAAATGAAATGAAAATAAACCTAAAAAGCTAACAAAAATGAAAAAAGCACATAACGATATTACTCAAAATTAAACAAAAAAATTACATGAAAAATGTAAAAATAAAAGCTAATTCAAAATATTAAACAAACAGAACTAAAATAACACTGAGGAAAGTTGCTGATTTACCGAAGTGCTTGTACCAGGTTCAGATCTGTGAATTCGTGAAGATCAACAAAAGCCTGCAATACTTTAATATTGAAGTCATCTCTGAGAGAAAAAACAAGAGATACAGTTTAACAACGTTAACAACATCTCTGTTTCAATCACTGATCTATAAGATTATAAATGAGAGGTTTCAGTATGCTTGTTGCTTTATTAGTTTGCAAGGTTAAACCCTCTTAAATTCATTCTGTCTTTGGACATTATATGCATTGATTATTTTTTAATAATCTGAAATACATTGTTTTTATACAATTATTTTAAAATAAAAATGCAGTTTTCACATGCTTAGCTTGTTATTCTACTTCTTTTTAAACCAATTGGAAACATCGTTGTCTTACACAGTCACAAATTAAAACTAAATAAAAGTCACTGATATAATGCAGTTGAAGTGTGAAGCACCTTTCACCCAAATAGTCTCCTATTGCAGTTTTATTGAGTCCTTCTCCTTTGTAAAGAAACTGAGCAATATCCTCTGGAGTGTGTCTGAGAAGCTCATTCTCCACTAGGAATACAATGCCCTGTGAAAAAGAGGAAAATGTTGTGTAAATGTAACAAAATGTAACAGAAATTAAAAATAATATTCTTAAAATATGCAAGTGAAATATTTATATGTATGTCAGAGAAATATGTTTTCAAAAAAATGAAGTGTTCTTTTAAATATATTTTTGAAGGACTTTTTGGGGACTTTAGCTTATTCACCGTATCCCCCAGAGTTAGATAAGTCCATTCGCCCCGTTTTCATCCCATAACTCTGTCTGAAGCACTCAAATTCAAAAATAGCTCTATCTAGCCTATTGCTCAATAAGTGACAAAATAATGGCAACATTTTCCTATCTACATGTTGTGATGTGTATAAATACATTGTGTACTAATACTGAAAATGAAAAGTTAGGCTAGGGACTATTCTCTCATTCCTGTGTAATAATGAAGGAACTTTGCTGCCGCATTATGAGATATCACACAGCGTCTGAAAACAGGCAAACTTCCATCAACATAACCAACGTGACAACCTGCTTGCACAGAGAGTGTGCTGGGGACTATTTTCAGACGCTGTGTAATATCATTGCACCGCTGCACCCATGGTACGGCAGTAAAGTTCCCTGATTATTACGCAGAAATGAGAGAATAGTTCCTAGCCATATCGGTCTA
The DNA here is from genome assembly GCF_024679245.1 of Pseudorasbora parva. Lineage (NCBI taxonomy): Eukaryota > Metazoa > Chordata > Actinopteri > Cypriniformes > Gobionidae > Pseudorasbora > Pseudorasbora parva. The sequence goes on from NC_090178.1 coordinate 43,630,416, forward strand.
AAAAAATCTCAACTTTTCATTTCCGTTGGTCTTAGTACACAATATAACTATACACATCACAACATGTAAATAGGATAATGTTGGCGTTATTTTGTCACTTATTGAGCAGTCGGCTAGATAGAGCCACTTACCTCTTTGTGCTAAGCTAGGCTAGCGGTGGGTGCTTCAGACAGAGTTATGGGATGCACTGAGATGGGAATGGCATGTGTGGACTTATCTAACTCTGGGGGATACGGTGAAAAAGATAGTTAGTATAAGTCTCAAAAGGTCTGCGTGTTCCTTTAAACAAAATTAATACTTTTATTAAGCAAGGATGTATTAAACTGATCAATTGTGACAGTAAAGACCTTCAATTTCTATTTCAAATAAATACTGTTCTTTTGAACTTTCTATTTATCAAAAAATCCTGAAAATAGTACCAGTTTTCACAAAAATATGAAGCAGCACAAAGTTTTCAACAATAATACTAGCAAGAAATGTTTCTTGCACAACAAATCTTCATATTAGAATGATTTCCGAAGGATCATGTGAAGACTGGAGTAATTCAGTTTGACACTACAGCAGTAAATTGCATTTTATAATATATTACAATGAAAAACAGCTCTTATAAACAGTAATAATAATATTTCACTATATTATTGTTTTACTGTATCTTTGATCAGATAAATAAATTAAGTCTTGGTAAGCACAAAAGATCATAATGACCACATAAAAAAATCTGACTGATAACCAAGATTTCTGCATGTATTTTCTTCTTTTTGTTATCTTAAACTGTATTACTTTTTTAACTTCACGTTAAGGATGGTTTACCTTTTTCGGGTCCATGTTGAACTTTTTCCTTCCCATGGCCACATGTCGACTCTTCTGTAATGTTTTACTATAAAATAAAAGACAGGAGATCAATATTGTTTTCAGGTGTGAAATACAATGCCTCACTTTGAGTGTCCAATGAACCTACTGAACACAGCGAGGAGAGTTCAAGTTCATGTCAATGACTGCTCTGTTCACACAGCAACTGATAACGTGTGTGTGTGTGTGCATTTATAGAGCGTTATCTATCAGAGAAGGGAAATTGGAGAAAGAAAATATACCAAACACTCTTGCATGAATCAGAAGCACTATAACAGGTGTAACTCTGAGACTAACCTGCCCTCTGTGCTGGTCTCCAGCCCCTCCACCTCTATAATGGCTTCTCTCAGCTCTTCCTTCAGTCTCTGGATCTCCAGAAGCAGCGCTCCTTTTCTGCGCCGGATCTCCTCCAGCTCGGAGCGCTCCTCTGGGCTCAGGTCCGCTGGGACTGTGAAGAGAAAGAAAGGAGGACAAAATGAGGTCACAGGGCCTTGGATAGGAAAGGAACTGAAAAGACTATTCTCTTTCACACGAAACCCCCATTTCCCTCATCTTCCTGCTGCACTTGACATCCCGTATTTGCTGGCCTGTGTCTAATATCATTCACTTTATGATGTGAGATGGAAACGTAATCAGGATTCAGGGCATTACACATGCACACGAACTGTTTCGTTTACGTTCAGATTCTCTGTGGACTAATAGAGGACTCTTGCGACACCAGCGGGTGTTTGGTCGGAAGCTTTAGAGAAAGCAAGCCAGGACAAAACAGAGCCAAACCCACAGGAGCTCAGAAAGCAACGCCTGCAGGCAGAGACACATACTCTGACGTTCCTCAGAACAAATTTTCACAATCTTCAGCTCAAAAACCACAAATGAATAACTTAAAAAACATTAGCTTCGATTAGCTTCTCCTTCAGTGGTATACAATGGGGTCTAAACGCATCTTTAAAAAAAAGAAAGAAAATACATTACGAATTGACTTCATTAGCATGACAATTTGATTTTGAATTTGTTTTTATTTTGTAAATCCAAAAATATCAACCCAATCAAACCTTTCACCCAACTTCACCCATTCCCAAATATTTTAATTAAGAAAAAAAAGGTACACAGTAGGTTTCCATCTGCCATAAATAAAAAAACATTTTCAATTATGAATTGCAAATTTGTACAAATACTTTATCAAAAAGTTGATAAAATAAATAATATGAATTTTAGAAGGTCTCAATATTTAGGGTGTGTCTCTTCTTGTAATGACAGCAGGACTGGAGCTACCTGAACTAAAGCTGATGCTCATCTTCTCCTGGAGGATCTGAGATGATCTAAAGAGCACCTTGAGCATCAACTGAAGAACATCTGACTTTCTGCAAAGAGTCACATGACCATTGACATCCATTTACTTACTAAAACATATAGGCGAGACCACTTTTGGCCACTACTGTACATCTGGTTAGTCACATAGAAATTATGGTGTTTTCAATGCCTATCTTCCAGAATAATTAAATGTGCAGACTAATGATGGCAGATGACAAGTATTTCACTCTGTGTGCCTATATTAAGTTTATAATTGACTAATGCATTTTTATGAGAAATCTGTATGTGCTTATGAATGACAGAAATGCTGTTAAAAATCAAATGATGCCACCCAAAAGATGTAAGTTATAATAATGAACAGCTGAAAACCATGATATCATGTCTGTACGACACTTATGAAATACACGATACTGACATTAATTTATTCACCCTCTGATAAAAGCAAAGAGACACAATACAGATGTAAACAACCGAGGGAGGCCGAACACGAATGAATCCAGAACAATGACTGAAGATGGGCAGCTGAACGATGAATTAAAGCTGCATAAATGAGAAATGTGACAACAAACTAATGACATTCGGTTTAACCCCTTTAAATTAGCAAAACCATCCTTCTACGTGAAGCCTTTCCCAGGCTCATATGAAACAGTACGTGATGCGGCACTAAACAACGCTAAACCAGCTTTACTTACTGTAGTCCAGATCATCCATTTTGGGGGCTTTGCTTTTAGGCATATATGTGTCGGAATCGAATGTCATTCAATAATCGAGAGATAAGGATATATAAAAATATACCCCACAAACGAAAAGGAAATAAATAAATAACTAGGCGGAGGACCGAATGGACTCAGACAAAGGAGGAGTTGAGAGCGGAAGTTGCATCTGCTGTCAGCCAGTTAAAATAACGACCCGGAAATGCGGCCATCTTGGTAAGGGCTCTAAGTTAGTTCTGTTTAGTTCGTGCACAAAAAAGGTGTTTCTAAAAGTTAGACTTATTAGATAGCAGAGCAGTACTGAATTACGTAATAGTAGAAAATAATTAACATATTTTACACATGTAATTCAGTGATGTTACAAACAACCGAGGCATAACATAAGGCTAGTTGTAACTATAAACACGACCGTCGATATAAATATAAACAAGAATTTATTTTGCAAATCAATATCAACACCTTCCTCAACTCCAGCCTATTTCAAGTATTTTAATTCAAAAGGGTATTCTTATTCATTTGATAACACTTAGTCTAGTCTAATAAGAAGCATTAACAGAGCTGCCAACTTTTCAAAAAAACTTAGAGTGAGATTTAGTGGTGCCAACCAAAATGTTGCCGTACAAAGCAGAAATTGCTAAAATAAATAATAATAATAGCGCTCTCTATTTATGCATCAGCATTTGAATGGGGTAGCTACTATTGTTTGTTTGTTTTTTGCATCTATATGACGGTTTGTATATACATCCTATAGACACACACAATTTTAAAGCACTAGAGACAGTGACGTAACTTAGTAATGACGGGCCCAGTGAGGCCAGTGAGGGTATGACAAAAATGGTAACACTTTAGTTTAGGGTCCAATTCTATATTGCGATATTGGCTGTTTATTGCTACTTATAAATCAAATATTAAGGCCTTATTCTGTATAAGACCTACATTCCTTAATCATAATAAAGGCACGGTTTTATAATCACTGAGATTCCTAATGAGAGGTAGTTAGGGTGGTTCGGGGGCATGCACCCCCGAGAAAATTTTGATTTCTATGATCTACATATGTGCATTTTAATATGTTCTGAAGACCAAAAAAATTTGATAAAAATAGCTTAAAAACCATGTCAGGGACAATTTTCGTCAGTGAAGAAAGTAAATCTGGTTAACTGATATTTATGTTTTATGAATCATTTTCGCAGACACGTTAATTTATTGAAGGCTATTGGGAAAGGTAATTATGTTTATTAAATTAATTCACAATATGCACACATTCATTAGGCTACTAATCTTATGCCCAATACAGGCAGAAAAAAATACTGAGCTATTTAATTTAAGGCTACAAATGGAATTGATTTAGACCATTTTAGTTGGCCGTCCATGATTTAGACCAACTAAAATCAGTAGCTTAGTTTGCTATAGTTCTTTTTGCGTGCATCTCTCTCCAACACACACGCTCGTATTCTTGATCATACTTTGCTTTGGGGTTAAAAAAAAAACTGGCTAACTTCACAGCGTTATACGGTTAATGAACATCCCGACGCCGTTTAGATGAATCGCCTATATGTGAATATATGCTGTGCAATTATTATTAAAAAAATAAATAAATAAATAAACAACAACAAATACGACATTTTAAAGAGAAAGCGTCTGATCTGATCATATCAATATGGATACGTTTGCACCAGCTCTGCAATTTAGCACTCCAGACAAGTTACATCTATTACACTTTATAAAATATAGCATAGCCTATTGCTTTAAAGGCACACATATAATAACTATCTATAGGCCTAATTAAAACATGTATTCAAGAAAGACTTAGCCTATCATTTCAGCTTTACTGGAAGGCCCCGGAAACAGGCAAGAGGTTTTGTTACGCACGTCAATCGCGCCGGCGAGTTCTGATGTTTTTTTTCCTCACTAGTCATGATAGCGGATATTATTTTTAGTCATACAGATAAATGTGAGACATAATTTATAATAAACTTACAATAACAACAAAACTTTGTGCTTTTGTAAAATAAAAACGGTGCACTTTCTGTCTGCGAGAGAATCTGAAACTCACTGAATACTTATCACATGACATAAACATGAAACACGTCTACAGAAAGCTTGAAATTGCTACTTTTAAATCAAACAATTCACATTTTAGAGGGAAGTGTGAGTGGAGCGCACTGGCATACAACAGAATATCTAGCGCAGCGTCACACCAGTCTGCTTCGCTCACGTGCTCTGATGAAAAGGTGGTCCGTATCCTAAGCGTGGCGGTTGAGGGCGAATGCCGTGTGATTTTCGAATCTGAAACCAGTGCATTTCATTTGAAATGTGAGTGTCACAATATCATGTGGAGTCACTTTGTCGCCAGTACCCTGATGTGGGTAGGGTTGCACTGAAGTTACGCCCCCTGACTAGAGCCATGATTTTCTCTAAATAGAACAAATTGATTATACATTATCAACCTACAGCATACTTTTACAAGGAAGAAAAAGGAAAAAAATCTGTCTGTCCTGTCTGTTGTGCGGCTCTTTTTTTTGTTGCTGTGGCTGATCTAAAAAAAAAAATGTTTTGTAGTAAAACTACTTTAAGTAGCTAAGTTACATTCAAGCTACCCTTATGAAAAAGTAGCTACACTACTTTCAAAAAGTAGCTAGCTATATTGAAACTACTTTATTCTTCTTCTTTTTTTACAATGAGATTGTTACAAATAACTGAATAACTGTTAATGAAGAATGTTGTAATATTTGGGGTTCCAAGCAACATAATGCAATGTAATTATGATTTCACAGAGTATGGGGTGAATTCGGGTTTATTGGGACACTTTTTCCCAGTCATTTCAATGGGAAAAACTGTCAGAATTATTGCACAAAATTCTGAAATATAGCCTATATCTCAAACTGGCTGTCAAAGTGCAAAATGGCTACAAATTTAACATCAGTGCAAGAACAAAATGTATGCAACTTAAATGAGATCCTCAGGAGTCAGGATTAGGCTAAAGATGCAGGTTACTCACAGCACATGCAGTGATGAAGCGCGAACAGAACCGCTCTGAGACTCCAGTCATGAGCTGCTCGCGTGCGCATTGCTTGACTATTTATTTTCGTTACGAATTGTTTCTTTAAAAAATGGACATAAGTCCACGTCATGAAACCAAGATACTCTGCTATAATCACAGGTCGAGAGCTGTCATTCCAACCAACTTTGTGATGCAGTTTGCAAACGTTTGTTGGAACAATGTTTCGGGAAACACTGACTCGTTTAACGTTAATGATGGAACTTGCGACCATAGTTAGCTAGAGACGCTTTCGCGCTTCGCTCATTGCTCGTTCTCGTCAGAACTTAAAACGGAATGTAGCTTTTGGTCGCGCTACACTTATTTAGTTGCACCTTTATCTTGAACCCCCTCACCGAAAGCATAACTAATTGATTACGAGTGGCTCATCAGGTAGATCTATAGATAAACTTATCTTTCAGGCATTTGACCGACAGGGTTGACACTTCAGCGTGAGAAATCAAGAGTGTGGCGTGTGAGCGTGTGAAACCAATCAAATGCGTATGTCTCACGGCCAATGCGTGAGAGTTGGCAGCTCTGCATTAATGTTCTCATCGAATATGGGTTGTTGACGTGACATGGCATTTTCACTGTCACGCAAGATCCTTATCTCTCGTTAACATTTCTTTGTCTTACATTGACCTATTCATATAGCCTAACTTTTATAAATAAAGAAAGCACACAAATTTAAATAAATAGGCTACCTCAGGCATAATTTTAAGTGTCTATAGTAAATGACAAATATTTTTCCATCCACATATTTCTAAAAGCATAGGAATTTGATACATTTTGGCTTCGAAACACACACACACACACACACACACACACACACACACACACACACACACACACACACACGCACACAAACAAACAAACAAACAAACAAAAGCATGTCCTCCAGTGACACCATAACCTGATTTTTAAATCGGGCAATTCCACCTACATGTTTAATTAGTTGAAGAACCCCATTCAAGGTCATGTTAAAAGCCATGACTTGTGCATGGTAAGATTTTGTCTCAGAATTGTTCAAATATTGCACCTTTTTGGACCCACTATAAAGTTATTAATTTCTGTTGTCCTCTGATGCAACACATTCTTTCTGTCATACCACTGGACACATTTCATTACAAATGCTCAAAAAACTGTGAAATAACTCACAAAGTTAGTGACTCCTTATATTTTCTCAAACATTACAATTCACACTATAACAATATGAATTATTTCCTTCAAAAGTGGTGTCCAAAAGAGCATTTTTACTGTTTATTTGTCATCTACATATAACAATTGTGTGTTGAAGTAGTTCTAAAAAAAAAATTAAGGCCTTAATGTAAACTCAATAGCAGTCCTGCTGCACTGAATAGCAGGTTTTATAATGCTATGAAGACTATTACACGTGTGATGAGATGTTTTGCATTAATGATTTAGAACATAGTATTAAATGGTTTTCTTTTGCAAACTGTCTTACAATAATTAGATCAAGGCTGTCCTATAATTATAACATTATATAGGATATAGCCAGATGGTTTTTGTTTGTGTGTTCTGTTTGTCCAAAATCTAACTGATGCATATCAGAGAAGGAAGGCTCAGATTAAGGCTTTCTTGCTCTTTACAATTTGGCTGACATGCTCACTTGGGTTTTTAAAAAGCTGCTTTGGGAATGTAATATAATAAGAGCTATCAAAAGATGATTTATTGCTGATAGGCTGTATACATAGGCTCACTTTTCCTTCATAATAATAAATAGTTTCATACATAGCCATCAAAATGACACATTCTCTCTTCCAGTTTGAGAATTGATATAGAGTTGATTGCATGGTGGATTATGAGTTTTTTAGTTCAAGTGACAGTCAAACACATTAGCCAAATAGACCAAATAACCACAATACAAATGACTTAATTCTTAGAGAACATATTTATTTCTCCCTCCCCCAACCTCCCAAACTTGCCAAAAAAAAAAATGGTCAAGGCTTTATACTAAGCATCATGTCTTAAAAACATAAATATTCTCATACTTCGATAAGATATTAAAAATACTACATATCAAGTATACATTTTAAATGTAACAAAAATGCCATAATTGACAAGTTACACTGTAACTGTAAGGGAGTGCCAGATATTACAGCAGATTATGAAGCTTGCTTTATAATGATGTAACAGTACTATGAACTAAATGACAACCAAAAGAAAAGATAGTTGTTGGAACAATACAGTAGCTGGGATTTGTAAATGTAAAAAAAGAGGGTGGGTAAAACTGTGTGGTCATATTGTATTATTATACATGGGTGTATTATTCAGTCTTGTGTGGAATTGATTCACTTTACTTTACCTGAATGATTGATTTTATTTAGGACACTTGGTATTACAGGGATCTCCTGATTGGAAAAGCCCGTAAACACTAACCAAAGGGAACATTGACAGGGCACCTAACATAGAGCCCAGCTGCACCACAGCTCCACACCACACAAGGGCGCTGTGTCCTTCATCTCGCAGGATCACTCCAATAATCACCTTCACATAGGACAGACTGAGGACAAATATGACCCAGGTTATGACCTAAAGATGAAGGGAGAAAGAGAAAATAGATATTAGCCTATGTGATGTTGTTGCTCTCACATTAGTTTGTGTATAAAAGTATTAAAGTATATGGCACTGTGCATACGTGTAAGTGTAGTAACAGTAACCTACAATTAAATGCCCTTTTGAACTCCCTAAGACAAGGTAAATGCCACTGCCATTTATTTTACAGTTCAATTCACATGTCTAAATGAATGCACCTATCACCAATGGAAGGCATGTGTGTGTGTGTGTGAGCCTCACAATGAGCGCTGCTCCGAGGTCATGACTGATCAGCAGAGGGCAAGGGCTCAGTGCTGCCATGGCCATTATATACGCTCCAAACCCTGTGCCCGTCACTGTCAGAACCGCCATCAGCACCAGAGACCTTGGACATAGTAACATAGGATTCATTTGTATAATAAAAGCATGTCAGTCAGCCAGTCAAACGTTACTTGGAAATAAAATCGTTGCATGAATTCAAGTCAAATTAATTTGTAGCATACAGCTTTAGTCCTAATTGAACTAGGGCCTAATCCTATCTTAATCGAAGCCCTTTCTGTGAAACCAGGCCTAAGAGATTTAGATATTGGTCTGTTTCGTTCAAAATACAATGAGTACGGTTCCCAAAAAGTATTAATGAAAATAAGATATCACAGGGGAAAAGTCTGAAAAGTTTGATGCTCCGGCACATGTCGGGAGTAATTAAGACATTTAGATTGGATTAGGTTTTAGATTGAAAGAGAAAATAATTCTCAGACAGCATAAGTGAAGATACAATCAGTTGTCTTAAGGGAAAACTAGCCAGTTATCAAAGAGAGTGATGTGAGTTTAACATTTTCCAAATTTTCTTTTAGTAATTTAAGTGACAATGTCGAGAAAGGTAGGCCTGTTTCAGACAGGGCTTAGATTAAGCCAGGATTAGGCCATAGCTCAATTCGGACATTTAAGTAGCTTTTTTAAAAGTGCCTTGAAAAAAACACTGATGTGCATCGAGACAAAACAATGGCACTGGCTTAATTTAAGATATTAGCTTTCCATTAAAACAGCTCAAACATGCATTTTAGTCTGGGACTAGCTTAAACCTTGTCTGTGAAACCAGCGGATAGGGTATGGCTTTAATTTTAATTAGTAGCATCTCTGGTTTCAGACATATTTACTATAACGTTTCTTACTGTAATTAAAGTGTAAATTACTTATGGTAAAGATCTTGGTTGAAAATGAGTGGTAAAGGGTTTGTCATATTGCCCACCTCTAATAAAAGCAGGCGACTGTTAGAAAGTCAACACATGATTTAATCCTCTAATAAACAAGCTAGAAGTGACAGTGGCAAGGAGAAAAAAAACGAAATGTTGTTAGTTACAGGAGAAAACACACCTTGGGAGCCAGTTATACTCTTGCTAAACAGTTTAAACATTATTAGACAAATTTGTCTAATAATTTATGCATTTGGCAGACACTTTTATAAGCGACTTATATTGCATTAAAGGTTTAAATTCCCCTGGGAATTGAACTCATGATCTTGGTGTTGCTCACATCATGCTCTACTGTTTGAGCTCCAGGAAGAGAAGATTGACTTTAAATCAAAGTTTATTATTTTTCTCACCTGATTGGTGCAAACAATGCAATGAAGCACGCCACTGGATTCGCAACTGAGGACAATGTGGCTGCAAGATGATAGGCTTGATTTCCATACGGCAAACATGAGTAAGCCTGGACTGAGGGCAGGACTGCATTGGTCAATGCGTTGACCCAGGCCAGAACTACAAAAATGAGGACCAGCTCTATTCTGCTGTAGGTTCCTTTTCCAAATGAGCTGCGTCGTTTTATCACTGGGCCTTCCGGGAAATCCAGCATGGGTCTCTGTTCTGGAGTTTCACTGTTTGGAGATTGACTTATATCAATCTTCTCCACCCGATGAGAACCATCAATATAACCTTTACTCTTGTGTTCCCGCTCCACAGCTGGGTGGAGATTGAGTAACACGAAAGCCCCCAGGCACACTGTCATCATAACACTGAGAAAAAGGAAGAAACCTTGAGCGGAGAAGTTGGCCGGCTGGTAGTCTGCCTCTAGTTCTCCAACGAAGCCCAAGGAGGAGTTCCCCATGCTAAAATTCGCATTAGCACTTGCATTTTTACAGTGGACCACCCCTACGCCTTGGATAAGAGCCACCAGCGCTGGGACCAGACCACTTAGACCTTCTCCAATGAAGTAGGTGGTGAGGTACTGAGGCTGTAGACGCATCATGAAGGGTAAAAAGGTGACGGACGAGGTGCAGTCCACAACAGACAGCAGGAAGCTGAGGGACAGTAAGGCAGCACTGTGTTCGCCATCTCCAAATGTAAGTGTGCGGTTCCAGAGGAAAGCCAGGAGGAAGGTGGCCACCACACCGACTGTCACAATGGTGTATATAACGGGCCGCTCGTCCAGAACGCCCGGTCTGAAGCGGTGCATGAGCGTGATGAAGAGAGGGCCAATGTTGGCCATCTGGATAATAACTGTGAGATAGGAGGGCAGGTACCAACCCTCAGGAATGGCAGGGACAATCAAAGGTAGCTCCACCCACATCCCATTAATGGCCACCCATGATCCAATGCCAAAAAGGCAGACCAAAACATGCGTGAGCAGTGACATGATGAAGGCACTGATGTCCAAAAGGCAACTGGTTTCTAAAGGATACCTAAAAGATGGGAGAACAGGTAAAGTGGTTAGTTTTACAATAGCTTTTCTTTTACTTTAAAGAACTGCTTTGATGTCAGAAAACTTTTGATTTAATGAAGCAAGAAGATACTAGCAACATTACTTCAACAGCGTGCTGTGCGTAACATTAGAGAGAATATTGAAGGTGAGCAAAAAAAAAAAGAAAAAGTAAAAAAAAAAGTAAAAGTAAAAATTCACATGAATTATTCCTACTAGCCTTAAGCCACCCGCAGTCCTAATTGTCATACCCTGCAGTTTAGACTAGAAGGGATAGTTCACCCTAAAATGAAAAGTAGCCTAAGTCATCATTTACTCACCCTGGTTTTGTTCTAGTGCAGTATGCCCTTGCTTTTATGGGCCACAAAAGGAGAATTAAGGAAAAAAATGTCCCGCTCGTGGTCTTTCATATAATAGCAGTGAATAGCGACCAGCATAAAGCTTTTTAAAAAAGATGCAAAAGTTATATTCCAAGTGCCAGATTTACTAACAGCTTGCACCAGCGCAAACCCTCTTTTGGCATTAAAAAACTACTCTCAGAATTTCCTAAAGACACAGTGAAAAATGAGTGCTGACAAGGTGAGGACAGGATTATTTGCAGGATTATTTAATATTAACAATTTATATTTTTAGTTGTGTATAAAGACTTTACATAATTAACCGTGTTTTTATTACCTTAGAATGAGCCGTTTCTATCTACATACACTGCGGGTCCCCTTAGGCCTACTATTTGCGCAATCATGTTTCTACAGTAGCCCTAAACGGACAAACTTCCAAGCTACTCTGCTGTCTCAGACGATGACATCTTTGTCCTGTGTCAGCCACCGCTTAGTAGCTTCTCTGTGTGGTTTGAAAGGGAGGGGTAAGCAGTGGGCAGTTGCAATTTGCAAACTCACCACCATATGCTGCTAAAATGTACATATTGCACCTTTAAGTTGAACAAAAAATATAATATTTAGTTAAATGTAACCAAATTTAGATATGAAGCTAAAACAATTTTCCATCCCACATTATAAGAGACACACACACACACACACACACACAACAAAAAATAAAATGTATATGACAATTAGTTGTGATGTTTTTTAATGGCTTCGCAATATCATGACAAAGTATGTTAATTTTTTTTTTTTTTTTTTCCATTTGTATATTTTACAATGGATCCCTTCACAATCTCTTGGGCTACAAAATAATTGTGATCCCAACAGTAGGTGAAAAAAATTAATTAAACTCGTCTAGATCAAAAGTATTTGACCAATACTAAACTTTAGGAGGGAAAAACACTATAGAAAGTTCAAAGTACAGACATTTGAGCTGCTGTCTGACAGATAAGTGACTGCATTCAGACAATGAGCATGTGCTCGATGGAGAGTGTGTGTGGCATATGGTATGTGGCTGTGCCTGTGAACGTTTGAAAGCAAATTCCCATCTTGGAGAGAGATTTTTTTAGCCTGGTCTTACCAGACTCTCGTACATTTCATTTTTAGTAGTGAAGGAAAATGGAAATTGAGCGGAAGTACGTAGGAGGACAGAGCCAGGCTTATATTAATAGGGCTGGAACTAAACTGCTGGAAAGTGAGCAAGATTGGAGATCCCTGTTGTCCTTTTGATGTATGTTTTAGCATGCATCGTCAGTTACACTGAAAATATTAGGTCTCATTAGTTAATGTATTAACTAACATGAGCTAACCATGGGGAGTGCATTTGTTTCTGTATTTGTTCATCTTTGTTAACGTTAGTTAATAAAAACACAACTGTTCATTGTTCGTTCATGTTCGTTCACAGTGCATTAACTAATGTTAACAAGATTTTAATAATGCATTAACATAGATAAATGAATGCTTTATAAGTGCAGTTCATTATTAGGTCATGGTAAATAATGTAGTCAACTAATGAACCTTATTAAGTGTTACCATGAGGGTAAGTCCCTTTTTTTTTTAACCCATTTTGAATTTTACCCAGTCCTTATTATTTGAACTCTGACCAGTCATGTCACATGACCTTCCCATTCAAAGTCACAATACTAAAGCCAAACAGCAACACAGGTTACTTATAAACTCATTACACATAATACTACACCAACAGTTCCTGTAATCACCTTTATATATTCACTTTGATCACCTTCCTCGTTCTATGACATGACAGTTTCCTTCTTCTTTATTGTAATCCATTCACCCCATTCACAATAACCAGTTTGTTTTCATACCAGTATAGTTACGTACTCTCCAGTGCCCTTGAATCTTTTTTGGCTCACTGGTTTACAAAAATACTTTTAACACACTCATGGATAAACACAAATATACACACATACATCCCACCTGATTCTCCTGAGGTTTTAGTACATTCTGGCTGCAGTTTCAATAGCCTTCAGCATGTGAGTTTAAGCTCTGTTTTGATCCTTCTGCACCTGCTCCTTTAGACTCTCCCTTTTATCTCTGATATTCACCTGATGGTAAAAAGACCACGCAGGCGTGAGCTGTGTGAAGCAGGGGTCCTTTATCCCAGTGGGCAAACATTCAAGACCATGTGCTCAACTGCCCGTCGGAGAGTGAACAGGGAAGGCAAGGGTAAGTATGATGATGCAACTAACCCCTCCCTCCCCTCGCTCTCATAACAGCCTTGACATTCAAGTGGTGCTCACTGCACCTCCTCTCAGGATGTCTAATGGGCGGAAGAATTGAGTTATGGGAGGAGTTAGGGTGTGGATGGATATTCTAGCTCCACCCATTAAGCCCAAATGACATTTAGAGAGGAGGAGCTGGACTTCACACTCCACCCATGGCTCTGCAGTCTGACGGTGATCCAAAGCAGGAAGTGTAGCTTATCACATGAGAGAGGCTGATATGAACTGACATTGAAATTATCCTTTTACCCTCACTTTAAACTCACTCTAGCAACAATTAAAATTATTCTTATTTACTAAATATGGGTTAAACACCATATAAGAGCAGCTCACAGTCATGTATTATAGCAAACGTTTTGGGAAGAACACATTTATAATTTGAGTCACTCAGCATGACAAAGCAAAAAATAGAGGTGAACTTTGTATTGAATGTGCACTAGTGTACTTCAAATCTTAAAAGTATATTTTCGGTGACCATAAATGGTTGTTAGTACACCATATTTCAAAGACAATAGAATTAAGAAATTACATATAAAGATGTACTTAAGTCCTACTCTTAAAGCACTTTTAAGTTAAGCTAATTGCATGTAATAAATGTAAGCAATACATTTTTATTTAATTTGCAATTCTAAGTTATTTAAATTTTACTGTTAAATATATTGTAATAAGTACACTTTTCAAAAGTATGCAAAAGTGGAATACTTCTTTCTCACAAGGGAACACGGTCACTACCTACCACACCATTACTAACTCATTTTATTATTTGACATTTATTTGTTTCTTATTTCTCACTTCTCATTATAAGAAACACTGCAACAATCCAAAATTGGGTAACACTTTAGAATACTGTTCCAGGAAGAAATGAGTGATGCACTAGTAGCTATTATTACCTAACAAGAAACTCTAATAGTAAGTAATAGTGCTCAGCTGCATGAGGTAGTTCACTATTATTTAATAGATAATTACTATGGTTTCATACCTCCCCGGAGGACTACTAAAGTCCCATTCACACTGCAAGTCTTAATGATCAATTCTGATTTTTTGCTCAGATCTGATTTTTTGTTTGGCTGTTCACATTACCTTTTAAAATGTGGTCTATCTGATTCCAGTGTGAACTGTTTCAGGTTTCAAACTATCCCGCATGTGCAAAAGAACAATATCAATGACATCAGACGCAGCACGCTGTTGCACTAAAGTTCGAGAGGTTATAGAGGAAGTAAGCCTTTTCGCTTTTATTTAAACATGTTTGTGTAATGGAAGCCATAACATTAATGAGCAGGTGCTGAAGAGGAGAAGAACAAAAAGAAAGAGAGCAAAATTAGTTATTTTGGCCTTTTGTCACCTTCCTTTGGCACTGAAGCCACGTTTTTCTGTGTCCCCGTTCTTCCATTTCGTGTGCTTTCAAAAACGGAGTGGTTACGGTAGGATCCTTCTAGTTTAGCTTGAATTGAAGTATCTCCCCATATACTTATCAGGTCTAACACCTCACTCTCCCTCCATTGACTCGCTCCATCGCTGTTCTCCATATCTAGTCTAGTTTTAAATGTTACTGTCTGTGTCTGTTGTGTCTAGGGCTAACTCGCTGGTGCATAATTGTGACAAATGTCGACATAGATTGACGTAAAATACGCATCATATCCGCATCAAATCCGCTTTGGTTGTTCACACTGCGGCCGCATTGGAAAAAATCAGATCTGGGTCTGATTCAGGACCACATATGTATGTGGTCTAAATCTGATTTGAAAAAATCAGATCTGGGCTAGATTTGAGTGTTCACACTAGCTCTGAAGAGGTCTGACCTGGTCACTTGACCCCAAAAAAATCAGATTTGGGCCACTTTTGCCTGCAGTGTGAACGTTTCCTAAGAACTACTATTTTAAGTATTCTAAAGTGTTACCCAAAATGGTTATAAATGTGTGTAAATATGTGATAATTTTTTGTGAACTGCAGCTGCAATACAATACAATTATTACGCATTTGTACAACAAATGCCATTCCATTAAATGATATGGGCAAAGTTTTTGGATGTCTGCCTTTACATGCATATGAACTGAATGACATCCCATTCTTAATCCATAGGGTTTAATATGGAGTTGGCCCACCCTTTGCAGCGATATCAGCTTCAACTCTTCTGGGAAGGCTTTCCACAAGGGTTAGTGTTTATGGGGATTTTTGACCATTCTTCTAGAAGCTCATTTGTGAGGTCAGGCACTGATACTGGATGAGAAGGTCTGGCTCACAGTCTCAGCTCTAATTTATCCCAAAGGTCTATCGGGTTGAGGTCAGGACTCTGTGCAGGCCGGTCAAGTTCCTCCACACCAAACTCGCTCATTCATTTATATCTTTATGGACCTTGCTTTGTGCACAGGTGCGCAGTCATGTTGGAACAGGAAGGGGCAATCCGCAAACTGTTCTCACAGAGTTGGGAGCATGAAATTGTCCAAAGTGTCTTGGTATGCTGAAGCATTAAGAGTTCCTTTCACTGGAACAAAGGGGTCAAGCCTAACCCCTGAAAAACAACCCCACACCATAACACCCCTCTACCAAACTTTACACTTGGCACAATGCAGTTAGGCAAGTACCGTTCTCCTGGCAACTGTCAATTGGATTGCCAGACAGAGAAGCGTGATTGGTCACTCCAGAGAACACGTCTCCACTGCTCTAGAGTCCAGTGGTGACTGCTTTACCCCACTGCATCCGACACGTTGCATTGCACTTGGTGATGTAAGGCTTGGATGAGCTGCTCGGCCATGGAAACCCATTCCATGAAGCTCTCTACGCACTGTTCTTGAGCTAATCTGAAGACCATGTGAAGTTAAGAGGTCTGTTGCTATTGCTTCTTCTGTGATTTGGAGGGGTGTCCCAATACTTTAGTGTAGTTGTGCCAAATAATTCCAACAAAATATACATTAAACTTCATGGTTTTTAAAATATTCAGCTTCCAAAATCACTTCCAAAACATAACATGCAGCTATGGGGGTTAAATTAATTAAATGCATTAAAATTTTATTTCAAAGTTCAGTTTCAAAATCGTGTCAACATCTAAAATCTTCTGTTGCTTTCATTACAAACACAATAACTGTACACATTAGAGCTGTTTATATGTCTTATATAAACAATATATTGTATTATTTTTTTGTTTAGTATTGTAGATTACTGTTGGATAAACTGCCTCTTGTCATCCCCATCTACTCAAGTCAAGTGCCGAGTGAGGCTTTAAACACAGATGACTTATTGTATGAAGCTTAATGAGATTCTGAAGGCCTTTATTGTCACACAGTGGGAGCCTACACATGGGAAGCACAATATTATTTAGAAGCTCTGCGAAACTACTGGCATTTGGAAAAGAAAGGCTTGGCTGTCATAAGGTTTATGAAAAACATAATGTTACAGTAGAACTGCTCTGATCTCTAACTGGTGCTCCATTACTCTTGAGGATAACTAGACACATTATATTTATATAATATTATATAAATAATATTTATATTATTAATTTGGAGGACAACATATAATTTAATTATCCATTGCAGAAATGACTGAACATGTATCTTTCCATAGAAAGCTAACTATCATTTTGCACATTGCATTAGTCCGGTAGAACTATAGCACTGCTTTCATGCATGAATTATGATCTCAGTCAGGATTTTTTCTTATGTTTATATTGCTCTTAGGGCATGAAAAACAAGATTTAAAAAGTATTTTAAAAAGAGATTTTCAGATGTCTTAGCATGCGTTTATGGTTTAAACTGAAGAGATACTGTATTACACATAAAACAGTAAACAACAACAACAACAAAACTTTTTCTTTTTTTTTAAACTAAACAAAAAACAATACAATTTTACATTTATAAAACTATAAAATATACACTAAAAATATAGATGTGAAATAATGGAAACACAATTGAACTTCATACAAGTTGAACTTTACGTATATTTGTTATCAAAACATGAGGACGTGATTCTAACATAGATCTCTAACGTTACCTGTCAATGTACAACTGCGGACCACCAATTTATATGCTCCCTCCAGACAGTGTTCCAGAGTATGTCGATTTTTACCCTTATTATCTGATTATTATGAATATGTTTAAGTTGGACACATTTCATAGCTCTCCTCTGAGAAAACCTAGCAGTCAGGTGTTTTCAATCTCATTTGAAATGAGCAGGTAACACAATAGGAGGGAAAACGCCCCCTTAAAGGGATAGTTCACCCAAAAATTAAAATTAGCCTATGATTTACTCACCCTCAAGTCATCCTAGGTGTATATGACGTTCTTCTTTCAGATGAATAAAAGTTGAGTTATATTAAAAAAGTTGGTAACGCTAATGGCATAACCAAGTATGAAAAATATCCACACTGTAAAAAAATATTTAGAAAAAAAGTTACCTGGTTGCCTTAATTTTGAGTTCATTGACATTAAAATTTTGAGTTAATACAATGAACTTTTTTTGAGATTCGACAACCTTTATTCAAATATTATTAAAAGATGTTGTAAGCATATTGGGTAATTGTGTGTGTTTTACAGTGCCTTGCGAAAGTATTCAGCCCCCTTGAACTTTGCGACCTTCTGCCACATTTCAGGCTTCAAACATAATGATATGAACCTGTAATTTTTTGTCAAGAATCAACAACAAGTGGGACACAATCATGAAGTGGAACGAAATTTATTGGATATTTCAAACTTTTTTAACAAATCAAAAATGGAAAAATTGGGCGTGCAAAATTATTCGCCCCCCTTAAGTTAATACTTTGTAGCGCCACCTTTTGCTGCGATTACAGCTGTAAGTCGCTTGGGGTGTGTCTCTGTCAGTTTTGCACATCGAGAGACTGAAATGTTTGCCCATTCCTCCTGCAGAACAGCTCGAGCTCAGTGAGGTTGGATGGAGAGCGTTTGTGAACAGCAGTTTTCAGTTCTTTCCACAGATTCTCGATTGGATTCAGGTCTGGACTTTGACTTGGCCATTCTAACACCTGGATATGTTTATTTCTGAACCATTCCGTTGGAGATTTTGCTTTATGTTTTGGATCATTGTCTTGTTGGAAGACAAATCTCCGTCCCAGTCTCAGGTCTTTTGCAGACTCCATCAGGTTTTCTTCCAGAATGGTCCTGTATTTGGCTCCATCCATCTTCCCATCAATTTTAACCATCTTCCCTGTCCCTGCTGAAGAAAAGCAGGCCCAAACCATGATGCTGCCACCACCATGGTAGATTTGGTAGATTTGCAGTGGTCGGATACTCCTTTCATTTCAAAATTATCGCTTGCACAGTGCTCCTTGGGATGTTTAAAGCTTGGGAAATCTTTTTGTATCCAAATCCGGCTTTAAACTTCTCCACAACAGTATCTCGGACCTGTCTGGTGTGTTCCTTTTTCTTCATGATGCTCTCTGCGCTTTAAACGGACCTCTGAGACTATCACAGTGCAGGTGCATTTATACAGAGACTTGATTACACACAGGTGGATTCATCATCATCATTAGTCATTTAGGTCATCATTGGATCATTCAGAGATCCTCACTGAACTTCTGGAGAGAGTTCGCTGCACTGAAAGTAAAGGGGCCGAACAATTTTGCACGCCCAATTTTTCAGTTTTTGATTTGTTAAAAAAGTTTGAAATATCCAATAAATTTCATTCCACTTCATGATTGTGTCCCAATTGTTGTTGATTCTTCACAAAAAATTACAGTTTCATATCATTATGTTTGAAGCCTGAAATGTGGCAAAAAGGTCGCAAAGTTCAAGGGGGCCGAATACTTTCGCAAGGCACTGTATTTCTGATGACGCAGTGAAACATGCCAAATTGTGCTATTTTCATGATTTATCAAATTTTTTATGTGGTTCGAATACAATAATATTTTGAGTTTCTATTTATTAAACAAATTTCCTTTATTGTATCAACTCAAATTTTTAATTTCAATTAAACTCAAAATTTTATGGCAACCAGGTTACTTACTTTTTAAGTTAAACCAACAAAAAAAAAATTAGCTGATGTTACCTGGCTGGCTAACTAGCTAGCTGATGCTAATGTGAGGTAATTTTTAAATATAAAGTCCAAATATATTTATTCAATCAGATTACATTTGATAGAAAAACCAATACTCAGAACATAACTACAGTAATTATGATACTGGGAAGCATGCCTTCTAGGGGCATTTTTCCTGACAGACAATATAAAAAATAAATGTCATTCTGTAAATATAAATATTTCCTTAAATAAAAAGTAATCCCTAACTACTGTAGGCCTTTCTCTTCTCATATATAACTGTGTTCTGCAAAACAACAAGCTTTAGAACACGTTTTCTTACTGTTAAAAATTATATCACTTAATGTGAAATCCATTGTCTCTCAGGTACGCCACCAGTGTAAGCTTTGCAGTCAAAACTTCTACATCACTGCTCAACGTGATTTTTGATTTTGTCTAGTGGTTATTGTTTCCCCCCACCCTACAAGTAACATGCATAACCAATCAGATTTCTTTTCGATGTTACAAGTAAAGTAACACATTACAAGTAACATGCATTGCATAATCACATTACTTTTCGATGTTAATGCAAATTAAATTCTAATAACACAATTACATTAATTTACAGTCAAAAAAGTTACTGCAGATACAACAGTCAAAAAACAACAGTCACAGTGATAATATGAATTTTAGTGGACTGATGATTAATCAGAATTTTCTACCAATCTAAAATCAATGCTTGGAAAATGTAACTGAGATATGACTCATTAGATATTGCTTGATGCTACAAAATGTTTTTATCTGCAAGAGTCTCAGAATAGAAGTAATAGATGAATATTCAGGAGAACTTGGCATTTTTGACTGGCCCTTGGCCATCTTGGTGGCAATGTGATTATGCACAAAGGTCAACTGTAGAGGTTTATGTGCAACTATATGCCATCAAAACCCATGCAGATGCAAGAAAATGCTTTTTGCTGTACACGTTATAGTGACCTCTATGCATGAAAGGGTTAATACTATCTGCATTATTCTCATATTTGTAGCTTTATTCTTGTATTATTCTCATTTGTTGGATACAAGTGAATGAATACACGCAAAAGAACACAGCTGTAGAGAGGGGATATTCGGATATTAATATTTAGGGAGGGACAAAACACTACAATTTGTTCAGGTATTTTTCTGATAAAATCATTTAATTTGCAGTTTTAGATTTTACTTTACCATGCAAAAAAATAATAATCGGTTATTAATATTTCCTTGGTTCTCTCGCTTTTCATAATATCTTTTTATGACAGCCTGGCCAAAATGTTGCACAATTTGGCATGTTTCATTGCGTTATTAAAATAAATAAATAAATAAATATGTTAATAATATTTAGAGAGAGAGTATAGATGTCAATTTCCCTAAGCTGGACAACACTTTTGACCACTTTAGTAGATTTAAAACAATAAATGATAAAAAAAAATCACTCAAATGATAAGTTGAAGATTGCAGTCTTTACAAACATGCTTACCTAAATGATTTCCACTGAATAAAAATAATGACATAACTTGACAAATTGTTTCTCTTCAAAGCATCTGGCAAGTTATTGTGCCTTAGAAATCTGCAAAGAGCGTTTTTACACCAGCAAATATCTAATACAAAAATGCAGACTGCATGTGGAGGATGAAATATTCCCATCATTCCTGTAATCGTGCACTCACCTGTTATTTTATTGCTGTAGCCTATTCTTCAGTGTATAGACGGTGAGAGTCAGCGCTCTGGATGAAGGGATGAGCTGAGCTGCTGCTATCAGACGGACGAGAGTGAGACGACAGACAGTAAAGCAGGTCACGCAGGAGGGAGTGTGTGTTAAACGCTTGATTTCAAGAGGCAGGACTGAGCGCTGTTTGTTCAACAGATTCCACAATGACAAAAGGAAAGTGTGCTTGAAGAAATAGTTCACTCAGTATGAAAATCCTGTCATTTACTCACCTTCACGTCGTTCCAAACCCATATGACTTTGTTAACCCTTCATGCAAACATTTTTAATACAATAACAGTTGGTTACCATATCTTGGAACACAATGGCTTGTGCTCTACTGTATAATATCCGGTCATGTGAAGGAATCCACTGCAGCTTTCTATGAGGTCAAACCCTGCATCATGAGTTAATTGGGCATTTTTGAATCTGAAACCATCACAAATGAGATCTGAGAACTTTGTCAGAGGTGAGCAAACTTTAAGTCTGTTCAGAGATATTGCATTTCTATGGAAGTATGATGTTGTATGATATTTTAATGGTTTTTGGAGCCTGATGGTAGTGGTCTTTGTCATTGTATATGAAAAGGCTTTTAGATTGAAGTTTCTTGAAAAACGCCTGAAGAAAATAATTATATATTTTTGTCCTAATTTCATATTAGACCCTTTTTATGGAATATTTTTTATAAAGGAATTTGCTCAATCCATAATGTTAAATCAAAATAAATTGCCCTCCCTCTTGCAGGGACATCTCTTCTCTGATGATGCGTTTACTGGCGTGAGGGCGGGGCAACCTGTCACTCACATGAGATCCACCGATAGCAAACCACAACCAGTTTCCTATGGACAAATCAAGCCTCGTCCTACATTTGTTCTTGTTTGAGAAGCCAAGAAAATGTCACAATATGGAAGAAACGACTATCGCAACTTCCATTTCATGCCAACTTTTTCTGCATTGTATGTTTGTTTGTTTCTGTGAATTATTTCATTGAGGGAAAGTTCCTTTACACTGATGTGTTCTGGCAGTGAACTTTATTTCTAGTTTCACCTGTGCCAAGAGTCCAGCTCCATGGTCACTTGTTAAGATTGGCTTCTCCAAGGCCTCACAGCGAGAGCTGTCAGCATTTTTTATGCCCCTGAATGGCATCAACTGGAAATCAGTCGTAGCCCACAGTGTTTCGGAGTATGTAAGCACACAAAGAATGTTGAGGCTAGAAAAGATAATTTCAGAAGAAACAATTCCCAAAAACCTAAAACAGCCTGGTGTAAGACACAGCAGAATTAGCACATACCCTTATGCAAAAATACGTTTATTCACGTGTGCTCAGTGGCAGTGCTAGGCTGGGGCTTGCTTTGGCTAAAGCCCCACCAGAAATTTGTCTAGCATCGACGCAGCCCCCCCAAAGTGGAGCCACCGTCCACACTCCTGCTTAATCAACCACACACACCTGAACTTTTTGTGAAATAAGCAGTTATGGAAATGTAGAAATTAAAGTTAAAGCTCTAATTTCCTCCTGAAAATGTCCGCTGGTGCCTCAGTGACAGCTTTGCTTTTAGAAGCTGTCAATCATAACGTCACACCTCCGTTTATATTGCATCAAATAACTTGTTTGCAATAGTGTAATTTGATTATTTAGTTTGTCTGTGTCCCATTACGTTACGTGGAGAGGACAGGGTTTATGACCTACTGCATCCAACCACAAGAGGGCGATTCAGATGCTTTGGCTTCACTTTTTAGGTCTAGTATGGCACACTTGGTTAACAACGATCCTATTGTGGAGTTTATAAAGCAAAAGACCGCAGACTTCAGACACATCTCGGAATAGCTCCGAATATAACAGCTTTGTCCTATTGTAATCTGCAATTGGTGAGTACCCTTATCTTTTTTAAAGGGCTACTTCAGCGATTAGCATATTGCTTTGTATCAGTAGAAACCCTGGAGTATATTCAAATGATTGTGCTTTCCCCCTCATATCCCCCTGAGACGAGAGATTTATGCATTTTATTTCTGGAAAAATTCCTCCTGTGATGCAAATTGATGATATTTGCATCATAGGAGGAATGTTTGGCCAAAGGCTAAAGACTACAGCCAGCAGAGGGAGCCATTTCCGCATGTTTTGAATCCGCGCATGAGGGATGGAGATCACACTCACAGCTCAGCTCAGCTCAGCTACAGGCACTCATTTAAACGGAGCTATGGTGAGAAATGTAAGTCTTCTAACTTCTCAAATGAATTTCTATGAAAGTTAAGCTTGCAAAGGCATGAACTGAAACGCGCCAGACTGAACTCGCATTGTGAATGTATGCCGCGAGTGTAGTCGCGATGACCTCAGCTCTCATCACGAGAGCTCATCAGCTCATTTATCTGACTCCTGCAGTCAGTGCTCAGTGCTGTGAGGCTCGCGCGGTGACTCACTCAGTATATTGAACACACACGTTCAGTTTTTAATTGTAGTGTCTTCTCCAGCTCAGTCACAGTAATCCAGTAGGTGGTTTTGGGAATGGCCTCACAGGGCAGCGAAGCATTCTGGGAATTGTAGTCTTTCATCCCCATAAGACAAAAATACATTTTCTGTCTTTTCTCAGTCTAGAAGGCACCAAATTCAAAATTAATTTCACATTTCTACCACATTGATGACCCAGTTTAAATACAGATTACCCCTTTAAGATTCACTGATGTTATAAACTTCAAATGATATAGATTTTAATATAAATGATTGCATGTTGTTCGCCCTAGCAAGCCTAGTTGTGGAGAAAATAACGAGAAAGGGTTGCTTATGATCAAAACATATAGATTAATGCGTTAAACAGGACGTTGCACCATTGCTTTTTTAGTTTCTCGCGCCGCATTTTAATAATAAAGATAAGCAAGATTGATACTACTTAGTAGCTGTGTACACTTTACAATGTGACCTTGTAAATGTATAGTTTAAGGTAAAAGTGGAAAATTAAATAAGTAAAATGCAATATATGGGTATTTTTGTCTCACAGGGCATTGAAGTTATTTTTCTCTAGCCTACCTTCAGTCTATTTTTTATGTCCTTCTCAGAAATATACTTAAAATTGCACTTAAGTATACTTGACTTGAATTATATTTGTTGAAGTTTAAGTATATCTGGCCTATACTTGTCCTGAACCTTCTGATCGAAATATACTAGAAGTATAATTAAGTATTCTAAGCCGTGTAGTTCTGTAAACTCTTTTGATTGAGTAGCCTATTAAATACTTTTTTCACACAGTTTTACAGTGTCATATAAACTTACACTGTTTGATAACATTGACTGATAAAGAAAACAGACATGTTCCTAATTTTGAGTATCTGAATTGTTGTGTAGGCCACTGGTATTTGTATTACTCAGCTGCAATTACTCATATTATAATTACACTGAAACATGGACACCTTAACATAAATTATAACCAGCTTTTCTTCGAGTGCTGCATTTTGCAAAAATGCACAAAGCAGTTTATAGACATTTTATACACAACATTCTATAAAACATTTTATTTGAACAGATTTGTAATCACAAGAAATGTCATAATTAGTGTCAATCCACAACTAGGCCCTAAAAGTAATGCAGTGCTGAACACAAATTCTACAGTATGTAACCTTATTTACAAGATCAGAAACATAAAATAAGCAATAATGCTACCATTATTTACAGGCTCAGAGATTTACAGTACAGTAATAGCGGGTGCATAGCAGAAAAGCATCTCTCTCCAGTGTTCAAGAAATGAATTATATAAACCAGCATTTATAAGCTGAACATGAATAATCAAGGAAATGAAATGGATTTTGAGTGTCAAATGGATTTTGCATAGATAATAATCAGTCACTGCCACTGCCATTCTTATATCAATAAAACACTATCACTTGCAGTCCTTTCGACTACATACAGTAGCACTGCTCAAAGTATAAATATCACTGACCACCTCTATCATATAACTTTTAATGCCGTCATTTGATGATTCTCAGATGGGACGGCGCACAACAGCTGAAGTGAAATACACATGCCAAGAAATAACTCAAATGGTGCAATCCCGAACTCTCAAAACCCATTTCAACTCTCCCAAATTAAGAGAACCGAACTGCATATGCACAAAATTAAAAGACACACATATTTGATATGTAATTTGAATCAAATGCTACATCCATAACACTTGGTACAATGGTATAAGAATTCAACCCACAACATTCACAAATAGGTTTAAGGCAAACAATGAATACAGCAGACTTTGCCCTGAGCAGGACACAATAGAAAAGCAGGCCATATCAATGTGGTTCTGTTTGGCTCAAATAAAAGTCAAAAATAAGCCGGCACTGATAAAGGAGCATTTGTTGGTGGGGTATTATGTCAGCTAATCTCATTGAGACCTACACTTTCATATCCTCAAAGGAAGTTATTACAACTGGTGGCATAATTGCTCAAAATCAAAAAAGACATTTTTATGGAAGAACAGAACTCTATATATACTGGAAATACACAAATATACATTTTACAGACAGCGGGACTTGAAATATGTGGTAAACACCATCAAATGCCAAAGAACATTCCTAAAGAGACCCAAAGTTCACAATAGACACATTCAAGTATTTAAAGACCCCATGAAATGACTCAATGAGTGCAGCTTTCTTTTTATGTGCTACATTTAAGTCATTTTGGAATGATTTTCTTTACACCGCCAAGTCATAATTATCAGTAGGAAACTCTGGATTTTCCTATGCTATAACATTCTGTTGGTGGTGTTAAGGCTTGATTTTTTATAATTATATCTACAGATTTTTAAATATTAAGCATCATATGTGCTGACTTTGTAAATGGTTACAAATTAAAACTAAGGCCCTGTTTACACCTGGTACTAAGATGCATTTTGGTTGATCAGATCACATGTAAACGGTGCTAAGTGAACTGGGTCTAAAATATTTTGAGCTTTTCTTACGACCATCCCCCATATGCAGTTGAACATGCATTTAGACTGGATTGATTCCTTTTGAACGAATCTTTAATATGACTCATGAACAACGAGTAGTCTCAGAGAGCGATTTGTTCATTTTGTGTTGAACGCTCATGTGCAAAATCCCATATGTTCTGTACAGGAAACAGAATTGATTAGTTCATCTCTAAAGTCTTTAGGTTCGAGTCATTCGTTCATGAAATCCCAGCCCCATTGGCAAGGCTATGTAGTCTGTACCGGAAACAAAAATGATTTATTTTTGATTACTAATTCACAACCTTCCTACTAGCAAGTGCGTAGTTTCTTTTGTTTTGTGTGTTTGTTTAGTTTGTTTTTTAGCTAGTATAATAATTGATTTTCCTATGAAGACTAGACACATTGGGTTGGTTAGAATGGATAGGCATAACATAAATGTTTATTTCACATATCTTCTGATAATTTTATAATAACAAATATATTACATGCAGTCAATAATACGACTGAATTATAACTTATTAATATTATACTTATGTATTATTATATTATAACTAATTATTTCTGTTTCTGCATTCAGCCTTATGGGGAAATGAACAAACGGCTCGAACCCGAAGACTCGAGAGATGAACTAATCTTTCCAGGGAACAGATTAAATGTGAAGTGACTAAAGAAAGAACGATTTGGATCGGGAGATGAGGTGAACTAACAGACTGCATAAATAGCCTTGAAGACCCAGCTAAGCTACTAAAAGTTTGTAAAAGTTTGGCTGTGGCTGCATTACCTTATAGTTTATTGTTTATTCCAAAGTACTAAATATGTTGGAGAATTTAACACGTAACATTTTAATTATATTCTACTGAAAGGAACGAAATGACTTGAAAAAAGATTAATTAATTTTGAACTGAACAAACAAGATTCAAACATACGAGTCAGTTCCCACTACTATTGCTTTTATAGTGTAAATGCTCATGTGGTGTAATCTCCGCCTACTGACCTAATCCTTAAATGCATACCTCAGGTCTTTAGTAACCCTGGATGTCAAAAAACCCACTCGTTTTTTTGTAAGGATCGCTAGCGACCTGAGGTGTGTTACAGTGTAAAGTACATATTTTGAAACTGTGACTGAAAAAGTGCAATTCACTTTTATTTCACATGTCTGATACACAATGATGAAGTGAGGTTTCACTCATAGTTACTGCAGGCAGAAAACAAAAGAATAGGAAGAAATGAAAGCTGATGGTTTCTGTATGTTTTCCGTCGTCTCTGGGCATGTTCATATGTACTTTTGCAAGTTTATTTTGTCTGTAAGATTGAAAGATCTGAAAAAGCCCATACATTTACCCTCACTTTGAAGAAATCAGGACAGAAGTGGTTGAAAGTGGACAAAAGAGACAGATTAAAACACCAGGTGTAAACAGGCATGTGTCTCAACTCGACTGTGATCCAACTTACCAAAATGCAAAATGGGCCTAGGTATCATACACGAAATGACTCTACTAGATACTGAAGTTACGCAGAAACTCATGCAGAACGAGACGCGTGACAAATGAAAACAATTTATATTCTAAAACCAGCTCAAAATATCAAACATAGTTGATATCGTCCGACTGGATAAAATCAATGCCTGAAGCTAAAAAATCCTTTTTTTAAATAAATAAATCTGAGTTTGTGCCCATCATACACAACGTGGTTTTCTGATTTTCAAAAATCTGGACATTAGTTAAAGGTTGTAATACACTTAAGAGAATCATGACAGATTATTTTTTTCGATTATAATAAAAATATTGACTGTATACATTTAGTTTAAACACATCTTGAGTAGCATTTATGTGATAATACAATAGTTTCTGTTGAAACAGGAGCTTCAGGCAGGACATACTGACAGGTTCATTGTTTGAAAAAAATATCCAATAGCCTTATTTACCACCATGAACTATAATTCATTACTTGCTATTGCTTATGGTGTTAGGTGATATTAGAGGGGCATATGAGTATATTTCATGTGGTCTTTAAATTCATGCCTTTAAATTCATCCCTTAAGTATTCTAGCACATGAAACCTGAGGATACAATAGCCACAGTTGCACAGAACAATAAAATGGACCCCAAAAACAGTGCTTATCATAAAGCCTGTAAACCATAAGACAACAGACATCTGTTTTTGGTTTTTATTTTGCATCACAAACTGTGGGGTTTATGTAAAACGAATAAAAAGGCAGTGTTTTTTCTCTTGAGGATGTAGGGTAAGATTAAACATTTGCCCCAACAGCTAGCAACTAGAGAAAATAAAGACCTCAGTGCACGTATGTTGTGTAAAGCACTACATAAGCTATTGCTCTTAGAGACTATGGACATCGTGCTGTTCAAACACATGCAAAACATTCTAGCGGTCTCTCATTACACTCAGAGCAGGGTGTCCGTTTTGTAAAAACAAAGTCTGTGAAGGTAACAAATCAAGGCATGTTATGATAGGAAACTGATGCTGTAACACACCTCAGACCACGAGTGCAGAGGAGCTCATGTGATGAGCAAACTGTCTTAAAGTGTTCACTGATCTGAGGCCTGCTGGGGCAGTTTTTCTGTCCATCCTGGGGTTCAGAACAGTAAGGAACGCCTGTCTGGGGTTGATCTCATGGTATGGGACAAGATGTGGTCATGTTGGGGGTCTCTCTGCCTCCTCTACATAAAACAAATCACAAAATTATTCATAATATACTAATACGAATAAAATAAACAGGCAGGTCGCAGAAGTTTACAAGTTGACAGTAAAAACAGGATTCACAGGTGCATTTGAAATGTTTTAACTAATCATCTTGTAATGAATGTCATTTTTAGTTTCTACTTTTTGAGTATGAATTGTTATATACAGTAAAAGACAACAGTACTGTTTTCTTTTCTGTATAATTGTCTCTTCAGACCTAGAACTGCATGAGCTTCATTTGACCTCCTAACTGAACCCCTTCCTACAAACTGATCATGTGCAAACAGTAGCCATAATCAAAGTACTCAATTTTCAAAGTGCAAATTCAAAAAAGACCACATTTTTCTTCAAGCATACGGATACAAAGCTAAGAGATGGTTACAACTAGATAGCATAAAAGAGCCGTTTTCAAACAGCGATAACATATTAAGATCGCATTTGAATGCGCTTTTGACACTGTGAAGCTGCTTTATTACTATATAAAGCTTTATTACTATATAAATAAAGTTGACTTGACTCTCTTTTTGCCCCCTCTCTTGGAAACTCTGTTTTTTGTTGTTGATGTTTTTTGCTATTGGAGCAAATGGGAATACAAAAATGACATTCGCTGTCATCTCCCATTAACCACTATAGAAGTTTACTCAACTATGACAACATCATCTTCTAAGAACCCTGGAAATGTAAAAAGGGTCAATTTTTAATGAGCATTGACTTGTTTTACATATTCCAGAATGATTTCTGAAGGATCATGTGACACCAGCGGACCGTCTTCCGTATTCAACTTCTGGAAAAAGTGTAACACCTTTCGCAGTTCAAAATGCTTACGCTACGTCTGACCTGTGTAACTGGTGTGCAATGTTGTCAGACATAGCGAAAGCCCCAGAGCTGTTTTATGATGGAGAGATGCACTTTTATGGACTTCAAAAATGAAGCAATCTTCACTGCCATTATAATGCTTGAAACTAGGACTTGTTTAATATAACTCAAATTGTGTTCATCTGAAAGAAGAATGTCATATACACCTAGGCTTACTTGAGGGTGAGTAAATCATGGGTTATTTTTAATATTTGGGTGAACTTACCCTTTAATATTTGGCATTGAGATATTTTTACAGGAAAACAAATGCACACTTCAGCAGAGCTGAGAGTTTAAACCTGACTCACGAACCTGAATGTGAAGGTGAGTCGATGTCGGCACAGAAATGGTCGCTCCCCAGTGCAGCAATAGAGCTCCTGGGTCTAATACACCTCTCACCAGAGAAACTTCTGCGTAGCAATGCCTATGTCAGGACAAAAACAGAGTGACTTTAGAAAAATATATCTGACCAATGACATTTGTATCTCTATAATGTTATAGTATTGTTGCAGTCAGTTGGCTGGTGTACCTTGCGTGTCAGCGGGCTGCTGGGAGCTGAAGCGCTGCTGTATAAACTCAGGCTGGAGTTGGATCTGCTGACGGTCAGGCCTTTAGCGCTCCCTCTGCGACCCGATGCCCCGAACACATCTGAAGAGAGATACTTCTCCTTGATCTTCAGGTTTGTGCGTCCCTTTACTGTGTGAGAAGAACCAGAGAAATTATGCGCGTCAGCGTTTCATTCAAAAGCTGATAGTGAGGCTGATTTAATGGCGAGATTTGGCTATACATTTATAAATTAGTCTTATTAATCCACTACCACTCAATTTTTTTGAAAGAAATTAGTACTTATTTAGCAAGGAAGCTGAAATAGATCAGTTGTGTCAGTAAAAAAACTTTTACATAGTAACAAACAAACAAAACAAACAAATCGCTGTTTATTGAACTTTCTATTGTTCAAAGAATCCTGAAAAAACATGTCACGGTTTCAACAAAATATTGTGCAGCAAAACTGTTTTTAGCACTGATAATAATCAGAAATGTTTCTTGAGCAGCAAATCATCATTAGAATGATTTCTGAAGGATCATGTGACACTGAAGACTGGAGTAATGATGCTGAAAATATTTTATTTTACATTTTTATAATATTAGCTTAATAGCACAAGAGACTTCTTTTACCAACTGCAAACTTTGGTATGATCTTTAGTTTGTCTCATAGTAGCAACTTCTTGTTTTTCTTCAGTAATTTTATAAAAAAAGTAAACAATGTGAAGAAAGTAGTCTGCCCTTACAAAAGCACTGGAAAAGTAATTATACAGTACACAATGACTATGATATAAATAGCGAACTATTACATATTATTATTATTATTATTATTATTAACCACTTCAGCTCTGCTGCATATTTCGAATATTATGACGTATGCAAAAGTGGGCCGCAGAGCTGAAGTGGTTAAATAGCAAACTATTACGTATTATATTATTATATCATTTGAAATCTAAGAAAATATCAAGATTTTCCAGGCAGCATGATTTTCATTGGCTGATCATCACACAACATTCATTAGAGTTAGATGTCCACAGATTTGTAATTAGCTAAACCAACCAAACGGGAGATGATATCAGCCAATGCTGTTAAAGGGATACTTCACCGCTTTTTCATATTAAACTATGTTATTCCCTTAATAACATATGTTATTCTGAGTGCGTGCACTTAATCTCTCTGACGTGCGGTGATGATCTGATAGCATTTAGCTTAGCCCACTAAGCCCAGTTCATTCACTATGGTACCAAACAGAGATCAAGTTAGAAGCGACCAAACACCTCCACGTTAGGCTAAGCTAAATGCTATCAGATCGTCACCAGAGCGATCAGAGCGATTAAGTGCACACACTGTGACGAGAGAGGTATGTATCAACTAGTCTTAGTTAAGGGAATAACATAGTTTAATATGAAAAAGCGGTGAAGTATCCCTTTAAGAATGTTGTCTTGTCCATATATTTGTTGTCCTCTACTGATTTGATATATGATATGCAGATTTTTAATGAATATAAGTTATTTACCTCTACAGGGGTCATTCTTCACCAGAAACTCATCTAATGCCGTCCATCCACCACCAACTCGAACCATCAGAGTGCTTCTGAGAATACGAACCATCCGCAACTGCTGAGAGTCTCCAAACTAATGAAAATCACAGATTTGAATGAAAATCACGTCAGGCATGTAGCCGTGAATAGGTAGTTGTGCTTCATTTACTTAATTTACTGTAAATGGTGACCATAAAGTGATCTGTCCCTCAAAAAATCTTAAGTGGCCACAGCAGACACATTTGAGACACGTTGCCATCATCTGTGTCACCTGATTACTTGTGATCAGATCACCCAAGACTAGGGCTGCGTTTAGCTCCACTTTAAGACATACACTCGTGAACTTCCCTAGGAAGAGCTTATTTTGACAGACCATCGACCACTCGATTTGGACAGAGGGAGCGAGTCCACTCATATACACTTCCGTCAGATCCATAGACCACAATGCAACACGATTGTGACGTCACAACAGCAAGTCGCAGTGCTGGCACTTAATTTACCCACAAGTGATCAAGGGCTGAGGACGTTCCTGTTGAACCCATTGCAAGGCTTCTGCCAGTAGTAGGCAATCATGCAACATAAGCAATGACATGTAATGGAGTGAACGATAAGTTACAGAGAGAAGGACATAAATACGTGGACTTAAATGCAGCCCAGGTGTTATTATTACCAGGTATAAATAGCCATAGTTGTACCTAGATTTCCACTCACCCTATAGCGGTTTGCACTAATTTGCTCGACTTGAAATCTCTTTGGACAGTTGCACTGAGAGACCTGACGATCCACCTGCAAAATTGTGTTTTTGTTAGTCATCTTTACAGAAATACTCTATGTAGATGATATGCACACCCAGAGGTCTTAAATCAAGATACATTTACTTGAGAAACAAAATGACTACGATATTAAGTCTTGTTTTTAAAATGTAAAATGTAAACTGAATTTAAGAAAAAATGTCTGTCAGTGGGGTAAGAAAAATAAAGGGTTAGTTCACCAAAAAATGAAATATCTGTCAATAATTACTTACCATCTCGGCCTGAAGTGGAGACTTTTTTCATCTTTCAGAACTCAAATGATGATATTTTAATTACATCTGAGAGATTTTTGTCCCTCTGTTGATAGCTACGCAACTACCACTTGACTTTGATGTCTTTTGATTCAAAAGGTCAGAAAGAGATCATAATCCATATGAATTGAGTGGTTTAATGAAAATGTTATGAAGAGATCGCTTTTTATCATATCTTCACATCTTAAAATATATTAATTTGTGTTATTAAGATGAACGAAAGTCTTACAGGTTTGGAACGACATGACATTTTCACTTTTCGATAAGGTGGTGAACTAATCCTTTAACCACTTAAACTCTGTGGACCTTGTACACACATACAGTGGTCTAAGTTTAAAATGTTGGTGTCATTTTACAGGAAACCCTTTAAAGTTACATAAAACACTGCTAAAAGTAATAAACATGTAAGTATATGTTGTCAAATCTGTTATAACCTCCCCAAAAATTAGGCGCTTTTAGTTTTTTTTTTTATAAATTAATTTTTGAAAGTGTGTAACTCAGGCCCTGTGTGCTCTAGCACCCTGCAGACAGTTTGGGCTATTCCCAGCATATATAATTAATTTAATAAAACAGGGATATTGCCTTTATATCACTATATATGGTGGTGGAGGGGGGTAGCAGGGTCGGGGGGAGGGGTCATCCCTTCAGACCCATTTGAATAAATCTGGCATACAACATGACACAGACAAACTTCTTTTTTCCTCTATGTTCTGTAATTTAGTGGAAGCAGCCCAAACTGTCTGCAGGGTCCTAGAGCACACAGGGCCTGAGTTACACACTTTCAAAAATGTATTTATAAAAAATATATATATATATCAAAAAGCGCCTACTTTTGTGGGTGGGGGGGGGGGGGGGTATTACAACTTATACTTACATGTTTATCACTTTTAGCAGTGTTTTATGTAACTTCAAAGGGTTTCCTGTAAAATGACACTAAAATTTTAAACTTAGACCACTGTATGTGGGTATGGGAAGCTTTTCAATTTGGGTAGGCCAAATCCAGGCGGAAATCCCAATAAATGGTCCCAGAGTTTAAGCGGTTAATTCAAAGGAAAACACTATAATTTTTTTAAAGCATATTTTTTTAGCAAGACTAATATCTTATAATATCTAATACCTTCTCAAGTAAATGTATCTTGATTTAAGACAATTTACATATAAACTTAATTTCTAAGAAATGAAAATCACATTTTGCTGTGTGTGTACATGACAGATGAAACATACCTCCTCATTGATTTGGTCTACATCTATTGTTTTTCTGTAAGGGTCTCGGCTTGGGTGGAGGGCACTCACAAATTCATAGTAATCAATGAATCCGTCACCGTTTACATCAAATATGTTAGCAACAGCAGTCATTTCCAGGGAATTGGTGGGAAATTCTGTCCATATGCAAAGGCAAATATTGTGAACAGTTGCATACGAAATATCTCAATGCAAAAAATGAGCAACCAAGAGTGCCAAATCTGGGCTTACTTGAGGCCAGAACATTGTCGATGAACTCCTTGTGAGTGATTCGGCCGTCCTGATCTCGATCAATGCTACGGAAAACATCCAAAATCCGGGATTTGAGGTGACTTATCCATTGCATGTATTTTTTCCGCCAGATGTTGAAGTCAAAATTAGCGAACTCCTCCATCTGCATGTGCCAAAGAGAAGGTTCTTAGACAACTGTATAGATTCAAACACAAACATATTATTTCCTTAAAGAGCTGCCTGGTCCTGATCACCTCTTTTAGCCTCTGTAGATGTTCCTCCAGTCTGCTCTGCCTGCAGTGAGCCAGGAGCCACAGCTTCTGCCATTGACTCACCAGCTGACACATCAAGGGGGTTTGAGGGTCCAGTTTCTCCAGCGGAAGAGGCACTGATGGTGGAGGCTTTGCTATGCCTCTCCTCTCTATGAATACAATGCAATCCACAGAGATTACAGTTGAATGCATGCACACAGTAATCACAGTAATGAATCACACTGATTCTCTACTCACTCGCTGGGGCCTTGCGACTGGGGGAAACCTGCTTGGGAACCAGCTTGTGTTTACAGGATTTAGTGGCATTGTCAACCTCTGGTACCTTCCCTTTCATCTCGTCCATAAAATCCTGCAAAAGCAGCATTTCCTGAATTGAAACCTTATTTAATTAATGATTAAATTCTGTGATGTCATCATGGCCTTGGTTTGATTTGAACTTTAGATTTTTGGAACTTTTTTAATTGTTGATCTATGTAATACTGTCAGTTTTATTTTAGTATCATTGAGATACTATTAGTTTTTATTTTCTCTTTTTTATTTAAAAACATTACATTTACATTACATTTTTAGTATTCTTGTGTACTATTTTTTGTAATTTTCATCAGTTAAAATATTTTTTAATTATATAGTTTTTATTAAGTTTGATTTCTGTTTTAGTTGTTTGAGTACATCAATATAATGCTATAAATTAAATATATTTATTGTTTTTATTTTATATTATTTTATTTCAGATAAAAAAAAAATATTGTTCCCTTTCGGGGAACTCGAGCTGCGTCGAAACGCTGTGAGAACGCCTCTGCGTTAATGCGTCGTGAAGCGCCTGTAGAACCATTCCATCGGAAAAAAGATTGATCGTCGCCGACGTGATGACGTCGCCGACGTGATGACGTCATCAACCGGAGACTATAAAAGGTCCGCGAACACAAACAGGAACTAGCTTCTGTGCCTTCAGTAAGCGATCTGTGTGAACCTGTCTGTCTATTTGGTGTTTTTGTCTGTCTATTATCAGAGATTTTCCACCCTTTTGTTAAATATTTCATATATTAACAGAAAAAAGAGAAAATAAAATAGATAGAAATGGCGAGTGAAAGCAGCAATTTCAGAAAGTGTGTTCCTCCCTGCCCACGCTACATCACGGGCGGGGACACACATCTTCTCTGTGTTGCATGCTTGGGAGCGCAGCATGCCCAGGCAGCCCTCGAGGGGGCTGCTTGCGAGCACTGTGAGCGTATGCCACTGAGAACGCTGCGCTCCCGCCGGGCACTCTTCGAGGAGGGTGCCTCGGCTCGTGTTCCCCGCGGCTCTGGTCCCGCTGCTGCCGAGGCAGAGCGGAGGCTGCAGTCGTGGGGTTCACAATTGGATGTTGCAGAGGGGTTTGAGACGGGCACTGCCTTATCTCTGCCCTCACCTGCTCCATCCAGCGGTTCTTCTCGGGGCTTGGAAGCACGCATTGCGGTTTCTTCCCCCCCGAGAGAGCCGCCGGTGCTCCAACTATCCAGCTCCGAGGAGGTGGACGTTGAGAGCATCGCGACTGAAGATTCGCCACTTCAGTCCCCTGCGAAAAAAAAAAAAAAAAGTGGACTTTACAGAGGGGTTTGAGACGGGCCCGGCCTTATCTCAGCCCTCACCTGTATCGTCCAGTGTCTCGTCTCGGGGTTTGGAAGCCCGCTCTGCGGTCTCTTCCTCCCTGGGCGGGGCACCGGTGCTCCAACTATCCAGCTCTGAGGAGGTGGACGTTGAGAGCATCGCGACTGAAGACTCGCCACTTCAGTCACCCGCTAGTGAGTTGAGGTTCTCACGAGAGCTGTGGCCAGGTTAAATATAAAAATAAGAAATGACTGGCTGGCTGAAATATCTGAATCCCATCGAAATCAGAGAGAACGAAATTAGATGAGCGATTCCTGCCCTCTCGTGCAAAGCATCAACGTCCTGCCATTCTTCCCTGACCTGCACACCGAGGTGTCTAGGTCATGGAGGAAACAAGCGGTATCATATAGAGTGTTCAGCCCACATACATCTGCATATAGTAATATATTTGGGCTGAGACACTATGGTTATGGGGCGATGCCGAAGATCGAAGAGACGCTTGCGAGCTATCTCTCGCCTTCAGCTGCATCGTCCCTGGCATTTCCCCTCCGAAGGAAATCGGTGCTTACCTCAGCACACGGTACCCGTCTTCCTTCGGTGCCCACAGGGGGCCGCGCTGCTAACCCCGCCGCAATGTCAGGGCGCAGAGGGTCTCCGCGGGCCACCTGAGGGTGGTCCGCCCCCTCCTCGGAGGGCATACGAGCAGTCAGGTCAGGTGTTCCCTGCCGGTTCGCCGTTTCAGGGCACTGCACTCGCTGCTCAAATTACACCAGAGGCCAGCCTCGAGAGGCTGGTTCCCTTAGTTTCCCCTCCGTGGGAAGACGGTGCGTACCTCAGCATACGGTACCCGTCTTCCTTCGGTACTCTCAAGGGGCCGCGCTGCCAACCCCGCCGCAATGTCGGGGCGCAGAGGGTCTCCGCGGGCCACCTGAGGGTGGTCCGCCCCCTCCTCGGAGGGCAGGGGAAACAAAAGGACGCTGAGGGTAGTCCCCTCCGAAGGGAAACGGTGTTTACCTCTGCCTACGGTACCCGTTGTCCTGCAGCGCCCTCTGGGGGCCGCGCTGCCAACCCCGCCGCAATGCCGGGGCGCAGACGGTCCCCGCGGGCCACTCGAGGGTGGTCCGCTCCCCCTTCGGGGGGCTCCCGAGCAGTCAAGTCAGTCGTTCCCTGCCGGTCCGCCGCTTCAGGGCACTGTGCTTGTTGCTCAAAATACACCAGAGGCCAGCCTCGAGAGGCTGGTTCCCTTAGTAGATTTTCTAGACGAGTGGAAACGTCTATCGAATATATCTCAGTGGGTCCTGCAGATAATAGAAAAGGGGTACGCCATTCAGTTCAGAAGTCGGCCACCTCCTTTCTGCGGTGTCCTACCTACAGAGGTGGGCCCGGAGCAGGCTCTGGTAATGGCACAGGAAGTAGAGACACTCCTGCAAAAAGGGGCTATAGAGAGGGTTCCCCCTCCCAGCAGGGAGTCTGGCTTTTATAGCCGTTACTTCATCGTGCCGAAGAAGGATGGGGGCTTACGCCCGATATTAGATCTGCGGCTATTGAATCGCTCGGTGGCCAAGCTCAAATTCAAGATGCTTACACTCAGACAGATTGTAGCGCAGGTCAAATCGGAGGATTGGTTTGTCACCATAGACCTCAAAGATGCGTATTTTCATGTCTCCATCCTTCCACATCACAGGAAGTTCCTGAGGTTTGCCTTCGGGGGAGAGGCATACCAACATCGTGTACTTCCCTTCGGTCTAGCACTGTCACCCCGCACGTTCACCAAGTGTGTGGATGCAGCTCTGGCGCCGCTGCGTCTACAGGGCATCCGCATACTGAACTATATCGACGACTGGCTGATTCTAGCGAATACAGAGCAGATGGCGGTTCAGCATCGAGATGCTGTTCTCGCCCATATGTCGAAGCTGGGGTTGAGGCTGAACGCCAAGAAGAGTGTGCTTTCTCCGGCTCAGAGAACCACTTTTCTAGGTGTGAACTGGGACTCGGTAATTATGCGGGTGCAATTATCGCCAACACGCATAGCATCGATCCTGGCAGCCGCCAAAGAACAGAAGCTAGGCCGAGCCGTCACTGTGAAACGGTTCCAGAAACTGTTAGGTCTCATGGCAGCAGCGTCCAACGTGATATCTTTTGGCCTACTGTACATGAGGCCACTGCAGTGGTGGCTCAAAACAAAAGGGTTCTCCCCGAGGGGAAATCCGCTCCGCACGATCAAAGTCACGCGGCGATGCCTACGTGCTCTGGTCATGTGGAAAAACCCGCTCAGGGTCCCGTGTTGGGGGCTCATGTTCGTCGCGTAACGCTAACGACAGATGCCTCTCTCACGGGCTGGGGGGGCGACCATGAGTGGTCGCTCATCCCAGGGTCTATGGCAGGAACATCAGCGGCACTGGCACGTAAATCGGCTAGAGATGCTCGCAGTGTTTCTTGCATTGAAACAGTTCCTGCCCGACCTCAAGGGGCCACCATGTGCAGACAACACATCGGTGGTCGTCTATATAAATCACCAGGGGGGTCTGAGGTCCCGTCCGTTGGACAATTGGCACATCGGATCCTCCTGTGGGCCCAAGGGAAATTGCTGTCAGTCAGAGCAGTATATATCCCGGGGGTCCTGAATCAGGAAGCAGACAGCCTGTCGAGGCAGGGGCCGAGGCCCGGGGAATGGAGACTCCACCCAGAAGTGGTGGAGCTCCTATGGAAGGTATATGGGAGCTATTTGCTTCGGCGGAGAGTTCTCACTGCCCGCAGTAGTTTCTCTGACCCATCCAGCCCCGCTGGGGTGGATGCCATGGTACAGGGGTGGCCGAGGCTACCTCTGTACGCCTTCCCCCCGATTGTCTTGCTTCCAGGAGTTCTGGAGAGGGTACGCCGGGACGGGGCCCAGGTACTCCTAGTGGCTCCGTACTGGCCGACCCGAGTATGGTTTTCGGACCTGATATCTTTCCTGGAAGGCTCTCCGATGGAGATTCCGACCAGGAGGGATCTACTCTCTCAGGCGGGCGGGAGATTCCTGCACCCACGCCCAGAGATGTGGAAACTGTGGGCCTGGCCTCTGAGGGGGCTAGGCTC
Source organism: Pseudorasbora parva (assembly GCF_024679245.1). Taxonomy (NCBI): domain Eukaryota; kingdom Metazoa; phylum Chordata; class Actinopteri; order Cypriniformes; family Gobionidae; genus Pseudorasbora; species Pseudorasbora parva. Next base: position 43,669,943 of record NC_090178.1, read on the forward strand.
ATAGAGGAAGGTCTCTCGGCCGAGGTCGTAGAGACCATCCTTCACTCCAGAGCTCCGTCCACGAGGAAACTGTACGCTCTGAAAGGGAAACTTTTCTCAGCATGGTGCAGAGAACGCCAGTGGGACCCAGTTAACTGCCCGGTTGGTACAGTGCTGGAGTTTCTGCAGGCGAGGTTCTCGGCAGGGTTGACCCCCTCCACAATAGAGGCGTACGTGGCGGCCTTGGGTGCCGTCCACGTCCCTTTGGGTGGAGTGTCTTGGGAAGACACCCTCTGATTACACGTTTCCTCCGTGGCACTTTAAGGTTGAGGCCTGTTATGCACTCATGTCTAGAGTTTGCGCCGGGGTTTTCTCATCCCAGGCCGGGTTATGTCCCCAAGGTTCCTACGAGCCCACGGGGCCCCATTACTCTTCAAGCATTCTGTCCTCCTCCTTTCACGACGTCAGACCAGGAAGATTAATCTGCTGTGCCCTGTTAGAGCACTAGATACTATGTCCACAGAGCTGCCCTGTGGAGGAAAACTGATCAGCTGTTTGTCTGTTTCGGGCCCCCTAAGAAGGGGCCCCAGTATCTAAGCAGAGGATGAGCAAGTGAGTGGTCGAGGCCATCTCACTTGCTTATGAGGCGGCCGGGCAGCAGTCTCCACTGGCTGTCCGGACGCATTCAACCAGGGGTATGGCTGCTTCTTAAGCACTTTTGTCGGGGGCGTCCCTCCACGATATTTGTAAACGCGGCCGGATGGTCGTCTCCTTTAACTTTCGTCAGGTTCTATGAACTAGACCTGGCATCTACAGTTGGGGCACAGGTACTCTCGTAACCGTGTGCGCTTCGGCTTCACACATACGAGACACTTGGTCCTATGGCGATGTGGGTATAAGCGTTCTCACAGCGTTTCGACGCAGCTCGAGTTCCCCGAAAGGGAACGTCTCAGGTTACGTATGTAACCCTAGTTCCCTGAGGGAACGAGACGCTGCGTCGCTCTGCCATACTCCCGGCGTGTCCGTGATCACTTACTTCAGGCTTTATCAGAAGCTAGTTCCTGTTTGTGTTCGCGGACCTTTTATAGTCTCCGGTTGATGACGTCATCACGTCGGCGACGTCATCACGTCGGCGACGATCGATCTTTTTTCCGATGGAATGGTTCTACAGGCGCTTCACGACGCATTAACGCAGAGGCGTTCTCACAGCGTTTCGACGCAGCGTCTCGTTCCCTCAGGGAACTAGGGTTACATACGTAACCTGAGACGTTTTAGTTTTATTTAACCATAACACATTTAATACTAAACGTAAGTATTTATAAAAAAATGTGCATTTTAAGATTTGGATAGATGCCACTGATTTTTTTTAAGACAGGACAAAACAGGATAGAGGATTAAAAAAAAAAGTTTAAATCAAAAGTTAACCATATCATAATACATAATTCATAGTATAATTTTTCACAAACAAATATAAGCAGTTTACCCATATTGCGCTCAAAGAAGGTGAAATATGGAAACAGGATCTTCGAGAAAGAAGACTGACTTTAATTTTGCCTAATTTTATAAAGGTTTCTAAAGTATACACACAGGAAACTTTATAAAATGTATATTTTTAAAATCTGTCAGTAATGATTGTAATAAAGACATACAGTAGTGTCCAAAAGTCTCATCAAAATTGTTCATCTTATTGTACATCATATAAAATGATAAAAAGCCGCCCAGCTCCAAGTCTCATGCGTCTCCAATAATCCCACCCAGCCTCCCTCTTCCACCTCCTCTTCCCGTCGGCCCCGCCTCCACTGGCACTCTTCAGTCCCTCGGCTCCCCCTCTGTTGACTCCACTCTGCTGCACGGGTCCACCTCGAATCCTCCGGTTGTAAGCTCCCCCTTGGTGTGCAGCCTGTAACTCCACCTCGACCAGCTCCAACGGGCTCCCTCAGCCGACCGGCTCCACCTTGGTCAGTTGTCGCTCTGCCTGCGACACCTTCAGCTCCATCAAACTTGGCTCCATCTCAGCCACTCATCACCACAGCAGCACCTTGGCCTCCAGGAACTACGGTGCTATCCAGCTTCATCAGCTCCATTTGGGTCCTCACCTCCATCAGCTCCATCTCAGTCTGTCGTCCCTCTGGTTCAGCCTGCCACGTTTCCACTATTGTTCCTCCCTCCTTCATCCTGTCTCTGCTCTGGGCCACAACCTCGCTCTTCCTGCTCTTGTCTCCTCTCTGGCTCTTACCGTCATCATTGCCCTATGGTTTCTGCCTCGGTCACCTCCTCCCTGGCACATCCTTCATCCTGGGTTGTCCTGCTAGGTCCTCCTCTGCAGCCCCCACCCTCCCACAGTTAACCATATCATAATACATAATTCATAATACTTTTGGTACCAAAAACCAAAATTTGGACTGTTATATTATAGCAATGGTGAGAGGACGTGCCTTCCTAGTGGCGGGGGTGAATGATGCGGGGGTTGTAATGTCAGGCTTATGTTCAGTTTCTTTGTGTTTTAATTTTGCCGTTTGGCCAAGTTCTAATTCGTTGTTTGTTTCTAAGGCCGGTGACACACTGCAAGCGTGGCGTGAGCGTCTCAACTGCTTGGCATGTCCGTTTTTATTTCGGCTCCCATGTTAACAGGTTAGCGCTTACACACTGCCCGTGTGACTCGAGCCGCGGCGAAAATGTGCGCATGTTATAAATAGAACCGACGCCTATTTTTCACGCGACACGCAAGCGTGTTGGAAGCGTTTCCAGGCAAAATAGAATAGGAAAAGATGTTTATATGTCATTTTGACACGAATACATATTAATAAATGACAGTTTGATGTTTGAAAGTCTTAAGGTTTCGACATTAATACAAATCTAACTGTAATTTAAATAAATAATAATAATAATTATCGATTTTCAAATATTGAACGTCTGATTAATCACGCACCTGTTTCTGTTCTAGTTCATCAGTTCTCCCTGTGTATTTAACTCTGGCGTTCTTTCAGTGACGTAATTGGATTACGTGATTGTTTGGTTATATTCCCAAAGTGTTTTAAGGATCTTTATTAAAGTCTGTTTGTTCTGCTATTTCGTCATTGTGCGCTTTAATATAGTCACCAATGGTTACAGTTGTAGTCAGTGTATGGTTTTTTTGTGAGCTTTTTGTTCTTCTGTGCAGTTTGTTTTTAGCAAAGTACAATAAAACCTGTAGCTGTAGTTTGCCTTTTCTAAAATATTTGTACACACATTTTGATTCAGTCAAACTTGTAGGGTCACAAAAAAACCAAACAAAAACCAAATATCCTCTTTGGACATCACTTTTGGTAGCTACTGCATGTACAGTATGCGTCTGCTTTTCTAAAAGGGTTAGTGTACCCCAAAAAGAAAATGATCATCATTTACTCACCCTCATGTTCTTCTAAACTTTATGACCTTATTCCTTCAGTTGAACATAAAAGAAAGTTCTTTCTCAGCAGAAGAAAGAAGTCATACGTTTGTAGCGACTTGAGGGTGAGTACACGTGGACAGAATTGTCATTTTTGGCTGAAGTTTAATATGAATAGTTTATTATTGGTTATCAGTACCGCATGCTGAGTGATGAGCTCTGCAGTGAGCTCTAAGTCTTCAGGCAATGGCTCCTGTTCCTTTAGACTGAGAGACTCTTCAGCGGAGGAGATCCAGTCCAGTAATCGCTGCACCTCCTCTCTCTCTGCCTCTAGAGCAGACAGTGTGCTCTGGATCCTCTCGGCCTGCTGCCGAGCCCACATCTGGACCTGATGCGTCAAATCACACATGTACACATAAGATACCTTCTACACAGAGAACACAGTCAGAAATCTACAACACAATAGTGACCGCCCAATGTTTTCCATTGGCATTACAAATTCTAAGAAAAGTCCAATGTAGATTGTACAGAGTTAATATGAAGGAATCACAGCCTAAACTAAACTACCCAGTCCCTAAATGAAACACGTTACTTTGAAATTGCTTTTTAAAATTTCTATAACTATATATTTTAATTTATTTAGTAAAAAATAAGCACATGTAACATACATATATGTATGTTATCATAACTGTGTGTGTGTGTGTGTGTGTGTGTGTGTGTGTGTGTGTGTGTGTGTGTGTGTGTGTGTGTGTGTGTGTGTGTGTGTGTGTGTGTGTGTGTGTTTGTTTGTTTTCAGGTAAACCCTACATCCCACAAAGATGGCAATATCCAAAATCCTTGTCGGGACAATTTTTTGTCCCAATGAGGAAAACAGCTCATAAATCAAATTATTTAATCATTATTATTATTTTAAATGTAAAAAATGTACAGAAAGTTTTCTGTAATGGGTTATGGAGAGAATAATCTACAGGGAGTGCAGAATTATTAGGCAAGTTGTATTTTTGAGGATTAATTTTATTATTGAACAACAACCATGTTCTCAATGAACACAAAAAACTCATTAATATCAAAGGTGAATATTTTTGGTTTTTTAGTTTTTAGCTATTTTAGGGGGATATCTGTGTGTGCAGGTGACTATTATTGTGCATAATTATTAGGCAACTTAACAAAAAACAAATTTATACCCATTTCAATTATTTATTTTTACCAGTGAAACCAATATAACATCTCAACATTCACAAATATACATTTCTGACATTCAAAAACCAAACAAAAACAAATCAGTGACCAATATAGCCACCTTTCTTTGCAAGGACACTCAAAAGCCTGCCATCCATGGATTCTGTCAGTGTTTTGATCTGTTCACCATCAACATTGCGTGCAGCAGCAACCACAGCCTCCCAGACACTGTTCAGAGAGGTGTACTGTTTTCCCTCCTTGTAAATCGCACATTTGATGATGGACCACAGGTTCTCAATGGGGTTCAGATCAGGTGAACAAGGAGGCCATATCATTCGATTTTCTTCTTTTATACCCTTTCTTGCCAGCCACGCTGTGGAGTACTTGGACGCGTGTGATGGAGCATTGTCCTGCATGAAAATCATGTTTTTCTTGAAGGATGCAGACTTCTTCCTGTACCACTGCTTGAAGAAGGTGTCTGCCAGAAACTTGCAGTAGGACTGGGAGTTGAGCTTGACTCCATCCTCAACCCGAAAAGGCCCCACAAGCTCATCTTTGATGATACCAGCCCAAACCAGTACTCCACCTCCACCTTGCTGGCGTCTGAGTCGGACTGGAGCTCTCTGCCCTTTACCAATCCAGCCACGGGCCCATCCATCTGGCCCATCAAGACTCACTCTCATCAGTCTTAAGATATTTCTTGGCCCAGTCTTGACGTTTCAGCTTGTGTGTCTTGTTCAGTGGTGGTCGACTTTCTGCCTTTCTTACCTTGGCCATGTCTCTGAGTATTGCACACCTTGTGCTTTTGGGCACTCCAGTGATGTTACAGCTCTGAAATATGGCCAAACTGGTGGCAAGTGGCATCTTGGCAGCTGCACGCTTGACTTTTCTCAGTTCACGGGCAGTTATTTTGCACCTTGGTTTTTCCACACGCTTCTTGCGACCCTGTTGACTATTTTGAATGAAACGCTTGATTGTTCGATGATCACGCTTCAGAAGCTTGGCTATTTTAAGACTGCTGCATCCCTCTGCAATATATCTCACTATTTTTCTGAGCCTGTCGAGTCCTTCTTTTGACCCATTTTGCCAAAGGAAAGGAAGTTGCCTAATAATTATGCACACCTGATATAGGGTGTTGATGTCATTAGACCACACCCCTTCTCATTACAGAGATGCACATCACCTAATATGCTTAATTGGTAGTAGGCTTTCCAGCCTATACAGCTTGGAGTAAGACAACATGCATAACGAGGATGATGTGGTCAAAATGCTCATTTGCCTAATAATTCTGCACTCCCTGTATTTACAGTATAAAAATAATTGTCTATGGAAAGTCCCCATTAAACGTGTGTGTGTGTTTACTTTGCAATAAACTTAAATTTCGGTAACACTAATATAAGGTGACATAGTTATTTGTTCCTACATGTACTAATAACAGTAAATTATGATTGGTGGAGGTCGCTTCAGTGTAATTCAGCAGTTACCGGGTATGTGATTTTTCAAAACCTACTTTGAAATCACTTTTACAGAAACATATTTCATCACTTAGCAACAACCTCAGAGCTCATGGTAAGTCTGTCTTGAAAGTTTATACTCGCTGTTATAGCTTATTTGTTTGTATAAGTCAGTTTCTCGATAAAATTAGATTTGAACTTCCAGAACTGACAGTTGCACTCTACTTGTCAACAGATTGAACTGTTAATATCCAGAACTCATCCTCTAACTTGACTCACCTCTTCATAGCGTGTCTTTGTGATACTGATCCATGATTTGATGGTGATGACGGAGTCAGGGTGACAGGATGACAGGATCTCTTCACCCAGTTGGCGAATGTTCTCTAGCTCCATCTGCTGATCGTTCAAGGAACTCATCGACTCCTGCAGATCACAGACACAAACATGCAACTCATATGAGAACATGCTATTTATTCTACTCAGTGCAAAGAGTGGCAGATACTATTTGCACCTCATTGTATTGTAGTATATTATAAATTAGTATGCAATTATAACAACATATTCAGTGTGTATGTTTATATTTATTAAATTCATAAATGCTGCCTTATTTGGACATCCCTACCTAATAAACACTCTATTCACACAATTAAATATCCGTTAGTCACTTTATTTTCACTTCATATTTTCATAATTTACATGATTTTTTTTTCTTTTAATTTTATTTCAAATAAACGCTTCACTGAGTGGAAAAGGGAAAAGAATGAATATGAAAATAACACTTGGTATAACTTTCTGGTGGAATAAGTGGGTCCATGTCCACCATACCTGATGACATGTACGAAATGCCAGAAGATCCTCCTCCTGCTCAGGCAGCACCCCATACTTCAGGACCCTCTCAACATCCGAAAGATGATCCAGGAACAAATGAACCATCCCATCAAACCCTTCCGCCTGAGAACAACATAGGAACATGGTGTGCCAAATGTTAGGATGATCAAATATGCCTGATTGTACACTACTGTTGGGTTTTTTGTATTATTTCTTTTTTAGCAAGGATGCATTAAACTGATCAAAAGTGACAGTAAAGACATTTATAATCTTACTACTGATTTTGGTAACGCTTTACTCCAATAGCCCACTTTAGACATTCTACTAAGTACATGTCAACTTATTCTACTAACCCAAACCCTAACCTAACAGTCTACTAATGAGGGCTAGTTGACATGTAGTTGCAAAGTTACTTATAGTTTGTCTATAGTGGAGCATCGAAATAAAGTGTTACCATTATTTTCTTCTTGTAGTAATTCAACTTAAACAGAAAAAAAAGTTTGCCATTACAAATCACTAAAAGTAAATAAGTTTAAGTTCTTTATCTATTTTATTTCTTTCAACCTTTATTTTATTTGAGTGTTTTTTAGTAGTTTTACTTTATGATAAAAAACACTAAAGTACCTTGAATGTTATGTAAGTGCTCTGAATAAAAGTCTCATCCAAATGCATAGTGTAAATATAACTTTTGTGATCGAAGGTTCCATGTTTATCATACACCACGGTGGAGTGTGACGGTACCTGTTGAAGTGCCGCCTCCAGTCGAGCCTGTCTGGACACTGAGAGTTTGCACACGGCCTCCCAGCGGCCCTCCAGCTCCTCCATTTGCTCCTGCAGCCAGTGGGCATCAGCCGTGCTGCTCCGGGTCAGATCCCTGACCGAACGCTTCAGGGTCCGGATACAGCTGGCACGCTTCCCGAGCTCACGCTGGAACACCTACAGTCACAGAGAGAAGGTGCAGTGGTCACCTAGCAGCTTAAGTGCGCCGTCTTAGAAGGTTTAGTGGGTTCTATATTGAACAATACATTGTACAAAAAAAAGGCAGTAAAAATTGGGCACAATGTACTGTAGAATTTTCCGTATTGTTTTTTACAGGTGTTTTACCTGTATTTTGATTTACTCATTGCATTAGTTTGTGCTTTAAGGGTCACCGGAAATTTTCGTAAAATTACTGGATAATGTACAGTACAGATGTAAAGTACATTTTCCGTTTTTATTTTTTTACCGTGTAGGGCTCTTGACTCAATTTTAAAGAATCCTTTACGCCAAAATATAAAGACAAATGTCTTAAATGATTGCACAATACTTTCATGTTTAATGGGTTATATACTATCGATTTTTTTCTAGTGATAAAGTATGTTTAAAGCTGTTTAATTCATAAAATGTATTAATTAAAACTAAAACCATAATATGATCCCATGATGAGAACCCCTAAAAGGTTCTATATATAACGCGCCTGACAGAACCCTTTAAGGTTTTATTTAGAACCTTTTCTTCTAAGAGTGTGTGAAGTAATGTATGCTGAGATGTACCTTGTGTTTGTCAATCAGATTGTTGACCAGGTCTTTTTCACCACAGACAGGCACATCTTCAGCCAGCTGTGGCTCTGCCCTGTACAGCCAGTCATTAAGAGCCTGGAGCGCGTCAGTGAATCTCCCTGAAAACAGCAGAGCCTCTTCCAGCTTGTGTTGCCTTGGGGGGGGGGAAAATCACAAATTAGTGCTCAAAAATATACTCAAATCACATCAGATGGTGCAGCACACATCAGACTCACCTCTCAGTGGATTTCCCGCTGATGGTGTCCCATGAATCTCTGAGCTCGGACACCATGTTCTCCAGGTGCTGTGTGTCTTCAGGGCCCCGCGCCTTCTCTTGGAGTGAGCGGCCACTCTTCAGACAAGACTCGTACATGGGACGCTTTGAGCGGAGAAGTTTCTGGAACTCCTAAAAAAATACAAATGCACTCTATAAAATATCCATAGTAAAGAATTTGTTTCTTTTGGGGTAACATGTCCAGTGTTGTTTATACAATTACATTTACTCTCCAGTGTTTTTTTTCTTTTTTTTTTCTTTTTTTACATTTTATAGGGCACCAAATGTAAAATGATGAGGATTTTTTTTCATTCCTTTATTTTTACAATCCACTTTAGATATTAGACTTATTATAAGCAGTGTCGGATCACCAGCAATGTGAGTTATGTATTTTTTTTAAAGTTTTTTTTAATATATTTTTTTCTTGCTTTTTAAGTAACGCACTACTTATAAATGTACAAACAAAATATTGTAAAAAATTCAAACAAGCAACGCACTTTACTTTGTTTCCCATTAATTGAATGACAGTAGTCTAAAGTGGACTATTAAAATAAAGTTTAACCCCAATTGTTCTTGCCATTATCAATGTTTTCATATTTTTTTATGGTTTTAACAATGCATTTTTTTTTGTATTTGCTAGAAATATTCATATTTCTAATTAAATGTAAAGTTTTCATCCCAAATGTTTTGACCATTAAATATTTCTTGCTTTATAAAAAGAAAATTTGCCATGCCAATTTGCCATTTTGGAAATAATACAGCTTTAATAAAGCTCCTTGAATTCATAAACACTTTTGCAATTACAATCTAAATGCAAAGCATTTTTGGTAACACTTTTTTATTACAGCCCGCAAAATACTGCGTTAGTAAAGTGAGTTTACAGCACAACTTTCAGCGTGTAATTATATTGTTCCTATAAAGTACATAATTATAAGAGAACAATATGTAACATTTCGGGACTAAAGGGGTAACAGCCAGGAAAATTAACTAATAATTATAAATACTGTAAGTATTTTAGAAATCTAAGGGGTACTTATTCTACTATTATGCTGGGCAACAATCTTACGTTTGGATCAATTTAGCCAGGCTAAATTGCTCTGTGGTCCAGTTCTGATCCTCATGTGCCCACTGCTCTTTCGGCGGTGGACGGGGGTCAGCATGGACACTCTGACTGGTCTGCGGCTATGCTTCCCCATACACAACAAACTGCGAAGCACTGTGTATTCTGACACCTTTCTGTCAGAACCAACATTAACTTCTAGAGCAATTTAAGCTGCAGTAGCTCGTCTGTTTGATCGGACCACACGGGCCAGCCGTCGCTCCCCACGTGCATCAATGAGCTTCAGCCGGGGTATATAGCCTTTGTTTAAATTACGGCGTACATATCTGTGCAATTTAACATTTGTTTCCAACACATTCTTACTGATGCTTCCAAAACTACTAAGACATTTTCAAAAAACAAAAAACAAAACGAGACCAATGAATGTAAAATTGTAGTGGCAGTGCAGCACTGGCTCAAATGCCAAAGTGTCCCCTGACCCGAAACGCTCTCACACTGGCTTCAGGCCCTCCTTGTTAAAGTCCTGAGACGTGAAGTACCTTTTGTTCAGTAAGCTGTTGTTTGATCTCTTCCTGTGACACAGCGATCTCTTTGTGTGTATCCAGTGTCTGTTCAACCTCCGTCATCCAGTCCACCAGTAAGTGCCACGATTCATTGAACTGTGGAAGGGAAAAGCACAAAGGTTTAGTACTTGCCAGATGATTTCCTGGATACTTTGAACTAACTCAAAGTCCATTTGAGAAGAAAAATACCTGTTTAGCATGTCTTTTGACGTCCTCAAGCGTTTTCCCCCTCTCTGTTGTGTGTTGGAGGAGTTTCTTGAATCGGTCCTGAACGGTCATGATCAGGTTCTGCACCACATCGCAGTCTTCCTTCCTGCTGAGCTCAGACAGACGCATGGCAGCGTTCTCCACGCTCGCCTTCCTCTCTCCATAAGACTGCACCTCACCTACCAGCATCTACAAACATGATGAGTAAATCACTCCAACACGTACACCACCGCAGACATACCCAAACCCAGGGGCAGATGCACACACCCTGTGCTCCTGAAGCTGTGAGCAGATGGTGTCCAGGATGAAGCTGGGCGCAGGCAGAGAGTTTATGGTCTCCTCACACTTGGCCATTTTGGTCAGCAGGTCTTGGACGTTACTGTTAAATTCCTTTGCAAGACCAAGTCCCTCTGTTAATTTTGCCTAATAAAGAAAAAGAAACAAATTATTTGATATAAAATAAAAATGTATAAAACTATAAAGAGACTATTTCTTCACTCAGTTGATGGAGTGTGTAGCTTTTCATTTCTTAAAGGGATAGTTCACATAAAAAAAAAAAAAAATTAAAAAAAAAAAAATATATATATATATATATATATATATATATATATATATATATATATATATATATATATATATATATATATACTCTAAAAAATTGGTACTATTTGGCACTAAAAGTGGATTTTGGCTTGTAATCATATAGGGAACCACTTTTGGTGCCAAATAGCACCATATCTTTAAAGGTGCTCTATGTAGAACCCATAAGAGGTGCCACATTGCATTTTATTGCTTCCTCAATAATGGTGCTAAATGGCACCAAAAGTAGTTCTTTGGTGTGTAAAGAAACTTTAAAGGGGCTTGAAAGGTTCTTTGTACGGCAGTGGTGCTATATAGCACCTTTACCACCCCAAAGAACCACTGAAGAACCGCTGAAGAACCATACAGGGGCTGAACAGGTTCTGTATATGGTACCGGTGCTTTATAGCACTTCAGTCATCTCAAAGAACTGCTGAAGAACCGCTGAATTACCAAGATTTGGTGCTATACAGCACTTAAAGTGGTTCCCCTATGATTATAAGCCAAAGAACCACTTTTAGTACTATATAGCACCAGTTTTTTTAGAGTGTATATATATATATAATTTACTCACTCACCCTCAAGCCATCCTAGGTGTATATGACTGACCGTCTTCTGGAAGCTAGTTATTATAGTTAATAAAGTTTTAAATATGGATATTTTTTTCTTACCAAACCCCATAGATTTGCTTCAGAAAACCCTTATTAACCCCCAGGAGCTGTATGGATTACTTTTATGATGGATGGAAGCACTTTTTTGGGCTTCAAAATCCATTGTGTTCGTCTGAAAGAAGATAGTCATATACACCCAGGAGGGATTCAGGGTGAATATATCATAGGATAATTTTCATTTTTGGTTGAACTTTGCCTTTAAACAGCCAATGAATTTAAGGTCTGGACTCAGAGGAGCAGATTCATGTATGAAAATGATTCTTCATGCTTCCTTCCAACCATTCTTTCACAGTTTGAGCTGATGAATCTTGACATTGTGATCCTGGAATATAGCCATGATGTGTCTTCCTGCTGTTTAAGAAATGAAAAGCTACACACTCTGTCAACTAGGGTTAGAAGAACTGTTGCCAAACATATAACATGCTAGACACATAATGACCATAATTATGCAGAGTACACAGGCATCACCTTTCTCTCTTGCATTTTAGCATAGACAGAGCTCCATTTCTGCTCCAGTATGCATAAGCTATGCTCAGTGCTGGAGCCCCGGGCCACCTCACTGCCCTCCAGCATCCTGTGGATGGCGTTGCGAACGTTTGTGTAGGCATGCATTTTAGAATCCATCTCATTACACAACTCCTGTGGCACAAAAAAAAACAGTAAGGTTTCATTATAGAATCATGTTTTATTAACACAGTTTGCAGGGTTGAGACTCCAAAAATTCAGCAAGCACAATTAAAGTTATTGTTACCAAATGAGTGTTTAGTCTCTCGCTGGCAGAGTCTGGCATACCCCACACGGTCTTACTGGACGACAGCCTTAGGTCTGTGTGTTCCAGCCACTGCAGGAGATCTTGGATCTCCATGGTTACATCTTGAACCTGAAATCCAGTTATAATTGTTGAGTTTAAAAGTTCTAAAAGTTCAGCATGAGCTTAAACTTATACACTGAATGTATGTATGTATGTATATACACTGCAAAAAATGCTTTTCTTACTTAGTGTTTTTGTCTTGTTTTTAGTGCAAACTTCTAAAAATTCTTAAAACAAGAAGTATTTACTAGACAAGCAAAAGTAATTGTCTTGTTTATCTTAAATAAGATAAATAATCTGCCAGTGGAAAAAGCTAAATAATCTTAAAACAACATTATTTTACTTGGCAGATTATTTATCTTATTTTAAGCAATTTTGAGTTATTTTTTCCCAAAACAAGACATTAATTTTTACTTATCTAGTAAATGTTTCTTAATGTAAGAATCTTTAGATATTTAGACTAGAAACAAGTCAGAAATACTAAGTAAGAAATGCATTTTTGTGCAGTGCAGGGCTTGACATTAACATTTTACTAACTAGCTGCTGTGGCTACACTGTAAAAAAATATTTTTAAAAAAGTTACCTGGTTGCCTTAAAATTTTTTGTTCATTTAAAATAAAAAATTGAGTTAATACAATGAACATTTCTGAGAACCGACAACCTTTATTCAAATATTATTAAAAGATTTAATTTTTTTAAAGAAGCATGTTAGGTAATCGTGTATGTTTTACTTGTGATGATGCAGTGAAACATTCCAAATTGTGCTATTTTAATGATTTATCAAAAATGTTATGTAGTTCAGATACAATAATATTTTGAGTTTCTATTTATTAAACCAATTTGCTTCATTGTATCAACTCAAATTTTTAATTTCAATAAACTCAATATTTTTTTTTACAGTGTAGGGGTTTTCCAAAGTTACTAGAAACTAGGGATGGGACGATACACTTCAACTCACGATACGATGCACCTCGATATGCCAGGGTTACGATACGATACGTCACGATACGATATCAAATTTTATTTTTATTTTTTTCAAATCTGTGATTTTTTTACCACCAAAGTAATGTACTTAAATGAAAGGTAGGATTTTTCTCTTTTTTTGCATTTTGGTTCTATGTTGTTTAAAAAAAAAGAAGAATTTTTAGAAGTCCGCGACCACATCTTAAACAGGGGTGCCAATAATTGTGGAGGGCACTATAGGGCTGTCAATCGATTAAAATATTGAATCGCGATTAACTGCATGATTGTCATGAGTTAACTCGATTTTAAATCACACCTTTTTAGCAATTGTAAATGTATCTTAAATTAAGTTTAAATTAAGTTTTTAATACTCTAATCAACATAGGTATGGACAAATATGCATACTTTATGGAAATGTACATTTATTATTAGTGAAACCATACTTATTCAATAATAATCAATACAGTATGAAGACTAGACATATCAAAGGTTATAGATATGTTTATCTAAGAAATTGTTCTCTTAAGCCTAAACTTAAAAATAATGAGTAAGTAACTGTTAGTGATTTCTCTCATTTTAAGAATATAAAGGGAGTTTTTACACTGGCAGTTTAATTCAGAACAGGGCAAAGTTCGTATGAAAAATTGTTAATGTGTACTAGTGAGCGAACCAGAACCACACCATACCTGGAGGAGGTCCATATTACACGAGGAGGAATATAGTGCGGCCCCTTTAAGAGATCCGCATTTCCTGTTGAACTGCCGGTATTTTGCGTGTGCGCGCCGAACTGGGCCGCGATTCACGTGGACAGTGTGGAGAACACGGACTCGGGAGCGCGCTTGTTCAGGAAAGTAACCTGTGCATTCGTTTTAGCCGATTGTAATGTATTTAGTTCAATAAAACACATGTACTGTAAGCGGTGATGGTGTTAATGATTTACCTCAGAGAGTGAGCTGCAGTGCATCGCGCTCAGACTGCAGAGAATGTGCTCAGTGAAAAAAACGCCCTTTTCTTTCTGGAGTCTAATAAAAGTTAAACTATGAGTAGTTAGAAAATATGGTAGTTTATGTAGGCAATAACTGCATTTTTGGTTTAGAATATTAATGCTAATGTCAACCCTTTTCTTTCCCTATTAATGTTTGCTGCTGCACCCCACCCTCATTCTACGCAAATCATGCAGCAGTGCCATCTATCTTTATTTCGCGATACACTTTTTTTCGACCGCGATGCGTTTCGTCACATTTTGTATCGCGATATCCCTGATTTTGGATTTTGGATCCCTGAGAGGGAACGAGACACTGCGTCAGAACGCTGCGGGAACGCCCCTGCGTGATTGCGTCATGAAGCACTCTTGAAATCAGTCCAATGGCGTGCACGAACATCACGGGCGGATGACGTCATTGACCAGGAAACTATATATAGCACTTCTGAACAAAACAGTGTCAGCTTCTGATAGGTCGAACAAGTCGGTCACATTAGTGGGGACCTTAGGGACGTAACCTTCCCTCTGGAACAGGAACGCCTTCACCATACCCGTTGCAAATTCTAAACAAGAGGGAGCAACAGACAATGCTTGTAGATCCCCTACTCTCTTTAATGAGGAAATAGCCAGAAGAAAAAGTGTTTTTAGTGTAAGAAATTTCTCTGGCACTTCTTCGATCGGTTCAAAGGGAGCCAACGCTAGGCCTTCTAGGACTATAGCCAAATCCCAGGTCGGTGCCCTTGAACGTGCCGCAGGCCTCAACCTTAAAGTACCATGGAGGAAGCGAGTTACCCAAGGGTGTCTACCCACCGAAGCACCATCCAAATGAACATGGTAAGCTGATATAGCCGCCACATACACTTTTAGAGTGGACGGGGATAACCCTGAGGAGAACTTTTCCTAATGAAACTCAAGTACTGAATTGACTTGACAGTTAAGCGGATTCAACGAATGGTTTGTACACCACGCAACAAAAACTCTCCACTTTAGGACATAAAGCCTCCTCGTAGAAGGAGCTTTAGAATGTAACATGGTCTCAACTACCTCAGTAGAGAGACCCGAGCCTATGAACTGAACCCCCTCAGGGGCCAGACCCACAGCTTCCACAACTCCGGATGCGGGTGCAGGATAGACCCCGACGCCAGAGACAGGAGGTCCTCCCTGACCGGAATTTCCCAAGGAGGACCCTCCAGGAGAGACACAATATCGGACATCCATACTCGGCCCGGCCAGAATGGGGCTATCAACAATAGCCTGACCCCGTCCCGGCGAACTCTCTCTAGAACTCCTGGAATCAATGCCAGAGGGGGAAAGGTGTACAGACGCAGCCTCGGCCACGTCTGCACCATGGCATCCAGCCCCAGGGGAGCTGGATGCGTGTGGGAATAAAACAATGGACAGTGCCACTTCTCTCGAGACGCGAACAGATCCACCTGAGCTTGCCTGAAGCGATCCCAGAGGTGACCCACCACCTCGGGGTGGAGTCTCCATTCCCCTGGCAGAGCCCCTTGCCTCGACAGGAAGTCTGCCGCCTTGTTTAGTTGCCCCGGAATGTATATTGCACGAATTGACAATATCTTCCCCTGAGCCCATATCAGGACCCGGTGTACAATTTTCCTCAACTGGCGTGAGCGCAAACCCCCCTGGCGATTTATATAGGACACCACCGTCGTGTTGTCCGTACAGACCAACACATGGCGGTTCCTGAGGTCTGGAAGAAAGCTCCTGAGTGCCAGGAACACAGTCATCAGCTCCAGCTGGTTTATATGCCAGGAGAGCTGGTGACCGCTCCACAGACCCAGGACTGAGCGACCACTCATGGTCGCCCCCCACCCGGTGAGGGAAGCATCCGTCGTTAGTGTTACACGATGAGAAGAAGCTCCCAAAACCGGACCTTGGGATAGGAACCAACGGTCCTTCCACACCACCAAGGCACGAAGGCATCGCTGTGTGACCTTGATCGTGCGAAAGGGATACCCCCTTGGGCACCTACAGTGGTGAGCCACCACTGTAAGGGTCTCATGTACAGCAGGCCAAAAGGTATCACGTTGGACGCTGCTGCCATTAAACCAGCAGTTTCTGGAACTGCTTTACAGTGAGCGACTGGCCTAGCTTCACTTTGTTTACGGCCGTGTGGATCGAGTCGACCCTGGCTGGCGATAGACGAGCCCTCATGGTTTTCGAATCCCACACTACACCCAGAAAAGTGGTGACCTGAAGGGGTGACAACACACTTTTCTTCTTGTTTAGCCTTAACCCCAACTTTCTCATATGGGCGAGGACAGCATCTCGATGCTGAACCGCCATCTGTTCCGACTCTGCTAGGATAAGCCAATCGTCTATATAATTCAGCACGCGGATGCCCTGGAGTCTTAAGGGAGCCAGAGCTGCATCCACGCACTTCGTGAAAGTGCGGGGTGATAAAGCTAGGCCAAATGGAAGAACCCGATATTGGTATGCTTTGCCCCCGAAAGCAAACCTGAGGAACTTCCTGTGTTGTGGAAGGATGGAGACGTGAAAGTATGCGTCTTTTAGGTCTATTGTGACAGATAGAGATAAATCAGCTGCCCTTCTAATCTCTGCTATGGTTTCTCTCCCCACTTCCTCACATTCATCATCTATGTCTTTCAGCAGGTCAGCCTAATATGCCTGAAGGACCGCCATCGTGTGTAAACTGGCGGTCGCCTGACCTGCTGGCGAGTACGCCCTACCCACTAAGATAGACGTTGTTTTTACTGGCTTTGTGGGTAGCTGCGGGGCTTTAAGCAATGATGCGGACTCGGGAGAGAGATAGCCCGCGAGCGTCTCTTCCACCCGAGGCATCGCCGCATAACCATTTTCTTTTAAAACCAGAATGTTTGAATATTCTTATGTTATCGTGTTATAAACTCTAAATGATGCTGGTTTATTACATGACCTCGACACCTCGGTGTGGAGGTCGGGAAAAAACGGTAAGCCCCGCTTTTGAGGCTGCACTCTCGGTGGCAGAAAGCGCGTGTCTAGTTTGCTTTTTGTTTGACGGGCTTCCTGCTCATCAGCTGGCCAATCTAGATTTCATCTGGCAAGAGCGCGAATAACAACCTCAATAAGCTCCTCCTGTGAGTGTGTGCTTTGTAACTGAGGTGGCGAAAAATCCTCAGTCTCTTCACCCTGGCTCACGACATCCAGCTCCTCAGAGCTAGAGTGTCGCTGCACCTGCGCTTCAGCGCGAGCAGAAGAAACCGCAGCGCGTGCTTCTGACTCGCGAACTGAAGCGTCAGATCTAGCGGGTAAAGGCAGAGATAGGGGATTCCCTGTCTCTAGCCCCGCTGCTAGATCCATCTGCGAACCCCAGGAAGAAAGCCTTCGCTGTGCCTCGGCAGCAGCGGGACCCGCCCCCTGGGGAACACGAGCCGAAGCACCCTCCTCAAAGAGTGCTCGGCAGGACCGGAGAGTTCTCATTGCCATTCTCTCACAATGCACACAGGCAGCCCCCTTGAGAGCTGCCTGGGCATGCTCCAGTCCCAGACACATTACACAAAGCTTGTGTGTATCCCCACCCGTAATGAAACGAGGGCAAGGAGTAACACACTGCTTGAACTGATTCGCCATTTTTTTTTGAGAGAGAGAGACAAATACACAATAAATAGACAGAACAATTTCACATACGTAGAGTGCTTGTGAAGACACAGAAGCTGACACTGTTTGGTTCAGAGGTGCTATATATAGTTTCCTGGTCAATGACGTCATCCGCCCGTGACGTTCGTGCACACCATTGGACTGATTTCACGAGTGCTTCATGACGCAATCACGCAGGGGCGTTTCCGCAGCGTTCCGACGCAGTGCGAGTTCCCTCGTTAAGGGATCTGCCATATAGATATTTTTAATATCATTTTATAATTTGCTGTCACTTTAAAACCTGACGAATGGATCTATTATACTGTTACACATGCATTTTCTTTTTCAACTGTTTATGCTCACTTAAAACAACGGACTGTGTTTACGTGAATACTCGCCAAGACCAGCATTTTGTGTGTATTTGACTGTTTAAGCGCAATAAGCAACAAAAATATAAGTACATTTAGTACTGCGAGGTGGCTGTGTGTGCGCACTTTGGGTGTGACCGCAAAATCTGTGGGAATAAATACAATTATGCACAATACGCGCCATCCGACACTGAAATTCAAGCCCTGTAACATCAACAATATTCATCCAGTAAATGAGGCAGGTTTGTATGTAACTCTCTGTTGGAGAGATGAGAGAGAAAGAGCGACTGGTAAACATGCCGACATGCCGAAAATGAGTATTGGAAGTGTTTCACATATTTCAGTATCGATGTGTAGCAAAAATCTATTTTTGACAATACTACATTGCACTTAGTTTATTATGAAAAATGTATATTTTATATATAAAATTCAACCCGCCAAAGAGGCTAGTAGGGGAGTGAGTGTTACACGCCACTGCTGAAATATAGCTGCATTTGGTGTGTGTTAACGTAAAGCCCTATATATAAAAGTGAAGTGTGTGAGCATAATGGGACTGAGGCTGACTAAAAGACATTGTTCCAGGTTTATTTGCTGGTGTTTGTGGTTACCTGACTGAGGTTATTTTCCAGCTCTAGCTGTCTGCGCTCTGTCTCGCAGCGCACAAATTCCCAGCGTTCATTCAGCTGTTCCAGACGAGTCTGCAGGACATGTGAACTGTCTCCCGCCCCAGACTCCATCAGGTTTCTTCCGGCCTGGTTCAGAGAGTCGACCGTGTGCACATGGGACATCACATCATTCCGCAGAACCTAGATGCACACAACAACCATACAGTGAGTCATTCAATGATTGATACTACACAGTAAAAAAATACTGTTGGTTTAACTTAAAAAAGTAAGTAACTTACTTTTTAAATATATTTTTTACTGTGTATGAGTGTGTTCAGAATACCTACAACGGCATATTTTTTTTCAAAGAAAAATGTATAGAGTATTTTTCATGTAGTATAGCCTCTATATAATGATTTATTACCATGGACAGTAATTCATATTTCTACTTTGTTACTTTACTTTTTTCATGTATGAAACTGAAGTATTTCGTATCAGAATTATTATCCAAACAGATCATTTATTCTAGGAAACATTTACTTTACTATATCCCAAAGCATACTACCTTATATTTAAATAAATTGAATAAAAAATATTTTTCCTTGTTTTGAACTGAAGAAATCCATACCTTATCCCAGATGCAATAGTTTCATTAGACAGATTTGCTAGAATCGATAAAAAATGATTCTTTTGAGCCATTGAATCGGTTCACAAATCCCTCTGAACGATTCATACGCAAGTTGGACTGATCCGATTGCAGCTGTTTTGGAGTCAACAACTCACTGATTTAAATTACCGATAAATCACACAGCACTAATTACAATCATAATGATACTGAAAATAAACCATGTATATGTAGGCTACATAGGTTTTCACGGTAGCTACGCCACTTAACAATATGAAATGTAAGTTGTGATAGTCTTTTCTGCCCTATTGTTGTGTATTTGAGTGGAATAGCTTCTTGTCACAATAAAAAGGTAGGGCTGGACTTGGGAAATTGACTGCATGGTTGTGGTTTGCTATTAGTGGATCTCATGTGACTGACAGGTTGTCCCACCCTCACGCCAGTAAAGAGATGTGCTGCAAGTGGGAGGTGAAGTTATTTTGATTGAGGATAAGATTGAGGACACATTAATAAAATATTTAAAAAGATGTGCATGGAAAAATCATTAAAAAAACAAAACAAAAAACCCTGCAAAATTCCATACAAAAAATAAATAAATACATTTTGATTTCATGGTGACATAAAAAAAAAATCCGTAAGAAATGTTTATATGTGGACATTTGTGTATCACTAGCAATGTTTCCATCCTCCTACACTATATTACCAAAAGTACTGAGACACAATATTGGGACACCCCTCTAAATCATTGAATTCAGGTGTTCCAATCACTTCCATGGCAACAGGTGTGTAAAATCAAGCACCTAAATATGCAGACGCTTCTATAAACATTTGTGAAATTCTCTTTTAGGAGCTCAGTGAATTCAAGCGTAGTGCCGTGATGGGTTGCCACCTGTGCAATAAGTCCATTCGTGAAATTTCCTCACTACTAAATACTCCACAGTCAACTGTTAGCGGTATTATAACAAAGTGGAAGCAATTGGGAACAACAGTAACTCAGCCATGAAGTGTTAAGCCAAGTAAAATCACAGAGTGGGGTCAGTGCATGCTGAGGCGCACAGTGCGCAGAAGTCACCAACTTTCTGCAGAAACAATAGCTACAGACCTCTAATCCACGGCTCCGGGAGGTTAATAAAGGCCTTTGGAAGTGAAATGATGCTTTATATGATATAAAACTTTATAAAGTAGCCTACCATTTTGGCTGATCGCCTTCCATATTCAGTTTATGGGAAAACTACGCATCTTGAACTCCGAAAAGGTACTTGCAACACTTTTCCACAGACGGCGATCGGCCGGATCTTTAATTCAAAAAGTTTTAAATATGGATGTTTTTCTTACACAAACGCAACGATTTGCTTCAGAAGGCATTTATTAACCTCCTGAGCCGTGTGGAGTAGGTTATTTGACGGACTTCAAAAACAGAACAACAAACCCTGCCATTATAAAGCTTGGAAGAGCCAGATCATTTTTAATATAACTCAACTTTTATTCGTCTGAAAGAAGAATGTCATATACACCAGATGACTTGAGGGTGAGTAAATCATGAGCTAATTTTCATTTTTGAGTGAACTATCCCTTTAGGGTTAAGCTGAGGGATTTTTGTATACTGTTGGTTACTAGGTTACCCAAAACCATCTTCTTCAACAACTTAATGGAAACGCACCTAATTCACATTAATTCGTTCTATCTTTCTTTCTGACTAATCAATGAATACAAATACAATTTACATTGTACTATATTTACTCTATGCTGTTCGATATACTGTTTCACATAGTATTTTTTAAGTAGTAGCCATACGGTGATACTATATGCACTAAGTACATTCTTATTTCATCCGGAAATTAGCATACATCCCTGCAAATAAGGGTACTCAACATAGTCAACAATAACAACATGCCACAGACACTTTGAGATTGTGTTTGTACCTTGTGTTTGGCTAGCTCTATCTCACAGGTCTGCAGGTCGATGCTGATTGGCTGAGAGGCTTGCAGCAGGTCAGCTGTGTGGGAGAGCCAGGCGTGCAGCTCATCAAGAGTGTTCTGGAACTGACCCAAGCCCAGCAGTGCACACTCCAACTGGTGCTGCTCAAAAACACATTGTGCTGTTGATCTATCGTTATGATGAAACAATATTTTATGCACTTAGCTAAGATCTTACCTGTCTGCTGACGGTCACTGACTCCAGGTTGTCCCACCGCTGACGGAAGTCGCACAGCGGAGAGATGGACCCAGGCCTCTCAGTACCCGGGGAAAGACGACACACAAAGCGATGGTTTAGACTCTCTATCTCAATCTTCTTCTGATAGAGCTCCCGCTTAAATTCCTGACAGGAGAGATGAAGACATCACCACAAAAGCTCTAATGAAATTAAGCATCTATTAGTGACACATTTTCCGTTTCACGAGTTGGTGTGCCCATATAATCTTAGTGAAAGTGGTAAACAGATTTGGCTTGCTGTCTACTATAGAGGGGCTCGGAGAGGATATTCTACCCCAGCTCTGATTGCCCCCCTACAACAGGCAAATTGAATGAATAAAAGAATGAGTGATTGAGTGAGTCATTTATATAGCGCTTTCATATGTACTACTGTACACCTAAAGCGCTTTATACTCATGTCAGGGATCTCTCCTCAACCACCACCAGTGTAGTGTACAAAATTGTTCAAAAGGAGAAGCAGGGGAGGAGGAGGGATGTTTCAGAAACTAAAAAGGGGAAGAGGTAAGCTGCTGGTTTTATACCTTGGTATTAATTGACAGATAATAATAATAATAATATATTTTATTTATAATGCACTTTATATTAAACAAAATCTCAAAGTGTTACAGAATTAAAAACAATCAACAACAATAAATAAATAAATAAGTAAATTAAATTAATAAAATAAAATAAATAAAACTGAAAAATAAAATAAAATAAAGAAGTAACAAGTCAATTAAAAGCTCTGCTAAAAAGGTGGGTTTTAAGACCACGCTTAAAAGCATCTACAGTACCGCAGGTGGTCAGGGAGAGCATTCCACAGACTGGGGGCTGCAGAGCAGAAGGCCCGATCTCCCATAGTACGGAGATTGGCTGTGGGAGTTTTAAGGCGATACAGCGAAACAGAGCGGAGGTTACGAGTGGATGTTTGTGTGGTGAGGAGTTCCTTGAGATAGGTGGATCCTTCACCATGGATGCACTGGTGGGTAAGGAGAGAGATCTTGTACTCGATCCTGAATGACACAGGAGTCCAGTAGAATTATTTGAGAATGGGGGTGATGTGGTCATATTTGCGCACCCTCATCCTAGCAGAGCTGTTCTGAATACACGGCAGCCTCTGGAGATTTTTGCTTGGGATGCCGATAAGGAGCGCATTGCAGTAGTCCAGCCTGGAGGAGATAAAGGCGTGGACAAACTTCTCCGCATATGCCAGTGATAGAATGGGACGAAGTTTGGCAATGTTTCTGAGGTGGAAGAAGGAGGTCTTACACAGGTGTTTGTTGTGCGCTTCAAAAGTAAACTGCGATTCCATTCTGACCCCCAGATTGGTGACTGAAGTGGAAAGTGGAATGACCTGATCAGAGAAAGCAATGCTGGTGATAACGGACTTCTGGACCTGAAGTGGAGTGCCGACTAGGATAGCTTCAGTCTTGGAGCTGTTTAGCTGCAGAAAGTTTTGCTTCATCCACGCCTTTATCTCATCCAGGCAAGTGATCAAAATGGATGGTGTGAGGTCAGCAGAGGGAGACGAACTTGTCCTAAAGTAAAGTTGAGTGTCATCAGCATAGCAGTGAAAAGAAATCCCATGCCAGTTGATGAGACGGCCAAGGGGAAGCATGTAGAGGATGAACAGGGTGGGTCCGAGCACAGAGCCTTGAGGGACACCGCAGGTGACATTGTGTGACAGGGATGTAGCTTCTCCTAACGCAACATATTCAGTTCTCCCAGTGAGATAAGAAGAAAACCAGTTGAGGACAGAGTCAGAGAGACTGGAATGGTGGAATGGTGGAATGTAAACGGTGAAGGAGGATGTTATGGTCAACTGTATCGAAAGCTGCAGTTAAGTCCAGGAGGATGAGAAGGGATGGGGAACCAGCATCTGCCGCCATCAATAGATCGTTTGTGACCCTGACCAAAGCTGTTTCTGTGCTGTGCCCTGAGCGGAAACCAGACTGAAATTTCTCATAAAGATTGTTATGCTCCAAATGGACCTGAAGCTGTGCAGCAACAACTTTTTCCAGCACCTTAGAGAGGTATGGGAGGTTGGAGATGGGCCTGTAGTTGTCAAAAGGTTAGATGGGCATACTCCTTCCGAAATTAGCTTTAATAACTTCACTTCTAAAGGTAGGTTGGTCTCACCTTCAGGTCACATAGCTGCTCTTTAACTGCTCCCAGGTCAGATCCCACTGAGAACTCCTCGGTGGATTTTAACTCCACAGACTTCAGCCACTCAAACAGTCCCTGCAAAAAAAAGGTCTTATTTTTAATCCTGTTTTTAAAAACCCTCTTTACCCACCCTAAAATAGATATCAATATTTTAAATGCACGTTTTGTCAGTTTCTTTCACTGTCTCACAATAAAAGCACAACCAACAAGAGAATTCACTGAAATAAACGAATCAAAATGATCTATTGCTAGCTTTGGTCTCTCTCAGAAGGGCATCCAAAGGGCATCCAATTGGCAGGAAATTGGCCAGTCTGTCACTATAACCACATGGAGGCATGAATACTGAAATACTACAACTGTAGACAGAGATCTACCACCACTGGAGGGAACAAGATAGAAAAGAGGAAGGACAGACCATCCTTTTGTAATTGTTTAAAGGTTTAGTTCACTTTGAAAGGAAAATAACCCCATGATTTACTCACCCTCAAGCCATCCTAGGTGTATATGACTTTCCTCTTTCTGATGAATATTATCTGGGTTATATTAATAAATATCCTGATGCTTCCAATCTTTAAAACTTAAAAAATAAATAAAAAAATGTCTAGCTTCCGGCTTCTGTATTCAACTTCAGCAGTTCAAAACACTTACGCTATGCTCAACATTATACGTCATGCCAGTTATGCTTTTTTAGTAAGTTGAACATGGAAGGCGGTCTGGCGGAAGCTAGATATTTTACTTTATAACGTGTTAAATATGGCTATTTTTCTTACACAATCCCATTGATTCACTTCAGAAGGCCTTTATTAAACCCCCGGAGCCGTGTGGAGTATGTTTATGATGAATGGATGTGCTTTTTTGAGCTTCAAACTTGTGGGCCCTGTCACTGCCATTATAAAGCTTAGAAGCTTATTCATCGACAGGATATTTATTAATATAACTTCGGTTGTGTTCATCAAAAAGAAGAAAATACAGGAGAAGAGTAGTGCAGGAAGAGTAAATCATGGGGAAATTTTAATTTTTAAGTGAACTAATCCTTTAATTGTTTTCTTCAGTAAGTAAAGCATTCATTCTGAATGTCTTGAAAAGAATTGAGACTTGTTTCTTGTGGCTAACTCACCTGCATGCTGTCCTGATAATGGAGAGCCATTCGTAAACATTCTTCTAACCTACTGTTGCACTCGGTCCAGATCTTACTGAGATTGTTCCATGTGCCGTAAAGCTGTGGAGAAAGACTGCTGTAGTGAAACTGGAATATACTGTATGATGTACAACAATTCTATGGGGTTTAGTATAATTTCATTTTTAAATACAAACCTCGTCCAAACATTTGGTGACCTCTGGTTTGTCTGTGTCACCACAAGCTGACATGAGTTCCATTCCCAGAATTCCTAGTGTGTCCAGGTCACCTTGCAGAGAATCAATATCTTCCCTTAGAGTCTGAGAAGGCAGGATAAGAACATTTGGATGGTATGAGGGAACATCCTTAAAGAACCCTTTAGAATCATGCAAAGCATGCGATGTACTGCTAAAGGCTGCTAAAGCAAAGCTAGCCAGATTACACTGGTCAGCCAGCTTCACCAGCTTTTGTGGTTCACCAGCTGGACCAGCACCAAACCAGCAAAGTCCAAGCTGTTTTAGCAGAGAAACATTGCCTAGATTATAATTTTTGTACTTTACCTGCATGGTCTCCAAGCTCTGTCGGATGGTTTCTGAATCTGATCGACTGGAATTGAGGTCCAGAACAGCTTGTTGGGCATCATTCAGTCCCGTTGTCATGTCACTCACATCATTCCAGAACCTGACTGCTAGATCCAGGAGGTTGAGAAGCAACTTCTCCTTCTCCTGGGCTTGTCTTTGGGCCTCCTCCCAGTGGCTTGTTAGACTGCAAACCCGCTCTTGAATAGCTGAAATTGGAAGGGGATTTAAAAAGATTATCATACAGGAGGGAAGGATATCATTTCAATTCCATTTCCAATTCTGCTTATCAATTCTGATTCGTATTGATTTACAGTTTCAATTCCAAAAATCAAACATAGATATCAAACAAATTTATTATTCTGTGTCATTTTGCAAAACATTCTGTTGAAGCTGAATATCATGAGCAAAAATCAGCAGACTAAAGAACAGCTAACTAATAAAATAGACTAACTAATATACATTTTAAATATTATTAAATACAAGAATACAGTCAGTTCTACAATAAGAGCAAACTAGCAATAGCACAAATAAATACAAAAGAACAGTTCAGAAATTGAAATCAAACGTAAAATAACACTGCACAGTTTTCTTTTTATAACCAAAATATAGATTAATCCTTATTAAAGTTATAAAAGTTATTCAGTAAAGATCAGTCAGTGATTTTCTTTTTCTCTTGTTCTTAATTAATATTAAAGACACAGATGGCAGTATTAGGCTGCTGTCACTTTAAGACCGAATGCACAGATCCAATAAACTGTTACATATCCAGCATAGAGTGCTAGTTTTGGCAGGTCACGTTAGTCTAGATCGCATCTGCTGACTGTCAGCTGATCACGTTCACCTATAGGAATACGATAGTTTACAAGGATATTTTGACATAATTTTGAGTGTATTTGTCCCTTCAAGCTCAAGAAGGCACAAAAGAGGACTCATTTTGGTATTCGTGCAGTATAGGAGAGTACATTCTTACTGTGCATGCATTCTGTATGTGCCCAAACACAGAAAGCAGCGCATTTGTGCCAAATCGAGTTCTCTTTCGCATCTTGCGCACCCATGAATCGATAATTAGAATTGAAATTTAGATTTTTATAACAAGTATCCAATTACTGACTTTAAGTATTTTTGATTCCCAACCCTAACAGGCAGACCATGTTTTAAAATAAGTGCTTATGAGATGCTTTATAACGTGCATCATTGTGTACCAGGAGATGAGGTACCTGTGCCAATGGAACTGTCCCCAACAGCCCCTGTGTTGGTCAGGAGCTCCTGAGCCTGTGTCTTCACACTGCTGAGGTCCAGATCCAATTTGGAGAGCTCAGACAGTGTGTGCTTGTTGTCCCGCAGCTGCTCCTGAATTCGTGGGGTGAGGCCTTGAAGAGCCACTGAGGCCTGCAGGTGACTACACAGATGCTCCAGTCTCTCTCCAATCAGAGTCATCCTCTCATTCAGCTGACAAGGGCATACAGAGTGTAAGGAGTGAGCTAACATTTATATGGCTAACATGGCAATAATGTCTTTCTATACCTCTTTAGCAACATAAAACACATGGCTTCTGGAAAACTGGTTTTATATTTGCTTAAGATGGCATTCCTGTAGCTCAAAAAGTAGGGCACGGCAATAGCAATGTCATGGGTTTGATTTGATTTTAAAAATTTGATTGAAAGCAAGCAATGAGATGTATACCCTGAATGCAATCCAAGCCACTCTGGATAAAGGTGCCAAAATGCATGTAGTACAACAACCAATCCGGCATCAAAAGTGGCCATTCGACTGAGACTGCCTTGCTCTATGTAACTGAAGCACTGAGACTGGCAAAAGCAGCTTCCAAATCCTCAGTGCTCATCCTGCTGGATCTGTCTACTGCTTTTGACACAGTTAACCACCAAATCCTCCTGTCAACACTTAAGAAGATGGGTATCTCAGGAACTGCTCTCCAGTGGTTCAGGTCTTACCTCTCTGGTAGGTCCTACAGAGTGTCATGGAGAGGTGAAGTGTCTAAGTCACATCATCTAGCTACTGGGGTTCCACAGGGCTCAGTCCTTGGACCACTTCTCTTCTCCGTCTACATGTCATCATTAGGCTCTGTCATTCAGAAACACGGCTTCTCCTATCACTGCTATGCTGATGACACTCAACTCTACTTCTCATTTCAACCAGATGATCCTACAGTCAGTGTTCGTATCGCTGCCTGTCTGACAGACATTTCTGACTGGATGAAGGAGCATCACCTTCAACTTAATCTTGCAAAGACATAATTACTTGTTTTCTCAACCAACCCAGCACTTCATCAAAATTTCTCCATTCAGCTTGGTTCATCAACCATAACTCCATCCAGGACAGCCAGGAACCTTGGAGTTGTGATCGATGACCATTTAAACTTCACTGACCACATTACTGCAAACGCCCGGTCCTGCAGATTTGCTTTATACAACATTAGAAAGATAAGACCCTTCCTATCAGAACAGGCTGCACAATTCCTGGTTCAAGCTCTTGTTCTCTCCAGACTGGACTATTGCAATGCTCTTCTAGCTGGCCTTCCAGCATGTACTATCAAACCCTTGGAGCTGATCCAGAATGCAGCGGCGAGAGTGGTCTTTAATGAGCCGAAGAGAGCGCATGTCACGCCTCTCTTCATCAGATTGCACTGGTTGCCAATGGCTGCTCGCATCAAATTCAAGGCACTGTTTCTCGCCTACAAAGCAACCATTGGCTCTGCACCAATATACCTAAACTCGCTTGTTCAGACTTACACACCCTTCAGAAGCTTGCGTTCTGCCTCGTGGTTCCATCCCAAAGGGGCATGAAATCACTATCAAGGACATTTTCCTGGACCGTTCCCACCTGGTGGAATGAACAGCCGATCTCAATTCGTGCTGCTGAGTCTGTAGCCATTTTTAAAAAACATCTTTAGAAATATTTTCCAATTGCACCTGGCCAATAAAGAATAGCGCTTAACTATCCATTTAAATTTAGTTTGTTTGTCCAAATAAAAAAAATAAAAAAAGTTTTTGTGTGTAGTGTGTAGTGTGCTTAATTAACTGAGACTTCTTACAGCTCTTACAGGTTGTTGGCCTTGTTTGTTTCGTTGCTTCTATTGCTCTCCCCTTTTTTGTAAGTCGCTTTCGATAAAAGAGTCTGCTAAATGATTAAATGTAGTACAGTCTATATGTGCAGGTATGTCACCTGTGTATAGCGTGGTAGAGACTCCTCCAGAACTCCAGCAGCTTCTCGAACCCTGTCTCTGATGGACAGATACTGCTCTTCGGTGTCTCTGGCTCTCTGGCAGAACTCCTGTCCCTGAGCTGTATTCAGGTCTGATAGACGCTGGGCCAGCATGATCAGCCGTGCTATCAGCGGCTTATGCTCTGCTATGGACTCCCTGATGCCCTGTTTGGAAGTAATGGAGCATCATGACCAAATGTTGATCTGAATTATTGTGTGAATTATTAAAATACCAATGAGCTATTAAAATCTTAAGAGAATACTGTATACAATACAACAATTGTACATTTTCTGAAATATTCCAATGTGTTTGAGCTTGTAGCACAGGTGAGCACAAACGTGGGTATCTATTGTTAATGCCTTGCTCTGAAGATGCAGGTGGTTTAGTACCTGTAAGAGGTCCTGTTGTTCTCGGAAAGCCTCGTAACTGATGGTGTTCAGGGTAAACTGGCCAATAAGGGCTTTGGTTTCCTGTAACCATGGTAACACCTCAACATAGCCCTCTGAGAACTGACACAAGAGCGACTGAGCATGCTCCAGCTGAAGTACAACATGGGAATTAGTGGCAGTTGTGACCTGACACTGCTCCTGTAAAGTGCCTAGGGATGACTTTGGAGACGAAAAAGATAGATGTTAGTACAGAGCAGTATTTTGTTGGTCCTTCAGTAGATATTCACTTTAAAAAGTGAATAAGAATGAACAGTATCTTACCTGGAGTCTCAGTGTCTCCCCATCCTCAGCGTATGTCTGCAGGAGTTCCAAAATCTTCATCATTTTCTCAATGTTAAACTTATGCTGTAGAATCTCTACAGCAAGTATCTGCAGAACAACATACATCATATGAATCATTTTGAAGAATTTTACAACATTTCTGGTATGTATACACAGAGAAAGTCTTTGTATATGTGCTAAAACTTACTTTATGCTCATTGAGTTGGGACGCAATGATGTCTGGGTCTAGATTAATGGTTCTGAGCTCCTCCAGTGCCAGTGAGGTGTCTCTAAACCAAGCCAACTCTTTCTCAATGGCCTGTTCCAACTAATTAAGAAAACAGGTTAATTTAGCTGCTGCTCTTATCCAAAGTGACTTCTTCATGCAACCTGAATATAGATGCCTTGCTCAGGAAGCCACATTCTGGTTGTCTACCTTTAAGCCAGGGACACACCAAGCCGACGGTCGGCCACCGCGCCCTTTTTTGAGCATCGGCCAACTTAGTTTTTTCGTTGTATTCCGAAGCCTTTGGCTCTAGTCGTACACCATCTCTTTTGTTTTTGTTCGTTAACATGTAGAATTGGTGTGGGGCCAACGGTGTGAGAGAGAACTGATTGGCTGTTCAGTTTAGCATATGAGTCAGTGCACGAGAATAAGAGAAAAAGTTATGAAAGAGAGCAAAGAAGTCATGACGGCACACACAGAAGGCTGTTATAATTTTATGTCATCTTACCTGAGCAACACTGCGTGAATATTTTCATAAAAACATAATTCCACGGAGTGGAATAAAGAACGTTATCTGCGTGATTGATATCGGTAAGCAAGCGCTGCTTTGTTGATTGATTGTATACCTGCAGTCTTAGTTTCACTTTCCCTTTTTGAATGACGAATTTATAGGCACTTATCTAATTTACACGCAGGCGCAGAATGTGCATGCTAGTTGATAGTTGCCTGTAGTCCTTTTGGCGTGTTCAGGTGCTGCTTTTCCCCTGACGCAGGCGATGCGATATGACAGCACTGTCGGCTTTCATCAGCGCTAGTTCTTTGGCGTCGGTTTGGTGTGTCCCTACCTTTAGCTTTAAAACACTTACACACAATGCTGCACCTCACTGACCACAGCAGTCCAGAAAAAATATATTGTGTATGTGATTAGAATATGACATGGCCAACTAAAGGACAAAGCAATTATTCATGTGCCTTTACCTTCTGCCTCTCAGCAGAACACAAGGCTGTGTCCCCAGTCTGACTCTGGGCAGCAGGAACCAGCAGCTCTCTCTCAATACGACCCAGCCACAGGTGGAGGTCTTCCTGACTGGAGGTACATCGACTAGATGCTTCTAGAGCCTGTTCCAGTCTCTGCAGGACATCAGCACTACCCAAACTCATCACTGAGTACCTGATCCGCAGACTGTCTACCCGCTCCTGCACCAGCTGGGTTTCCTCCTCTTTACAATAGCATGTGAAAGACCAAAATATGTTTGAAACGTGTTCTGTACAAAGGTATTAGTTTACTTGTGGGTATTGTACAAAGTGTAGTTTATTCAATTTAATAAAAATAGAAATGAAGGAAACACCTGAAATCGTTTCCATGAGCTCATGAGCACATTGTTGTAGTTTTCCCAGGTCGACACTCTTAGATTTGATTTCTTCCATGACTGCCTAAAAGGTGATAGAGATATGTTATTTATTTCCACATTTACATTGTGATTTTTTTTTTGTTGTTGTAAAAAAAAACATTTAGCAATGTTTTTCTAACCTTTGCCTGTTCTGTGGCTTCTTGCAGATGGAGCATCCCTCTCTCGGCAGAGCGGAGCTCGGCTAAGTCCTGATCCACAGATATGAGCCATTGCTGAAGTCTCTCTGTCCTCTCCTGGAATAGCTGAGCTCTTGGCAGAATGACCTCCAGAATACTGCGTCTGTCAAAAGAACTTGCATTCCTTCACTGCTTTCCATATGTGGCAGTATTATTTCATGAGTTCACACTTACATATAATCAGATAGAGTAAAGAGTATGCATATTTGTTGTGTTGTCCGAGGGGAGGGCTCCGAACTCAGAATTTGGTGCTCTCCCCATATCCCTGAATGGGATAGGAACAATTGAGAGTGAGGAGTTGGAGTGATAGAGGAATGCTGGAAATGCAGATGTATGTCGGCTATATGTAACATAGGCCAGTAAGAGCTGTGTGTGTAACCCTCACTCCCCTGGCCTCAAGAAGCATGCGAGCGACTGACACTAGAGGCTACAGTCTTTAGCCTCCTTGTTAGAGCGGCCACCTCCCACGCTGGTTCGAATCTGCAGTTACATTTGGTGCTGCAGTTACATTTGGTGCTATGACCCAGGTGGGAGTGAGGTTTAGGGGGGGTGAAATTAATGTAGGCTAATAAGAGCTGTGCGTGTAAACCTCACCCCCCTGGTCTCAAGAGGCAGGCTAGCGACTGACACAATAGGCTGCAGTTTTTTAGCATCCTTGTTAGTGCCCACCTCACATGCCGGAGACGCCGGTTTAAATCCCGATTGGAACGGGTCGGGTAGAACCGGTTATATATAGGCCTCCTCTCATGCTGGTAGATTCGGTAGATCAGAATGTGTTCTTCCCAAACTTTCTTAATAGCTTAATTTTGTGAGTGTTAATATACATTGAGAGTATACAGTATATAATGGTAAATCAATGCTTCTGATGTATTCAGAGTCTCAAGCAATATTGCCCATATTCTTGAGCATACATGTGTGCTCTCTCTGATGCCAGGGATATTACTGATATCAGATTTACCCACCCAAAGCATCATGTAAAGAAAATGTTCTGGTTGGTTGTTTTATATGTCGATCAGATAGACCCATTTAAGTGGGAAATTCTGGACCAAAGTAAGATGCAGTGTGGACCAGTCTGACCTGCTGTTGGCGCCCTGAAGTAGAGCCTCCCACTTGAGATTGAGCTGTGAGAGCTGCACTTTGGTCTTTTCACTGTCATTTCCCTGAAGCCCTTCTGCCAGGTGTGGACCCTCCTGCATCATGGTCTCTATACTGGGTCTTCTGTCCTCTAGGAGGCGCTGTAAGAGCTGCAGGACAAGAAATGTTTGAAAAAATGAAATGTTTTCTTCAAATCCAAGGGCTTACAAGCAAGGGGTTCTAAATCCTGGTCCCAGCGTCTCTTAGCACTAGACATTATATGCAATTATGCAAATTTTGGACATATACTATGTTTGACAGGCCTACAGACTATTGAAGAAATGTACAGAATTACCATCCAAATGTTGAATAACATTTCCATCCCAAAATCTTTGTATGCTACTTCCGAAAATCTACAAGCTTTATAATGCACCTTGTTCTCTCTTTATGGCACATAAGTCAAACGCTTATGTATCAGAGGAGCATTGTGGACTTTCAGGCATGCTTCACCTCACTTACTGAGCTAACAAAGATGGCTATTTCAAATTACGAGGTGAATGGCTTGGTTTTCCCACCCTTCCTATAATATACACAAATGCATTTAGATGGTTATTATAAGCATGAACTGTAGGCTTCTCCGCCCAAAAAAGGTTAAGGATGTGGAATTTCATGACAAGACTTTTAAAATAGGTTAATCGTAACTGATTTTTTAACATACCTTCTGTTCTTGCAGTTGGGCTTTCACTACCTTGAACTCTGAGGATGGTGGTTTTTGATTGGCTGTCAGCTCCTCAATCTCACAGACCCAAGTCATCAGTATTTCCAAATTTTGCTGGAATGTCAACGGATCCCTGAACTCATCTTTCAAAGCCAAAGCACATCTGCCATCCTTAACATAAGACCAAACAATATGCACAACATTCAACAAAAATAAAATATAAAAATAAAATGTAATTTTAAGAAAAGATTATTGAACTGCACCTTCCATTGATTTACACTTGATTCCTGGTCTGAACTGGACTGACCATCACTCTGCAACTGTGAATCATAACAATTTATTTAATTGGCTAATTAAAAAATGGTGAACACCAGTGATACATTGACTCCAGAATCAGTTAAATGAAAATGATAAATAATGGTAAAAAATTAAAGAAAAATTCAATGAAGAACCTTAGTTTGATTTTTTTTTTTTTTACATTATTATTATAAGTTAAATAACCTCTGCAAGTTCCTCAGCAGCTCCAGTAAGGACTCTAACAGTTCTGGTGACAACAGGGTCACCTCCTTTCCCCCCAGCAGGATACTCTGTCACCTCCACAATCTCTGTCACAATAGTCTCTGTCACCTCTGTGACTTCAGTAACCTCTCGAGTGTTCAGAGGCTTCCAGGACCAGGGACTTCCAGAATCCCTTCTCTGCAGGCTGGCTCTTCTGTCCACGGATCCATACTGACTCAGGGGGGATCTTCTGTACTCTGGAATATTAGACCTTCTGGGCAAAGACCCATTTCGTGGTGTTTTTACTGGGGACGGAGTGCTTCGCCAAGCATTGTCCAGAGTGCTGGTAGTGGTGACAGTAGGGGCTGGGGAACTCCTCTGCTTGTCCGGTGTTGGAGTTTGTCGAAGAACATCTTCCACATCCTCTTTCCCTTTCTCTTCTTTAGGAGGCTCCGGACGCGGCCATTCTCTCCGTTGCTGGTAGCACTCTTTCAAGACGTTCTCATCTGACTTGACTTGTTTGGACTTTTGTCCCAAACAGCTAGGTCTGCTAATGAGGTTACCCATGATTCTTCAACCCACAGGTTAATCGGGTCCCTTTGTCATACATACAGCCGTCGCCTAAACTACCTACAACACAAGGAAGGTCAAAGTGAGAAGATACTCTTCTTAAACAGTCAAAACACTTCTTCCTCTTCAAGGAAATGGTATTAGTTTCCAGTTTCCTACTGCAGGTTTATCCAGCTCAGACAAAGACCACTAAGTGTAAATCTCAATTAGATTCCTTGCCGTCCTACAAAGGCATGTTACCACTTTCACGCCAACAAACAACACCATCATTATTTATACGGCAAAAAGGGTAACACTTGACGGAGGCTCTGTCCTGACCAATAGGTGCCAGATTACTGCTGGAGAACTACAACATGAACACAGAATTGCTCGTACTAGCCATACAAATGCAAGTGACAAGCCTGTTTATGAGCGCAGTCTCCTCCAGGATACCCACGGTTTCTCCTGGCAGCCACAGCCACTGTCCTCTGCCAAGACTGTCCCCGGGATGGCCCTGGGAAACTATTTAGCTCCTGATCAAATATGACAGGCATGGAAATGCTGCTTCATTTCATTGCCACAAAAGAATGAACAGAGTTTTTTTAATGCACGTGTTCACGGTTTACTGGGAGACACAGACCACATGCCTGAGTATCAGGACAGGGATGAACACGTAGACACAGAAGCAGTCTACTCTGTACAGACATTTCTGCTGAGACGCCGTCAAACACTGTCGACACTATTTGACTGAGTATTA
Organism: Pseudorasbora parva; assembly: GCF_024679245.1. Classification (NCBI taxonomy): domain Eukaryota; kingdom Metazoa; phylum Chordata; class Actinopteri; order Cypriniformes; family Gobionidae; genus Pseudorasbora; species Pseudorasbora parva. The sequence goes on from NC_090178.1 coordinate 43,704,992, forward strand.
AAATCTCTGACTTCGCAGACTTTGGTGTCTCTGCACAGTTTAGATCTCTTTTGAAACTATATATATTATGTCTCTTTCGCAGGAAAAAAGGAGCAAACATTAAAACTAAATGGTTCAAAACTTGTTTTATGTTTTATACACAACAAGTTAATAAACTTTTTTGAAGATATACTATAGCCCTGTTTCCACCAAAATTAACCCGAAAAATTTGTACCAGGAACTTTTTTTACAGGAACTTTTCTCCCCCCCAGACCTGCAACTGTCTGCGTTTCCACCGCGATCTAAAGATCCTTGAAGATTAGGCAAATTAGTCCGGTGATGTAGGACTGAGCGCGACTGCTCCTCAGTCACTAAGTCAGTGACGGACAGTAATCATTTTTGCGCAACACTAGCCACGTTTACAAGCACACTTTTTTTTTTATTCCGATTGAAAGATTTAGTGGACTGTTTACATGAGACGTTATCTAAACCGATCTGGTGTTTACATGTGATGACTTTCAATCGCAATCATTTTGTCACATAAGCAGTTTGTCTGCCGTATCAAAAATGTCAACGCTGTTTTCTCCAGCAGCTGAATGTGTTAACTGAGGCCATAGCAACTCTTAACGGCCACCAGGACTAATACAGTATTATATAATAAGCTATTTATTTGTTGTAAAGTATAATAATCATCTGAGAATTTTTTTTATTCTTCTGTCAGGCGCAGTTAAAGTAAAAACTGCCTGGGGCAATATACGCTGTGTCATTATTCCAACATTATCTTCATAACTTACGAAATAAAAAGTTTACCCATCAGAAAAATGAACTTTCCTCTCTTGTCAACATGAGCGCGGCACGCGCTGTCACGTAAGGATGCACACAAAAAGTAATCGGTCAGGTCGTTTACATGGTGAAAAATAGACTGTGAAAAATTATTAATGAGTATGGAAGAGATTCAAGCTGTGCTGCTTTTGCTGGTTATGTATAACGTTAGGTTTACTAAAGAGGTAATTAACAATGACAGAAAAGAGCACTAGCATATTCAGAAAGCTTGTAAAACTAGATTTTAAATGACAATGTATATTATTATCAGCTATTATGGACATTGAACGTGAGATGGCTGAGACGAACGCGTGCCATCATTTACTGAACGCAGAACGAACCTCGCAAAAGACTTTTAAAAATACCGGTTGAAAAAAGATGCTAAACCAATCAGCATGTTCAGCGCCCAAGTCCCGCCCTCGAAAGTTCTTGAACTTTGAAAAAGTACTACCTCACGAGCAGGGCCGTTTGGAGGGGGAAATATTTACCCGGAACTTCATTTAGACCCTGGTTCCTGCGGTCAAAACACCCCAAAGTTCCTGGTTCCTGGGTAAAGTTCCTGCGGTGGAAACGCGGCTTATGTAACTTTTGGCTCTCTAACTACAAGTTACTTGTGGAGGAACAGTGTTTTGGTCATCGCATGAGTTGTGCAGACAGATATCTGAAAAATATGTCTTAAGAGCAGGTAAGTAGCATAAATGCCGTTGTTATTTTGATTTGGTGAAATCATTGGTTTAAAAGTTACATTTTGGCATTGCTGACTTTAGACATGATTGCTATTAATATCAGACATTGGTGGAAACTGTAATTTGACAGGGCTATTTATAGGCCATTAGACATTGGGTTTCATTCTCATTCATTTCATATTTTTGCATAAAATCTGCGTACAAATGTTTTCATCAATCTTCTGTTCCAAAATTAATTCTAAAAAAAAAAGAAGAAGAAAGGAAAACATTGTTTGTAAGACCATTTTATGTACTTGGTTATTATTACAATTTTGTTCACTTTAAAACAAAAAAAAGAATGCAATGACATTTTGACCTTTGTGCTGGACATTCAAGGCAGAATAAACTGGACAGTTTTGTTTGTGTAGGTAATACAGAGCTTTAGTGAGTGCAGATAAGAGTGTGTGTTAATTGGCACAGGTGACCTGGGTCAGTCCAGGTCATCGTGGGTCACTGCATGATAGTGACGGGTGCTGAGGGAACTGGCTCCAGACACCAGACAGACTCAGTGTTTCTAGATCACTGGAGCAGAAGACTTAGTATCGGCCCGCATTCTAGCAGGGTGGATTAACTTGTATAATGTGTGAATTGACATTGCTAATACGTGACAGGAAATACTGTAATGACGAATCTGATGCTCTGGACATAGAATTCAAATTGATCGAGCATTTTACTTCTTCCCCTACTTTGAATGTAAGGTGTGAGTAACTGAGTGAGTTTATGTTCATTTAAAAGGTTGAAAGGGGGAGGGAGGAAGGATTTTATTTGAGACGACCTGTCTTTTTTTTTAAAAAAAAAAATATTCAATGAATGTACAGTTATGTATGGAAGCTTGTTTCCACCACTGAATAAAAAATAAAATAGGTAATTGTGACTTTTTACCTCACAATTACGACTTTTTTTCTCACAATATCAAGTTATAAAGTCAAAATTACGAGATATAAACTTGAAATTGTGTTATAAAGCCAGAATTTCAAGACATAAACTCGCAATTACATGTTAGAAAACCCAAACTGTGAGATAAACTCGAGAAAAAAGATAGAATTGCAAGTTTATATCTTATAACTTAGATTTTTCTCACAATTCTTAACACACCATTGTTTAACACGAGTTTATATCACACAATTCAGAGAAAAAAAGTCAGAATTGTGAGATAAAAGGTCGCAATTATCTTTTTTATTTTTATTCATTGTCAGAAACAAGCTTTCATAGTTATATTTTGTCTTTTTAAATACCAGTAAAAAATATTGGGAGTAAAATTTGATTGAGCTAAACAATTAAGACTCTAATATTAACTAACAAGAAACTCTGATTAAGAAATGTGTAATTAATAGCGCTGTTAGCTAATCAGTTTTCAGACTTCCCAGAGGACTACTATATACAGGTTCATAATGAATGTGAATAATGCATAGTATATAATTGCTCTAAAGTGAAGATCATGGTAATGTCTAGTAATGACTTAAATATCACTCTATCCTTATAAAGGAATAACTAATTATTTGGATCAGTGTATGAAAAGCATGCAACTCTCTAGTAATGACTGAAGTCATTGCAAGCATTTAATGTTTTTGTAAGGTTTTTAGGTCGAAAATCCTTCTGATGGATATGCTAACACTCGATACTATCTAAAACCTTACAAAAACCTCAAAAGCTTATAATAACTTCAGTCATTACACAGAGAGTTATCATGCATTTCACGTTAGAATTCTGATCCAAATCATTAGTAATTCCTTTAAAACAATGTAGTAACATTTGAGTTATTACTAGTAGGTTACCTTGATCCTCACTTAATAAAATTATATATAATTCATTACATTTATATAGCGCTTTTCTAGGCACCCAAAGTGCTTTACATAGAAGGGGGAATCTCCTCAACCACCACCAATGTGCAGCATCCACCTGGGCGATGCGACGGCAGCCATATTGCGCCAGAACGCTCACCACACACCAGCTGATTGGTGGAGAGGAGACCTAGTGATGAAGCCAATCAGGATATATTGCATTATTCACATTAATTATGAACTGTATATACATGCTATCTTAGTAGCGCTCTAAGCAATTTTATTTACTGATTAGCTAACAGAACTACCTCATTCAACTGAGTGCTACTACTTACTCATTTGTTAATTAGAGTTTCCTAATATGAGAATGTTAATAATGCGTTACTCATTTGTTAATTAGAGTTTCTTAATATGAGAATGTTAATAATGCGTTACTCATTTGTTCCTGTGAGGTTATTAATTAATGACGCCCATTTCTTCATAAGCATGAGCACATAAAGCCATACAATCTATATGCAGTCAATATGAACAATATCACCATTGACAAGTGCTCTTCTTCAAATTAACTTTAATTCTATTAACTCATTCCATCCATCTCATGCCCTTGATGGTCTACACAAAGAGGATGGGAGGGAAAGTAGAAATAGTGATTGGTGTAAGAGCAGTGGCACCACAGCCATTTGAATATATAAAGATTTACAAGTATTGTTGCATGGTGTCTAACACCTTTCAATGGAGTTGGAGGTGACACAACACTCTACGCCTCAGTGCTGTACATTTCAATGCCATCTTTTACATCTAAATGAAGCAATTCCCTGTATGTTCAAAAAGCCAGCAAGTTTTTTCTGGTGATGCTGGTTAAACTTTGTTAAAGCAGCATACCTCCAAAACAAACCATACAGTATGATGGTGACCAGTGCCAGGTCAATGCCTGAGTGGATGAAAGTAATCTAAAGCTTGTGATAAATGATTTTCCTTTGCATGTTCCTCAAGGCTTATCTGAACAAACCTCCCACTTAACCTAACTCTGATGTAGTCTTTGATTTAGGACCACCCCGTGTCGCCTCTTGATATTGATTTATGAGGCCACAGTCACCGACTGGCCTCCCAGTGAGCTAGATTAACCTCTGTGATGGACAGCTTTGTGTTTCAACAATCCATAAAGCAAGATTAATTAAGTCTCACTCAAACTGAAAGATTCAAATTAATGATATGTTAAATAAATAAAGAAAAGCTCCACTTTACCTATTAAACCAATGGGTGTGGGTGCTGTCAGAGAGCACCCTGACAATACCCTTTCCTAATCTGACCTCAATATGGCAGACAGACGGTGTATACTGGTGTCATACCACGTTCTGCTGGTGGATTAACTCGTATCCAGAGCAGTGAGAGTGTTGACTCTCTTGGGGTGTACTTATGTGTTTTCACGGATTTCCTAATTATCATAAATGAGCGCTCTCTGTCTAGATGAGTTTTTGCTGTAATTGTGATTGTGGTCTCTCTAATTAACGAGGACAGCCGTATGGTCACCCACTAGAAAGATAAGAGCGTTTGATGATAATTCATAAATACAAAATATGTTTAAGTCAAATTAATTGGTTGCACTTAATTTTACTGTGCATGCATGTATGCATACTTACAGTGTACTTAAGGCAAATATATGGGTTGAGGTTAGGTTTTGTACCTAGTTATTACCCATTTGTAATTACTATATTAAGTACATATGTGCACATGGAAAACAGGACTGTAAAATAGAATGCAACCAAATTGTGCTTAAAGTTTATACTACAAAAATGTAACTGATTAATAAAAAGTGATTTTTTTTATTTATTTAACATAAGTAGAGGGCTTTGGTAATTGCCAATGAATATGTCACATGAATGCACTGATTATATAAAAAAGATACTTACAGTACAGTAGTGGCAGTCACAAACAGAAGCAAATGAACTAATTACATCCAAATCCTTGCAAGCTGTTTCTATCCATACCACATTTGTGCCAAAATCCCCTTCAGTGAAATTCAAGAGCCTCAGATAGCATCACAGTTCCCCTGCATCCAAAGCAGCTGGCGGTTTCAGAGAGAAAGTTTGAATGAGCCCACCATGAGCTGAAAGCGGTGGCGGTTGTGGCGGTTGGGGTCTCGGTGGCGCATACTTACCCCTGTGCATAGGGCAGGACAAACGGCTAACCCAACAATTCCACAAGTTCCTCCGTCATCATTCAAAGAGGAGAACAAAAAACCTGTCTTCTCTCAGCATCCTTTGAGAGGCCTTCCTTTCCAGCGGGAGCGACGTATAAACATGCGAACCCTTCACATTCACTTGCTCAAACAGGACCTCACTTACTCACAAATCCCGGTTTAAACACACACACTTTATGCAAGATGACCCATGCTTTTCCGTCGCCCACAGCCACAAGCAAACAATGTCCCTCTTTCCCTCCGGCTGCCCCCTCCCGTCAGTGCTATTCTCTCTCTCTTGCCTTTGTTGTGCACACTCCCATAGAGGAATTCCTTGCTGAGGCAACCGATGGGACATTCAGCTGGTAAGAAAGTTCCTTAAATGCTGTGTTTCGAGGTCCAGAATGCTACATATGTCCCATCTGGTGATTTTGGTAGAGTTAAGGCAGGTCCGTAAGTCGGCAGCCTGTTGTGTGAACTCTTGTGCCAGACATTTAGACAGAGGAGCAGTCCCCTCACCTCCCTCTTTCCCTCCCAGTGCTAGCCCCTCCCCCAGCTCCTCTTTTGGCTCACAAACTCAGCTTCTAATGAAAACGAGGTGGATAAAAAAGCTTTCTAAAGACCCCCAGGCTGCTCCCGAACATTCACATGTTAAGTGACAGCTGCCTCCAGCCCCTCGCTCTCGTTTTTCCCTCCCTCTCCGCAGCAAGTGCAGGGCAGACCGAGGCGGGCTACAAAAGGAGCCAACCATCCCGCACACAAAACCCCCATGACTATTCAATGCCCCCGCCACAACTACAAAGACGACTAATTACTGTAAGACATCTCTCATTACTTTTAAGTCACTTTTAGTCATGAAATTGCCAAACAAACAGAGAAGAGCAGAGAAACCAATAGAGTGGAGGACTCGTCATGAGAGTTACGTGATGCTGAATCTCCACTTTCTGCTCCATTGCTGCTTAAGAATAGAAGCTCCTATCGCCACTATGTCTAGGTGTCAGATCTCAAATAATTCGTCTGATTGGTTCCCACGGGGGAAGAGAGGGAGAGTGGGGACAGGTGTGTATAGCAGGTGCAATGAGGAGGACGGGGAGGGGGAGACTCAGGTGTGTACCAAACACACAATTCTCTTATTCTTTTACCACACAAAAAGACTCAACCCAACACCTGCGCTGTGACTATAGGCCTTATCCTCAATCTCACAGCTCACACAAAAAAGGCTCAATTGCTCAATGGAACAGGAAACTATCATGTGTGAGAGAAAAGTCCTTGTGATGCCACTGTCAATTTAAATACTGTGCCCTCAAAACATATTTGGACACTTAAACCACACTACACTGCATGATGTCATCACAATAGATACAAAATCCCAAACCCAGTAGCATTTTTATCAAATATATTATAACAAGCCCAGCTTCCATTCCATGTTGGTCTATGTGGTTTACAGGGACTCTCCATAGGCGTAATGGTTTTTATACTGTACAAACCGTATTTTCTATCCCCTTACACTGCCCCTGCCCCTAAACCTACCCATCACAGGAAACATTCTGCATTTTTACTTTTTCAAAAAAACATCTTTTAGTATGTTTTTAAGGCCATTTGAATTATGAGGACATTTGATATGTCCTCATAAACCACATTTATAGTGTAATACCAATGTAGTTATACAAATTTGTGTCCTCATAAACCACATAAACAGGCTCACACACACACACACACACACACACACACACACACACACACACACACACACACACACACACACACACACACACACACACACACACACACACACACACACACACACACACACACAATGTTTAGTTTACTATCTGGGTAGGGACTCTCCATAGACGTAATGGTTTTCATACTGTACAAACTGTATTTCTGTATATTATACTAACTCTTTCTGCATTTTTACATTTTCAAAACAATCATTCTGTATGATTTATTAGCTTGTTTGCTCATGGGGAACTCAATTTAGGTTCCCATGAGTCCCCATGAGTCTGTGTGCATTCAGGTTGAAGTCCCCACCGCGATAGAGAAACATGTACACACTCACACACTTTTGTTTCACTAAATTAGTGATTGGTTTTATATCAGGTTAATGATATTTTCTGTAGCCTGAACCTTTTCAAAATGATTTGGTAGAGGAACCTGAGGTTCCTCATCTAAAACATTAGGAACCTGAGAACTCATCATATATTGACTAAAACTCACCAAAAAACCCAGATGATGAAAAATGTACATCCTGAGGTAACTGTTCCTAAAGCGAAAAAAATTGGTAATTGAAATAAAGCTGACATAGAGAAAATATTAGATGACAAACTTACGAAAAAAAAAAAAAAAAAAAAAAAAACTAAATTACATTTCTAATTGGTGCCTTTGCAATAGGTTTAAGATGAAGTACTGGAATGTGTGGCTGCAATGAGCACACAATGATCAGAAAATAGAAAAGTCTTTAATTCATAAATCCAAAAGGAACACTTATGAGTATCTTCAGAAACATTACACAATCACAACACGAAACACAAAACTGAGGAAACTAAGGAGTAATGAACTGAACAGAAACAGGTACAGGATAAATTAAGGAAACTAAGGGTGTGTCTAAAGGCTGCAACATACTCCGCAAGAAAAAAGAAAAAAGTTCTCGCTCCCAGGGCTGCGAGAACAAAATGAAGTGAGTTTGTTCTCGCAGCCCTGGTTTGGGAGTTCTCGCAGCTTGTTCTCGACACATCGCCTGAGCAGAACTTTTTTCTTGTGGGTGTCCGCGAACTATTGTGTGATTGGTCATACATTTAATGTGGGCATGGTTAATGCGGAGAAACGCAGATGATCGGCACCTGCTTTTCTCGTGAAGTATGGAATGTACTGCCAGAACGAACTTTGTTCTTGTTCTTGCCACCTCGAAAAAACAAACAAATTTCTTGGTTCTTGCAGAGTATGTCCAAGCTTCAATCAGTTTGTGACTCAGTATATCATGTACATGAGTTCAGGCACTGGTAAGGACCCTTAAGGACGCTGGCTCACTACACATTAGGACACTGATGACTCTATTTCAGGCGGTGTGACAACGTCCTCATTGTACGGCATAATTTCTGAATAGGGAGCTGATTGAGACACAACCTCCTTCTCAGAACTCAAAGTGATGCTTCCTCATTTCCTTGCTCCTCCATCCTTCAGCCTGTGACCCGGAAACCAATCAAAGAAAGCCATCAAAGGTCATCTCAGTTCTCGAATTGCACCATGAGGAGGCGAGGAGTGAGGAAACTTCCAGGGGAGCTATTAGTGAGGTGACACAGGTGTGTCCTATGTTCTTGTTGAGAAACCTGACACAGGTATAAATTCTCCTACCGCTTCACATCTCGACTGTCACAGTCATTTTAATTTATGCATTTCCCTTGCAGTTTAAATACATCTTGCAGTATTAATATTTATCAAGAATTTTGTTAAATAACCAAACCTTAACAACATGCTGATGCCATGAATTGATGCTTTAGTGATCAAGAATATTTCCGTATCCAAATAAGCTTTCCTTAGAGTCCTCTGTCCTCATTTTCTTTCCTTGCAGCCTTCCCTCGCATCCTAAGGGGGTGGAGCTGAGTCGCAAGAGAAGGAAATGAGGATGCACAAATTGGAAATGAGAAGCACCCTAATGGGAACACAGGCAGGCTGGCAGCCAGGCAAAGAAACAGGAAAACCAAAACACCATAATAAAACAGAACATAACACAATATCACAATTTGCAAGGCCTATATAAATAATTCTAAAATAACACTGCTGTATTATAGGGTGCTTTAACATCTGTAGTTCGATTCGCTCGGTCCGAACCAAAGGGAAACAATTATACATTGTTGCATTTTTCAGCTTTTTTGGTTCCGTTTCACCCCACACTGATTGCTTTGGTCCGAATCAGTAGCCTGACAAGCCAGACCCAAACTCACCATTGGACACCTCAATCCGAGGTTCAGGATAAACGGTTGTCTTTCAAACTCCCTCTGCACGCGATAGGATAGCGCTACACCAACCAGAGCAACGAAGATGAAGCAGAGCTTGTTGATAGATTAAACATTCGCCGTATCCGGTCGGCAAAACTTCGAACACATCTTCCCTTCTTAAAAATGACTTCAGTGCCGTTCTTTGTTCTTTTCTCAGAGAAAAGCTTAACTCCAAGTCTTCCAGAGTCGCGGTCAAAGCTGATTCGAAAGACCGCCGTTCGCCAGTTTCTGTGTTTACTACAAGCACGCAAGCGCACTTCGGCCATTATTATGTTAAGCCCCACCCACCGACTCTATACACGATGTGATTGGCCTGAGCGGGTTTTGGTTTTTCCAGCTCAGAAGTGTATTGAGAGTTGCTAGATGATACTCGCGGCAGATTAGATTTGCTGCCGCTAGGGTGCGTCTAGATTTCTAGGCTACCGATCCAGTTGAAACTAACCAAAATGCAGGCACGTGACAACATCCACATCACTCGTTGGCCATTGCGTATTTCCTAAACTGCTGTTCGATTGGTCAGAATTTAGGTTTGGGAAAATTCCAACAGAAGAGGAAAAGCCAGCAAGCTATAACACTATGGAGAGACGACTGCACGGGCTGGTTTGGTCCCTGGCCACAATCTACTTCATTGTGTGTATTTACCACAGTATGCAAACAATACCTTTCACAATAATAAAGATAAACAATAATAAAGCGCGGATGCGACTTGAAAACAATATTCTAATGCACTGCAAACGGCGAGTGCGCATCGGTTGTCACTTCAAGCGGAGGCATGCATTAATTATTCTTAACTCTGACATGCTCATCTTCCGAAAATATTGCCAACGATCTATCAGGTAATAATGTCATGCACATAATGTCAGCGCAGCTAACTACGGCAGCTGGTTTAGTCCAAAAATGATCAGTACTTTTGCAGTTGGTTCTGTTTGAGGTCGGATCACATTCTCACCACAAACGAACCGCTCCAGAGTTTGTTTGAAAGCGTACCGAGACCAGCTCTTCAAGGAGGTTTCGGTACGCTTGTTTGGTCCGCTTTTGGTGCGCACCCGAGTGCGAATGCTGCTTTCAGACCTGACCAAACGAACCGCTCCTAAGAGGGAAACCAAATCTTGTACGATTCAAACTAACTAAATAAGGCAGGTTTGAAAGCACCCATAAAAGTATCTAGAACAAAACCAGACTAATTGTTCTATAAAGTTATTTTAAAAAGGAAAGAGGCATGTTGCTAATATCCTGACGCTGAGTTACAATGGTTTCTTCACCATTGATAATAATCTGGATAATGCTAGACAGTGAACGGACTTGGTCTGCAAGTATCAGGTGTTATAGCACTGAGGGTTCCTCCTGTAGGTGTAAATGGGTTATTGTCTTGCTCCATTTCCTGACCCCAGGCAGTGTAAATGATCACAGAATACAGTGAGTGTAAGAATGTGAGTCTTTGAGAGTCTTGACCTTGCTGGGGCGACGGTACGGTGTGGGTCATCAGAGCGGACACCACCCACGTTAGCAGGAGAACCACGCCCACCAGACTGAAGCGGGAGGCACAGAACAGGGAAGTGGAAAGGGGAAGAGTGGAAAATAAAGAGGAAAGCTCGCAGAAGAGCGGCAGAGTGCACACATCCACTTTATGATGATGAATGCGTCCCTGTAATTCAGAAGGGACCTGCAGAAGAGGGGATGACACAGCCACTACACTAACCACAGCACTTAAATTATTAACCCCAGCCCATCCCCCTATTGAGACAGCCAGCAAAATAAAACAGACAAAAGGAGGAGACGAGGAAAAAAGAAGAGCAACAATGCCTGCCACCCTGACTGTCCTGGGAAAGGGAATTCAGTGGTGTGATCCCACGAGGTCAAGATGTTTAACCTGACCAGGCTCTTAAACAGAGACAGGACATCAATGTCTGTCCTGAGTTATGGTCCTTAAAAAGGCCATTCTGAAATGCTTTTTGTGGTGGATGTGAATTCACATGGCAAGAATATTAATTCTAGATAAGATTTAGGTAGGAAATTGTTGGGTAGCAAGGGACTCTTCCTGCAATCCTGGCCTGAAATCTTTCTATGCTGCTTTTCCATCAATACACAAGCTATTTTATGTTCTGAACAAAACATTAGACATGCATGACATCACAATATTTATGATTATAAGATTTCTTTATGAAATAGTTATTTTGATCTTTCTATGCATCAAAGAATCCTGAAAAATCATGGTTTGCTGAAAATGTCAACATTGATAATAATCATATATGTGTCTTGAGCATCAAATCATCGTATCAGAATGATTTCTGAAGGATCATGTGACACTGAAGACTGGAGTAATGATGCTGAATATTCAGCTTTGATCACAGGAATAAATTACATTTTAAAATATATTTAAATATATTTAATAATAATAAAATAATAATAATAATTAAAATATTTTTTTATTTGTATATTGCATGTTTATTCGAATCACCACCTAAATCAGGGTTTAATAGGATATTCTATTAAAATGGCTCTTTAAATTGTAGTTTTATGATATATCCAACCTGCGGGGAAATAAATGATGTTACAAGGTGGCGATTTCGTATGAATTTATATGATGTGAATCAAGCAAAAACATACAATTATTAGAATAAAGTAAGCATTAAGGTCCACCCGTATCGTACTAAATAGTTACAACTAGCCAATATTGTGTTAATATATCCATTGCTGATCTAAGTGAACAGATCATTCCAATGTAGTAATTATGAGAAAGAATCAAAGCGAGAGTGACGTCAGTGTCATGTCCACACTTGGCAGTGCTGTACTGCCATTATATACCAATCTGACAGAGACACCTGATCCTGGCTCCCTGATCACTCAAAGGGAAAATCAAATTGTCCTCTCATTGACCATATCATTTACCCAGTGTGTGGATCAACATTGGTCAGGCAGTTGACTCTATTTAAGTTATTCACTTGGCAATGTCAGTCTTACAATCTAAAAACGAATGCATGCAGTTCACATGCTATGTTGCATATAGCCTATTGTGCACAATGGACTATAAAGACTATATAAAAAGCTCTGAAATCTGTAATAATTCACCTAAGATCTATTGTCTGCTTGGCAGACTGCTGCACATGTGAAATGAATGAGGCTTGTAGAGTAGCAGATGAATCAGCGTAATGCCAAATGGGTTGCAGATGTGGCCAAATCTGATCACAGGTCCCCTGTGTGTAAATACCCAGAGAGCCCTAAAGTGGATTAATCCTACAGACATGTTCTCCTCCCCCACCGTTCCTGCTTCCAAATCAAATAACACACAATGGCTCCTCCAGTATATAATTAGCACCTCAGTGGACATATCACACCCTGTTGGTGAGGCTGTCCGTGAGCCTGATGATCAGTGTAAAACTACAGAAGGATCTCTTTGGGCAGAAAAATCAAAGTGTCTTTCCACAAACACAGTAAAGTGTCACTAGAATGGTCACTTCCCAAAACAGACTGATGATGACTGGCTCAGTGTGAAGAGCTTCCCTGCTGGGATACTGGAAATTAAACCATCGCAGGGGATCAAAAGGGGTGACAAAAGAAGGTGATAGAAAGATCGTTTGATATTTATTTAAAGAAGTGAGTAAGATTAAAGTAATTTTGGTGACCATATTTTGATTACCTAAAACCTGGACACTCGGCCCGGCAATGAGATACTCAAAGTTTACTCAAAGATGCCTTATTAATTGCAATAAATTTAAAGTATGGATAGAAAATTGTTATATTACAAAATACTCTCTATAACCAAAATGTCTATGTCCTGGGAAAACAGGATATTTGGCCACCCTAAAGGTAATGCTACCCTTTTGACAAGGTAGTAAGCCTCAAGCTACTAACAAAGTCACTACTGTCACCATATGGTCGTAGTATAAAATGCACAAAGATGAGAAAAATCACAGAAACAGTATTTAATTCAAATTCACTTACAGGAATGCTCAGAGAAAGTAAATCACAACCATATTAACATAGACGGGAACAGACAAAGGAATAGACAGGAACTAATGAGATAATTAACAAGACAACAGGTGAATGGAATGACTAATCAAACAAACTGAAAATACGGACAAGACAAAACCCAAACACAAAGAAACATTGCCAAAACAGATTATAACCGTAACAGTAGCTCCCCCTCTTGAATGCCGTGTTCTCGCACCGTAAAGAGTCCATTTAATGGTGGGCGTACACTGTGCGAATTCGGACACTCGGGAGGTTGTGAGATATTGCAGACACTACGGGTCAGTTAATTTGATAATCGCATCAAATCAGCTGCTACACGACATGACTGCACTGCACGGTGAGCCGGCGGCGATCGCACGAGCTTTCGCATTAAACACAGAGACTGGAGCTTTCAATGTTGCTGCTATAGCTTCAGATACAAAAATAAAGGAAAGATATGTGTGCCAATGATTTGCTGAAAAGCAGAGAACAGTAGCCATTCCTTTCAACCGAAACAACTAGAGGGAGAGAGACGGCGCGCGTGAGAGAGAGAAAGTGTGTGTGTGTGTGTGTGCGCTGTATGGCTGCAGCCACTGAGCTATAGCCTAATAATACTCATAGGTCAAGATGTGACGTGGTTGTGCATGATTTGGCAATAGGGGACAGCCATACGCTGGTGAAAATCTCCCCGAATTTTTAAAACATGATTTAAAATGATCATTAGGTTGGGAGGTGTTCCTAATGTGCTCGGCTCATTTCGCATTTCCTCTTACACGCTGCGGGACACGACCATACGAGCATCCAAGATGCCCACGCGATTTCTCCCGAGAGAAAAAAAATCATCTGTGAGTTTGTACGACAGCAAAAATCACACCGTTTACGCCTGCCTTAAGACGGGAGGACAGGGAGTCTGGAGGAGGACGCAGAGCCGGCAGAACTTAGGGATTGAGGGACGATGATGGGAGACAAGACCAGGGTGGCGAAGATGGTGGGAGGAGCCAGGATGGAGACAGGAGCAGGAGGAGTCTGGTGGAAAACAAGCCAGGTCGATGCCCCATGGCAGAGAGGAGGGAAGGAGGAGCCATGGTGTAGATCTCCTCAGAGAGGCCCTGGGGACGAAGTCGTAGCAATGACCGCCCTAAGTAGAACCAGAATACTGGGCTAAGGTGAAGCCAGAGCGACTGAGGGTGGAGCTGGAGCCGGAGGGAGGAGCCAGACTGAGCCGTAGAGGTGGAGAGACGGTGCTCAGCAGATGTCTCGCAAGTTTGTGGCATAGACGACACGACGTCCAGCTGAGACGGAGCCGGAGGGTTGTGGGAGCCCGGTGGATCTGCAAGCCTGATGGTCCTACACTTCAAAATATGCTCTTCTTACTTCGTAATTTAGTCTTGTTTCTAGTCTAAATATCTAACAATTCTTAAATCAAGATGCATTTACTATACAAGTAAAACGACATGATATTTTTTCTTGTTTTTGCTGTAAATAAACTCAAAATGAAGTGAGATTTTGCTTAAAACAAGCAAAATTATCTGTCAATGGGGTGAGAAAAAATATTGTGTTTCTGATAGAAATCTTGTTTCTTGTTTCCGTCCCAAACAGAAATAAGAGTATTTTTCTCACCCCATTGGCAGATAATTTTCCTTGTTTTAACTCACTTCATTTAGATTTTTTCCCCAGAAAACAAGAAAAAATATATCTTATGTCCTGTTACTTATCTAGTAAATGCCTCTTGATTTAAGAACATTTAGATATTTGGACTGGACACAAGAAAAAAAATACTAAATAAGAAGAGCAGTTTTTTGCAGTGTAGGTGGAGCTGAGGGAGGGACAAGCCAAGCCAGAGGAGTCTGGATGATGGGTCGAGGTGGAGTGACAGGATCAGAGGTTGGAGGTGGAGCCAGGGAATCAAAACAGCTGGCCCGAGGTGGATCCACACCACAGAGATGAGTATACTCAACTCCAAAGAACCTTTTATGCTAAAAAGGTTCTATAATGACAAGAAAGAACCCTTTTGGCACTTAAAAGGGTTCTAAATAGAACATTTTATGGATTCCAAATACATAGCGCCAACAGAACCTTTTGAGGTTCTATATAGAACCTTTTCTTCTAAGAGTGCACAGAGGGGTGGTAGAGGAGGAACTGAGGGGCTGATGGTGTCAAGTTATGTGAATGCATCGTCTCACCTTTTCTGTGTGTGTGGTTTTGTTGGAGGCGTGGTTTCTGGTTACTCTCACTCTGATCACGGACACCTGCTGCACTCATCACGGGGACTATTTATACAAGGCTCTCACTCACCTTTGCTGTCAGATTTTTGCAGGTCGTCTGGGTCCTGTCTGCGTCGCTCCTGAGTCCCGTCTCCCGCCGATTCGGATAGCCCATTCAGCCCTGCGTCACAGTCCTGCGTGCTCTCCCTGCCTGCCCGCTCTGCTGGTGCCTGATCAACAGGCTTCCTGTCCTGTTGTGTTCCTGAGTATTCGTCTCGCATCTTCCAGCAAACTGTTTGTGTTCATTCTGAACTTGAGTATAATAAACCCTTTAATTCTCGCAACTGGATTCTCTGTCTCTTTTCCACCAGCGAACGTAACAGACGGGACACAGTGGCGACTGGGGATAGGGGCTGGCTGGAATTTGAAGAGGAGGTGGAAGAGGGAGGCATGGAGGGATCCTAGGAGAAGCAGGCGGCTTGAGGCTGGGCGGTGGAGGTGCAGGAAGAATATTGCTAGGAGGAATCAGTGGGGGCAGGGGATCATCCTCTTCAAAAACATCCTCATCAAAATAACAATATACAGAGTCCAGGTGCAGCTCACTCTCTGCTTCAGAAGTGTGGGCAAGGCTTCACTCCACAAACTCTACGAGGACTCTCATGATGACACACAGTGTTTCTGGCTCACACTCCTGGTCAGACGATCGTCAAGGCTCAGGCTCGGGCTCAGGCTCAGGCTCTGGGGCGAGGTCAAGCACGGATCCTCTTTGTCGGCTCTGGCTCACTCGCCGTGGTAGTCTCAATTCCTCCGTCTGCGGTGGGCTCTGGCAAATGGTCCGTGCAGCTGGGTGATGGCAGGCTGGGCTCTGGATTAGGAGCGGGGTAGATTACTTTCTCCTCAGCAAGGCAGATGGTAAATGGCAAATCTCAGCTCACCAGCACCCACTCCACATAATCGCTAAAATAGATTTGCTGACTTGTTACTGTCAATACATACACGACATGCTGCTGTGAGCAAGTTAGACGTGCTGCTGCTGTACAAGGTAGCATACATGAATTACCCATTGCAGATCTGTACAGGTGGAGCTGGGGAAGGTGTTGGGTTTCTTGGGTTTTGTGCTGAAACTTCTACAGCAAAAGCTGACCAGTATTAGAAGGTTGAGCAGAAAGCTCATTGGCTTCTCATACAGCTGGAACTAATCAGATGTGCCATATTGAGAATGATGTGACTGCAAGCCGACTGAGATAAATACCTATCAGCCTGCTCCATCTAGCGTTTCATGACACTACTGTATTCAACAACACTCATTTTTGTCTCACATATGCATGCATCCATTGTTTTAGTTTGGCAGGGTCACCGATAGCTTAGCTTAGCATAATGAATGGAATCCTATGTTGCCAGCTAGCATGTCCCAAGTAAAAGTGACACCCCCCCCCCCCCCCCAAAAAAAAAAAAAACCCTCACCTGATTACTTCTTGTGGCCTGCATATTCATAACGAGTACAAAAAACAAGGCGATTTCCTACACTCTTAGAAAAAAGGTACAGTTCTGTCACTGGAGCGGTACCCTAAGGTACAAAAGTGAAAAGGTACATCTTTGTACCTAACTAACCCCTAAATGGTACATATTAGTACCTTAAAAGGTACATATCAGTACTTTAAGAGCGTATATTAGTACCTTAAAGGTACATACTGTATTTTTGTACCTTAGGGTACCGCCCCAGTGATAGCAATGTACCTTTTTTTTCTGACAGTGTAGTCAGATATTGACTTGGGACTATATTATGGGTATATTTACTCTGGACATGCTAGCTGGCAACATAGGATTCCATTCATTATGCTAAGCTAAGCTAGCGACAACCCTGCCAAGATAAAACAATGCATACATGCATATGTGAGACAAAAATGCATTTTTTATAAAAACGGTGGAGTGTTCCTTTAAACCAAGAATGAAATATACTTTAAATAATTAATTAATCCGAGTTAATGTTAATTTCAACAATGCTTGTAACTGAAAGTTCTAAAATTGAAATTAAAAGTTGCATCTGTAAATAGAGTTGTATATTTATTGACTAACATTAACAAAGATGAATAAATAACAAATGTATTGCTCATTGTTAATGCTAGTTAATACATTTACAAAAATTAACTAATGGGACCTTGTTGTAAAGTGTTACAAATTTCCTTTCAGCTGTGTATGGATGATAACATAACTTGTGCACGTGTCCAAAGGAAACTGCATGAACTGCAAATTTCAATCAACCTACATTATGCATGTAAAAGAGTGCTCTGCCTTGGGAAGTTAGATGAGCCAGTGTTTCTCAGAGGAGGAGGGGAGCTGATGTTAGCTCGCTGTCATTAAGGGTATGGACGAGAAAAAGGAGACCACGCTGTGCTGTAACCCTTCACCCTTCTCCATCACGGCTCTGTTTGCAGGTTATGTGTGCGAGGCTCATTTGAGATGCAGAGTTAGCCACAGGCTCAGGATAAAGAGAGACACAGACACACAAAGACTTTAGCGTTAGCAGGAAGCAATGAATGAGGCCCTGGGCAAGAATCAAACCAAGTGAATAAAGGGGACGCATTTTTGTAGTGATGCACCATCTTTTTTAACAAAAAAACCAAAATATATAGTTTTTAAATTTAGCCAAAACCCAAAACTGAAAATAAAGTTCTGCCTGTCATGTGCTTTTATTGTAAAGTTCTTCGGCAAACATGCTGCCTCTCAAATTTTCAACTCAACAAATTTTACATATTGCTACTGTAGCATCATTTTTGATCAGTTATCCTCAAAGTTGACATGTTTACTTGATGTTATTCACATTAAGTGCATGAAATAGACGCAGAGACAGTCAAAATCCGACATTGGAGAAGCATGAATTAAACAAACCAATGTAAATCAATGATCTCGGTCCTTTATAATTATGTTTGCTCTTTCAGACAATGTTTGTTCGGTTGTTCGTTCATTTTATTTAATATTTAATTTATTTTATTTTATTATTTAATTTATTTAATTTAATTTAATTTCACTTATTTTTTCCTTTCATTACTTCTTTTCTTTTCTTTATTTATATGTCATGTTCTTATTTAATTTCATGTATTTTATAATTTAATTTATTTCATTTTTTTTCTCAAATCTGTTTATTGAACTTTTACAATAATAACAGGATACAAACACAGGAGAATCATGATAAAATATTTTCCACGCCCCACCCCAAATAATGCGATAAAAAAATCAGAATCAGAAAAAAAAAATTATGAAGGGATCCCAGATCTCAGAAAATCTACCAGTGTTGCCCTTTAATGTATACCTAATTTTTTCCATATGAATGAAACTCATGACATCTATCAGCCAGTCATCAAAAGATGGAGGGAGTTTTTGTTTCCACAGCAGAAGAATGCGCGTCTAGCTTATAGTGTTAAGAAAGCAAAAGTATTTGCAGTATTTTCCGGTACACCAGTAACCTTTGAAGGAAGTCCAAAGAGTCCAACCGGAGGGCAAGGTTCAATCTGTTTCTTTGTCATTAAAGAAGAACAATTGAAGATTGATAGCCAAAAAGAAGTTATGGATGGACAAAACCAAAACATATGAATTAAATCCGTAGGGGCCTGGTGGCAACGATCACAGAGAGGGTCAATACCAGGCTTGATTTTTGCCAACCTCAATTTTGTCCAGTAAATTCGATGAATACATTTTAACTGGATAAGGCTATGACGTGCACAGATAGAGGAGGTATGAACACGAGACAGGATCTGACTCCCATTGTTTTTTAGTAAAAGAGAGAGAAGCAGAAGAGATGGAGGAAATCAAACTGTATAGCGAGGACAACACACCCCTTTTATCTAAGGCTGCTTCAAGAATCTGATCAAGCAGAGATTTTGGGGGAAGATTCGGAAAATCAGGGAATGAGTTTTTAAATTTCTGAGCGGCAAATATCTAATTAAATATCTAATAACATTTTTGTTTCAACTGAGAAAAGCAGGAAAACACATTATGGATGTAAATATCATTGACCACTGAGATCCCTGCTCTCTGACAAATATTAAATGCCTTGTCATTAAGTGAAGGGGGAAATAAAGGGTTACGATTTATAGGTGAAACCACTGGCAAGTGCTGGAGGCCAAAATGTGTTCGGAATTGGGACCAAATATGTAATGCTTGCCGAACGATACAATTACCATAAGGACAGCTATGTGTATAGATGGCGGTAAGGCGAGGCAGGGTAACAGGACTTCAATATTGACCCAAGACGGAACCCAATCACTAAGCCCAAAATGATTTTGAAACCAGAATAGTGTAGAGTGTATATTTGCTGCCCAGTAGTAAAATAAGAAATTAGGGAGGGCGAGCCCGCCCTCAAGTTTTGGTTTTTGAAGTATTTCCCTACGAATTCTGGCTGGTCCTTTGTTCCAAATAAAAGATGAGATTTGTTGATTTAGAGTCTTAAAGAAAGACTTGGGTATAAAAATTGGGACAAATTTAAATAAAAACAAAAATCTAGGTAAAACATTCATCTTCACAGAATTCACACGTCCAGCCAATGAAAGGGGAAGAGCGGACCAACGAGCAAAATCTTTCTGAACTCGTTGGAGGAGCGGAATAAAATTAGATCCGAGTATTTACGTGTAATTGTTACTCCTAAGTATTTGAAGCTATGGACAGCCACATTAAACATTGAGATACTAAACAACATCGGGACTGTCAAAGCTGTGCGATTCGCTGTTTAATGAAAGGAGAAGTCTGCAGGGATACAGCATCCTGAATTGATACCGGCTCCGTGTAATTCTGCCTTGACCGATTTAAACTGATCCCGACGTTTCTTGAGTTCTGCAGAAAAATCAGGAAAGATCAGAATCTTGGATTCCTTGTAGCGCAACTCCCCATGCTCGGGTGACAACCGTAAAATTTCTTCTCTGGTTTGGAAACGAAGAAAGCGTACAATCATAGGTCTCAGAGGCGCGCCGGATCGTGGTTTAGGCACGAGAGACCAATGTGCACGCTCAGTCTCCGGCGTCTGAGGTAGTTTATCCCCGAGAAGTTCAGCGAAGAATGATGCCATGACTTGAGAGGGTTTGGATGTTTCAACATTCTCGGGAATTCCTAATATACGAAGATTGTTCCGACGTGAGCGGTTTTCCAGATCATCCGCCTTGCTCTTTAACTCCTCGTTATCTCGTGCAGGGACTGATATTTGCGCTGCAACATGTCGAGCCTTTCATCCATGCTGTTCATGGAAGCTTCAATGTCTTTAATTTTGGAGCCATGGTTGGGAATAGTGACTTGAAGGGCCGCTGTAGAGGCACGTATTTCAGAGAGAAATTCAGTCCTTAAAGAGGCGATTTCCTCACGATTTGTTGTGGTAAGCATCTCTTTTAAAAGAGCTGGCGTTAACCCCGAAGAAGCCGCGGCCATGTTGCCAGCCTCATCAGTTTCATCAGGAGCGGGAGAAGCACGTTTAGATTTAGGCTTAGTAACAAAAATAACAGCCCCCAACAAGCATTCGAATTTTCTCTTGCGTTGTAGGCGTCGTCTTAAAGTATTTAGAGTACTAAATGTTCCTGTTAACAATTGAAAATAAATAAAAAGTTACAGAGCAGCACCCAGACGCACCTCACTCACTCAAACTGCATACCGGAAGTCCTTTATTTCATTTAATGTTATTTGTTTTATTTTTTCAATTTCATTACTTCATTTATTTTATTTTATTGTATTTATTATTTATTGTTTGCTTATTTTCCTTACCCTGATTAATAACTGTGTTATTAACTGTGTTAACAGTCTACTAATACTCTAATAAGAGTTAGTTGACATGTAGTTGCAAAGTGACTAATAGAATGTCTAAAGTGGACTGTAATAAAGTTCGTAGAAATGGGAAGGAAGAAGGTGGGAACCGGCGCACAACTTTAATTCAAAATAAATAAACAAAAGGAAAGTAACGCGGGCAGCCCCTCACGGACGACTGCCCGCACACACATAATAAGACATCAACAAAACTCAATGTAAAGTCCAGGCCATGTCCTCTCTCGTCCTTCAATGGTGACACTCGTCCTTGTATGCCTCCGAGCTCCCTCATGAGAGGTCTCGCTCGCTCCTCCCATGTCTCTCGCTCGTTAATCTCGCCACATAGACCATTGAAATAAAATGTAACCAAAGGTTCTTCACATTTATATATCTCAGAATTGTATTACCCATACTCATACCGAAAGCAAAAACTTAAGGTAGCAGTACCAGCAGCCATATCACCCAGTAGCCCAAGACTGGTTTCCCACTGAAGCTAAGCAGGGCTGAGCCTGGTCAGTACCTGGATGGGAGACCAACTGGGAAAACCAGGTAGCTGCTGGTAGAGGTGTTAGTGAGGCCAGCAGGGGGCGCTCACCCTGTGGTCTGTATGGGTCCTTACACCCCAGTATAGTGATGGGGACACTGGAACACTATACTGTCAAAGAGCATTGTCCTTTGGATGAGACGTTAAACCGAGGTCCTGACTCTCTGTGGTCATTAAAAATCCCAGGATGTCCTTCGATAAAAAGAGTAGGGGTGTAACCCCGGCATCCTGGCCTAATCTGCCCTTTGGCCTCTGTCCATCATGGCCTCCTAATAATCCCCATATCCTGATTGGCTTAATCACTCGGTCTGGTGCAATATGGCTGCCGTCGCATCATCCAGGTGGATGCTGCACATTGGTGGTGGTTGAGGAGATTCCCCCTTCTATGTAAAGTGCTTTGAGTGCCTAGAAAAGCGCTATATAAATGTAACAGATTATTATTTTTATATTTTTATGTTTCCCATTAGGCAGGATTTCTTAAATCATGTGTCTTATTGAGGAGAGATATGATGTTGCTTTAATAAGTGATCAGACACACCATTTTTACCTGCAAAGTAAAACAGGTGAAAATCCCAACAACATACTTGCAACAATCCCACGACTTGCGCTGAAGGAGGAACCTTAACCATATCTACAGACCAGAAGATCATGGAGATTTGATCTAGAAACAGCTCGGCAAACGCATAGAAACATGCTAAAACCCAATGGCAACACCTTGGCAACTGCATAGCAACACCCTGGCAGCAATGTCTGAAGGAATGTCATGGCAGCAATGTTTGAAGGAACAAGAATGGAAAGTAAAGACAGGCCATGATGAGGAATGGCAGGAGACGGCTCAATTACTGTTGATGTGAGCGAGACAGTGAAGAGATAAAACAGAGAGACGAGTGTTAACAACTTTTCTTTTGTGGAAAGATAAGAGAACTCCCAATGTAAGATACTGTGCTTTTCTCCAGTTCGTCACCGTCTCATCTGAGTCTAATGTGCTTTCAGAGTGCTCTCTCATGTGTGCACAGGGCCCCAACACAAACCTGCACCCCACTCTCCTCAACCAGCCTGAACACAAAAGACCTCTCCTCTGAGGAGCCGCACCTCGCTCGCTCGCTCAGTCTCTCTCTCTCTCTCTCTCTCTCTCTCTCTCTCTCTCTCTCTCTCTCTCTCTCTCTCTCTCTTCTCTCTCTCTCTCTCTCTTCTCTCTCCTCTGAGGAGCCCCACCTCACTCGCTCGGTCTCTCTCTCTCTCTCTCTCCTCTGAGGAGCCGCACCTCACTCACTCGGTCTCTCTCTCTCTCTCTCTCTCTCTCTCTCTCTCTCTCTCTCTCTCTCTCTCCTCTGAGGAGCCGCACCTCGCTCACTCGGCTCTCTCTCTCTCTCTCTCTCTCTCTCTCTCCTCTGAGGAGCCGCACCTCGCTCACTCGGTCTCTCTCTCTCTCTCTCTCTCTCTCTCTCTCTCTCTCTCTCTCTCTCTCTCTCTCTCTCTCTCTCTCTCTCTCTCTCTCTCTCTCTCTCCTCTTGTAGGATTTTGCCCTCCAGGGATTTGGATTTATGGCTATAGCTCAAGCATATTCTTTGAGCATATTCAATAGGGATGCTTACCCGGGCACCATGGGGACAGTGTGTTACAAGCCTCAGATTGCCGCCTTTGATCAGCTTTATTCTCATCACAGAGTTTTTTCCCCCATCAAAACAGGCCCATGCCCACTCAATTACCACTGAACAAAGAGGCCTGCCGTATTCCGGATGTCCTCAGGAATAACAGTCATGTTTGTTTGTTTTTTGCAGGTGGTCATGTTACAGTATATATGGAAGCTTGTTGCTGTCCTGGCATAAAAAGATTATTACGTTTACTGTGATTTTTTATCTCACAATTCAGAGGAAAAAGTCAGAATTGCGGTGGTTCATATCTAGAAATTCTGACTTTATTTCTCACAATTTTGAGTTTATAACTTTATTTCTTGCAATTGTGAGTTTATAACTGATTTTTTAGTGAGATATAAAATCACATATATACCAATCAGGCATAACATTATGACCATTATTCCTTATATTGTGTTGGTTCCTCTTTTGCTGCCAAACCAGCCCTGACCCGTCAATGCATGGACTCCACTAGACCCCTGAAGGTGTGCTGTGGTATTTGGCACCAAGATGTTAGCAGCAGATCCTTTAAGTCATGTAAGTTCAGGTGGGGCCTCCAAGGATCAGACTTGTTTGTTCAGCTCATCCCACAGATGCTCGACTGGACTGAGATCTGGAGAATTTGAAGGCCAAGTCAACACCTCAAACTCACTGCTGTGCTCCTCAACTATTCCTGAACCATTTGTGCTTTGTGGTAGGAGCATTATCCTGCTGAAAGAGCCACAGCCGCCAGGAAATACCGTTTCCATGAAAGGGTCTGCAAAAATGCTTAGGCAGGCAGTACGTGTCAAAGTAACATCCACATGGATGGAGGACCCAAGGTTTCCCAGCAGAACATTGCCCAAAGCATCACACTGCCTCCGCCGACTTGCCTTCTTCCCATAGTGCATCCTGGGGCCATGTGTTCCCCATGTAAGCGACGCACCTGGCCATCCAGAATGATGTGAAAGAAAACGTGATTCATCAGACCAGGCAACCTTCTTCCATTGCTCTGAGGTCCAGTTCTGATGCTCAGGTGCCACTGTTGGTGCTTTCGGCGGAGTCAGCACGGGCACCCTGACTGGTCTGTGGCTATGCAGCCCTATACGCA
Source organism: Pseudorasbora parva (assembly GCF_024679245.1). Classification (NCBI taxonomy): domain Eukaryota; kingdom Metazoa; phylum Chordata; class Actinopteri; order Cypriniformes; family Gobionidae; genus Pseudorasbora; species Pseudorasbora parva. Next base: position 43,729,680 of record NC_090178.1, read on the forward strand.
ACAAACTGTGATGCACTGTGTATTCTGACACCTTTCTATCAGAACCAGCAGTAACTTCTAGAGCAATTTAAGCTACAGTAGTTTGTAGGTTTGATCGAACCACACAGGCCAGCCTTCGCCCCCTACGTGCATCAATGAGCCTTGGCCACCCATGACCCTGACCTTTTTCACAGAATTGTTATAACAGAATTGTCAGATATACTGTAAACTCAGAATTGCGAGAGAAAATGTCAGAATTGTTAGATAGAAACTTACAATTGTGAGAAAAAATGTATATAAACTTAGAATTTTTTTTTAATTTCTCGCAATTGCTAGTTTATACCTTATTTTCTTAAATTCTAACTTTTTTCTTAGAATTTTAATATAAACTGCAAGAAAAAAAGAAAGAGTTGTTAGATATACTGTAAACTTGCAATTGCAACAAAAAAGTCATAATTATGAGAAATAAGTTACCTTTTCATATATCTAAAATAAAATAAAATTGAATGATAAATGAAAATAAAATCACTGGGTCTTATATATGCACATTCTTACATTTTCTTTTTTAGTTATATGCTTAGAGTTCGTTATAAATAAGGATTTGTAGCCTTTAATCCAAAAACATAGGCAGCAAGGCATAAATGTCTCGCCACCAAAAATTGCTGTACATCTCCTTACAGTATGATGTCATGAGAAACCAGATGATATACTTCACAAGACAAAAGGATGAAAACCCTGGGTGGAGTCGGTTAAAACTGTCTCAATAGTCGCACAAAAGAAACTTGAGCTTATTCAGTATTCAAATAAAGCTGCTGTATAACGAGTAACTGAAGAGAATGAAATAATGTCCATGACATGTACAGTAAGTTATGTGTAAATGGTGGACATGAACAGACATCTAGGTTATTACTTAAATACAAGTTAATGAGTGACACTGATCATATGACTCAAGCACAAGATTTTACTATTGAACATACTCAAATCTCATTAGAGAATATGTTCATCAGGTTTATTATCAGGGAAGCTAATCGTTTACCTAATGTTTAATGTTTTCTAATTAGAAAATAGTTCAAAATAGAGGCACTTTCAGAAGTGTTCTCGGATGATCTTGACCCAAGCAGTGTGTGTGAGAAACTCACAGCAGGATCCAGTGGAGGGAGTCTCATCTCCATGGTCTTGAGCCAGTGTCGTAAGGCCCTGATCTGCCCTCTGAACTCACTCTGCCACTGACTCCACTCCTCGGAATCCATCCTATGAGACACAATACTTTGTTAACTCTCTACTAGTGTCTGAACTTAATCTGTTCCTCTTATTAATCAGTACATAATAAAACATAACATTGACAAGAGCCCCTTTACTTTGTCATAATAAATACAATGCAATATAATACAATAGGATGGAATAATATATAATTACATTTCTTTTTTGTTTTGTTCAAAATTCAATACATCATCAATCCTTCTTCCAAAATGTTTATTTTTTTCTTACCCATATTCAATATATTCCTATATAACACCCAAAAAAGTTGCGCAAAAAAGGGAAGTGCAGTCTGCTTAACAGGGAATGATACATCACCTCACCTTTCCTCATATTCTTAATTTGATCATTTTTGCCCGTGTATGTCTGGTCATATCCATAAATAAAGTAAAGTTACTCAGCTGTCATGACAAATCGGGTCCTCCCTCAAAATCGTGTCTCTATCAACTATCACTAAATACCAAGTACATACAAACAATATTAATTTAAAATATGTATATTGAACGGAAATATGTATATTAAATTGAACAGAATTAATTACTAACTTTTATATAACTAATAATAATAATAAAAGTGGATCATTTAATTAATTACATTCTTTTTTTATAACTGAAATAGCTGGACATTTAACACATAATTTAACACTTTATTACATTAAAGATGATTGTGAATGCACGCACACTCCTGAGCAAAAATAATGGCAAAGCTCTTTGTCTTTAGGATCAAGAAATTAGCAAAAATGTAAGCAAATGCACTTCTTAAAAACCATTGCTATCTCAGAAAAAAACACACAAAAAAGTTTTTGGCAGAATAGTTGAGTGTAGAGGGATGAATCACAGTAAAACACAAGTTAATGGTGATGCTCCAAAGCTGTATCTTTAATAATAATATAATAAATGCATCTCTACCACAGTAATGGAGGAATTGTGTAAAGAAATATGTAAAAAAAGCTGCTCCCCAGCATTTTTAGCTGCTGGTATTATTGGTGAGCTACTTCACGGTGAAAAGTCATTTAGTGCTTCAGAGTACAGAAGAGAATAGTGCAGAATGGCTTGTTTCACCCAAATAAAAAGTTATCTAAAGAGGAATGATCAGATGTTATTTTTCAACAAGGCGATGATCCTGGCCAAACAAGAGAGAACAAGTCCTTCTGGTTCATGTTTTCACTGGTAAGACTCCAGATTTTAACCTTATAGTGAATACTTTCACTTTAAACTCAACTGGGCGAGATTTTGAACTGCGTATGAATTGTTTTTATCCATCAACATTGGGTGGAACTACACTGACTCTTCTTCCTGTAAAACGCTGTCTGTAAGTTTACCCACATGACTCAAACATGTAAAGGAAGCAAAGGTGAAGGCTATTATGTTACGTTGCTTTATTAATAGTTTTTGTGCAATTCTTACTCATTTCCTGACCAGTGATTTGTAGTTAAAATGGCTAAGACCAATAAAAGACCACTTAATATTTTGACCCTTGACCCATTGAACTTTATTCTTCTTTATTGTTTTTTTTTTTTTTGTTTTGGTTAAGCTAAGTTTAAATGCATGCATGAACTAAGCTATTAGGCTAATCGGGTGCATGTATGCAAATACATAAGCTAACTAATAAAGACCTTAATGGTCATTGTAATGTAGTTCAAACAGCATTTATCTTAATAACATGATTATGAAGGAATTCTTTGCGAGAAAGGTTGACATTAAATCTCCAACCTACAGGGAATCACCTGTTTAAAACAAAATGGGTGGAGGGAGTTAAGCCATTAAAGGGGGGGGGGGGGGGGGTGAAATGCTGTTTCATGCATACTGAGCTTTTTACACTGTTAAAGACTTGGATTCCCATCTTAAACATAGACAAAGTTTCAAAAACTAAGTTGGACGTTTAATGGAGTATTTCTGTGTTAAAAATACTCCTTCCGGTTTCTCACAAGTTTCGGAGAGTTTTTTTCGAGTATGGGTCGGTTTGACGTCGATGGGTCGGAATCTCCTTGTATGGGCCGTACGGGCTCTTCTCCCGGTAGGGTGCGCGCGCGTGACTAGAGCGAGAGAGGAAATGCACGCCCCATAAACACTCTCTCAGCTGCAGATCCACTCGTCTGTGCAACACTTCTGGGGCGCCGCGCTCCACTTTATTCCTATGGGTGACGTCGAGCGACTTTAATGCGTCCGCACAGCATTCCGGGAAGGCAGCGCTGCATTTGAACCGATTTGAACAAAGAAATGACGGGAAGCGTCACAACATCACGCTTCAGTCGCGTCGTAAAAGTGGATCTCCACGGTCACTGCTGTCACAGGACTTCACCAAATCAACAATGTTACCAAAGAAGTGTGTTTTTGACGGAGCGGTCCCAGCGATAAAGGTTCGGTCCTGCTTTGGAAGCAGGCGGTGAGTAAAACTGCTTCAAATGTCTGTGCTGTTGGCTATCGCCGCGTAAGTAAGCATCAGTATGTAAATGGCACGATCGTGTATAACGTTAGTAAATCTATCAATGGAGCATGCGATGTATGGTGTGTGTTTAAATACATTAGTTTAGCTGACCAATATTGGTGTCAGTTTGTTTATTGGAAAACCACCCAAACATAAACCTTCACTTTCACACAAAGCATGCTTCTTCATTCAAATCCAGTACTCCATTGTTTTTTTATACACTATCTGACGTGCAAAACCGTTTTGCTTGCTACTGCTAAGGTTTAGTCGCATACAATAGTCCATAAACCGAATCATGTCCTCATAAACTGCGAGTAAACACACACAAATGTTGACAGGCCACTAAATACAGTACATACCACAGAGACGGACGTCCTGCTGTTGCTGTTTCTCCTGTTCAATTTATTTCGGCCTGGATTCTGGATCATATATGTATTAGTTGAATCTGATTGATAGTCATGGTTTATTTAGGGTAACGTTTTCTTTTCCTCGCATGTTGATGTCAGCTGAGACGCCCTCAATGCAACAGCTGCGCGTTTCTCATTCTTTAGCTCCGTCCACACGATACGCCTCCAGGCGCTGGTTTTTTTTCCGGAAAGACTCGGTAAAGCCTATATTTCTTTTATAAATATAATACAACTAAAGACTTTTCGGAGATATGAAGGATGCAATACTACTCTATAGGTACTCAAGATTGACTGAAACTGAGTGTTTCACCCCCCCCCCCCATCCTTTAAATACAGTTATTTGTTAAGATTCCCTGTAACCTTTAAATGGCAAATTAAGTGGGCAGTCAACATCAAGACAAAATAATATATAAGATACTTATAAATCTGCTTAGAATTCATAAAATGGGTATAGTCCAGGGGTTCTTATGGTACCTGCACACCCGTGGCACAGCTTGTAATAAAACAAGAATCAATATTGGCTTGAACCTGAGGGATTTATGTTGTAAAGATGAGGTGGAGATGGCATTTTTATTACTCAACAGGTGAAAAAAGTATTTAATTGAACAGATAAATTGCCATAGCTCTCTAACAGTGTTCATTGTAAAGCATTATCTATTGTGAAGGGTCGTTGTTTCGTTATGGTTGTTGTAGTGCTGTGCTGGAATATATTCTTAAGGAAGTACTGTGTCTATTAGTGGCTAAAGCTACAGTAACATCTTCAGCTAGTCAGCTTAAGATCTTTCCATCTAAAGTGACCATATCTCTTAAATGGTTAGTCACCACAAAAAATTAAAAATAATTCTGTCATTAATTCCTCACCCACATGTCATTCCAAACCTGTGAGAACTTTTTTGTTCATCTTCAGAGCACAAATTAAGATTATTTTTGATGATATCCGAGAGCTCTCATAGACAGCAACATAACGGCAACTTTCAGGGTCCAGAAAGGTAGTAAAGACATCATTAAAATAGTCCATGTGACTCCAGTGGTTCATAATGTTATGAAGCGAGGAGCATACTTTTTGTGAGCAAAAAACAAACAAAAATAACTTTATTCATCAATCTCTTCTCTTCCGTGACACTCTGAAAGCTGAAAGTTGTTGTCTATGGAGAGGATAGAGAGCTCTCGGATTTCATCAAAAGTATCTTCATTTGTGTTCTGAAGATGAACTAATGTCTTACAGGTTTGGAACGACATGGGGGTGAGGAATTTATGACAGCATTTTCATTTTCATCATCACTAACCCTTTAAGCCTAGCAGTGAATGTTTTATGAGCAGTAGAATAACCATATTCATTCGCAGAGCCAAAATAATGTTCTTGCATTTAGTTTAGTTTTTAACTGCTAGAGGGGAAAAGTTACATTAGAGTGTAAGTTAGATGGTGTCACGGTTCATGGATTCCCTGTCTCACTCTTGGGTGCGTGTTGAATGTAGGTGAGGGCGGAGCCTGGGATTGGCTCATCACGCACCTGTGGCTGATCACCTGCACCAGCTGCAACTCATCACCTTCACCCTATTTAGTCTCTCTGTTTCTCTCTTGTCTTTGTCAGAGCGTTGTTGGATGTTTCCCCTTGTGTCTCCGTGTTGGTTGTCGGTTCCCCCTTCCGTGAAACGCTGGATCCCTTCCCGGATCACCTCTACCGATCTCCCGAGTCACAGCTGCTCACAGCCTGCCCGTGTCGCCAACAGAGCCTCTCTCACTGCTCCGTCTTACCCGGACTTCTTCAGTGTTCTGAGTTTTGACTTCTGTGACACTATCTGTCAAATTAAACTGAGTTACTTGCAATTGAATCCTGCCTCTGTGAATCCGTTACAGAACGCTCTGACCAACCATGGATTCAGCGAGTATCAACGCCCTACTGACCAGCAGCAACGAGAGACTGGACCAGCAGGAGGCGAACTTAACTGCCACAGGACAGGCAGTACACACCTTGGTGGCACGGGTGGCCGAGCTGACCCAACAGATGCAACAACTCGTCGGTCCCACTGTGCCCGACCCACCGCCGATCCCCCACACACCATCCGCATCGCGGCAACCGGAACCACGTCTGCCTACCCCTGAGAGTTATGCCGGTGAGAGCAATTATTGCAGAGCCTTCCTTACCAAGTGTTCCTTGTTTTTCGCTCTTCAACCGCAGACTTTCAACACGGAGAGATCCAAGGTGGCATTCGTCCTCACCCTGCTCTCCGGACGAGCCGCACTTTGGGGAACGGCGGTGTGGGAAAATCAACATCCTTGCAGCTCCTCGTTCCAGACGCTGGCGGCGGAGATGAGAAGGGTGTTTGACCGAGCGGTAACCGGAAGAGAAGCGGCACGTCAACTCGCAGAGCTCCGTCAAGGTAACCGCTCGGTCTCGGATTATTCCATCGAGTTCCGCACCCTGGCCGCCGAGTGCAAGTGGAACGAGGAGGCACAGTGGGACATGTTCCTGCATGGGCTGGCTGACCGCATCCAGAAAGAGATTTTCATGATCGACCTTCCGGAGAAGATTGACGGACTGATCGAACTTGCGTTGAGGGTGGACGCTCGTCTGAGTCGGCTGAGATCCAGGATGGAGTTTCAGCACAAGAGTGTCGAATGCCCTCAGGCCAACGCTGCGGATGCGGTCAGCTACACCTTCGACCCGGAGCCCATGCAGGTGGGTCGAGCTCGGCTCTCCCGGGAGGAGAGAGCGAGACGGAGATCCCGTGGTCTTTGCCTCTACTGCGGCGGGACCGGACACCTGCTAGACTCCTGCCCGGTAAGAGGACCACGCCCGGCGGTAAGGAGAAGGCTACTGTCGGGCGGGATCTCCGTGGAAAAGACCTCATCCTCCACTCTCCTTCCGGTGAGATTGCTGTGGGCAGCCCAGGAATTTTCCAGCCCAGCACTCCTCGACTCGGGAGCGGAGGGTAACTTTCTTGACTCTGCCCTTGCACACAAACTTAAAATACCCACCATTGCACTTAAGAACACCATCTCTGTCAACGCACTCAACGGACAAGTTCTCCCTGACATTTCATTCACCACTGAACCACTTACACTGATCACGTCTGGCAACCACACTGAACTCATTTCATTTTTTATCCTGGACTCCCCTTTGGCTCCCATTGTCCTCGGTCACCCTTGGCTGGAGTTACATAACCCAAGGGTTGACTGGGGACAAAACTCTGTGTCTGCGTGGAGTGATAAATGTTATGAGTCTTGTTTGGTGTCTGCTTGTTCGTCTGTGTCTCGTTCTGTTTTTCAGAGTGAGACGGTGAATCTGTCTAACGTGCCTCCGGAGTACCTCGACCTGAAGGAAGTGTTCAGTAAGTCCCGAGCTGCTTCTCTTCCTCCGCATCGTCCCTATGACTGAGCTATAGATTTACTCCCAGGTAAGTCTCCGTCTAAGGGCAAACTATACTCTCTTTCTATTCCAGAGAGGGAGGCCATGGAGAAATATATTTCTGATTCTCTAGCCTCCAAATTCATCCGCCCTTCCTCTTCTCCAGCGGGGGCGGGGTTCTTCTTCGTGGGGAAGAAGGATGGTTCTCTGCGACCTTGCATTGATTACCGAGGGCTGAATAACATCACGGTAAAGAATACCTATCCTTTGCCGTTGATGTCTTCAGCTTTCGAGAGGTTACAGGGAGCATCCGTCTTCACGAAGTTGGACTTACGTAACGCTTATCATTTGGTTCGCATCAGGGAGGGGGATGAATGGAAAACCGCATTTAACACCCCCAGGGGGCATTTTGAATATTTGGTCATGCCTTTCGGCCTTTCCAACTCCCCAGCGGTTTTCCAGGCACTCGTCAATGATGTGTTGAGAGACATGGTCGACCAATTCATATATGTCTACCTGGATGACATTTTGATTTTTTCTTCGTCTCTCCAGGAACATGTTCGACACGTCAGACGAGTGCTTCAGAGGTTGCTAGAGAATGGGCTTTTTGTCAAGGCGGAGAAATGCGCTTTTCATGCACAGTCTGTTCCTTTTTTAGGGTACATCGTGTCATCGGAGGGAATGCGCATGGATCCCGACAAGGTTAAGGCTTTGATGGATTGGCCAAGTCCAGATTCCCGTAAGGCCCTACAGAGGTTTCTGGGGTTCGCCAATTTCTATCGGCGTTTTATTCGCAATTTCAGCCAACTAGCCGCACCTCTGACTGCCTTGACCTCTCCCCGAACGACGTTCAGGTGGTCCGATACAGCCGAGGCTGTATTCGCCAAACTCAAAAGCCGCTTTGTTTCGGCTCCCATCTTAGTCGCCCCTGATTCCACACGTCAGTTCGTGGTAGAGGTCGACGCGTCAGAGGTGGGGGTAGGAGCGGTTCTTTCACAGCGCTCTCCCTCAGATGACAAGATGCACCCGTGCGCGTTTTTCTCCCATCGTCTTTCTCCTGCCGACACAATTATGACATTGGTAACAGAGAGTTGTTGGCCGTCAAGTTAGCGTTGGAGGAGTGGCGTCATTGGCTTGAAGGGTCGGGGGTACCTTTTATTGTATGGACGGATCATAAGAACCTTGCATATATTAGATCTGCTAAAAGACTCAACTCCAGGCAGGCTCGGTGGGCACTTTTTTTCGGACGTTTTGACTTTGTTCTCTCGTACCGCCCCGGGTCTAAAAACATCAAACCCGACTCTTTATCTCGTATTTTTGATGCTTCCGAACGCCCGGTTACTCCCGAGTGTATTTTGCCAGAGAAGATAGTTATCTCTACACTCACATGGGAGATCGAATCGAAGGTCAAAGTGGCCTTAGAAGGGGTAACGCCCCCGCCCGGCGGCCCACCGAGTTGTTTGTTCGTTCCGGAGGGGTTAAGATCCGAGGTCCTAAAATGGGGTCACTACTCCAACATTGCTTGTCATCCAGGGGTAAACCGCACTTGCAGTTTAATAAAGCAACGATTTTGGTGGCCACTTATGGCTCGCGACATTCGCAGTTTTGTTTTGGCTTGCTCGGTCTGTGCGGTTGGTAAGACATCTAACCAACCTCCCCATGGGTTACTTCAGCCGTTGTCTGTTCCTTCGAGACCCTGGTCCCACATCGCTCTAGATTTTGTTACCGCCCTCCCGCCCTCCCAGGGCAAGACGGTCGTTTTGACCGTCGTGGACCGATTCTCGAAGGCAGCACATTTCATTCCCTTGCCCTAATTACCCTCAGCCAAGGAGACAGCGGTATCTGTAGTAGACCACGTCTTTCGGTTACATGGCCTCCCGATGGACGTGGTCTCCGACAGAGGTTCCCAATTTGTGTCCAAATTTTGGCAGGAGTTTTGTAAATTACTAGGAGCCACGGTTAGTCTGTCTTCGGGTTATCACCCCCAAAGCAACGGTCAGACCGAGAGAGCCAATCAGGATCTGGAAAGAGTGTTGCGATGTTTGGTATCCAAGAATCCTTCATCCTGGAGCCAGCAACTCTCTATGGTTGAGTACGCTCATAACTCGTTACCAGTGTCATCTACGGGCCTTTCGCCATTTGAGTGTAGTGTAGGTTACCAGCCACCTATTTTTCCTAGTCTGGATTCCGAGGTCGCGGTCCCCTCTGTTCACGCCTTTATCCAGAGGTGTCATCGCACATGGACCAGAGCCCGTGAGACTCTGCTCCAGGTGGGAGCGCGCACCAAGGCTAAAGCCGATCGCCACCGGTCTAAGCCTCCCGTTTACGTCGTCGGTCAAAAAGTGTGGCTTTCTACCAAGAACATTCCTCTCCGCTCCGTATCTAATAAACTTGCTCCCAAATTTATCGGCCCGTTCACTGTCACCAAGATCATTAGTCCGGTGACAGTCCGCCTCAAACTCCCTCCGGCGTACAGGAGGATTCATCCCGCCTTCCATGTATCCAAAATCAAACCTGTTTTTCACTCCCACCTTAATCCGCCAGTCCCGGTTCCCCCACCGCCGCGACTCGTAGATGGGGAACCAACTTATTCGGTTAATCGCATTCTGGATTCTAGACGGAGGGGACGCGGTTTCCAGTACTTGGTGGACTGGGAAGGTTACGGTCCGGAGGAGAGAAGTTGGGTTCCTGCTAGGGACATTCTGGATCACTCCCTTATTGATGATTACAATCAACAGGTAAGGTCGGCTGGGAGCGTCAGGGGACGCTCCTAGGGGGAGGGGTACTGTCACGGTTCATGGATTCCCTGTCTCACTCTTGGGTGCGTGTTGAATGTAGGTGAGGGCGGAGCCTGGGATTGGCTCATCACGCACCTGTGGCTGATCACCTGCACCAGCTGCAACTCATCACCTTCACCCTATTTAGTCTCTCTGTTTCTCTCTTGTCTTTGTCAGAGCGTTGTTGGATGTTTCCCCTTGTGTCTCCGTGTTGGTTGTCGGTTCCCCCTTCCGTGAAACGCTGGATCCCTTCCCGGATCACCTCTACCGATCTCCCGAGTCACAGTTGCTCACAGCCTGCCCGTGTCGCCAACAGAGCCTCTCTCACTGCTCCGTCTTACCCGGACTTCTTCAGTGTTCTGAGTTTTGACTTCTGTGACACTATCTGTCAAATTAAACTGAGTTACTTGCAATTGAATCCTGCCTCTGTGAATCCGTTACAGATGGTTAGCCTAAATGAAGTAAGCCTAAAATGGTTTGCTGGTTTTGTCTGGCTTCGGCTAGTCTTGCTGGTGTTCCAGATGAAAAGTCTTCAAAATCAAATTCTTCACCTCACAGTCGGTGGAAAAGAATAGTGACATGACTTAGGCAGAAATCATGTCCATGGATGAGATTATTAACGTTACTGTAGTATGACGCAGAGCAGGACCGAGTGTTGAGGAGCTGAGCACGGCTGCTGGAGTGAACGCTAATGAGAGACGAGAGCGACACGGCTGGAAAGCAGTGGAGCTTTTATCATGCCACAGTCGCCGCTTCCAGTTCTTCCGCTCATGCGTATGAGGGGTAACGCAGCTCTGTTGATCATAGTAGATACATTTGAGTGTGTTGAAAATGATGTAGTAACGCTACACTGTGCATTCGCTGCAAGACACTTATTGCACACTGCAGTAAGGTAGTCGATCGTCCTTACTGCAGTGTGCAAAAAGGGTCTCATTAGGCATGGTAAAACATTGCGGTAAATCAAGAAACAATATTTTAAACAAGACTAAACATGATGAAGCTACACTCCAATTTTTTTTTTAAATAATTTAAAAAAGAAACGTAAAAATAGGGCACAATGTACTGTATTAATTTTTTATGTTTCTGTATTGATTTTTTTAAATAGGTTTTTCACCTGTTTTTAGAATTTTGAACTTTATTGCATTCTCTGTTAGGTTTAACAGAAATGTCTGTAAAATTACACGTCACAAGTCAACAAAATATTTAACACTGTTCTAGTGGTTTTTGGATATTTTAATCCAAAAAATGTACATTGTGTGCCTTTAACTGGAAAACTGTCACATGCCTATCCTGTCTTGTGTGCACATGTGGGTTTTGTGATGTCTAGCATGTGCTCCTGTCATTGTCATATCCCTCCCCCTTGGTATCTTATTAGTGTTGATTTCTCTCGCCTGTTCCCTCTTGATTTCTTCCCTTTATAAGCTCCTTGTGTTTGTCAGTCTGTGTTGGATCCTTGTTTCATGTCTGCGTCTCCCGTCCTCCCCGTTGTTTTATGTGTCTTTTTTCTATAAAATAAAGACAGACATCTCACACTAACTTGACTCTTCTTTAATAAACTTGTGAGCCCTATACACACATTCTTTACATGTGGTTACCCCGGGTGTGCACCCTCTTCTCTGGGCCCCCTCTCCAACAGAACATACAACAATAGTTCCTATTGTTACATCCTTTCACTTTTTTTTTTTTATATATATAAACACAACTCAATTTAAGGCACAAGGAAAGAACATTGTTTACTTATTACTCCTGTGTAGTAATTTAACATTTTCAATCTGACATTTTCATTTCTGACTTTCTTCTGTGCTTTTTTTTCTTTTTTCTAACTTGTGATATAGTCTTTTAAATATTGTGGTTTCCTTATAAGACGTCCTGCTTTTGTAACAACTGATGCTGGGAGGTCTGACTGTTGAGTGTTCTACATTCTTTTTTCCACAGCGCTACGGTGTGATTGAGCATCTGCAGTTTCTGCGTGTTTTGTATTGTCAGGATCAACAGTCTCTATTTGGTTGGAGACTCTGGGGGTCATTCCATGATCCCTTCGGAGATGTCTCCTGTTCCTTCTTATAACACCTCCAGAATCCAACTGGACACTGTAGGATCTCAAGTCGATGGGCTCCACCACTGTCCCCTTTCTCCAGATCTTATGAGGCTCCAATGGTTGTATTCTTACAGAGTCACCTTGTTTTAATGTGTCTAAGTCTTTGGCTGATCTGTTGTAGTATGTTTGTTGTCGTTGTTGATTTGTTGTCAATTCTCTCAATTAATTCTGGGTCTTTGGTTGCAGGAGGCTGGGTTTCGTGGGTAGAAGTGTCTTGGTGCGACGGCTAAGCAACCTCTGTGCTGGGCTGGTTGATAATCCGTGTGTTGACGTGTTTCTATGATCCAGGATTGCTAGGTATGGATCCTGTCTTGATATTTGTGCTTTAAACATCAGCCTCTTGGCAGTTTTGATTCTGCCTTGCCATTACTCTGAGGATAGCCAGGTGATGAAGTTTTGTGCAGGAATTCCCACTGGTGACTAAATTTCTTAAACTCGTGTGACGAAAACTGTGGGCCATTATCAGAGAAGACAATGTCTGGAATACCCTGATGGGCAAAGTGACATTTCAGCTTTCTTATTACAGTAGTGGATTTAGTGTCTGGCAGATAATCAATTTCCCAAAAATTGGAGTAGTAGTCTACTGTTATTAGATAGTCCTTGTTGTTGAAAGTAAACAGGTCCGTGCCTACCTTGGCCCAAGGTCTGTCAGGCATATCATGTGGACGTAGTGTCTCCTTTTGCTGGTTGCAGTCAACGGCACGGCAGGTGTCACATTGCTGTACATGAGATTTGACCTGTTCGTTCATTCCTTGCCAGTACACACACTCTCTGGCCCTCCTAAGGCATCCTTCCACACCTAAATGAGAAGTGTGTATTCGTAGTGTTATTTCCCTCCAAAGCTGCTTAGGGATAACAGCTTGTTCGCCCCTGAAGACAATTCCATCCTGGTAGCTCAGCTCCTCTTGAAACTGGTAATAGTGACCTATTTCTTGTGGTGTGTCAGTTTTGTTTTTCGGCCAACCTTGTAATATGGCTTTGATCAGTGTCTGCAGAGTGTTGTCCTCTTTTGTTGCAGAACGGATTAACTGAAGTCGGCCTACTGAGATCGGTAGGTGTTGTGTCATGTTAATAGTCTCTAACTCTGCTTCAACCGATCCAGTGGCCGTGCTTTCGGGCAGAAATGCTCTACTTAGCGTGTCTGCTAGCCACATCTCTGGCCCTGGAACATACACAACGTCCACATCATATTTTTGAAGTCTCAGCATCATTCTTTGGAGTCTTTTAGGTGCACTCAGCAGTGGCTTTCGCAGGATGTTCTCTAAGGGTTTGTGATCGCTTTGTGCTGCTACTTTCCGCCCATATGTATAATGGTGGAACTTCTCCCAAACAGTAGAGCTAATAGCTCCTTCTCAATCTGTGCGTAGCCCCGTTCTGTCTGTGTTAATGCTCTGCTGGTGAATGCTACTGGTTTACCTCCTTGTAAGAGTGCTGCGCCAAGACCTCCATCTGAGGCATCACATTGGATGGTAAGCTCTTCATCAGGGTTGTAATACTTTAACACTGGTGCATTTGCGATTGTTTCTTTTATTTTACAGAATGCTTCTTCATGCTGCACGGACAATCTCCATTCACAGTCTTTGCGGGTTAGCTTTCTCAAGGCCTCACACTGGTCTGAAAGATGTGCACAAAACTTTGAGAGGTAATTCACCATCCCTAGTAGTCTCTGAACTCCTTTTACATCTGTTGGTTTTGGCATGTGTTTTATCGCTCGAACTTTGTCTGGGTCTATTTTCAATCCCTCTGATGTCAGGAGGTGTCCGATGTACGAGACTTCTTTTTGTTTCAGTTTGAGCTTGTCAGCATTTAGCTTGATACCTTTCTCTCTGCACCGCGCTAAAAATGCTTTCAGTTTTTCATCATGGTCTCTCTCAGCTAATTCTTGTGTCTCTCCTTGCCCTGTAATGAGAACATCATCAGAAATAATATATATTCCTGGCAGGCCCTCTAGTGCAAATGTGAGCTTTCTCTGAAAGATTTCAGAGGCAGGACTTATGCCCATGGGCATACGCAGCCATCGATATCTTCCGAATGGTGAAGAGAATGTGGTGAGAAAGCTGGACTCTTCCTCCAGCTTGACATGCCAGAATCCACTTTTAACATCGCACACTGTAAACACCTTGGCTTTAGACAGTTCAGGGAGTATTTCATCTATAGTGGGTAGTGGGAAATGACTGCGCTTCAAAGCTCTGTTCAAGGGTCGTGGATCTATACATACTTTGAGTCTGCCGCTGGGCTTCTGTACGACCACCATATTACTAATCCAATTTGTACTCCTCTCTACTTGTGCAATGATTCCTCTCCTCTGAAGATCTTGAAGCTCGTCCTTCAATGGTTTCATCATGGACACTGGAACCCTTCTTTTTGGGAGCTGTACAGGTTTTACCGTGTTGTCAATCTCAATTTTGTATTCTCCCTCTAGGCAGCAATCCCCCGTGAATACATCAGCATATTCAGTTTTTATCTGCTGTGCTGACCACTGGCCGGATGCAGGGTTTTCTGTTCTGACTATGCTGTCTATTGCAAGAATGTTCTCGTAATGCACTTTGATGAGCTTCATCGCTTCACTTGCTCTCTTTCCTATTAGTGGGACAGTTCAGCTGTTATCTACCACCTGGAATTCTAGCCTGTACAGTTTGTGGTTTCTCGGGTTTCTTAATTTCACTTTGCACTTTCCTAGTGGTCTCACTTTGCTTTGGTTGTACATTACTAGCACAGTCCTTGTGTCCTCCAGTTTTATATCTGGGCTCAGCAGATTAATAGGGATTACATTACAACTCGCTCCACTGTCAATTTGAAATTTCACAAGATCCTTTCCCAAAAGCATCCCTGCATACAGTTGTGTTTGCTTATCCTTGTCTTTCTTACTTTTGTTTATAGTCTCTGGGTTTGCTACACCAACAGTGAGAATGTCCTCATACTCATCACTTTCCTGTTCAGTCACTTTATTTACTGATTTATGGTTTCCATGTCTCAGTTGGGCTCTACATTTAACTGCAAAGAGATTTGCCTTTCCACACTTTTTACATTTCTTACCAAATGCTGGGCATTTCTGTTTGTTCATTTCATGCTCTTTACCACAGAATCTGCACCTGATCATAACACCGGGTTGATGTCGATCTTGACGTGCTTCTTGTCTGACGGCATGCACCTCTTCTACCGCTGCACCTGCTGCAATGGCTTTGCTGTTCTGCCGCGACAGCTCAGCTGCTCTGCATATACGTATGCACGTCTGTAATGATAAATCTTTCTCACGAAGAAGTCTCTCTCTCAGTCCTTCGTTATTAATTCCACACACTATTCTGTCACGTATGAGTGAGTCTTTGATGTCTCCGAAATTGCATGTTTGAGCGAGCATTCGTAACTCTGTGACGTAATTATCGATCGACTGTTCAGCTCCCTGTCCTTTCGTGAAGAATCTGTAGCGTTCTACTGTCTCGTTTATACTGGAATTGCAGTGTTCATCAAACTTTTCAATAATATTTTTTACCGTTCGTGCATCCGCAGCTACAGTACATCGCTCATCAGAGTTTCCAGCAGTTCCCGACCGCTCTCGCCGATGAGGTAGTAGTCTTTTCCTCCGCGTCCGACATTGTCAGCTCCAGGTAGAGATTAAACTGGTCTCTCCAGGATTTCCAGGTCTTGGATAGATTGTCGGCGTCCATGCATAACGTTGATGGTGGCTTTAATCCATCCATTGTGCAGCTCTGTTCACGTGCAGCTCTCCTCTCTAACTAAACTAACTCCTCTCTAACTTGTAAAACTAATCTAAAAGTGCCCACGCTGCCACCATGTTTTATGTGTCTTTTTTCTATAAAATAAAGACAGACATCTCACACTAACTTGACTCTTCTTTAATAAACTTGTGAGCCCTATACACACATTCTTTACATGCGGGTACCCCGGGTGTGCACCCTCTTCTCTGGGCCCCCTCTACAACAGAACATACAACAATAGTTCCTACACTGTAAAACATTTGTGGTGGTTTTTGTTGGTTTAACTTAAAAAAAGTAAGTAACCTGGTTGCCTTAAAATTTTGAGTTTATTGAAATTAAAAATTTGAGTTGATACAATGAAGGACATTAGTTTAATAAATAGAAACTCAAAATATTATTGTTTCTGAACCACATAAAAAATGTGATAAATCATGAAAATAGCACAATTTGGCATGTTTCACTGCGTCATCAGAAATAACACACACATAATTACCCAAAATGCTTACAAAATCTTTTAATAATATTTTAATAAAGGCTGTCGAATCTCAAAAAATGTTCATTGCATTAACTCAAAATTTTAATTTCAATGAACTCAAAATTTTAAGGCAACCAGGTAACTTTTTTTCTAATTAATTTTTTACAGTGTATTGTTACACCCGTGATTCTGTTTTGGTATGTTTTGAGTTTTTGTGTTATATTCTAATATGTGTTTTAGCCCCCTCGTGGGTGTTTGTTTTGTATTTGTTTTATTTTTGTAAATAAATATTCATTTTCCCTGCACTTGAGTCCTCGCCCCTTCTACCATTGTCTGTGACGTAACAAAAACAGATCAATGTCGTTCCAAAAAGTTACATTAGAGTAATAGAATAGAACAGAATAGAATAGACATGATCTCCAGAGATAATGCACTACATTTTTTGTTTTATTTAATTGAAAAAGATATGGGGTTTAATAATAAAATATAAAACTGGAAATGAACATTGTATTTAGTTTACCCTTGTCTGCCCTTCTGTGCAGCTGAATCCTGAAACAGATGGACACCAAATACACGTTTATTACATGCACATATTTATTATTTCGCAATTATTTGCATTTCAAATATTTACGGCTAGCTTGTGTCTAATTCTTTTTGTACATTAGATTTGTTGTGGATTCCTTCACTTCTTGCTCTCTGTTGATCTGAAAACATACCGTAGAGCCACCATCATGTGGAGAAAGGCCCGGCACAGACGCAGTTAATGCAGGACCGGAGAGGCTGTCGGTGGCATAATGGCAGAAGGGCAGTCCATCCGTAAATGTGTCTCCCTCTGGGTTCTGTCTTTCAGCCTACAGATTTAACATAATGTCATCCAACTTCCCTTCCACCAGAGGACACCATGCACTGAGTACCAACTCTTTCTCTAATCAGTCCCATCATCATCTGCATGATGTTTCATGGTTGTATTATTAAGTATTGTGATGATTATTTATCATCAGTTGCTTGCTTTGTAAAACCAGTTATTTGCTGGAATGTCAGTGAAACAGATGATCAATTAATGAAAACACAAACTCTACAAGACTGGAACTGATCTTTCCAAAATATATTTATTTACACTTGGGTGTTGTGTTTTTAAAAACTTATTATTACCAGTATCTCTTAAGGAAAAGGTTCATCCACCAGTTAGTATTTCTTACATCTTTTACTCATATAATCTTTTATATATTGGTAATAATTCAAAATTCTATTCTTCATCTTTTTAGAAACACTTTATAGCAAGTTAGTGAAACATGCAAAAAAAATATTTTACATATATAACATCAAAAAAGGGAAAAGAAATACAAAGAAAAATGTCATGTACTTTCAAAAGGCACAACGGTACAGTAATATAAAAACAAGCAAAGAAATACATGGGAGGCAACAAGTGACCAAATCATTTTTTGGCACAGGAAATGTAAAAATCAAAAAACAAAAATGGCCATACACCAAATGAGCCTGAATACATTCAGTCAAACATGCAATCTTTATTTATCTGTAAATGTGTATCCTCCTGGAGAAGTTCAACACAAGGATATGTGTGTAGTGTATCTAATGCATTAAGCCAAGTTTTTTATTTAAAAATATATTTTGGGGCTAGAAACAATGTAGAACTCAGAGATTCTACATAAAAGTCCACTTTAAGATCAATTTAATGGATCCAATTCCTTTATAAATCTCTTGTGTAAACTCCAAAGTCCAGCTCCCAGTGATATCCAAGGCAAACATCAAGGTAGCCCTAGCCTCTAGTGTCTTCATGCAAATGGCAGATGCAATGGAAGAGAAAACCCTCAGTAAGGATCTAAAAACAATAAAAATATACTATGAAGCAACAAAATGACAAAAACGGCAACAAATGAAGGGAAATGGAAATATACTTAGTATCAAAAACAGGTGCATACAATGCAAAAACAAACTATCATGTGAACGTATAATACACTACCTGGATGTCTAAGGATGTGGGCTGCTGATGAGCATCATTTATCTTGTGATCCAAGACCAAATGTGTGGCGTCATCAAGTCCATGTCTAGTAGCTGATGATATCTGAGGGGGGAGACGACATGACAAAAGACAAAAGACACACTATAAATGATGCAAGCACAACTATTATATGGCTGAATGCTGTCAAGGAAACATTTCTGACCCGTGCTGGCAATGATGAGCACATTTTCAAAAATATATTATTTTTCATTATTTCATTCTCTTATAAAACAATGTATATGAATGATTTGTTGGAATCAGACAAAAAAATGACAGAGCTACACCTGTTTGAAGCCTGTTTGGTAATTACACCAAATTTGGCACATAGTGTCAAAACCCATATTAGATAGATAGATAGATAGATAGATAGATAGATAGATAGACAGACAGACAGACAGACAGACAGACAGACAGACAGACAGACAAAAAAAAGTATTCCTTTCAGAAAACGTACAAATAAAGATACTTTTAGATGTTTATTGCTTTTTGAAGCATTGGGATTGCTAGACGAAGGCTAAATGAACAAATTTTTGTGAAAACCTCACTACTTAAATTTACATTTTTAAATTTAAATTCTACTTAAATTTGTATTTTTCACTTTTCCCGTAATTAGTCCGTACGCATTTTGACCATAGACTGTAAAAAAAATAAAAAAAATAAAAAATGGACGTAGTGTCCGTGACATCACCCGTAGGTTTCTCAGGAGCATTTTTGAAACCTAAAGCCAGCCATTGCCATTTTGGCAGAACGTCACTCCCAGATAACTGAAAATGGACAAAGAGGCGGGATGTGGGTGGAGCTGAGATGCCTGGTTCCTGAAACCACGCCCACCTAGCTTGACCATGGTGCCAATCCACCCGTCACTCAAGTGGCCATGCCCCTTACTTATGCAGAAATTTAAGGTTTTATATAATTCGGATAACGGATTAGTTATACAAAAATTGCAGTTAAAGTCACTTCTGAATTGGCTTCGAGAGACCGTGGGAGGTTGCCGCATGATTTTGACTCATTTTGCCAGCATGGGTCACATTTGGCATTCAGTTCATTAAAGAAGCCGTTCAAGATTGTAGAAACATCATCTAGCTGTTTTAAAAAGTAAAGTGACAGAATAGAGTAAGAAAGGCTTTAAGACAATAAAGAAATTTAAGAAAGACAAATCAGTGTTGTTTTAAATTTAGTTCAACTTACAAGTACTACATTTCATCCAGATGATATGAGTGAGGAATGGATCAGACACCTGAGACATCCGAAATCATCATTGGATAACACATCAGTGGAGGACAGAAATGGAGGAATCTGGGCCTTGAGGACTCCTTAACTGTCAGTAAGGGGTAATGAGTTCTTTTACAAAGGACTTTGATGAGAGACTGGATCCAGTAAATGAAAAAATTGACTTTTATAACAGAAAACTCCAGTTTTAGAGGACATAAATATTGGCTTGTTGCACAAGGGGATTGCTTCTTCCTTTAGTGTTTATGCATAGTTATAGTGTTTTTTACATTCCATTAAAACAAGCTGCAACTTGTATTTGCTCTAATATATCTGTATATTAAATACATAAAAATAACCACACTCTTTGTTAATCTAATCTCTTTTTTGTAAAACTTGGTATATTTTCTGGTACATTATTCTGAAATAAACCGAAGTATTAAAAAAGTTTTCTAAAATAATATGTAGAAATATAGACAGAAGTAATATTAAATACAGTCAAATCTGAGTTGGATTTAAAACTAAAAATATCCAAAATGCTGAAAGTAATTTGCAGTATTTAAACACATCCTGACTTTAGATGCTGTATTTAAGTATAAAATAAGAAAATAAAAATACCACTTTCAAAATACACAAAATATCAATATAAACTGAAATATTCCTAAATGAAATAACTTGGACTATGATTAAAGCTAACCAGGTAATTAATAGTTCCTAAGCATCCAAACTACATAAAATGGGAACTTAACCATTGCCAGACAAAAAGATACTGGTAGTTTTTGGAATGCATTTTCCTATACTTTCCTATATTTTCCAAAAACATGCAAAGCGGAAAAAAAAAAAAAATGTTTAATTAATTTCTGTGTATTATGGAACTGTAGTGTATAGAGTCAGCATTGTTATTAAAGCTGCAGGACCACGTGGGGTTCAGCTTTAAAATCTGCGGTTGTAACTGGAGGAAGTATATGATGATGATGAGAAGTTCAAGCTGAATCCAGATCCAGTAGCATCAATGCTGCCTCTTCTTGAACCTGACCTAGAGCCTGTTCTGGACCCAGTCCGAGATCCAGAGGCAGATGCAGCACCACTGACATTGTAAGGACTGTAGAGACCTTTACTTGATGTTGATGAAGCTTCCAGAAGCCTAAGGCCAGATCCCTCTTCAACCATGCTTCTGTCCATGGCATCTTTGTAGGAGATCTTCAGTTTGGTTTTGGGACATGTAAGATACTTTGTGTAACCACTCACATCTCTGAGCTTTTGGGCTGTACGGCCATCAATAGAACCTTTCTTGATTGCCTCCTCTAAGGAGATACGTGCCTCAGACTCTGGCTCAATAAGGCCACCGGTAAGATATTGCACCTCCAGGAAACGCTGTCCTGCTTCATAGTAGAGCCAGCCTTTCTTGAGAGCCTGAGCAGCAGACATTTTGACTTTAGTGCGAGGATCGTCAAATCCATGGAAAGCTTTCTGGGCTAAGTTGAGTCTGTCAACCATTATCTTATCAATAAGACCCTTCTCTGTCGCTTCGGCAACTGGGAATTTATCTCCAGTAGATGGGTCTATTATGCCACCAGTACAAGCTTGTGCCTCCAACAGTCTCTGGCCAGTTATAGAATCCACTAAGTTCCTACGCATGGCTTCAGTGACTGAAACTTTTTCCAGGCTATCTGTATCAAGGATCCCAGCCACAGGACCGGTCTCCTCAGATGGATCATTCCATATAGTTGCAGGAGTTTTGATGCTAGGTATGGGGCTCATTGGAAAAGAGGAAGTGGATCCAAAGGAAGAGGATCGTGAACGAAAACCGCCCATGTTTCCAGATAACATATCAGCAAATTCTGTGATAGAAAGGGCGCCGGAGCGGTACTGGTCGATTGCACTCTGGTCAATAAGGCCTCTTGCAATAGCGTCTTCAATGTCATATTGTCGACCTGATCTTCGGTCAATGAGTAAAGACTTTTCTACCCCTTCTGATGATGTCATTGTGATTTCTTCCCATTCACACTCTTGCTCTGAAAGTTCAAGGTAAGTCTGATGGTCGATAAGCCCTTTGCGGTAGGCTTCATACACAGTCATCTCTTTGCCTGAATCAGGATCTACAATGACAACTCTGCGTTTGCGAACGGAGGATTTGGAAGAGCTCTGTTTCTCGCGTTTCTTTTCTTTTAGAAGCAGGAGTACAAGACCTGTGTCTGGGTCTTCGATACACCTTTCCATCAGCTGCAGGTATGTAAGATTCTCTTCTGTGTTCGGGTCAAAGAAGCCCTTGGTGTCATCTGATGGGTCACTGAGAATCTCGTTCATCTCCTCATCGAAAAACTCTCGGTTGTAGGCAATTTCGACTGGCAAGCGGTGACTCTGCTCTGGGTCAATAATTCCTCCAGTAGCAATCTGGGCTTCAAGAAGACGAATTCCATGGTCTCTCAAAATCAGGCCCTTTTTCATTGCCTGGAACAGTGATATCATTTTGCCTGTATAAGGATCTCTATAGCCGGTCACAGCCCTCTCAGCAGACAGGAGCTTGTCTTTGAACTCTGGTCCAACGATTCCCATCTTAACTGCTTCATTTACTGTTAACTTGAGGTTCTTGATAGGGTCGATGATATAACCTGTGGCTGCTTGAGCTTCCAGCAACTCAAAAGCAGTACCTGGCCTGATCATATTCTTTTTCATGGCTTGGTAGATAGATAGACGGTCTTTAGTAGACTCCACAAACACACCAGCAATACAGCTTGAGCCCTCAATATATTTCCGCAACCTACTGCTCACCTCCTCCACTGTTAGAAGCCCCTCATTAAGTTCACTGACTGTTTTTTCATCAATGATTTTTGAACGGTATAACTCTTCGATTGTTATTTCTTTTCTGAGACCTTTGAAGAGCAGCCTTCTGTCTGCTAGAGACAACAGATATAGCCCATCTTTGTCTACCTTGCATCTTTTCAGAAGCTGAGCATATGAAACCTTTTCATCAGTTAATGGATCAACGTATCCTTTAACATCATCAGACAGCTTTTCATTTATCTCTTTGTTAATATATCCACGTTTTGTGGCAATCTCTGATGGCAGGTGGAAGTTATATTCTGGATCAACAATACCGCCTGTTGCTGTTTGAGCTTCAAGTAGCCTTAGGGCATAGTCCTCGGGCACAAGGTCCTTTTTCATTGCTTGGAAGAGGGAGATAACCTTTCCACTATATGGATCCTTATAACCAGTGACTGCTCTCTCTGCAGACAAAAGCTTATCATGAATTTCAGGGCCAACCACACCCTTGCGCACTGCTTCATCTACGGTAAGCATTTCATTCCTGATAGGATCAATTATGAATCCAGTGGCTGCTTGAGCCTCCAAAAGACCAATTGCAATGTCTGGCTTTATCAGCTCTCTCTTCATTGCTTGATAAATGCTGATTTTGGAATTTGAATCAGTCACCACACCAGCAACACTGCCAGTTCCATACAAGTACTGCTTAACACTTTGCATCTCCATGACATCACGCATAGTCTTTTTCTCTTTCTTCAACAGGTTGAAGGTCTCAAGGTCAATGATGCGGGCATTGTAAAGATCTTCAATAGTAATTTGACGTCGTCTTGTGCTGCCTGTCTGGATGTTTCCCCCTTTAATAATTTCTCTCTGCTCCAGAATCTCAATTATAATGATTATCATCCTTTCCTTTGTTATGTTGCCAGAACGATATTCTTCTAGAAGCTGAGACCTCTGCTCCTCAGGTAGAAGATTTGAATTCATGACATCCCAGAGAGACATAGAGCCTTGACCGTCAATAGGTAGATCAACCTGGGTAGTGGATAGATCACTCTGGGTTTGTTCTTCACTGTAAAGGTATGTCTTCTCCACAACTGTTGGGGCCTGTGGTTTGGAGAGCTTTAATAGATTTAAACCTGTGTCAGGATCTACCATACACTTGTCTTTCAACTGTTTGTATGATATGTTCTCATCAGATGCAGGATCAGAGAAGTACTTGTTTTCAGCAATGCTGCTGGCCAGCTGTTTGGTAACATAGCCACGTTGAATTGCAATCTCAACAGGAATTCGATGACTGTTTACTGGATCAATAACTCCACCTGCGGCACACTGTGCCTCCAAGAGTGGCATGGCATGTTCTTTGAGGATAAGGTCTTTCTCCATGGCTTGATATAGGGAGATCTTATTGCCTGTGAATGGGTCTTTATATCCAGTGACAGCTTTTTCAGCAGAGAGAAGTTTCTCATGAAGCTCTGGACCAACAAGGCCTGCTTTAACCGCATCATCCACAGTCAGACATTCATTTCTTGATGGATCCACAATGAATCCTGTAGCAGCTTGAGCTTCAAGCAAGGCAATACCTGTGTTTTGTCTGAGGAATTTCTTTCTCATTGCTTGGTAGATGCTGACTTTCTCTTTTGTAGGCTCAAGGTAAACTCCAGCAATGCTCTCAGTGCCTTGAAGGTACTTGTTGACTGACGTGTTTTTGCTGACCTCTTTTGGAGTCTTTTTACCTTGTTCCAGCAAATCATAGGTTGACTTGTCAATGATTTTGGAGTCAAATAATGACTTGGCTGGAACTGGTGCCCTAAGTCCCTTGAAGCAGCCCTCTTCTTGTTTCTTTGCATCTTTCTCAGTGACAATTACAATTAAAAACTTTGTAATCTTCTCAATTGTCATTTTTCCAGATCTGTATTGCCTTATTAAGTCAAGTCTTTGCTCTTCAGTGAGATAGTTTGAGTTTAAGAGCTCCCATAGGGTAACTTTTCTTCCTTTGAAAGGTCCACTCTGAACTTCAACAGTTGTCTGTGCCATTGCCTCTTTGGTCTGGGCATCGGTATATTTCAACTCCTCCTTGGCATTGATGGCTTGCTCAGACAAAGGAAGAAGCTGAAGGCCAGTCTTTTTGTCAGTGACACATCTTTTATAAAGCTGCAGATAAGTGACGTATTCCTGAGTGTTTGGATCAAAATATCCTTTAACATCATCATTTGAGCTAGTCAAAACCTTGTGGGTTGCATCATCAAAACTGCCCTTCATGCAGGCAATGTCATGTGGAATACGGTGACTGTAAACAGGATCAATAATGCCTCCCGTGGCCAGTTGTGCATCAAGCAGCCGAATTCCCTGTTCCTTCATGATCAGATCTTTCTTCATAGCCTCAAACAGAGAAATTGTTTTTCCAGTGTAAGGATCTTTGTAGCCTGTGACAGCTCTTTCTGCAGACAGTAGTTTTTCATGAAGCTCTGGACCGACAACACCTGCTTTGACAGCCTCATCCACTGTAAGTTTTTGGTTTTTAACAGGATCTACAACATATCCTGTAGCAGCTTGTGCTTCCAAGAGATTAAGAGCAGGCCCAGGTCTCATCATGTCCTTTTTCATAGCATCATAAAGGGACATTATTTGTTTGTTTGAATCAATAATTACTCCTGCAATGCAGTTAGTGCCTTTCAAGGCATTGCGTACATGCTCCATCTCAGAAACATCTTTTACCAGCAGTTGTCCTTTCTGCAACTTGTTATAGAGGTCTTTGTCAATAACTTTGGATTCAAGAAGTTTTGCAGCAGGTACAGGCGCTCTAAGGCCTTCGAAGGCAAGCTCATTCTTTTTCTCTTTTTCCTCTGCCACAGTTAGAACAATTCTGATGATTTTTTCAACTGTAATTTTTCCAGTTTTGTATTGACGAATAAGGTCTTTTCTCTGGTCCTCAGTGAAATACTCAGAGTTTATAATCTCCCAGATGGTCACAGTCTTTCCTTTAAACCTGCCAAATGGCACAGACACAGTTGTCTTGTCAAAGACATCCCTTGTTTCCTCATCTGTAAACATTCTGGCATTTAGAGCAGCCTCCTCAGAGATGGGCAAAAGAAGCAGTCCTGTTTCTGGATCAGCGACACACCTTTCTATTAGCTGGCGGTAAGTCAGATTTTCTTGTGTGTTTGGGTCATAGAATCCCTTCCCATCATCTGTTGGATTTTGTAGGATTTTATTGGTGGCTGCATCAAATTGACCCTGCTTATAGGCTATTTCAGTTGGCACGCGATGACTGTTGACTGGATCAATAATGCCACCTGTTGCTATCTGTGCCTCAAGTAATCTGATGGCATGATCCTCCCCAATGAGACCCTTCTTCATAGCTTCAAAGAGGGAGATCTTTGCCTCTGTGTATGGATCCTTGTAACCAGTGACAGCTCTCTCTGCAGATAGCATCTTGTTGTGGAGTTCAGGTCCAATTAGACCCTCTTTAACTGCCTCATTGACAGAGAGTTTCTTGTTTTTAACTGGGTCAATTATGTATCCAGAAGCTGCTTGTGCCTCCAGCAGGACTAGCCCTGTTCCAGGAGCAATCTTCTTCTCCTTGACAGCTTGATAGATGGGCATTTTTTTATTTGGATGTACAAGAAGGCCACCAATGCAGTCCTTGCCTTTAAGAACTGTTTTAAGTTTGTCTGTCTTGCTGAGTTCTTGGATTGTAGTGTCACCACTTTGGAGCTTATCATAATCCATTTTGCTTAAAAGTCCTATGTCAAAAAGTCTACTTGCAGGCACTTTCTCACGAATGCCATCGAAAGACAATGCAGAGAAGTTATGTGCGCCATCAACTTCAGAAATATTTTGACCATTGAGGACTTTTTTATAGTCAGTCTGGATGTGAATCTCCTGGGTGAGTTTTTGAGCAACCTCAAGCTGCTGAAGTTTATCACGCAGTTGCTGGTTTTCCTCCGCAAGCATTCTTTCTTGTTCAAGCTTTTTCCTCTCAAGTTCTTGCATCTCTTTCTGCTTGTTAAGCATCTCTTTTTCAGCTTCTTTCTGTTTCATTAAAGCAGCATCCATAGTGGCCTTCAGTTTCATCTTTTCGTCCTCCATTTGTTTTCTTTGACGTTCCTGTTCATCTTTTAGGGCTTTTGACTTTTTGACCTCTTCTTCAAATTGGCTCTCTAACCTCTTCTTTTCATCCTCAATTTGTTTTTCCTTCTTTAACAGCATCTCCTTTTCTGACATAAATGTCTGCTGGAGGATAGTTTTCTCCTGTTTAATTTGTTCTTGCTGAGCACTCGCAATCTGTAAAAAAAGAAAGAAAACGAAACAGTGAACAACATTAAAACAATGCTGCAAAACATTCAGACACATAATTTTTAATGATGTTAATGTCAATTTTAAGATTAATGAGAAAGCATTATGGATTATAATTAAATATAGGAACATATTTAAAAAAAGAAAAAGAAGAAAAAAAAGCAATGTTAGTTTTCTGAAAGAGGGTTAACAATGACATAAGAAGCAATTTATGCCATCTTTAACACAATACCTCTTTGGACTTTTTCTGTAAATCTTCAGCCTCTTTTTTCAATTTTGCCTTCTCATTCTCAAGATCAGCAATAGCTTTGCGCAAGTCTTCTGCTTCTTTGTTACTGCTCAATCTCTGTATTTCCAATTCTTGAACAACTGTGAATTTTTTTTGGGTGGCAACCTCGGTCTCATGAAGTCGGGCACTAATCTCATCTGCCTGCTTCTTGAATCTCTTGGCTTCATCCTGAGCTCTAGTCTGTGCATCACTGAGCTGGGAAACCTGAAGTCTAAGTTTCTCTGCCTCAGCTGTTATCTCCAACTTTCTCCTGCGTTCAGCCTCCAGTGATTTTTGGAAGCCCTCAGTTTCCTTCTCAAGCCGCTGCTGCATCATTTGCTTGTCTTCAAGCAGCCTTTGAGCTTGCTCTTGAGCAAGGTCTTTCTGCCTCTGTAGCATTTCTGCCTCTGCTCTAAGTTTAGATGCTTCCTGAATGGCTTGCATCTTTTCTTTAAGCATCTTTTCAGCAAGTGCTCTTTGCTCTGCAAGGTCTGTCTCTGCAATATGTCTCATGCGAGCAGCCTCCTGCGCCTCAATGCTGAGCCTGGCAGCGTCCTCAGCAAGCTTTTTCATGTTCTCAGCCTCCTCAGCCAAAAATTTTTGAGTATTATCTTTGTCCTTCTGGATGAGACGTTGATTCTCCTCTTCAATTCTGAGCTTAAGTTTGATGAGCTCTTCCATTTGAATCTTGACTTTGAACAGTTCCTCCTCTACCTGGGCTTTCTGTTTAACAGCATCGCCAACCTCGTCCTTCAGACGATGAAGCTCATCATCCAGGAGAGTCTTCTGTTTGTCTGTCTCATCCAACCGCAGTTTCACTTTAGCGAGCTCTTGCTCAACCTGAGATTTTTGCTTTAGTGTCTGCTCTGCAATTTTCTTGTGCCTAGCCATCTCTTCATCAGCTATCTGTTTTTGTTTCAGTGCTGCTGTCTCAGCCTGTGCTCGCTTTACTGCCTCTAGCTCTGCCTCTTTTCTGAGCCTCTCAGCGTCTTCTTGGGCTTTAGCCTGATTGCTTGCCTCAACCTCGGCAGCCTGGCGCTGACGCTCTGCATCTTCTGCTTGTTGGCGGAGGAGGGCAGCCTCTCTCTCTGCCTTTTCTTTGGCCTTCTCTGCTTCTTGGGCAAGCTTTTTGGCTTTCTCAAACTCCTCCTTGAGCTTTGTATGTACCATGCTGTCCTCTTTCTTCTGAACAAGAACACTTTGGACTTGCTGTTCAGCTGTAATTGCTTTCTCAGCAGCCTCTCTGGCAGCATGTATTTGCCTTTCAGCTTCTTTATCAGCATCTTCTTTCTGCTTTCTGGCCTCATCTGCTTTCTTTTTGAGACGCTCCACTTCTTCTTGGGCAACCTGCCGCTGTCGACCTGCCTCTTGTTCTGCGGCAGTAATCTTTTTCAGTTTTTCTTCAGCCTCCCTTCTTCTGTTTTCTTCTTCAAGGGCAAGCTTACGTAGCTTCTCTGCTTCTTCCTCAGCTCGTAGTTTGCTTTGTTGTGTTTCCTCAGCAATATTCTTCAGCTTATTCAGTTCAAGCTCCAAATCAAGCTTGCCAGATGAAGCCTTCTCAAAGTTAAGTTTCAAGATACGAATCTCCTCTTCAACTATTCTTTTCTGTTTCAGAGTTTCATCCACAATTGATTTCTGTCTTTCTAATTCCATTTCAGAGGATTTCTTGAGCTGGTCGATCTTCTGCTCAATGTCTTGCTTGTGCTGGCTTGCTTGATTTTCAAGAGCCTTTCTTTGGTAAGTCTCAACCTCAGCATTCCTTCTCAGGCGTTCATTTTCAGCCTCCTTTTCTTTAAGAGCTATCTCTGCTTCAGTTTTCAAGCGAGTGGCCTCATTAATGGCAGTAAGCTTCTCTTTGAGAATTCTCTCTGCTTCTGCTCTCTGCCTTGCAGCTTCCTCCTCAGCCACTTGCCTCTGCCTCTTTGCCTCTTCAGCAATGGCACGGAGCTTGCCTGCTTCGTCTGCAAGATCCCTCAGTTTAGCAGCTTCAGCTTCCAAGAGTTGTTTACTTTTTTCAGTGGTAGACATGCTATCCTTTTCAGCCTTAGACTTCAGCTGCAACAGTATGTCCATTTCACTTCTGACTTTGGAGAGCTCATCTTCAAGCTGCTTCCGTTGCTGCTCTGCAGCACTGACCTCGTTCTTGAGACGGTACAGTTCATCATCAAGCAGAGATCTCTGTTGCTCTGCATGATCAAAATCAGCTCTCAAGCGGATCAGCTCGTGCTCTGCTGAAAGCTTCTGTTGTGCTGTGCTCTCCGCCAGCTTCCTCTGCCGCTCAAGTTCTTGCTCAGCCATGTCTTTCTGTTTCAGGGCAGACTCTTCAGCTTTGGCACGTTTTTTGGCCTCGCGTTCAGCGTCATCTTTCTGTTTCTCTGCCTCTTCCTGTGCAAGGGTCTTTTTATGGGCCTCTTCCTCTGCCTGGAGCCTTAGACGAAGGGCTTCATTGGCTTTTTGCCTCCACTTTTCAAGTTCTTTCTCAGCCTCCTCCCTTGCCTTGTCTGCCTCTTCCTGTTGCTTTTTGAGGCGTTCTGCCTCTTCCTGCAGTTGAATGACAGTCCCATGCTTTTCTCGGAGTGACTCCTCAAGTTTGGATGTCTTCTCGACGAAGGACATGCGCTTGCTCTGCAGCTCGGCAGTGGCACTTTTCTGAGCTACCTCTTGAGCGAGCTTGATTTGTCTGTCTTTCTCAATCTCAGCTTGCTTCATGTGTCTCTCTGCCTCCTCAGCCTGCATCTTGAGCTTCTCAAGATCTTCCAGGGCTTTTTGCTTCTGCCTGGCAGCCTCTTTCTCTGCTTCAGACTTCAGCTTTAACTCTTCCTCTGCCATTCGCTTCTTCTGGGTCTCATCATTAACCTGCTTGCGAAGTTTCTCAGCCTCCTCCTGAGCAACTTTGCGAAGTCTCTCTGCCTCTGCAGCCTTGTCTCTAAGCTGTTTCACCTCGTCTTCTGCAGTGGACTTTTGCTTCAGTGTAGTTTCCAGCTGAAGTCTTATGATGCGGATCTCTTCCTCTATTTTAGTCCGGCTATGCAGAGCGTCCTCCACTTGTTGACTCTTTGATTTGATCTGTTGTTCTGAGAGGTTTTTGAGCTCATGCAGCTCCAGCTGGATGTTCTGCTTTTGCCTTTCAGCATCCACAGCAACAATCTCCCGTTTGCTAACCTCCTCTTGCATCATGAGTTTGAGCTCTTTTGCCTCTTTCTCCGCTTTAGCAATGGCCTTGGCATGAGCTTCAGCTAGCTGCTTCTGTTTCTCTAACTCTGCCTGCATTTCAGCCATTTTTTTCCTCTCTTCTGCTTTAAGTTTCTCAGCAGCTTTCTGTATTAGTGGAAGTAAATGGTAAAGAAAATTAGGATCAAGCATGACAGGGTGTTAAAAGATTTAGTTTACCCAAAAAAGAAAATGCTGTCATCATTTGTTAACTCTGTCTTTCCAAACCCGTTTGACTTTCTATTATATTATTATTCTATTATTTCTTTCTTCCGAGGAACAAAAAAAGCTGATATTTTATATCTTGGCCACTCTTTTCAACATAATGAGAACTGGAGAAGTCAAGCTCCAAAATTACAAAAAAAGCACCATGAAAGTATCATAAAAGTTGCCCATATGAGTTGAGCATTAAGTCTTCTAGAGCTATTTATGTATATCTTCAGAAAACTTGGAAAACAGCACAGAAGTTGTATGGACAACTGCATCATGCTTTTGAAGTTTAAAAACTTCAAAACCCATTCATTGTAATTGCATGGCAAAAAAGAATTATCCAAAAGTCTCATTTTTGTTCCATGGAAGCAAGAAAGACATTTGTGGTTTGGAATAACATGAGGATTGAGCAAAAGATGACAGAATTTTGCACTTTTTTCAGTGAACTAATTCTTTAAGTGTTATGGTTTTTGTTTAGCTCAAAGGAAGACAGGTTTAGATGCAAACATGACAAATGGGGTTAAGATAAATGAATAGTCGAATATGATATAATTAATGTATGGAGACACGAAACATTGTTTTAAACCACTACACTCTCATGACATGCATGGGAGAAGCTTCTAAATGGTAGCACTCTGAAAACCTTTTACTGCATTCCAGTTAAACAAAGTGATGCAAAAAAAAAAAACTAATAATATGCAATCAATATGCTGTTGTTATAAACTAGATGACTGGATGAAAACTAAACACACAGAGAATACAACTTTAAAGTGTGTTAACAAAAAAGCCTGACTTTATAAAGATATATCATCATTAATATAACTTAATTTGGTGGCCAGACCAAATAGTGAAGTGAACAATAGTGCAAGCAAGACCTCCACCGTTAGCAATGGATTGTAAGCTATAGGTGTTAAAAGCAATGATTCAGGCAGACAAGCAGGTCCAGATCCATATATAAAGAGGAGAGGATAGAATGAAAAAAAAAAAAACATTTCAAATTACTTTGTAAAAAAAAAGAAGGGCAGTAGGAACCTGATTCTCAAAGAAAATTATTTACACTTACTCTTAGAGAATAGATATTTATGTACTATTTGAAAATATCTATAGCTAAGAGAATATAGCTTTGAGAATCAGAAAACTACAATGAACTAAAGTACAAAACGTTTACAGAGAAAGGCTAAATCATATAAGTTTGATGGGAGGAAATATTCAGAACATTCATGAAGAGGGTTATTGGAACATGGGTATGAAATTACTAGAGCGTAGTGAAAAGTTTTACCTCTTTAGAGCCCAAAAAAGATCAAGCAATCATCAAGACAAAGCACTGGCAAGCAGTTAGGAGAAGCAAAGAAACCAAAGGTTAGGGTTTGAAAGACATACATTAGTGAGAGAAGAGAAAAGCATATAGAAAAGAGGGCCTCATACAACTTGGTTTCCCTAGTGTGTATCAGACAGTGTCTGATGTACAAATTTAACTATTCTGCTCTGTTAAAATATGTTGTGTTGGAGATATATAAATGTATCTGAAATGAATCATAAGCTATTCTTACTTTTTGTTAAATAAATGTATAAATAATAAAAATTGTCGTTAAAAGGTAATGTGATTATTAATGCTTTTTACTACCTGTCACTTACTTCTGTTTGTCACATACAGCTTTTTTTTCAAATGTTGAGTCACCCATACATTAAGTATATCTAGATGATTTTTTAAATGAGTGGTTGGTTGGGTTGGTTAATGTTAGTGTGTTGAGTTAGTCTGGTATGAATAGGGTCCCTTGGTGTCACGCACCTCCTCGTCCTCCAAGCGTCGCTGCGAGTCTGTGATGAACTTAATGTACTGACTGGTCAGCGTCATCAGCTCACTATAGCGAGTTCTCAGAGTTACATACTATGATGAAAAAGATGAAGCATTTTGATCACTCAGATGATATCAGTAGGTAGGCTGTACCATTTTACAAAATAACATTGCACATTTAATATGATAAAACACCACAGTAGTCTATGCAAACATGAGTAATCAAATAATGCAAATGTATAAATTAGAATGAACTGATCTATGAGCGTTTTCCAACCTCTTGAATTATGTTATCAGAGGCAGACTCCATCTTGGTTTTCTTCAAAGGAGAAGTCAGAGGTTCTACTTGAGCTTTGTAGGCAACCAATTGTAGTTCATAATCCTGAAGAATCAAAAAGATTGTAGCACTCTTACAACAGAAACAAAAATCGATCATTTTCAGCGTCATTATTCCATGTCATTCTAATATGCTGATTTGCCAATAAAGAAACATTTATTTGTATTATCAGTGTTGAAAACATAGTGCTGCTTCATATTTTCTGTGAAAACCGTGACACAGAATGATGGAATGATTTCTGAAGGATCATGTGACACTGAAGACTGGAGTAATGATGCTGAACATTCAGCTTTGATCACAGGAATTAATTCAATTTCACAATAACAATGTTTTTACAGTATTTCAATAAATGCAGCCTTTGTAAGGATAAGACACTTCTTCTTTCACTTACACATGTCTCTATAACTCTTACTTACCTTAATTGTATCAATGTAAGCTTTGGCATATTTCTGACACTCATCAACTTTCTCTTTGTTTTTCTCAATCTCTTCAAGCAGTTTCTGTGAGGGGAAAAAGGGAGCATATTATACCTCTATCTTTTCAATAGGCTAACAAAAAGCTATTAAGAACTACATTTATTCATTACAATGTGCATCAGAGAACTAACGCACAGAAAATAATATTCCAGAAGCTTCTCTTCTGAGATTTTATTCTTATTCCATAATTCACACTCCTCAAACTTTGTTCAAATTTCAAGATGCCACACTGTACATTTGTAAAACCTGCATTAAAGTGGTCATTTACATATTTATGAGGATAATAACACAGAGGTAAATGCTAAATTGCATGTGACCTATTTCAAAAACTGCTTGTCTATCTGTGGAAATTTCGACACTTAACTCTCTGAAACATACTGCAAAAATAATACTCTGTTCGTCACCTCGATTAACACATTTGAGCAACACTAGCCGTTGCTCACTTAGAGATTGAAACTAAACATAGTGGATGCTTATGATGTGACTGCAACTGTACAAAGTGTACAAAAACTGCACATAAATATCTCATTAATTGAGGCTGGTAATGATTGTTTTTGCAAGTATTCGGGTTTCGCCCCTAGAGGTCGTATCTCGATGATGCCGTGAATGGAATCATGGGAGTTGACATCTTCCCCTCCACAGGAGATGGAAACCAATCCGACGGGATTCAGGCAGAAATCACGCTTGTGGATTTTTGTTTTGTTTTATTAATGTTACTGTGGTATGAAGCAGGGCGATCGAGAGACTGGGACATTTTCCATTGCTGTTTTTATTATGCTTATATGCTGCAATCGCCTTTAAATGAGTGTGAAGCATTGCTTAACCCAGTGTTAAATCTGGCTGTTACCCGAGGTTTATAGAGATGTTAACCAGTTTTAAAAACTCTTTGCAGAAAGCTTGTGTCATTCAGTTCCAGTGATGCCAGTAACTTAGTTACTTAGTAACACGTTACTCTAATCTGACTACTTTTTAAAGTAACGAGTAATCTAACGCATTACTATTTCTAAACCAGTAATCAGATTAAAGTAATTTATCCAAGTCCCTTTGAGTTACTATTGTAGTAGTAAAACTACTTGCGTCTCGGGGAGAGTATTTTTTCAATAAATAATTTTTTATTTTACCTTAAAGGTCCCGTTCTTCGCGATTCCATCTTTCAAACTTTAGTTAGTGTGAAATGTTGCTGTTAGAGCATAAATAATACCTGTAAAATGATAACGCTCAAAGTTCAATGTCAAGCGAGATATTTTATTTAACAGAAGTTCCCTTTCAAAGCCTACAGCGAACGGCCGGTTTGGACTACACCCCTGCACTTCCTGCAGGAATGACGTCACTAGAACCGTTTGTTGACTAACCCTCCGCCCACAGGAACACGCAAAATAGGGGGCGTGGTCTTGTTGCTCTCCCAGTGCTATTAGTGCTTGCATCTCCCCGTTATGGTAAGAGGCGGGACCTTTCTGGGCAAAGTGCACTAAGCTGCTGTCCAATCACAACACGGGAAGCGCTGACCCAATCAGAACTCGTTACGTGTTTCTGAAGGAGGGACTTCATAGAACAAGGAAATCATCAGGCCGTTTTTAGGACAGAGGAAACAGCGCTGTACAGATAAGTCAATTGTGTGAACTCATGTTATATTGCACACTGTAAACATAATCAAAGCTTCAAAAACACGTAAGGAACGGGACCTTTAAAATGTCAGGAGATGCATTGTTGACGTTACCGTTAAAAATGCACTTCCAATAAAGTGAGTGTTGGCAAAAACGGATGTCATTATGTTGAGGCGGCAGGGGTGTTGTCGGCAACTGCTGAATGTAACTAATAAAGTAACTTGTAATCTTACTTAGTTACTTTTAAAATCAAGTAATCTGTAAAGTAACTAAATTACTTTCTAAAGGAGTAATAAGTAATCAGTAACTGTAAAAATAAGTAACTTTTTTAAAGTAACTGTGGCAACACTGTTCAGTACCTTCTCCTGTGCCAGTTGCTCTTTTAGTGTCTTGCTGTCAGTTATAGGCACTGCCTGGATCTTCTCCTGCCGCTGTTTGGCATCTGCGATCCAGCGGATGAGCCAGTCGTAGCTCTCCCTGTAGTAGCCCTGCTGCCGGCCAAGCTGCTCCAACTCGCGTTGACGCAGGTCGATCTGGGCGAAGACGGCGCGCCAGCGGTCCTGCAGGCTGCCCAGGAGCTGTCTGTAGTGGTCCAGCTCTGTGTCTCGTTCAGAGTAGACCCGGGACATGCGCTGGCTGACTGA
Organism: Pseudorasbora parva; assembly: GCF_024679245.1. NCBI lineage: Eukaryota > Metazoa > Chordata > Actinopteri > Cypriniformes > Gobionidae > Pseudorasbora > Pseudorasbora parva. The sequence goes on from NC_090178.1 coordinate 43,764,998, forward strand.
TGTGGCCTTGGCCAGCTCACCATCCATATCGTCAAACACGGGCCGCTGGGTTTCTGCATCCACGCGCATTTTCTGAACATACAAGAACAAGTTGACTTAATCCCAAAATAAAATGTACGTAATACATACAGTATATGCTTTTGCACGAAAATAACCAACAAAATCCAGACATTTGCCATGTCAATCAATAGTCCACCAAAAAATCTAATTGCTGTCATCATTTACTCACCATCTTGTCTCTCCAAACACGTATTTTGAAGAATGTTGGTAACCAACCAGTTTTGGTTCCCATTGACTGCCATTGTATTTTTTTTTCAGCAGGAACTGTTTGGGTACCAACATTCTTCAAAATACCTTCTTTCATGTTTCACAGAAAATCATACAGGTTTTTAGTATCATGAGGGTGGGTAAATATTGAAAGTATTTTCATTTTTGGCTGTACAGTTGTTTTTTCCATGTTAAATACTTTCTCGTTTCCAGTTTAATATGTAGAGTCAGCTCCAAGTAATTTGAAAGGTGATTTTTCCAAAAAAGTATGACACTGTGGCTCTTCAAAACATAATCTTTTAGTTTGAGAATCAGCCCAACGCATGACTAAATGTCTGCCCAAACAAGGACAAATTGGGAAACCTGTTTGAACACAAACATTATTTTTGCTATTCAGTTTGGCGACACAATTCACCAATATGGTCCACTAAACTTTGATGACACAACGTTAGCACAATTTACATGACAAAATTACTATTCTCAATCTGGGGCCTGCTAGGGAGCCTCAGCAAACATCAAAGGTGACTTAGAATAAGACAAAATAAGCATAAAATATAAAAATATATATTTATAAAATTTATAAAAATATAAAATATCTAAAACAAAATTCGTATACATCTATAATGTTTTTAAACTAGGATTGGCGGTCCTTTAAAAAAAAGGTTGAGCACCACTGATCAGCATCAATGTCTATATTAAATAAATAGTTTTCACAAGATTCACCTAGTGTCATTCAAAACAGAGTGTCAGCGAGTGAACACTAAATATCCCATCCCATGTTACCTTGAGCTCAGAACAGTAGTTCTCCACCTCCTGGACGTTTGTAGGAACCGTGTGGACCTCACGCAGGCGATTCTCATATTTCCTCACGACATCTTCTGCCCCTTGTGTGTTCCGGATCACAATGTCTATGGTCTTAAGTCTGCAGAGGAAAGAGTTGCCTTGATCTAATCGTATGCCTTCAAAAATGAGTAAATAAATAATAATACACTCTTCAGAAATCATTCTAATAAGCTGATTTGCTGTTCAAGAAACATTTCTTATCACCATCAATGTTGGAAATAGTTTTTGCATAGACTTCTTTTGAAAAATCAGAATTATTTTAAATATTTGCCAGGTAGTGTACGCACTAATTCATTATGAATGAAAACCAGCATCCTTTGGACTAGTATTCTGAACAATGGATATGTTGTGCAGCGTCCTTACTTCTCCAGGTACACTGAGGACAGGTTGTAGGTTTGGTCCATCTTCTGCAGGGTGACGTCCAGCTCTGAGCGCAGGACGGGTGTGCTGGACTGCTCCGAGGAGGCCAGGACCTCCTCAGCTTTTTGAGACACTTTATCCAGGTTCTTCTTAATACCTTCCAGCTCCACATGCACTTTCTGTTCGAGCCAGAAAAAGAAACTCTCAATAGATCTGATCCATTTTTTAAACATGACAAAGAACATGGTCATATTTCACACCATAATCAAGATTTTTTTACATTGTAACATTATTTTCAAGAGAGAGACAAATAAATCATATTAGTATTAGTATTTGTTGTTCTGTCTTTAATTTATTTACGCTATGGTAATAAGAATGGCCTTTTAAAATAATAATAAATGAGCCAGAAAAGCTCTGGATGCATTACGATAAGAAGAAAATAAGACTGCCGTAGGCGTACCTTCTGTTCTGCAGTCTTCTGAATGCAGTCTTTGAGCGGATCTTTACCCGCAGGTTGTCGGATACGGGCCACTGTGCGAGACTCGCACTCCTCGATCTGCAGGCGCAGGTTTTTGATTTGGGTGATGTACGACTTGCTTATGGATTCATCCTGCTCACCTGTGAAGACAAGAGATTTGTTTTTACTCTTTTCTAAATAAACAACACTTTATTTCTCCCTTTATCTGTGCACTGCAGCCAACATTCATGTCACACACACATTCCGTCTGTGTTAGTGGTACAAATGTCATTCCCAAATCGAAAGAAAAGAAACTATACATAATACTATGCATAAAGAAGATGAAGCCTATTTCAGGGACTATTGCAGCCCATGAACATAAAATGTATTAATAACTAAATATAGCTGTATACATTTGTTTTGTATTTCATTCTACTGACAATAAGTAACTTTGCAACTACATGTCAACTTATTTTACTAACCTAAACCCTAACCTAACAGTCGACTAATATTCTAATGAATGTTGACATCCAGCTGCAAAGTTACTTACCCTTCCAAAACAAAATTATATTGCAGTATATGGGAAAATATCATGTAATACATTAGGCAATATATTCACATAAATGGGATTTAATATTTATATTCTCCAATATATTGCAATATATTGAAAGCGGCAATCATTTGTATATTTTGCAATATATTACAGGAATATATAATATATTGTATAATACCATCAATATATTATTCCACGTATTTACAATATATTATAATATATTTCAAGTAATATATTGGTAAATATATTTTCCTTTCGTAAGGGTATAGTCATCAGAATGTCTAAAGGGACCATCAAAATAAAGAAAGAAAAAAAACTTCCCAGATGTGTTTATGTGTGTTATATTATGGCTAATTAGCATGAAACGGTAAAAGCAAGATATAATATCTTATTTCTTTATGTGAAAGGCTCTTTACACTATGTGAAAATAGCAGTATTTTCTTTGCACTAAGTGTAAATAGTTGTTAGATGCTAATTATACTTAGTGCAAAGAGAGGCTATTGTATTATATTATTAAACAGTCTGCAGTAATAACAACGTATATTAAAACATATATTTCTTAAACGCATTAATGAATGCTGCCTTAGTGGAGTATTACTTGTCCCATGTGCCTAAGTCCCCCCACACACCTACCTATAACCCAGATAAACACTTTAGGTAACACTTTATTTTAAGGTGATGTAGTTACAAGGTACTACATGTACTTACTATAGTAATTACAGTAAACAATGCACAATTGCAAGTACCTAACCCTAAACCAAACCTTAACCCTAACCGTAACTCTATAGTGAGTACATGTAGTTAATTAATACTCCTCATTACTTATTTGAGTAAGTACAATTTGACTATGTGTTACAATGCAACACCTCTCTGATCTGATGTGCAAAAACGGTACATGTATCAGCCACTTCCATCTGCACTTTTTTTAGGATTGCACTCTCACGCTAACTTGCCGTTTAGTAAATCTGTCCCTCTGTTTCTTTATTTCGATGTTCAGATACCCCCCCATATATCTAATTTACAAATATATGATCAATACAGAGTCAGAAATTCATCGTTTGATCATTATATGTTTTTCCTCTGTATATTGTGTTTCAATACATGCACACTCTGTAGAGATGCGCAGTTAGCTAAAGCACCAGAAAGAAACAATGACAAAAGCTGACACAACATGTTTTCACTTATAAAGCAGCTCATCCACGGTAACCAAACGTTGCTCATGACTGTGAGCAGGAGCACAAGACTCACCGCGTGCTTTGACAGCTGCTCCTGTAACGTGAATTTAACAGTTACCCAACATCCGTACACATATCACCCTCATTTTATCATGGTGTACATTGGGTCTTGTCAGGGGCTTTGTGTTTATTGCGTGGTGAAGCCTGTACCTTTCTCCAGGGTGCTGAGCAGGTTGTCGAAATGCTGCGTGGTCTCCTTATAGTCCCTTTCGATCTGCATGTTGTCATTTGAGTCGAAAATCTTCGAGTCTTGGCTGTCTTTGAGAAAGTCCTGATAGTGCAGCTGAAGGTTCCTCAAAATCAGTGTGTACTCGTCTGACTTCATCGTCTTGAACTGAAGTGGACACAAATATAAACCCTTAGATACTTCCAGATTCAAAATGGTTATTTTGCATCTTACCATGATTATTGCAATGACGGGATAGCAATAATCTTCGTTTTGTCTTGTGTCTATAGCAAACTTATTGTCAAATGTTAAATAGAGTCTTCTCTTTAATTTGTTTAGCAGGGCCCTTGAATGCCTGTTATTCAATAAAGCAATTCTCCTTGTTTACAGACAGTTTCCTAAATATAACTCAGTGGATCTGCAATTGAAAAAAATCAAGTTACTGAATTAGAAGGTAAAAAACACATCTTGTTTACTGTAGAACTAGGGGTGTTGGAGATATACCCGTACACATGATGGAGAGTTTAGACTGTTGTTTCTGTCGCGGTTACATGCTGCCCCGTAAGGAAATATTAGCATTTGAATCTGCTTTTAAACCATTTGGTTGAAGCGGAATAAAGGAATGTCAAAATGTATTTTTTTTCAATGCATGTTTAAAGTAAGATCTGTGGTAAACATAACTGATGATACTTGATGATACTTTTTTCCCCTAAAATGTAAACTACAGCATTATTACACTACAAATGTAAATGTGATGCCTATGTTGAAATGATTTACTTTTCATGCAGTTATTGTTTCTGAAATAATTTGACACTTTTACTATTTAGCTTTGTGTAATATTTGAGGATTATTTTAATTATTTGTTAAATAATTAAATATTTTGACACCCCAAAGTGCCAGTAATGGGAAAAGTGGACTAGTACAGGTGCACTGGAGTACATTAGGAATACACTAAAGTAATAAAACTTCTAATGAAATGTTACTTTCAAACTGACTGTATGTTGTTTTCTTTATTTGTCGTAATTACGTATATTTACTTTTGTTTCTTTCTATATGTATGTAAAGCTGCTTTGCAAGCATGTAAAATTGTGAAATAGAAATACATTTGAATTGAATTACACAGTAGCCTACCTGATATTCAAAGTGTGGGCAAATTATTGAAAGGGTCAAGACAAATTAAATCATTTTATTTGCAAATTGCTCATTGTTATGTTTGCGCTGTAGACAAAAGATGTGTAAATTCTGTCCTTACAGCACCTGTAAGCAGAACAAACTAGATGTTTCCTTTGGTTTGCACAAAAAGATAGTCTCATCTCAAAATGATTTAATCATTCTCAGATTTCAAATACTTGGTTATATGGAGTTCTTCTTTAATGCATATTTCTTAATATTAAGCATAAAAAGTATTAGTAAGGATAGTAAGGACTAAAAGTCAATATTAGTAAGGATAGTATGATCCCTGTACAATTTAAATGCAAGATATTTAAAGTGCATATAAAGTATACCTGCAATAGTTCCACTTTAGCACATCAAATATACATAAGTATATGTTTAGTTGGACCTCAGCACTATTTCCGGATAACTAAAGTACATTAAATACAAAATGAATCGTTCCAATTTAGCAGACTTTATGTATATCAATTTAGTATAGTAAAAGAACAATTGCAGGGCATTTATATCAAGTACATACATAAGTAAATGTTTTGTAGTATACTTAGCATAAAATAAAAGTATTTCAAATACAATTTAGTGTATTTATTTTGTCTTTTGTAAATGTAATTACTTTACAATTGATGTAGTTTATTTCTTACTTTATGAAAAGTTAAGTTTTTCATCTGTGTCTGTTGATTTTTTGTCCTGTTGCTTATAATCAGTCAATTTGCTTTATCACTTAATTTATTTACATTTTATCACCAACTGTTTACTACTTGTTTATTTATGTTGTTTGTTTGGTGAGTATTTTTTGTACTATTGTAATAATAGTGATGAGAATCATGAGAATTGAATGGCATCAAAAATGTTGATATCATAAAACTACTGTATTGTGATAATATACCATTATCGTGAAATAAAATTACTAATATTGTGATATAATTTTGAATATAATGTTATATAACACACCCCTAGAACACATTTTTTCTTTTACATATTCAAGAGGGAAATATGGAAATTACCTCCAAACAAGTTTCACATATACATTTTATCATCACGTATTTGTTAACTTAATAGCTCAAATATAGTTAAGTGATTAAAATGGCATGAATCAAGCAGTGAACAGACCATAGTGATGTTCCATGAGCGGATGAGATGGATGTCTTTCATCAGGTATTGCCAGGACAGCAGACTCCTGAGGTCGGCGTGTAGTGTCTGCCACAGAACCAGTGTCTGCTGGTGACCGGCCTCCAGACTGTCGGAAACATCAACATAACGCTCAGAAACCTTAGCTAGTCCACATGTTTTAGATCATACTAGCGATTAAGCATTTTTAGGCATATGAAGAAACCATAGCAATCAAAATAATGCAACCCTAAAAAATGCTTATTTTTCTACGGCATGGCTTTCCAAACTATTTTTATCAGCCGAACCCTTTAGGCATAAAAGATTAACAAGAAGTATCCCTCTGAGATTTTAAGTTAAAGGGTTAGTTCACCTAAAAATAAAATGTATGTCATTAACTCCTCACCCTAATGTCGTTCCTCACCCGTAAGACCTCCGTTCATCTTCAGAACACAGTTTAAGATATTTTAGATTTAGTCCGAGAGCGTATCTAAGTGTATGCACACTATACTGTCCATGTCCAGAAAGGGAATAAAAACATCATCAAAGTAGTCCATATGAGACATCAGTTAGTTCATTAGAATCTCTTGAAGCATCGAAAATACATTTTGGTCCAAAAATCACAAAAACTACGACTTTATTCAGCGTATTGATTCATGATTGGGAGTAGTTTGGCAGTTTGACACGCGATCTGAATCATGAATCAATCCGCTGATTCATAACTGTTTGAATCTTTATTTGAGGTTTGAAAACAAGCACGGAAGAGAAGACAATGCTGAATAAAGTCGTAGTTTTTGTTAAAATGTATTTTCGATGCTTCAAGAGATTCTAATGAACTAACTGATGTCTCATATGGACTACTTTGAGGATGTTTTATTCCCTTTCTGGACATGGACAGTATAGTGTGCATACACTTGCAAACACTCTCGGACTAAATCTAAAATATCTTAAACTGTGTTCTAAAGATGAACGGAGGTCTTACGGGTGTGGAACGACATTAGGGTGAGTCATTAATGACATCAATAAAAATTTTGGGTGAACTAACCCTTTAATGTTTTCAATAATCTAACGACACATTCGCATTGTGTCGCATTGTTAACTGATTAAAGTTAACAGTGGCATGATAAACTAGTGCTAAATATTATTAAAAAAAATGGTTGATGCAGTAGGAGAAGCCACTGTATATAATAAAGGCCTATAATATATTACTCCTCAAGGTCATGTTCACTTGCTTTCTGAGGCGGAAGCTGCTGCTTGGGAACGCAGTTGTGTAAGACTGAGAGGTAATTATACCGAACCACCACAGAAAAGACAGCCTTTACAGAGGAGTATATCATTTACCTGGACACACTCTCCACAGCCTCCTTGTTGACGGGCGGCACCAGGAAGCAGACCGAGGGTACAACGGCCTCATTGCCTGAGCGGTGCAGAACCTTCCACTGGAAGGGCTGGGAGTTATTGAGGAGCGCGCACTCGTCACCCTTGTGCATCGTCATCTGTTACAGGGATTTAAACAAGGATTTAAGGACAAAGCACAGGCTGACCGTGTGTAAGAGCGAACGCGACTGTATCTACCTCCATCTGTTTGAAGTCACACACGGCCTGGATGGGCAGTTTGCCTCTGAAGGAGGTGGTGGGGTCGCGCGGCTTCAGCTGGATGACGCTTTTGGCTCTCTTGTTCAGGCCGGCGATGTCAGTCTTAAACTCATTCAGCTGCTCTCTTTCCTCCTGTGGTGATTAGACAGAGATGTATAAAGTACTAGAGACCCAGACTTGAGTAAAAGTACAAGTGCTCTATCAAAAAAAGTGACCTGAGTAGAAGTTGAAGTCGTCTTTAAGCACCACACTTAAGTAGAAGTACAAAAGTATTCAACATTGTTTGTACTTAAGTATTGCAAGTAGTTTATTTAAAAATGTACTACTCAAGTACTGAAAGTAAAAGTGCAAGTATTGTGTTATGTAGTTATTAAAGAAAGTAGTCAAAAGTTTGAACATCATATTTCATTACCAAAAATCTTCCTCCTCTATTGTTCTCTTTTCCCTCCCTATTCTAGTTTTTGCTACTCTGAGTATTGTCCAAATCTTTGTATTTAGGTCACTTTTTGCATTTCTTTGCCTCTTCATGACAGATCGCTTCCTGTACTCCTGAGTTGTAAGTCGCTTTGGATAAAAGTGTCTGCTAAATGCATAAATGTAAAAAATGTAAAAAGTTTATTTTGACCACTAGTCTAATTTTCTATCATATACAATAGAATACAATTAACAGCTAGCTAACAACAAATTGCTTTGCACTTTTTTTCTTCTGTTTTCAACTCACTCCAGTCTAAACTATTCACTATTAACTAGTTGCTTAGTAGCATGCATATTACTACCATATTAGCTGAAGCACATATTAATGCCTTTTTCTGGATGACCATATCTATTCTACATCCCTTAATCCTACCCAATACCTAAACTTAACCAATACAACAACTCCCGTACTATCAATAAGCAGTAGTTATGAGTTTATTGAGTGGAAAACTAAAGTGTTTCCTAAAGTGTTACTCTATGTGAGCTAGCTACTAAAACTCACAACAGCGTCTTGGAGTAAATCTTCCAAACGCGTGGCAGTGGTGGTGCGGTCACACATGTACTTCTTCTTCATGGTCTCCTGCATCTTCTTCATCCTCTCCTCAGCATCTTTCACATCAGCAAAGAACTAGGGGAGGGAGGTAGGGAAATAGAAGAATACTTCTTATACATGACTGACCAACAAAGATTTGCTGTGGTAAAGAACATGGTCAGATTATATTGGGCGGGCATTTGATGATGCCGTACCTGGAAGTATGCAGTGTTCTCTTTGAGATGAGTTTCAATGCAACAGCACACCTGAAGGATCCAGCTCCACTGGGTCTGCAGAGCTGCGGTGAAGGCCTGAAGATCACCAACACAACACATGTAACAAATACAACCTACTGTACACTAGCGTTCAGATATTTGGGGTCAGTAAGGTTTTTTTTTTCTTAAAAAAAATTTAAATCAATAATTGTATCCCTTAAAGCTCATCTTTGACAAACAAAATTACATATTTCTTCATGCCTTAAAAAAGCTTGAATTTTACTCTACAAACTTGCGTTGTTTAGTATACACAGACCTATAAATATGCAAATTAGCCTCTTCTCCAATCAATCACACAAGCTCAGACTACCTGATCCACTCCCTCAACTATCCACAATGCAAGTGGAAATATTGATTTAATTTAGCCATATATTTTTGAACCAGAAACTGATTAAGAAGAAGATGTGAATTATACAGGCTTCTCTACAAGTCATTTTATCAGAATGGTATCGCTCTCTACAACATCGGGCATATAACTGTAATTGATATGATTAGCCTTTGGCTTGACTAAGTTATCAAACAGCTAATAATTCTTTGCTAATAAACTATGTTCCCGTTTGCCGTCATAGAGCCTTCTAAAAATCAGCATCCTTACAAAAGCTATGAACATCAAAGAAAGTCGGCGGAGAAAAGCCCAGTCCTGCACGTTGAAGGGATTGGTTACAAGTTTGTGACGGTAGAAGAGAGAGTTTTTGAGACCATCTTTTGGTACAGTGCAGTTTTAGGTCATAAACCATATTAGAAACATGAATAAGATGAGAAGTGTAGTTCATGCTGTACCTCAACAGTCTTCTTGCCTGGATGGCCGTCTTTAATGAGTCTGTCTCCTGTCGCCTTGATGTCATTGACCTTCTTCTCCCGAAGTTCCAGTTCACGCATGAGTCCCTGCAGAATGAATCAGGCCATGAAGAGCACTTTAAACTGTAAAACTTGCTCATTTACACGTCCAACAAGCAACAAGTCTGAGAACAACCCATTTATCAACCAATCAAAGTCAAAAATCTCCCCTTAATCCTGACCCTAACTAGCCTGGATGCCAGCCGAACTCAGCCCCGCCCACAACATTTTTAGGTCGGGCGGTTCGGTCTGGCCTCGATCCATAGAGGAGTAATTATCTCCGAACAGAAACGGTTCGGACCAATTAAATCATCAGGGCGGGCTTTAGACGATGGCGGACAGATGATCAACAGTAACGTAATCATCACGTCATCAAAGGCGCTTGGATTATATTTGTTCAAATCCTAAACGGAGAGCTTGTTTGTATCTGCATTCACCTTCACAATTTCTCTCAGAAATGATGATCATGTTGGGTAAGTACTCTGTGTATCATTATATTATTATTATTTTTTTACAACACCGGCAAATCAAGTGTATTCCGGCCTGATTCCAGCGCGCGTGCAGACAGGGTTGCCAAGTTTTTACAACAAAACCCGCCACTACTAGCCCAAAACAATAGTTTCTCGGGGGGTTCTCCGGGGAAAAAATGGCGTTTGGGGGGTAAAATGTGTGTTATTTTGGCAAGGTTGCCTGCTAAAATTCACACTTATGGGTCTATATGTCACATAATAGTCGCTTCAACCCGCGGACATAGAAAACAACCCGTGGAAAAAAACGCAGACTTGGCAACACAGTGCAGTTGAGCTCTGTTGACATTTGACAATGCGTTGCTTCGTTGCTCTGATTGGTTGTAGGTCTATCCAATTGAGGTCTTTCCTGGTTCAGTTAAAACGCCCCATAATCACAGCCCAATGGAGCAGTTTCAGACTCATATTCTGACTAGAATTGAGAATGACCACTTCAGGCTAAACCCTAACAGATAAACAGGTTTATAAAAGGCTTTTTTTGGCTCAACACTTACTGAATAGTTCTCTTTTTTTGCACCCATGTTGGTGTTGTGCTCACTCCAGTCGTAATTGATTTCCTCTTCCTCTTTATCATTAAGCCACATCAGTTCTTTGGTGGAGGCGTTGACAAAGTTATATAGCTGGTCAAGATTTCTCATGCGGGACTTGGAGGAGTTCTGGAGAGAAGAAAAATACAGTATATGCTTACACGGAAGAGCACAGACTGAAGGATTTTTTTTAACAGTTACCGGTTAGAAAGCTCACCAGCAGTCTGTTGTACTGCAGATCCAGTTTGCCCAGATATTCTCTGTATGTGCCTTTACTAACAGCTGAGAGTTGGTTCTGAAATACACAAAGAGGCAGAGACGTCAGATCAAGAGATGCTCTAAAGCTCTTTAAACCCTTAACTCTCACCGTCCTGCTAGTGGGACGCTCTTTTATACATATCACATACTTTAGTAAATCATCATAAATTAGGTATCGTTCGAAAGCGTAAAAACTCAAAAACCATTCTGTGAAAACCATTTGAACATTACGTTACCATGGAAACTGTACTTTCAATTATTTTGGCAGGCTCCTCCCCCTAGTGTGCGGTGTCATGTTTCAAATTAAGAAATGAGTTAACTACTTTATAATCAAAACCTTTTCTAATCTTGAAAAAAAAACACATCATTGGAAAGGTCCGTGTTTAAAGGTTTCATATTTGGTGACTGTTTTGTAATGAAATAAAATGGAATGAGGGTGAAACCCGATGGCTATTTTTTGCTACAGCACCTAAAGCTTCAATTTTTGTGATATTTGCTTTAAATTTGGAACACAACTTGTGTCGACATATGACTTTGATTTTATAGTAATTTTATAGTAAAAAATATTTGGTAAAGTATGTATTTTATATAAATTGTTTAGGACAGTACATGTGATTTACTGTAAATATAAACCTTCCATAACTTTTTCATTCTTTTATTTTTTAAAGTGCTTTCACTTCAGCTGAGAGCCTTCTTTAAAATCAGGTTTGTAGTTTTGTATTCCAAAGCATTCTTGATTTACAACCATTTAGTTAGGATAGTGCATTTTCATGTCTATGCTCAAAACGGGGAGTGACAGCAAAATTAGTCAAAATTAGCAAAAATAAGTCCAGTGACAAGTTTACTAAGCAGCTTTACTATAAATCATGATGTTAAAGTTAATATCTTCTTGCTTTATAGCCGCATTTAGAGCTGGACGATAATATATTTTACATTTTGCGACGTTATGCAGTGGTGGCCAAAATTATGAGAACACTTGGCATCTGGGAGTTGCCTTATTGGGCCTGGATTTATTTATACGGGCACCGGAACTACCTGCGACGGAAGGAATCTGCTGGAACACTGAAAATGATGGACTGGCCCCCTAAAAGTCTGGATCTCAACCCTATCGAGCACATTTTGGGCGAGTTGGAAAATAAACTGGATATGTACTGTACATTCACAGGAAAGTCTAGTGTTGAAGTTCTCAGAGGAAATATACTGACACTATGCCAGAGAGATGTGCTGCTGTAATTGCTGCAAAAGTTGGACATATCAAATATTAAAGTAAAAATATATATATCAAATATATATATTTGATAGTAAGAGCAACCATCAGCATGTTTCATGAAAATTTTGAAATTAAATCATATTTTTGAGGCTATAAAGGTCAATATTTTCAGATCTGTCAGGTATTCTAATAATTTTGGCCACCAATGTAGAAAAAATTCCACAGCCAAGATTTGCTAAAATAGTATATATCGCTTTATGTGAATGTACTGTAGATGTATCAAACTTTTAATATACTGATGTGTGGTAAAGATTACATTTTGAGATGATATAAACAATTACTTGGCTCAGATTTACTCAACTATATTGGTTTGCATGAGTATACTGTGAGTATGCAGATGAAGCTGATAATACTTCTATATCCAACTTTACATAAAGAGCTGTGCGATAAATAACATAGTTTACATTTTGAGAAGATACAGTAAAAACAATCAATCAGTTGAGACTTGCTGTATATACTGTATCTCTTTACGTGAGTGTACTTAGTAAAAGTTAGATTTACTTTTAATTAGTGCTGTAACGGTACAAAAAACTGAGTCGGGTACGTACCTTGGTTTTGAAATCACGGTTCGGTACTTGTTCGGTACAGTAGGGGGAAGAAAACTAAACATAAAATAGCTTTTTTTATTATTAAAAAGTGGTTTATAGAAAAAAAATGTGTCTGTCTTTTAGATATAATAATCAACACTCAAATAACAAACTGTAAGAAAACATGTAAATTGCACGAAGCAGTTTTTGCATTAACTTTTAAATCTAGTTATATGTTTTTACTCCAATTTGTTGTTGAAGGATGAATTGTGTACCGTTACACCCCTAATTACTATTTAATCAAAAGGTACAGCTAGGTAAAGCTAGGTCAACTTCAACAATGGGTTGACTTCAACAATACTGTGGGTGGTGTATCGTGTTTTTTTCGGTTCGGTTACAAAACTCAAAAAATCAAGTACCTCATCTGCTCGTGCTCGCTCAATCTTAGCCTTGAAGTCCTCAATGGTTTGGTGAAGACCTCTGTGGCTGCCCAGCTGAGACTCCACAGACGGAAGATCGATGCCCCACTCGGAGGTATCGATCCTGCGCTGGTTCTCCTCCACCCAGGCTAACAGGTCCTGTGCGTAGCGGAGCGTGACGTCGTCCAGCTCAGGGCGCACACGTTGCGTAGACTTCTGCTGGGACACTTGTGTCACGGAGACGTGAGAAGCAGTGCTGACGCTGGTCTTGAGCCTTAGATTGTAGTCACTGCGCAAGTTCACCAAGCGCTCATGCAAGCGGTAGACCCTGAGAAAAGAAAATCAAGTCATTCTTTTTGCTTGATTTAAAGAGGTTTAGCAGTGACTTCGACTATTTTGACCAATTCCAAAAAAAAGCACTGATGGGAGTAGAAAGTTCAGCGTGTGATCTACTGACAATGTGCAAATGAAAGAACACAGACACAGTTGGATAATTTCCATATTTAGCACCTGGTTTAAAACATGCTTTTTTTGGGGGGGTAAATAATGGCGCAAACACCACTAGATTGACTAGCGCCAACCTTAGTTAATCAAATGAAAATGGAAAGCTCAATAAATTAACAAAACAAAAAACAATAAAAGCAATAGACTCTCAGTCTGGTAACAAAAAATATATGAAAATGGATGGAACCTGCAACAGATGATTGTGTTGTAGGTGCATATTAGGAGTGGCACGGTTCACAAAACTCATGGTTCGGTTCGTATCACAGTTTTCAGTTCTGTACGGTTCTTGTGGTTGTTTTTTCTTTTAATCGTTACACTCCATAAATGTACTTCAGCATATGTTCCTTATTTTCCATTCCTTATTTTCCATAATGTAATGATAAAAATTAAACTTTCATATATTTTAGATTCATTGCACACCAACTGAAATATTTCAGGTCTTTTATTGTTTTAATACTGATGATTTTGGCATACAGCTCATGAAAACCCAAAAATCTCAAAAAATTAGCATATCATGAAAAGGTTCTCTAAACGAGCTATTAACCTAATCATCTGAATCAACTAATTAACTCTAAACACCTGCAAAAGATTCCTGAGGCTTTTAAAAACTCCCAGCCTGGTTCATTACTCAAAACCGCAATCATGGGTAAGACTGCCGACCTGACTGCTGTCCAGAAGGCCATCATTGGACTCACCTGCGATACATCTGCTCTGCCTGCAGGTGGCGGCCATCTTTGAGAGCCTGAACGTCGTTAAAGAGGAGACGGATCATGCCATCAGCTTTGTCCAGATCTCTCTCCACCTCTACCGTGTGCTGCGGTGGTTTCCCCGCGTTCAGGAAACGAATATCCTGCAACAACAGCGACAGTATGAATGCATAATCGAAGCCTTTACAGCAACTTTGTAGTTTATGGTAAAATTTGACTGAATAATAACCGCATTTTGTAGATTCTACAGATCTATGCTCTTACCTTCTGCAGTAGAGACTCAGTCTGGTTGAGTTGCTCCTCACACATGCCTGATTCCATCTGCACTTTATTGACAATCTGTTGGAGACGTTCTAACCTGGAAAGGATCAGAATTTGCATACCAATAATTACATTTTCTAAATTGGAAGTTCTTGTCCAGAATAAGCTGAAATCAAAGCTGAAAACAGTCAAAGGTCTGGTGTACACAGGACTATATATAGAAGCTTGTTTACGCCACAGAATATTTTTCCTTTTAAAAATAATTGCGACTTTTTATCTCACAATTATAAAGTCAGAGTTGCATGAATTATAAGAGTTGGGAATTATAAAGTCCAATATTGAGGGAAAAAAGACTTTATATCTCGCAATTCTAACTTTATATCACCTAACATATTCTGTCTATAAAGCAATATTCATTTGAAACTAAAATAATACAAATCACAATAAAATGATAGGAAATTCCTTCATACAACCACTAAAAATTGGTTAAAAGTAACTGAGAAAACAAAAACATCAAGAAACTCACAGTTTTCCGCGACGAAGCAAATACTCTAAACGATATGAGTCGGTCATAAAGGCCATTTTTTATAATCCAACAGCATGCAAGAATTTCTCAGAGATGCATAAAAACATGTTTTTCTTGTTATAATCCTGTCATGGGACTCGGACAGACCAAGCCACAGCCAGGAAAAAGTTGTCCAGTCCATAAAGGATCTGTGTGCTGCATATCACTCTTGTCCAGCAAGAAGCAACATTGTCTTGTGACGGGGGATGTGTCCTGTTTTAGATGATACTCCCTCGCCTTCTAGATGATTGATATTGAAAACCGGTCCAGTTCGTTCTATTTCATTTTCTCCAGATCAAAATCACAACATTCTTTTACATTTTACAATCGGTAATCTTACTTTAAATGATTCAACTGCCAAAACTTCGGGGTGCCAAAAATATAACAATGTCTATAAGCCAAACCAAAAGTGTTTTTGTTTAAAGTGTTAAAAAATAAAATCTCCTTGATCTGACAAATAGTTCAGGGTTTCTTGCATCAAAATAGCTGTAATTTAGTTATTTGACTACTTTACCTTTAAGATGTATATATGTAAATGATCTCTGTTGTGATTGGCTAAGCACTTTGCATGTGGAAATACCACTCGAGTTCACGCTGTCATTTTGCTGAACAGGTATTAATATGTAAACATAGGCAGTCTGCTTAAGGTTAAGAATACATTAAAATGATAAAAGGTTAAATGAATACATGATAAATATAGTGATGAAAATGCAGGAAAAAAATGTGTTTGTGAAATAATAGTGGAACATGTTCATAGTTAACAAAAGTCACTAAGCAAGCCAATTGACACATCTTATATTTTGTATCAAATGCAGCGAAACTCAAAGTGCTGCTTAAGTATCTAAATACATTTTGGGGCCACATTGAGATCTGGTAGAAATGTATCATTCTCACACAACTCTTATTAGTCTAGAATGCCCTTCATTGTGTGTTATAATGGCTGATGTATGCCAGTTTTTGGACTGGCACACTGTTCTAATCTAGTCAGGCTGAGTCACTCCATTACACACCCATTACCTTTCTGTATTAACAATGACCACGAGTTAAAGCTACAACAAATCTAAGACTGTGTAGAGTGAGAGATCTGTGTTTTCAGACATGTTCCTTACCTCTCAAACTCGATTCTGAGCAGTCTTTCTCTCTCCAGAATGGCCACATGAAGACGCCCCCATTCCTTCTCAACATCAATGGGGTGGTAACCAGGGGGGACCTTAACCTGACCGGCGTTAACCGCACTCTGTGGGAAAACATCATATTAGGACAGAAGTAACAAATCAATATACAGAAATTAAACACTCACATGATTAAATGGTCAATTAAAATGATTTGGTTTCACTTTATTTCGTCCACTTTATCTACACTGTACTTACATTTTTGAGTACAGTCAACTTGGAAATTGAAGTAATTTCAATTTAGGTTACATTAAAGTTGAAAATGGCTTAATTTTAGATGAATGAACGTAAAGACATGTTGTTTTAACTTACTGATCATATAATTTTTGCAGTGTACTTAATATAAGTAACTTTGCAACTGCATGTCAACTAACTCTCCTTAGAGTATTAGTGTTAGGTTGGGGTTCAGGTTAGTAGAATAAGTTGAGATAATTTACGGTTTATGGTCCAATTCTCACTATTAACTAGTTGCTTATTAGCATGCATATTACATCGTTTTTCTGGCAGTTTTTTAGTACTTATAAAGCACATATTAATGGCTTATTCTGGAAGATCATTTTCTACATCCCTTAATTCTACCTAACACCTAAACTTAACCACTACAACAGCTCAATTAGGAGTTTATAGAGGCAAAAGTCTTAGTTAATAGTGAGAACTGTACCCTAATCTAAAGTGCACTGTAAAAATTTTTTGTTGATTTTTGTTGGTTTAACTTAAAAAAGTAAGTAACCTGGTTGCCTTAAAATGTTGTGTTTATTGAACTTAAAAATTTGAGTTGATACAATGAAGGAAATTTGTTCAATAAATAGAAACTCAAAATATTTTGGTATCTGAACCACATAAAAAATTTGAAAAATCATGAAAATAGCACTATTTGGCATGTTTCACTGCGTCATCAGAAATAAAAAACACACAATTACCCAATATGCTTACAAAATCTTTTGATAATATTTTAATAAAGGTTGTCGAATCTCCAAAATGTTCATTGTATTATCTCAAAATTTTAATTTCAATGAACTCAAAATTTTAAGGCAACCTGGTAGCTTTTTTTCTAAATATTTTTTTACAGTGTGGGACCTAAAGTGTTAGCAGACAATCTGCTAATACTCTAATGACTGCTAGTTAACATGTAGTTGCAAAGTTATTTATATATAGTAGTTATATAAAGTGGACTATTGAAATAAAGTTTTACCAATTATTTTGACATCTCATGTTACATGTTTAAATCTCCAAGACTGTAGCATTATGAATTGTGACATCATGTGTACAAACCTCAAAGGACTGGTAGAGGAGTTTGGAGCGGCTCTTGTCTGACTCTTTTGGGGGCAGCTCGGTTTCTTTAAATTTCAGAAACTGACGCCAGAGAATCTAAAATATAATTCAACCAGAAAAACAATAAATAAACACGTAGACAGCTTCCCACAGATACTGGAATGATTATATAGTATACATTGTATTCATATAGTATAAACACAGCTTGACCTTGATCATCCTGAGAAGGTACATTTGAATGGTTCAGTAAATGTGTTAAAAGAGTCCGCTCAGTTATTCATTTAACATGGATTGACAGGACTGGGGATTGTTTCACAAAGCTGGTAACATAAGTACTCTCCCTCAGATCAAGATGATAATTATACCATTACACAGCCACCCCACCCTGATGAGACAGAGCCATACACACTCAAACAAAGATGTTCAAAGACACAACGGCTGCTCTTCATGATGTGGTGTCATATGACATGACTCATGCACTTCAGAGAAAGATTTCTTCTAACAGGATACATTTCTCCCCATGTTATCGAGAGTGTTTGCCCTCTTGGAAAAGGTGGTTCAATATAGAACCCTAGTGTTCTTGACTCATTTTTCAAGAAAACATTTATGCCAAAAAGGTTCTATACACTGTCAAAAACAAAACAAAACAAAAAGAGTACAAAATTGTTCCTTTTAAGGTACAAGTGGCCGTCACTGGGGTGGTACCCTTAAAACCACAAACTTACTGAAAAATCCAAGTCAAACTGCCCAACTAAAGCAAACACTGATCTCCATAATGGTGACCAAACATTTTCAATAAAACATCAACATCTAAACCTGTTAATTCTCAATAAGCGCTTCTACAGACATCTTTCAGGGTTGGAGCCAAAATCTGCAGGACAGCGACTCTCTAGGACCGAACTGAGGAAAACAAAGGTATAGTTGTACCCTAAGGACCAACTGTGTACCTTTAAAGGTACAGTTATATGTTTTGTTTCCCAAGGAAAAAAATTGTACTTCCACTGTTCCCTTTTTTTAGAGTGTACAAGGGCAATGTCTTAAATGATGAAAATATGCTTGCATGAATATAGTCCTTGCATGCTTAAAGGGTTAGTTCACCCAAAAATGAAATTTCTTTCATTAATGACTCACCCCAATGCCGTTCCACACCCGTAAGACCTCCGTTCATCTTCAGAACAGTTTAAAATATTTTAGATTTAGTCCGAGGGCTTTCTGTCCTTTGAATGTAAGTGTTTGCCCACTTGCTGTCCACGTCCAGAAGGTAATGAAAACATCCTCACAGTAGTCCATATGTGACATCAGTTGGTTAGTTAGACTCTTTTGAAGCGTCGACAATACATTTGGGTCCAAAAATAACAAAAAATATGACTATTCAGCATCGTCTTCTCTTCTGTGTTCCTCAAATAAACGATCAAACGGTCATGAATCATGATTCGGATCGCGTGTCAAACTGGCAAACTGCTGAAATCACGTGACATTGGCGATATGAATCACGAATCAATCTGCTGATTCACGACTGTTTGATTCTTTATTTGAGGTTTGAAAACAAACCCGGAAGAGAAGACAATGCTGAATAAAGTCGTAGAAATGTTTTGTCGACGCTTCAAAAGAGTAACCAACTAACCAACTGATGTCACATATGGACTACTTTGATGTTTGTATTACCTTCTGGACGTGGACAGCAAGTGGGCAAACACTTACATTCAAAGGACAGAAAGGCCTCGGACTAAATATAAAATATCTTAAACTGTGTTCTGAAGATGAACAGAGGTCTTACGGCTGAGGAACGACATTAGGGTGAGTCATTAATGAAATAAATTTCATTTTTGGGTGAACTAACCCTTTAATGTTGTTGTTTTTTCTAGTGATAGAGTATGTTTACAAGCTGTTTAGTTCATAACACTGAATTGAAACAAAAAAATTATTTAAAACTAAATTAATTTTTAAAAACTAAATGCACAATATGGTCCCATGATGGAAAACCCTAAAAGGTTAAAAGGTTCACCTGACAGAACCCTTCTTTGTTTCAGAACAGAAAAGGTTTGGGTTGACTTTTTGTCAAGCTACAAACTAATCAATATATATATATCAAGAAGGCTATGGATGGATAGATGAAGCAATAGAAATTATTCATTACTAATTTTGTTACTTCCCAACACTTGTTATGTATCAGTGCATTCTTCTTACATGACCCTGTTACGTTTATACCTCTGTTTAATATTCATTATGGATATTTAGTTTGCTTGTCTTTGTTCCCATGTTCCCGCCATCACTAGTTGTCATGGTAATTCATTATGTTTCTAGACCTTCACTGTGTCCAAATTCACATACTACCTGTCTTAAATGTGACCCTGGACCACAAAACCAGGGTACATTTTTGTAAGAATAGGACAATATTTGGTTAAGATACAGCTATTTGAAAATCTGGAATCTGAGGGTGCATAAAAATCTAAATATTGAGAAAATTGCCTTTAAAGTTGTCCAGATGAAGTCCTTAGCGGTCCATATTACTACTAATAATACATGTTCCTATGGTATATATGCGGTAGGACATTTACAAAATATCTTAATGGAACGTGATCTTAATGTACTAAGGATTTTTAGCTTGAAAAAATAATCATTTTGACCCATACAATGTATTGTTGGCTAATGCCACAAATATTGTGACTTTGTGGTCTTACTGGTTTTGTGGTCAGGGTCACAATTGGTATTCAAAACTAGAATTAGTTTGTCCCAAATCATAGTATTTTGAAATTAGTATTCTGAAGATTCCCGGATGTTAAGATTCCCAGAATTGCAGATCCATGTACACACTAATATTGCCCACAACCCATTCCACATTGGATGAGGATTTGATTAGAACTACAAACATGGATAAAAAGTGTTAAAAAACTACAAACATGGCGAATGTATGAGTCCGACGGTTAAGTAGAGAAGTTTATTTAATGGGTTTGAGTGATTAATAATCATTATATAACCTGACAACATTTTATTTATTTAATGTTATCTACATTATATTTCATCTACATTAGCATTGTGAACTTTTATAAAGATACAGTTGGTCATTAACTTTAAAATGCCTCATTATATTTAAATTGAAAACACATGAGCAGAGTCTCCACATGAAAGACCCATGACTGGCAGATCAACATGCTACTACATTTCTCTCCGATATAGTTCGGAAATTAAGTTAAATTCAATTTAAACTATGAATCGATGATTGACAGGGCAGTTTAAACGCTGACAGGATGCACATAACTAAACATAAGAGCTGTCCGTTAAAGGTGATGAAGTAGTGAATGTCCCAAAGCTTGGCTACTCTTCTGTTTCACACTAAAAACTATGTAGTTTTTCTTCACAAGAAGTGTAAATACTTTTAGGGCGTAGTATAAGTAGGCGAATTGGGAGGCAGCACTTCAGTTCTCTCCACCCTTTGTCTGGTGTTGTTTGTGTTTAAGTACACACTGTTACCGTCCTTCGCTACTTGTTTTTTGTGTTGTTTAATTAAAGTTACCCGTCCTGGCGTCCTCCAGAAAAGACTAACTCAGACCAGTATAAATTCCTATGTTGGCCTGAACTGGTTAATAATATTCAGTGCATTGGTGCTGGTCTAAATATTAGATCTGCATATGCTGCTCACCAGCAAAACTTCATCCACTTGTCAACCAAGGAAAGCTATTCTTTTTGGTTATTAAGAATGGGGTCCAGTATCCAGATCACAGCATATGCTGGTGACCGAGCCGGTCTTTTAACCAAGGTAATTCTACAGAAAACCCAGACAATGTGCATCTCACAACAGATAATGAAGACTGCAGCTCATTCAATAACTGGATAAGACCAGAGTAACTAGTAGCAACCCAAACCACACAACAGCTCCTCACCTCAATCTCCTCATAGCTGCTGGGAAACTTCCTCTCCTCAAAGATGAATATGTGATGTCTGATCCACTGGAAGAGAATGGTGACCAGCTCATAGTATTCCTGCCAGCGCAGCTCCAGCTCCTGCAACAGTGAACAAAAACACACCAAAACTAATCAGAGGAGCACAGGAACGCTCTTTTGCCCCTGTGCTAAGTCACTTATCACATTCACTCAATTAGGTGTCAACAATCGTAGCCTTGTCTGATAACAGCATATGAAGGGAGGGAGGATTCAAAGCACCAAAATAGCTGATCCAGGTTGATAGATAATCTGTGACACAGCGCACATAGATCATTCAATACTCATGATTGATTCAGATGGAGTGAAGGAAGAAGCAAATAAATTGCATTTGACAGCAATTGAAATCCAGGTCACACAAAGGTCTATTACCTCTTCAAGTTTACAGTATATTCCTAAACCTATATCTGTATTCCTAATATACATTAAAGGCGTAAACATGGAGGTGAAATGAGAGGCTTCTGATGGTCAGGATGAGGGTCAAAAAAGGTCTTCAGTCACCATATTTGAACGTATGCAAATTACTTTGTAAACAAAAAATAGTTTTTTTTTTTTGTCTTTTCTTCACACAAAGCTATTGTTCACTCTTAAAAATAATTTTCTTTTTACTTTTTTATTGGAATCTGGTCAACCAAGTACCTTTAACCCCTTAAATGCATGAATGTTTTGCCAATCATTATTGCATATTCAGGTGTTTAGTGACCATGATCTATATCCAACACAGATGGATCTCCACCTGTTGTGATAATATAAAACTCTCCTGATATTAGAGTAACAATTACAGAAGAATAAAATAAAGCATATTTTGTTATCTTTTGGAGCTAGGAAAGGTTCAGTTTGAGCAGATGTTTTACACCATCATCACTGTCCTCGTCAGAGCTCATTTCCCATTACATTCAGCATCTGCCTCATATTCACCATCCGAACATCTTCTCCAAACTATTAAGATCTTTAAAAAAAAAAAAAATCAATATTTTGGATATACTATCCAAATTATTATTAAATATTATCTGACAGCTTCTTCCCCAGATCCACTATCCTGTCCCAATGCTGGATCTGGTGAAGCTGTCAGTGATCAAAATATTGATTTTGAAGATGTTGAAATTGATAGTTTTGAGAATATGTTTGAGATGGTGAATATGAGGCAGATGCTGAATGTAATGGCAAATGAGCTGTGACTAGGACAGTGATGATGGTATAAAACATCTGCTCAAGCTGAACCTTTCCAAGCATACAGGCATATTTTTATACTTTTAATATTTTCTTGTTATTGTTTATAATTAATCGGTTGAGGTATATTAAGAAAGTTGATGTCTAACCTTTAAAAATGAATGAGGAGGAGGGTAGTGAATGACGTCCCGGGTCACTAAAGACCCAAGGTATGCGCTTAAGGGTTAAAATCCATTGCACAAAAGGTTCTTTATAGTGATTTTTTTTTTAAAGTTCTTCACGCTAATTATTTATTAAAAATCTTAATTTTTCTTCTACTGAAGAAACAAACACACCTACACATTGGATGCCCTGGGGGTAAGCAGATAAACATCACATTTACATTTTTGCTATTTGCATTTAAGGTGCAGTCACATTAATACAAATTTTAAGGGCAAAAAGGTTCATTGTCTATTGTCATTAATGTAGCAATGTATGAAGTCACTTTTAAACCAAGCAGCTTTCTGTTTGTGAAGGTGATGAATTTGTGTGACTAACTTAAACACAAGCAAAATCTGCCTTGGGACATTTTTCACCCTCCTTGAAGGCCATGACAACATTTTGCCCATAATACTTTGACAAGCAACGTAAATGTGAACGCATCTTTAGTTCCAAAAGCATGAACATTTCACTAATCTTCTCCTTTTGTGTTGCACGAAAGAAAGAAAATTATGAGGTCTGGAACGAAGCCATACTTTAATGTTCATACATGATGAACATCTCGTCATTGTCAGAGAGACTGGACACTGATACTATTTAGCAGTAACGTGGGAATGGCCAAGGGCAGGAAGCCTTAAGAAACCTCATTCATATAAACGCTTCATTAGTTTTATTAGATTTGGTTTGACTGCATATTAACTGGACTATGTGCTGACAGCCTAAGTCTGGAACTGGTTTGTTAAGCGGCCATTACGTCATTTTAAAATGATGAGGGGAAAAACTCACTTTGGCTTTGCCGCCGTCCTGGACGTCTGGAACCCGTGGCATGGCGTCGTAAAGGGAAGACACATAGGTGATTATGGACTTCTCATCAGGATGAGGCACATCCACATCTGCAATGAGGAGAATTGTAGATCAATAGAAATTCATTATTTCATTCAATGTGTGTGTCATGAAAATGTGATTGTTTGTGTGTCATTTGTTTAAGCAGACTGTAGTATTTCTCTGTGGTGACCGGGACTTGATTTTGTCCATCAGGAATTGATTGGGTTGTTTGAATCTTATGTCGTGCACTTCATCATCAATTTGTGAGGGAGATTACGAGAACACATGGATTATTTTTTTTAAATAATGATGTGCACAGATGAATCATTTATAATAAACAATGCAATATTACATAACATTTTTAATTGTGAATCCATTTTGATTTTATAGTAACCCGTTTATACACAAATCCATGTAGTCAAAGGGTTCACAAACTTTTGACACTAATCTGAAATAATTAATAAATGAAAGACTAAAACTAAATGAAACAGTTACTGAAAAACTAACTGAAATAAAATTATAATTAGCTAAAATAATTAATCGTGTTTGTTAATAAGCTCTAATCCTGTGGCGGAAAATCGGACCTGTGGCTGTTTAGAGAAATACCAGTAGATGGCGCTTCATGCATGTGAGCTGAGGCAGTAGGGCTGGGCGATTAAATCCTAAGCAGCTATTAAATCACTATTGCATTTAAAAAACAAGACGCTGGCAATGAAGCTTTAAACTTGAGCGCTGTGTTTTTAGATGCTGTTTCGTGAACGAGACACGGAGGCAACAGCCAAACACGTCCATCAAGCGCATGTTCACATAGAACAACTATTGAAATGCAGCACAAAGCAGAAACCTGTAAAGAACTACTACTGTACTACTGTGTTTTAATGTTTGCATGATGGTGACAGGCTGAAAAGTGCTGTTATTGACTGTTTTTACAAAACATTATTAATATTACTATTTATGTAGACACATTTCTCTACAACAATACCTGGACCACAGACACACTCACTTACACACACACACACACACACACACACACACACACACACACACACAAACACGCACGCATGCACACACACAAACACGCCCGCACCCACACAAACACATACACACACACACGCACCTACACACACACTCATGTGCACACAGACGCATACACACTTCATTATTTAATCACACTGGTTTGAACTGACTTGAAATGATTTGAACTGTTTCTAGATTTACCATCTGAAACAAAAGTAAACTAGGTATGTAACAAGATTCCATCTTTAAAATGAATGAGAATGAATTAATTTTTTCAGGACACTTTTAATTTGCATTTGTTTGTTTAACTATTTTTACTGTACAAACTTTGCTGAAAACAAATGTCTTGCTTTGGTCAGCAATGGAAGTGTTCTGTTAACTAATTACTAAAACTAAAGCTAAAACATATACAAACTAAATAAAAATGTCTTCACAAAATGAAAGCTAAATTAAAAATTAAAAACTACAATGACCTATCATTGAACTACATTTATTTACATGTAATTAATAAAAGGTTTATAGGCTAGGTATTAATATCGTAAAACTTTCTTCAATAGAAGCTTATACCACTTGATTTAACATTACCTTCTGGGTCAAGCAGTCGTGTGACCCCAAGTTTTTGCTCAGCCACTGAAAATGCCTGTTCCAGGTTCTCCAGGTTGGACTGGTGGTACACTTTCGACATGTCGATAAGCCTGGGCCTGGTGAAATAAAGAGTGAAATAAACAAACCCATGTGGACCAGTAAGTAAGTGTGTATGAAATGCAGCAGAAAAAGTTTAGAGGACCTATTATGCTCTTTTACAAAGTCTTTTTCATGTTTGAATGCTCAAAAACACATTCTTTGTCACATATTTGACACTGATGCTGCTCCTCTCTTCCCAGTCTGTCAGTAACACTCTATTAGTTCCCGTCTCCATGAAGCCCCTCCTTCTGAAAAGCACAGTGTGCTCTGATAGGTGGACTGCATCAGTGTGCTGTGATTGGTCAACCACTTAGAGCTCATTTCGGAAATTTCTCACCCCTTAAAATTACCAGGAGTATCAACACACTACTAACAAACTCAACCAGGCCAGCCCCTTTATTTTGCATATGCTGTGGGTGGGAATTATTTAAATGAAGAATATTGTGACCTGTTCATTCCCGGAAGAAAACTCAAGAGTTGCATTTACACTAAGGTCCGATAAGTTACGGTAAGTTCATTTTATTTTAGCTTCAGGTCCATTAAATAATATAAAAAGATAGAACATTTTCATTTAAATACTGTATTATTAAAAGTTGAAATGAACATGAATTTAGATTAAAAATGCTTTTCCAATTTTAGTTCATGTTACCTAAAATGTATTTATCAAATAAAATATCTATATATATATAGAATGACTATATTTTTGTTTATTGGAGTCAGTGGATTTGATTATTGCAGGATAAAAATAGTCATTTCTAAATACTTGTT
The DNA here is from genome assembly GCF_024679245.1 of Pseudorasbora parva. Classification (NCBI taxonomy): domain Eukaryota; kingdom Metazoa; phylum Chordata; class Actinopteri; order Cypriniformes; family Gobionidae; genus Pseudorasbora; species Pseudorasbora parva. The sequence goes on from NC_090178.1 coordinate 43,791,479, forward strand.
TCAGAGCAGAGGTAAAGTGACCACCTGCTCCATAAATCCAAAATAACATCTGTCTCCTGAGGGATGGAGCTATAACTGACATACCATAAATACCCAGAGATAGGAGCGGCTCGAAACAACACAGAGAGAACAGATCTATACACGAACACCAAAAGATTCTTAAAACATTAACACCTTTCTACACCATTAATGTATAAAGAGTTAGAAATGAAGGGAGCACCCAGTCATCTCTGTGACACGTATGCTGTAAGGCATGGCATAGGATTCTCCAGCGCGGTAATGAGAGTCTGCCGCGGTCACGTCGCCCATCCCGAAGCCTCCGTTGAACTGCCTCAGGTCCCTCTCTGAGCTCCAGTCTGGCTCATATCCCGTCTGAGAGTCCCCGCTGGAGCGAGCACCTGGACTCTGAGAGCCCCGGCCAGAGTCCAGGGAGCTTTCGGAGGGGATATCCTCGCACAGCATGATCACGCGGTCCTCCGTGTCGCTCGCAGATGCCACGGTGCTGCTCGAGCCGGCCCGACGCTTCTTAAAGGACAGACGCTTCTTCATGTTCAGCATCATTGTGTCCTGAACCCTTTGAAATCCTCTGTCCAACTAAATATTTCTTGAATTCTCCAATATCAATAATGAACCCTTCTGGTATTATCTATTCTTCTTTCCCCCAAATCCATCTGTTCCTAAAGAGCTCCAAAAAAAAAACCAAGTTGATGTTTGGTCGTTGTTTTTCGTACTGCAGGTGCTGCCTACAGAAGTCTCTTCCCAGTTTCTAAAAGGAGGCAGATCCTACAACTCCAATGGGTGTTCCTGGCTGACAAAAGCCTCAAATCCTGGCTGTTCACGTGAGGGTCATCAGGGCGTACCCAAGCTTTGCAGGTACACGTCCATGTTTCGGGAAAGGTGCCCTGCGGGGATGCCTGTCTCCGCTCCAACAGGCACCACACCTCACGGCATTTATCAGCTTTCCCTGCCTTCATTGTACACTTCTTTTAATACTACTTTCTTATTCGGTTTCACCCCGCTCTCTTTTGTCCTGGCGTCTGTATATGAGACACTCCCTCATTACAGAAAAACAGCTTTCACTTGGGCTGGAACTGTGTGGCTTCGTTTCCTTTTTGCAAAACATCATTTATTTGTAGAGTTGATATTCATTTTGTTCCAAACCACGTGGACTACAAAAAGACATTTTTAAGAATGTACATGCTCCTCTTTTCCATACAATGACATCAGACCATGGGCCGCAAACTCCACAAAGTACTCCACACAATTACTATATTTCAAGACTTCTGATGTCAAAGGAGCAGATTAAAATTATGTAATTTCATCCATAGTTCTCAAATCTCATTTGCATGTACAGAAATCGAATCATTATAGCTTCGAGCATCTCTGGCTCTCATGTGACCCTGATTATTAACCTTTGTTTAATGGAAAGGAGCAGCTCATAAATTCTGCATAATATCTTCTTTTGTGTTGGAAGAAGGAAAGTATGTTTAGAAGTATTTATATATTAGGTGCCGGTATGAACTGTCATGAATTTGACATGTGTACGCTCAGGGCGTTTATCTTGATGAAAATATGTGCTTCAGATCAGAACATTTCACTCCTTGGCATGAAGTACAAGTTTGATCAAGAGTGAAGCTCAATGTTGAGTGAGGTAACAACCTGATTAACACATTTCTATATTCCAACATCCAAAAGAAGGCTGTCATTTTGAGTATATCCAACTTATTTTATTTAAAAAAAATGTACTTATGACATTCCATCTTAATCTTAAGCTTTGGTGAAGAGGCACTTACTCATGTTTGTGTATTACAGCGTTGAAGAGTTTTCCGTCCCTCCAGCTCGTGGTGAAGTTATCGCAGCGGATACCGTGGTAACCGTCCACCATGCGCTGAGACCAGAGGAGCAGCTTTTCCTTGGCTGACATATCATCTGACTGACCGTTCACCTGGATATCTGAAATCTACCAGCCCAGAAAAATGAGTCTCATGGATTCAGTGACATGCAGTAGCAATATGTTTAGCGTAAAATTATCATTCCATAATTAAATTGGCTGATTTCTCACACACTTATGAACACTAAGTCATGCATTACAATGCAAATTATTGCCCCACTAAATACCATTGACCTCCTAAGACCCTTCCGAGACCCGTCGTCACACTCAATGCATGAGCAATGCGATTCATTAAAGGAAAATCCAATTACCTTGTAAACTCCCAGTTTGAAGTAGCTAAACAACAGTATCTGCCACAAAACAATGAGGACCTCAAATAGAAAAACTTAAAAGCGAATTTATAGACTAAATGTAGTCAAAAAACAAAAAACAAAAAACCAAAACAAAAAAAAAACAATCTGCATTATGCCTTTGTCTACAAAAAGTCACAATGCTATACTCCTGGCAACACAACAGTACTAAACGATGATTCTGTGAATCAGATTTCAATGAATCAGTTCCAAAACTGTAAACAAATACTGAAGTGTTCTGTTTTGCTATACAATGCTTGTTAGGGAATGTAGCGACTCAGGCGAATCAAACACACAATCGCCAGTTACATTTAACAAATATGTTGTGAAAGCTGTGTGCTGATGGACAGACCTTCCCCCAACACAACAGAGGGAGATTCTTCAGTCACCCTGGAAACCATCTGATAAGGTGTTTTATGGCCGGAAAGAATGTGGCCACATGAAGTCTTATACACAAAGAGTTTAAGACACAGAGCTTTTGCCTCAAATTATAGACAAACCATCTATAAATGAACATGCACCCCAGGACATTATATGTAAACACATAACTGTCTTGTAAAATGTTTATTCTGTATGGTATTTTGCATCTTTTTGTCTGTGTCTTAACAAAGTACTAGTTCAGATAACCTCATATATGTCATGTCTCCTATCAAATTAATGCTCACTTCACGACTTACACTTCCATGTATATCACTTATTCAGAAAATGCAGTGTGTGTTTGTTGCATTAATTATAGTATGAAGACTCAGAGACCCACTGAGTCGAACTTTCAAACAAAGGGCAATAAAATCTGCTGAGGAATTTCCCGCCGGGAAATCCCAACACTCTCATTGGTTAAGTCTAACCCTGGAGGGTGGGACTATTTCCAGACCTTAAAAAGACCAGAGAAGACAGGCTCTGCCCGCTCTTGCTCTCTTCTCTTCTCCGAAACTCTCTGGCTCTTACTTCTCCAACACCCACGGGGGGGGGGGGCTGGCACTTAAGCCATGCCACCAATGCAGGCCCTCCAAGCAGGCCTCAGCCCTTTCAAAAATCTTCTCTTCTACAATCCGATCTTCAAGAACACGAAGCATCGCTAAAGCAAACAGCCGCTTCCCTCCCAACCTCGGAAAGGACCGCCGGACACGCAGAGACACATACGCACACAAGCGAGAAGCCAAAACGAAACCAAAAAGAATGCAAGTATTCTTATTCTTACTGCTGTAAAGAGGGTGTGTTATTCTCCCGTTGGGATAAATTAACTCCGTGAAGGTCGTATTTGTTGAAGTGAAGGAAAGCTGTTTCTTACCCTCCCCCACTCTCTTTGTCTCTCTCTCTCCCTCACTCTCTTTGTCTCTCTCTCTCTCTCTCTTTTATCTCTCTCTAATTTCAGTCTATTCATTATTCTCTTTTATGTATTCTTTCGGGAATATCTATACTTCTACTCTCTTGATGCATATTTAGTGTGTACTTTCTGTGTGACCTGTAGTGTTATTTTTAGTCTGTGTTTATTAAACCTTCAAAAGACATTTAATGAGTTGAATCTGTTATTCTGCCACATACACAAAGTCAATGAAACTTGCGATCTGAACGTTACCTAACTGCTTATGCTACTATGTTAGTAAAGTAAACTGTATGACCATTTGAAATATTGAACTTATCCTGATCAGTAAAGTTAATGTTTCTCATGCGCTCGTAAAGCAGTAATCCATTATTGAGAATTGATTTGAAAAGTCTATAACTAATTTGCAGGACAAACTTAGTAGGATAATTTCAAGCAATTCCATAAAGGGTTACTTGTATTTAATTAAACAATTTTCCCTATCGGAAAATTTTAATACGTAATGAACAACTGGCAAATCATATTCATAAATTCATGAATATTGAATATTAAATCCCTTTTGAGTTAATTATTCCCCGAGACATTAAACTCATGAGTCGTTGTTGTTACAGGAAGTAGCTTATTACAGAAAAAGAAAAAAATACTAATGACCGTTTTAATGAAGATGTCCAATTCCAATCTGTTGACTATATCCAACTTTTGTGACGATCAGATTACATCTTTTAAAATTGACCCATATCTAACAACTGCATTTACAATATACACTTGGTGACAGAATCCAAGGTAGACGGACTGACCGGGAACATCTTAGGCCGAAAAAAAAACGCTGTGATTTGTAATGGACATGTTAAATGATAATGTAAGCTTTTGCTTTCTGTATCATCTTTAAAGGTGAGCAAAACAATGGTCTCTTAAGGCAGAGGGAAAAAAGAGGAGAGGCATTGCTGTAGCCTGGGAATTGAAAAGACTCATGTGATCATGTGGTCCACTGTTGCTTTTTTTTTTCCAATACATGGCGGCACGTTTCAGATTCATTTCAGATTTATTTCCACATATGTATGAGACCTGAAACCGATCGGAGAATATCAGAATCCATGTACTATTTCCATAATCCATATCTGATATGTGCCAAATGGGAGGAAAAATCTGAATTGGTATCATGTAATGTAAAAGTGGCCTAATGTAACAGAGGCCAGCTAGTAGTAGTTGCTGTGTGAGTAAACCTCACTCCTCTGACCTCAAGAGACGCTCTAGCGACTGATGCTATTGGTTGCAGCCTTTAGTCTCCTTGTTAGAGCGTCCGACTCTCATGCCGGTGGACCCGGGTCCGAGTCCCGGTCTGGACAGTAGAGGTTACACTAACTCACAAACACTTTTTACGGCTATTTTTGAACAAAATATGCTATCATGCAAATCATGAGTTTCACATGCCCTAAAAATTAATTAAAAAATGTGCCAACATATATAGAAACAATACATGTGTTGACATTAGTTTGATGTTATCTGCATGATTCTGTTTAGAATAGCACAAGATGGAGGAGCTGAGGAAGCGGGTTGAAACAGGCTTAAACTAAAGATATTGCATCTCAATTTGAGGAAATTAACCATATCCCTTAAAGAATCTGGTCCCCCTAATAAAATGACATAGTATAGACTACATTAAACAATCAGCATTCCTGATTTACATTAAATAGCATTAAATGTCAATCAGGACTGAATACAAGCGCATGGGAGGTTGGCACCATCTAAAACCCTGGTCATGAGACTCTCTTCTTGGTCAGGCTACCTCCAAAAATTTCTTCAAGGAGAAAGCTCTTTTCTTTCCAGGAAAGTGGGCAGAAGTCCACAAACCACCCCTACACTCTGCCTCTTCTGGACCAACCAAAAGTCCTGCCAACGTATTTCAACTGTCCGAGGAAATCATATTCTCTCAAAAGCTGGACGTCCCCAAGCAGCATATTCTCCTGATTTTGTGTCCGACTCCTGCAGCTGTAACATGACGAGTCTTTGTTTTGTTTTTTTAATTGTTTGAGGTGGAATAAATCAGTGTGTGGTTGTAATTAAACACATTGAACAACAGATTCCCATAATTAGGTCTAAAAAATTGCCTGGATATTAGATTATGAAATTAGATTAGATCGGAGACTTTTAATTCCTCACGGCGCCCAAAACACAGAACAGATCTTCATTTACAGAATCTTCATTTTTGCATACTAAGACTATTGTGGTTGAATCATATCGGATATTCCTCAGGTTATAAATCATATTTCATTGCTTGAGGCAGATACTGGTTTGAAGCGAAAATTATTGATGTTTGATTGGAAGGTGTAAAATTAATATGACCCAAGACAGACCCAAGTAAACCAATGATTGACCCAGATTGAAGTGATTGGCCAGACTGATTTGGAGCCCAGGAGAAGGAGGAGGTAAATGGTATGGGAACTTAACACTGACAGAATAGGAGACCTGGAAGTGAAGGATGATGGTCCATATGAGACCCAATGTCAGCTTTGGGTTTCCGTCCGCAATATCATCATTCCTGATATTCACCAGCTTGACCTGTGATTTCCAGAGAAGAACATCATTCACATTAGAGTTTAATTTGAGAGACTATCCAACAAAACACCATGTAAGCAAGATAAACAATAAAGTACTTAATATTTTGATCCAAACCTTGTATGACTGAATGTCACACTCAAGGAGTCATTTATAGCAGAATGTCCAAGCTACTCTTTTCCACACTATAAAAGTGACCACGACTGATGATGCACAACTTGGCTTTTTGTAATACTTTGTTGGTCAGTTCTGCTGTGGTCCCAATTAACTTTTGCTTTATGGAAGGGAGCAGCTTGGGCATTCTGCTAAACATTTCCTTTGTCAAAACATCTCCTTGCAATCCACGGAAAAAAGAAAATACAGGTTTGGAAACAAAAGAGGTTGCGTAAATAAGGACAAAAGCTTCATTTCGGAATAAACCATCCTTTTAATTTAGTTTGAAAGTTGAGTTGGTCTCATACCTGCCGGCGTCTCAGGAAATCCAGCGCTATCTGCACATTCTGCAGTTTATGGAACCGCATGCGTCCTCTCTCACGAGGCTGTGGAGACAGACAGAGGCCGATTGAGATACATAACACAAAGGATGAGACTGAGGCGTGTCCTTCAGCGCACAAACTTCTTTTGAAGGTCGAAATTAGGGAAAAATGAAAACGTGGAGCACCCTTATATGAAGCTAATACATATGCACTTTACTTCGATAATCTACTTTAGACATTCTACTAACTGTGATTATTTTTTGTCAACTAACTCTCAATAGAGTATTAGTATACTAGGCTTTGGGTAAGTTACAAAGTTACTTATAGTAATATGACTGTTTGGGGAGAATCAAAATAAAGTGTTAGCAGTATTAGCTACTAATACTTTAATGACTGGTAGTTGACATGTGTAGTGGCAAAGTTACTTATAGTTAGTAGAATGTCTAAAGCGGACCATCAGAACAAAGTGTTACTAGATGTATATGAACACAAAGAAAAGACAAAGACCTCATGAAATCAAATATTTTAGTCCACACCTGCTAGCATTGATGACATTTGCATGCAAGTGAACTTAAAACTAAATCTGTGTTTTGAATATACCAACTTTATCTTCCGATTCACCTTGCACTCAGGGGCATAAAACAATTTTAGTCCAATAAGCTCCACGCTAGAATGAGCATGTCCTCTACATAAACAATACCAACTTTGATATGCCCCGCCCCAACTTCCTGTTTAGGTAGGAAATACATCCACACAGATAGCTAAGAGAACTGCTCGTCATTTCATTGGGTCTTCAAGACTACAGTATATGACAGAAGTGATGGTCGTGTGGCCTCAGGGATGTAGTGTGGTTAATTATTGTGGATGAATGCTAAAAGTATTTGCATTATAGAAAAAAAAACACCTTAACCATCTGACACACCTTTTTATGCAAACACCTTTTCCTGACTAGAACACCTTTAAAATGTAGTCCAGACTGTAAGTATGTCTTGCGTAATAGTATTGTCCAGTACTAATTATCAATTATACACATTTTGCTAATATTCAGGGATTTAATTAGATATTATCTGCCAAATCGGTCACACACCCAAACTATGACGAGGTTCAGAGAGATGATGCGCTAAAGAGAGACAGCCTCAGTCATGCACAAGCACAATTGAAAAGAGGCTACTATAATGCTATTCCTACCAGTGAAATTCCAAATTAAAAGTCCCTAATATTAAAACAAGCTTGTTTTCCCCCCCAAACAGATCTTTCAAATAACAATTCTTAATGAATTTTTAACATTTAGCTCTTTATTTTAAAGGGGTGGTTGAGTGGGTTTTTCCTAGGCTTGGTTGTGTTTATGGGGCGCAGTATAACATGTCTTAATGCTTCTTCTTTTTTTTAAGCCGTATTTTTCTAATATTTGACTTTTATTCCACACCGCTGTCTCCACTGTCCTTTGAACGGCTCGTTTGCTTCCTGCCTTTATAGCCCCTTTCACACTGCGATTCTGGCAAATACACAGATAATGCGACATTTGTTCCCGGGCCGCTAGATTTGGTCCATTCACACTGCCAGCGAAATACCGTAATATGTGCGCTTTCACACACAACGCTTAATGGTCCCAGGTCGAGTTGACACGTGACATCCGGATGTGACGTATAATGGCGAGCGATCTCAGCTTCAGCACGGATAGTAAGGAGCTCCGTGGTCTCGACTTGTGTCCAGTTTGCGCACATTTCTGCTTGTTTAATTTTAGTTTCTTTTGTATACGAACACTCTCTGCGTTTAAAACACAGACTAGCTCTTCTGGCACTGCAGGGTTGTATTATTGAAAAAACAAGCTCTAGGAGTCGCACGATAACTACGTACACGTTGCGGCATTAGTTTGGGCTTTTGTTCACACAGCGCTCGTCCTGGGTCGAATCCCGCAATATTACTAGGTCCCCGACCTGGGTCGAATTCGGTAATCAATCCCGGGACGTGGTTGCTTTCACACAGAAGGCGACCCAGCAATGTTCCGGGAAAATTGCGGGTCCGACGTGCAGTGTGAAAGGGGCTTATGAAGCCCATCCCTCCGAAAAACACAATGGTCTTAGATTGGTTAGAGGGCCAAATGTAGTTCCCTGTATTTTTATTGGCTTAAGTGCCAAGCACAGGTTGTCCGTAAACACCACGCCCCTTACCATTACGGGCAGAAGTCACATCTGCGGAGACTACCAAGGGTTTATGATGTCACCAACCCGGATGAAGCTCGTTGTAGTCCAAACCAGCCGTTTTTGTAGGCAATAAACTTCCATAACTTTAAAAGACAATATCGCCGTTTGCATTGAACTTTCAGCGCTCTAACTTTGTAGATACTGTTTATGCTCAAGCAGCAACATTACACACTAACTAAAGTTAAAAAAGTGAAATCGCATGCAACCACCCCTTTATTCATCTGAGATACTTAGCATTGACAAACATAGCGTATATCTCTAGGAAGCGAATGAAAACATGACTACAACAAGACTGGCGGAAGTGACCATGCGCAAGCTAGCCACAGTGAGTGACCCATGCCAATGAAGCATCTACATCACTCACCAACCGGACGCTCCGCACAACGTCCCTCTCCCTCGTCTTGACCAAGAGAAGTGCAAAGAGAGCAGACAGGAGTCAAAGGGCAAAGGTCAGCAAAGAGATGGTGGGTCAGTATCAAAGCAAGATAGAATGATAGGCAGAGAAAGAGTTTAAAGAGGTGCCACACAGAGTAAAGAAAAGAGTGAAGTTAATGTCTCAGCTATAGCCAAGAAATTAAGCTGTATGATGGGATGTGTCAAGAACTTGAATCTGAACCCAGTGTTTTGGGTGTGATTCAACATAACATCTTTCAAATTGGAAGACGTATTCCAAGGCATCACCCATAAATATGGTGGGGTGTTCAGGTCTTCATTGACCTGGAGGTGTGGACCAGGATTTGTTTGAAGGCTGAGGGCAAGGTTAGAGGTTTGAAGGTGGAGAGGAATCTGAGTGGGAGCTGTGATGGGTCTTCTCTTGATTAGCCGTGCTGCATTAGCAGAAGCGAACTACAAAATAGGCCCTGTCCAAAATGGCACACTTCATGTGACTGTTGGGCAAGGCTACACAAATCCTGGCCTGGAGCGCCACTGTCCTGCAGAGTTTAGATCAAACCATGATCAAACTCACCAATCTTCAATTTTCTAGAAACTCTGAAGACCTTAACTAGCTTGTTTAAGTGTATTTAATTGTGATTGAAACTAAACTCTGCAGGGTAGTGACCCTCCAGGACCAGATTTGTCCTTTTCAGGTTCCCTTTGCGGCAGATGTGATACCTCGATGTGCACTTTTACTGAGCCCGCACTAAAGCGAGCGCCCCAGTCGATAGTCAAAGCCACATTATGGCCCTGTCCCAAATGGCACACTTACAGTCTTGTGGACTTACAATGACTGCATGCGTGTGCATGTGCGTTAAGTCCGAGACCGTAGGGTGTCCATTTGCCATTTTAGGTTTTAGAAGGGTGCTCGCAAGCACCTCTTTTACAGTCGATATGCTCCCTCAATGCACACTTTCCCGAGCCAGCATTGAAGCGAGCTCCGCAGCGGACTTCTTCCCAACGGTCCAAACTGTGGACTCATAGGAAGGCCGCGAGTGTTTACTGTACCCTTTGGGACAGGGCCATAGAAATCAGTGCAAGACAATCTGTAACACTCACCAGTGTTTCTCCGGAGAGGACCTCCAGAAGGGAGATCAGGTTATGTCCATCTCGGAGATCTTCGTACAGGTCATTCACATGACGCTGAGTCTGAGGATGGAGAAAAAGCAAATATTGTTTTATGAGTATGGCATTAAAAAAAATCACATCACCCCTGCAGTGAGATATTAGCAACTTAGAATGCATCATTAGTTTAGCGCAAACATAAAAAAAGACAAATTCTAAAGATTTCATTGCTGATGGATTGCACAACATTTTCATCAATTATCCTTCTCTCAAGTATATATTTTTTATTTACACAAAACCCTAAATTAGATGTTTGGCACAGTGTGTGAGGTGCTTTTTGGAAATCAAAGAAAAGTGGATGGTTTAAAAATACAAAAATCGGCCACATATATTCCAATTCCAAAACATTTGTGCTACTTATTTTGTGCTTTTTTGGAGCTTGGGCGTATAAATCAATATCCACTTTTCTAATACGGATAATAATAACAGTTGATTTAGAAAACTTTTTGAAACAAATGTTCATTTTTGGTTGCTCATCTAAAACTCCAAAGCCGCTTAAAGGGATAGCTCACCCAGAAATTTTGAAGAATACTGTACGGGTAACCAAACAGTTGATGGTACCCATTAACTTCCATAGAATGGGGGGAAATAACTATGGAAAACAATGGAGACCAGCAACTTTTTGGTTACAATCAATCTTCAAAAGACGAAATAAATGTATACAGGTTAAAAACAACTTGAAGGTGAGTAAATGATGATAGAACTTTCTTTTTTTGGGTGAACTCTCCCCTTAAGCTGGGCAGCAACTTCTAAATACAAGCATATATGTCTCTTATTAAGAGGATAAAAAACACTAAGTTCAAAAGGGATTTATTGATGCTTTGCTCATCGAGTACAGGATGGGGCAATGCATCGCTGCAGGCAGAAGTGCGGCCCACCTGCCTCACGTCAAAAAATATCTGTGACAAATGATTTATCGATTGTTTCTTTTTAAATCAAGCAAGTCAGATACAGACGCTGTATAAAACCTCATTAGGTTAGATCTCTTCTTGAATAATAAAACATATAGAAAATGTTTATTTGGCTGAAATGACAGACTGGGCTTCCTCAGGTATTTATCATGCAGCTCTGCCCAACATGCACTGCTGCAAAACACTGAATCAAGGAACAGTTCACAGGAACATATATATATATATAATTGGTGATCCATGCAGAGGACATGTGATAAGGCAGACTTTGGATTTGTTTTGCTGAACTGCATGAGACTAAGATCTTTTCGAGCTCTAACTGTGAACGTTGATCTACATTCTTCATGAGACAGCAGAAGAAATCGTCAGGTCTAAGCCTCGGGCGGGACAGGAATACTGTACATGCGTTTGAGAGAGCAGGGCCTGCTGGGACACGCTGACAGATGGACCTACCTCAGCTCTCCAGTGCTGGATGAATGAATGGAGCAGGAGAGGAAGAGAGGAAGGACATGAGGAGGAGAAAAGAGGGCAGGGAGAGTTCATTAGAAATGGAAGGAAGAAGTGAAGGTTGAAAATGAAGCACAACATTAGGATTAATATGGATGGATGGATGGATGGATGGATGGATGGATGGATGGATGGATGGATGGATGGATGGATGGATGGATGGATGGATGGATGGATGGATGGATGGATGGATGGATGGATGGATGGATGGATGGATGGATGGATGGATGGATGGATGGATGGATGGATGGATGGATAGATAGATAGATAGATAGATAGATAGATAGATAGATAGATAGATAGATAGATAGATAGATAGATAGATAGATAGATAGATAGATAGAGCAGAGGTCACACTGAGCCACTAGAGGTCTCTGTTGATGCACTGAATGTCAGTCTTACACAACATGTCCACTAGCAGAGCCTCACACACAAATGATATGCTATAATATATTATATCAAAGTTTGTGTTAAATTCATACACTGGAAAAACCCCAACACTGAAATAATCAACACCATACAGTAATACGTTTAATGTGTGCTGCCTCTTCCCATACTCGGCCTTTCCCTCACTCATCCTCGGCTCAATCAGCACAGAGCAATAAGAGCTCCATAAAGACTGATGGCAGAAACAAACACAGCAAACTGAGCAATCAGGGGTAAGTGTCTGTCAAGGTCAAACTCTAACGCTCAGTCAGCTAATGTGAATGTGTCAGTGTAGAACACAGTCTGACTCACAAACTGAAGGCCTTTATTTGACGGTATAAAGAGTAAAAACAAGACAGTCTGTTAAATCTTTCTGTTAAACATAAATGAAATATTTTTTGCACTGCTGCCAAGTAACAATAACAGGTATGGGGAATAAAGCAGTATGGAGATAAAGCATTTGATAAAGGTCCAAATAAAGCATTAAGCATAGTAGTAGTAGCATTATCAAAAATTATATATATTTATATATATATATATATATATATATATATATATATATATATATATATATATATATATATATATATATATATATATATATATATAAAAATTTATTTATTTATTCTCTATACAGCTATTTTAATTATGCTTGTGTATATTCTGATATTGCTATTTTTGAATTCTTACACATGGTATTCTTATTTCTTATGCATATACTGTAAGTTATCACTATTTTAATTCATTTCTATATAAAGCACTTTGAATTGCCATTGTGTATGAAATGTGCTATATAAATAAACTTGCCTTGCCTATTATGCAATGACAGATATTACTATCCAGATGGAGCAGATTTCTCAGGACACAAAATAATGTCTCTAAAACACAAATCAGAGAAGAAAAAGAGTCTGATTTGAATAAGGCTTTTGTTTAATCAGAGATAAGGGGTTTTAAATAAGACAAACATCTGCGCTGCACATGTGCTACTGTTGGCTGGACTGACAAGTGTTTATGCCCTGAATATGATATGAGAGCTGCTAAATGAATCCAGATGTTCTGGACATGCAGGGTTGCCTAATATCAACTATTTTGTTCTGAAGGGCTTGTTTTTCCCTCATCATCAGTGAATGAACAGGCTTGACTGATTTGTAAGAGTACAAATAACCTCCATTCGTGTCAAGTGTTACATCCTCATTATCGTTTTGTTTGGCTTTTCAGTGTCTGTCCATCTATCTTCTTCTAGACAATGAGATTTATAACCTGTGTGGACAGGATATGACCTGCTTCCCTGCAAATATCTGTCCTCACCTAAAAGAATCCCAGAGCTGAAACAGAAATCATATTCAGACTAACAGCTGTTACAGCTCCCAATCTTAAAGTCTCTTCCATTTTAGTACACACTCGTGTGGCACAGTGGTTACGAATGCTGCTGCTAAACATGAGCTTGGGCAAATGACCATAAACTGGGAGGAATTTGGCAAGTGGTTTAAATACCTTTACGTGTAATGCATTATAAAAGAGATTTAACGCAGTAATTATGCACCTTATAATGAATTGTATGATCCCATGAATCGTTTTAATAATAGTTATAATGCATTATAATACATATCTATTCATTGTTACACCCTTAGGAAGTACAGTGCAGTAAAACACATGACAACCAAAATGTAACAAGGAATCTGCAAATATTATAATGCATTTTAACTTTGGTTGCACGTATTTATGAAAATATATAATGCATTATAATTCATTATGAATACCTTTATAATAAAGGCTTTAAGGCATAAAAAAAAAATAATTTGCCAAGGCAACATTTCTCATTTTCATTTAGTTTAACTTGATGTACGTTGGGATATGTTTGCACTACAACGCTGTTTTCACGTTAACAAAAGTTTTCGTGTAAAATATATAAACATTTAGTGTTTTTTTGTATACAGGTGGCAACATTGTCAAAATGATCCCCATTCATATCTGAGAAAACGATTTAAAGCGCTGTATTCTGCTGCCAGGCCAGTAGTTGGCGATCTTACTTTGTAAAGAAACTACATCCATCATTTTACACTGTATACGTTTTTTTGCACTGTAAAAAAAGTATATGATCAATATGATTTTACATTGCTTTAACTCATCAAAAGTTAAGCAAATTTCAACTTAAAAAAAAAAAAAATATTTGTCAGTTTAATGTAATTTAAGTTTAAATGACTTAAACATCCAAGTTGACTGTATTTAAAAATGAAAGGCAGCACTTTCCTTTTACAGGGTAATTTTGCAGCCCCTGAAACAAATCAAAATGAATAAAAACTATGAAGACAAAAAAAAAACACTTAAAAATGACCAAAACAAATAACAAAATGACTAAAATTATTAAAAGAATGATTAAACATGTTAAATTACAAATTAATTCAAAATATTATAATAAACTCAATAACAACATGGTTTTAAAAGACACACAAACGTAAGACGTGTCAACAGAATGGTAAATAAATTGTGATTGTTCTTATTTTAGCACTGGCTGTTTACTCGTCTTCAGTAGGCTTGAGAATGTTTTAGTTTGTACTGGACATTATTTAGGCTAGTGTTAGTTTAAGTAACAACCTGCTTCCAGCAAAAGACTCTATACCGTAATGTATATTGTTATTGTGAAATAAAAGTACTCATCTAATGATATTAGATGTTGGTCATATTTGCCAATATAATATAATATAAAATACCCCCATTGTGCCCATGATCAAGACACTAAAACATCCGTAGGTTCCTTCGGGAGAATTGATGTACTGCATACTTGTATTGGATTTGCATTGGATTTGCCAGTTAAAATGATTGTAATCAAACTTTAAAACCAAATTTTAACTTGATAAATTGCAGTAAAAATAACATTCATGTACCTTTATCAAGTGTTTGTTCACCCATTTTGTGAAAGTCTTCTTTTGCACTCTGTCCCGTTCATCTGCAAAAGATAAAGAAAAATACATATTTAACACACTTCAGCAGTGTTTAGAGAAAATGACTGGATCTGAAAGGATTTAAATTTGTCATTTTAATGTTAAAACACTGTTGATTTTTAAAATACACTTTTGAGGTTAATTTTTGATGTTGAACCCCATATTAATATGCAGACAACTATAAATAAGCCCTTCGTAGATTAATTTCCCTGAAAAGTGTAACACTGTCTCTGTGATGCTTTCAAAACATCTCAACATCTGCTAGTTTGAGTATCACGACTAGCTCAAAACAACAATACTGATGGACTGAATGCTCTGAGTTTTCTCCAAACACAAATGTTTAACGTCCTTTCTTCTAAATTATGACATGTATCTGAGTAAAAGTGCTTCTCAAAAAAGAACAAATGTAGGACAGGGTTGGATTTGTCCATTGGAAATTGAAATTGTGGTTTGCTATTGGTCAATCTCATGTGAGTGACAGGTTGCCCCGCCCTCACGCCAGTAAACACATCATCAGAGAAGAGATGTCACTGCAAGAGCGAGGGGAAGTTACATTAATGGAAGATTATGAAATTAAAAAATAATAATAATGTGCACAGATACATCATTTAGAATAAATACAGCAATATACAATGGTGAAACTCCATGTGAAGAGAGAAGTTGGAGTGATTTTAAATCAGTTCTTTGTGTGGGAATGCCTCACATCTCCTACCAAGCTTAAACACGGGCGCAGCCACGTGAGCAAGGCGATCTCTCTGTAAAGCTGGAGAGTGATGACTGCAGGAAGTGTCTAGACAGCGCCATTGTCTGTCACGTTACACACAAAGGAAAAGTGGTGCGAGGACTCAAGTGCAGAAAAGGATATATTTATTTATAACAAATAAAACATAAATACAAAACAAACACCCACGAGGGGGCAAAACACATAATAGAACATAAACTTAAACTCAAAACATACCAACAGAAGTCACTGGGGGAACGGGAGACGCAGACATTACACAAGGATCCAACACAGACTGACAAACACAAGGAGCTTATAAGGGGAAGAAATCAAGAGGGAACAGGTGGGGCAAATTAACCAATAATCAGATAACAAGGGGGAGGGAACTGACAGGGACACGAGCACATGCTCAACATAACAAAACCCACAAGTGCACACAAGACAGGACAGGCATGTGACATTACCCCCTCCTTAAGGAGCGGCTACCAGACGCTCCACTAGGGACGGGAGGGACAGACCCGGGCGGGACGGGAGGGACAGACCAGGGAGGGACGGGAGGGACAGACCAGGGAGGGACGGGAGGGACAGACCAGGGAGGGACGGGAGGGACAGACCAGGGAGGGACGGGAGGGACAGACCAGGGAGGGACGGGAGGGACAGACCAAGGAGGGACGGGAGGGACAGACCAAGGAGGGACGGGAGGGACAGACCAAGGAGGGACGGGAGGGACAGACCAGGGGGGCACGGGAGGGACAGACCAGGGGGGCACGGGAGGGACAGACCAGGGCGGGACGGGAGGGACTGACCAGGGGGGCACGGGAGGGACAGGGGAAACAGACAAGGAAGGAACAGACAAGGGAGGGGTCAACAAGGGAAACATGGGGAAAACAAAAAGTTCAGGAGGCCATGGTGGCACACAAAGTTCGAATGGCCAGGATGGCCCGCCGAGGTCGGGAGGCCCACCGAGTTCAGGCGGCCCGCAGAGTTCAGGCGGCCAGGGCGGCGCGGTGAGAGCAGGACTCCTGGGTGGTGCGGTGAGTGCAGGGGGCGCCAGGGAGGTGCGGTGAGAGCAGGACGCCTCAGCGGCGCGATGAGAGCAGGACGCCTCAGCGGCGCGATGAGAGCAGGACGCCTCAGCGGCGCGATGAGAGCAGGACGCCTCAGCGGCGCACGGAGAGCAGGACGCCTCAGCGGCGCGATGAGAGCAGGACGCCTCAGCGGCGCACGGAGAGCAGGACGCCTCAGCGGCGCACGGAGAGCAGGACGCCTCAGCGGCGCACGGAGAGCAGGACGCCTCAGCGGCGCACGGAGAGCAGGACGCCTCAGCGGCGCACGGAGAGCAGGACGCCTCAGCGGCGCA
Organism: Pseudorasbora parva; assembly: GCF_024679245.1. Classification (NCBI taxonomy): domain Eukaryota; kingdom Metazoa; phylum Chordata; class Actinopteri; order Cypriniformes; family Gobionidae; genus Pseudorasbora; species Pseudorasbora parva. Next base: position 43,808,701 of record NC_090178.1, read on the forward strand.
GGGAGAGCAGGACGCCTCAGCGGCGCAGGGAGAGCAGGACGCCTCAGCGGCGCAGGGAGAGCAGGACTGCTCAGGGGCGCAGGGAGAGCAGGGCGCCTCAGCGGCGCAGGGAGAGCAGGGCGCCTCAGCGGCGCAGGGAGAGCAGGGCGCCTCAGCGGCGCAGAGAGAGCAGGGCGCCTCAGCGGCGCAGGCAGGGCGTTGGGGAAACTTCTCCAGTCCAGCAGTATCCACCGGCACTGGGACCACCGGAATACGATCTGCTGGCATTGGGACCACCGGAACATGATCTGCCGGAACTGGGACCACCGGAACACGATCCACCGGCACAGGGACCACTGGAACACGATCCACCGGCACAGGGACCACCGGAACACGATCTGCCGGAACTGAGACCACCGGCACACGATCCACCGGAACTGGGACCACCGGAACTGCCTCCGGGGCTTCGGATAAAGCCCTGTGCTCCTTCCACGCATGCAGGACTGCCACCACAAAGCATCCCATCACAGCCCTCCAGGCCGTTTCCGGACTCGGGACCACCGGAACGGAGTCCACCGGCACAGGGACCACCGGAACATGATCCACCGGCACAGGGACCACCGGAACACGATCCACCGGCACTGGGACCACCGGAGTGGTGGATGACACCCTGTGCTTTTCCCAAGCATGCAGGACTGCCACCACAAACCCTCCCATTACGGCCCTCCAGGCCATGTCCGGACTCGGGACCCCCGGAACTGGCACCGAGGGAGAACTTCTCTGCTGAGTCCTCATTGTATGGTTGGATCCTTCTGTCATCCACCGGCACAGGGACCACCGGAACACGATCCACCGGCACAGGCACGGAGGGAGACTTCCTTCTCCTCCTCCGTTTCAGGACCACTGGAACACGATCCGCCGGTACTGGGACCACCGGAATACGATCCTCCGGAATCGGGACCACCGTAACACGATCCGCCGATACTGGGACCACCGGAATCCGATCCACCGGCACAGGGACCACCGGAACATGATCCACCGGCATAGGGACCACCAGAACACGATCCGCCGGTACTGGGACCACCGGAATACGATCTGCCAGCAAAGAGACCACCGGAATACGATCCACCGGTACTGGAACCCCTGGAATCGGGACCACCGGAGCAGGCACGGAGGGGGCTTTTCTCCTCCTCCTTGGTTTCGGGACCACCGGAGCAGGGACCACCGGAACACGATCTGCCGGTACTGGGACCACCGGAATACGATCCGCCGGCATTGGGACCACCGGAATACGATCCACCGGCAAAGGGACCACCGGAGCACGATCCACCGAAACACACACCATGGAAGGACTGGGGCCCAGGAAGTAGACGAACTCCCAGAACCCCAGATTCCCCATCCTGTCCATCACCCCTGGAGAGAGGGGCATGTCGAGGCAGAGGTTAAAAGTCTCCTTCCACTCTGCCTCGTTGAGCCCAAGATGTTCCACCTCCTTGAGGAACAGTCCTGAAAACTCTTGTACATCCGACCCCTGTTGCCGGATGTACTTCGAGTTGAGGTGTCGCATCACCCGCAGTCTCCTCCCGAACTCCATCAAGGGAGAAAAAAAAGGAAAACAAATAACAAAGAACAAGTCCTGCTGAGTCCTCAGATGGTTGGATCCTTCTGTCACGTTACACACAAAGGAAAAGTGGTGCGAGGACTCAAGTGCAGAAAAGGATATATTTATTTATAACAAATAAAACATAAATACAAAACAAACACCCACGAGGGGGCAAAACACATAATAGAACATAAACTTAAACTCAAAACATACCAACAGAAGTCACTGGGGGAACGGGAGACGCAGACATTACACAAGGATCCAACACAGACTGACAAACACAAGGAGCTTATAAGGGGAAGAAATCAAGAGGGAACAGGTGGGGCAAATTAACCAATAATCAGATAACAAGGGGGAGGGAACTGACAGGGACACGAGCACATGCTCAACATAACAAAACCCACAAGTGCACACAAGACAGGACAGGCATGTGACATTGTCAAGCAAAGACAAGCGCAGGATTGGAGGGAAGAAAATGTGCTGCATTTTGAGGCCTCGGGCTGGGAAATTTGATCATGAAGGCAGAATAGCTTTAATCCTAAATATGCGTCACCAGACACACCCACAGCCTGCAGAATCATGTTCCTTCAGCAAGAGAACATGATCCATACTGCTGTCTCATTCACATTACCAGCACTTGCATTTGTCATCATTACCGGAGAACATAGTGTGTTTTAATAAAACTTAGAGTTAGACACACTTCATATAATAGTTATGTTTTATGTTTACTTACATTGTACATACCTAAGAAAGTACTGGTCATATAAGGCAACTACATGGGTGAAGGTTAGGTTTAGGGTTAGTATATTACCTAATTATTACAGAGTTACTATAATAAGTGCATGTAAATAAACAGTGCGGCCTATATAAGTATTATATGCATTGGATGTTGGTGCACTGTACATTGAAAGTACTTGCATTTTATTTGTAGTAACACCGTTAACTTTATCCACTTATAACCATAACCCAACTTTTACATTAAAACCTATAATCCCTATAATCCTAACCCTGCATTTACTTCTAAACCCAACCATACCTCAACCTCATTGGCAGTGCAAGTGAAAACAACATGTAGCTACAAAGTAAATCCACATTGCCTGCTAACCGATAGTAGTTAAGGCCACCAAATATATCATTCACACAATGGCAGTAATACGAATATAAAACTAATATTTTCTGGTAGTCTTTTATAGAGCTTTTTAATACACCTCTTTCTGAGGGCAAGAGCTAGAAGAAAACTCAAATCAAATCATCTCAGCTGGGCATCAGTTCTCAGGGCGGTGTACAGCACCATCCATATCTTGAAGGATTGTGAGCCCAGATCATGCTTTGAGGATTCAAGGACTGAAAAACCTTTAACCTGTTAGCAGTCAGTCACAATGTTTTTGCCAAGTAAGACATGTTACTGGGTCAACATATTTTGTTGATCCAGGAACAACATTACTAACCCTGGTTGTAAGCCTAAACTTGACACTCAAATCTGAGGTTGGTTGATCTGGTTGATTAAAATTTGGTTGCAGGATCAACAAAGATGAACCTAAATGGTTGTAATTCATGAATGCTTTGGAATAAAGACTTCAGGTTCATCTCTTTTTAAAGAACATAAACATGGTTTCACCAAGAACAGCATGTTCCTGAAACAACATTTCAATTAACCAATCAGTATTGAAATGTACAGTTTATGTCAGGTTTAGACTTATAAGCAGGGTTAGGTGCTTCTACATCAGTGTTATTTACATATCATTTCCCTCTTATAGGGATATTGGTAGGGTTAGGTTTAAGGGTTGGGGATAGGACTAAAATTTCAGACAGCAATGTTGTTCCAGGAACAAAAAATATGTCTTACTTGGCAAAATCATGGTGACCGCATAAATACAAAAGAATTTATTATCTTTTACCTATATAATTAAAATGTATTACATTATATTTTATGCAGATGTTGACAGTGTATGAGCCAATAAGGTGCAGGATGTGGTGATGGAACAACAGTGAACGCCGTCTCAGTTTCTATTAACACATCATTATGCTGCTAAATATCCATATAAATATTGACATAATGGCCTTGGTAAGGAGAGACAGCTTAAATTCACAATCATTGAACTGTGAACTGTGTTGTGGTGTTCCAATCACGTCCCTGGCCACGTGTGTAAAATCAAGCACTAGGCATACAGACGCTCCTACAAACATTTGTGAAAGAATGGGTCGCTCTCAGGAGCTCAGTGAACTCAAGCGTGGTACAGGGATACGTTGCCACCTGTGCCATAAGTCCATTAGTGAAATTTCCTCACTACTAAATATTCCACACACAACTGTTAGCAGTATTATAAAGTGGAAGCAATTGGGAACAACAGCAACTCACGAAGTGAAAGGCCACGTAAAATCACAGAGCGGGGTCAGCGCATGCTGAGGTGCACAGTGCGCAGAAGTCACCAACTTTCTGCAGAAACAATAGCTACAGAGTATTTTCTAGTTTAGGACTACTCCAAACTTTACGTGGCCTTCAGATTAGCTCAAGAACAGTTCGTAGAGACCTTCATGGAATGGGTTTCCATGGCCGAGCAGCTCATCCAAGCCTGACATCTCAGTGCAATGTAAAGCATCGGATGCAGTGGGGTAAAGCACACCACCACTGGACTCTAGGGCAGAAGAGACGTGTTCTCTGGAGTGACCAATCACGCTTCTCTGTCTGGCAATCCGATGGATGACTCTGGGTTTGGAGGTTTCCAGGAGAATGGTACCTGCCTGACCGATTGTGCCAAGTGTAAAGTTAGGTGGAGGGGGAGTTTTGCTGTGGGGTTGTCCCACAGACATCCCAAAACTTTTGGCAATCTAGTGTATCTTACTTGGCAAAATCACTGTGAGATACAATAATACACTTAAAAAGATGTAAGCGTAAAAAAGTTATATAAGTTTAAGTTTAGTTTGAAGCAAATGTAACAAACTAAAAAAAAAATGTGTACGTTTTACAAAATCTAAAATTGCTAGAAAATGAAAGGCATATTAACCAAGTTGTGTTCCAAATTTGAAGTTGATATCAGAAAAAAATGAGCAGATTCTATGGTACAGCAATGTCCAATTTCAAAACAGGATGACAGGATTGTGAGCTTTTGAATAATAACTAATGTGGAGATGTGAAAACATGCGATAAAGTCAATTAAAAATGTGTGGCAAGTGTCCAGCTACCAGGACACTGACAGGTAACAGGATATAGACACTGTAGAAATCACATATCAAACAATACTGGAGAAATGAGTGACCCAAAAAGCCAAACTGGGGTGGCTTACATCCCTGAATTTATGGTTCAGTCAAAGCCCAACACTTCCTGTTCTCCAGTGTTCTCCTTCCATAATTGGAGCAATTTTGTTGAGACAGTTGAATGCACAATACAATATAGGAGTGAAATGTGTTTGTTGGGCAGCGGCAAGGCTTGTTTAAAACTCGCCCAGCTATTGTTGTGCATTGAACCAACAGCTGATTCAGACGCACCCGCAGAACTTCTGCTGGGCGGAGTATGATGAGCATATTATGAAATAATATATAACCATGGTGACTATCATGGGTGGAGGCAATAAACCTTGACCTCTAATGCAAGACTTCCCTTTTAGTGTTTGAAGAGTGTTACTGTGGGTGATTACGGGGTCGTCCGCAGACCTTTATCCTTTGCCCACCATTCATTCATCTTCAAATGCATACGGTTACAGCACTAAACCAGCGCCCTCGTGATTAAGCCTGCCCTCGAGAGTGGGTGAGGAAAACAAGAGAATACACTATATCTTACCTAAAATAAATGATATGCATACCTATAGTGACAAATGTTTGTTGATGACATAAACTGTATGAGCCAATCAGGTACAGGATGTGGGGACAGGACAACAGGGAATGGTGTATCTGTATCTATTAACACATCTTTATACTGCTTAATATATATCATCTATATAAATATTGACACAATCACCTTGTTCAGAAGATAACAAATTCTGAAACACCAACCAACCAATTTTTTATCATGTTAAGGCAACTAGGTAACTTACTTTTTTTTAAAGTTAAACCATATATATATAATTTACATCAGACTTTGGAAAAATAAAATAGTTTTTTTTTAAGCCTGTTAGCAAATTGTACAATTATGAACTGCACTAAATTGTTTTCGATTAATGGGTCAATCATATTACCTTGAACATCTTCACTTCTCCTGACTTCTCAATATCTTCACTTCTCACAAAACTGATTTTTTTTTAAAAACCACTTCAAACCATAAAATACTGATTAAGATGATGATGATGGTGCATCTCTAAACAAAAAGTTCCTATTCTAATAATGTTTTACAACAAAAAGGATCGTCTCTTCCCACATGAGCAGGTGTATCAGAGAGCCGTCTAATACCTTTCCTGCCTTCCACGGCTTTCAGCATTCCCTGATAGTACAAGTCATCCGAGGGGATCCTCTCCCTCCTCTCCCCGTCCAGGCTATCGGTCGAGTATTCCCTCCGTCTCTGTTGCGTACTCATCTCCTTTACTTCTGTCAGCCACAAATCTCTGCTCTTCACAAGCTCCCTCACTTTTCCAAATAGAAAGTTACAGCGATGTTCCGGTTAAGACTTAAGGTTCCCGTTTAATTTCTGCTGTCCATTTTCTGGCTCCGGTAAATGATGTCAGTAGGCTACAGGTTCTGGGCCGGCTCTCGTGCCGTTCTGACTACTGTGAGACACCGTGGTTGGAGGGCACTTCGGGTTATGTTTGGCTCCGCCTAATCTCTGAATTGTCATGTTGGTGGATCCGAGGCAGGAAGAAGGGGCTGAATCAGGGAAAGTGAGTGGGAAGGTGTGTCTGCCGGCATGCCTCATCTAGAGTCCCACACCCTCTCCAAACAGTCACACCAAATCATCACAATCTCTGAAGAATAATGCAGCAGGAAATGGAGAGTGTGATGAGTTGTGTAACTACTTCACTCTGAGCACAAAACGCGTGTAGAACTGGCCACAAGAGCCATTAAAGGAACAGGAGTTACACAATCACAACTCACCCTTACAGACACACACATGCATACTGTACACATACATACGCTCCTTTAATGATTAACCACTGTAACATACCTAAGCGGTTGGGCAAGTATGAGTAAGAGTGTGTCCTGCCAATAAGACAGGGTGAGGCTCTGGGATGGGCCGCTCACGTCTACACACGCTGGAGATTACCATTACTGAATCTAAACCAACCCCAGTTAAATACATAACCAGAGGCTGCAAAATGAACACCCAGAAATAAGACCAAAAGTCTTTAAAAGATTATTGTCTTGTTTGGATGAGAGCGCGTGTTTATGTGATCATGCTTAACGTGCATGTGCATCACTAGATGAATGTGTTGATATGTGAAGGAAGAGAAAGATTTATAGACGCAATAGGTGATGAGTGACAGTTCTGCACAAGGTCTCATAAAGATATAACGCAATAGCTGAGGACAGGGCGTTCATCACATGCTCAACATCTGAACAGACCCGCACCATAAACTTTAAGAAGCTGCTCATATGAGGACCTGTTCAGGCTCGCTAGTAGGTATAACGGCCTGAACATGACAGTGTTTGCCGGAGCGATTATTTGACGATATATATCTGACATATCCTTTAGCTGGTGTGGAAGCTGACGCCTTCATTTTAGAGACGACTGATTTCCTCTTGATACAGAAGAAGGTATTAAGGTGTGGCACAAAAAACTACCAACACCTATAACAGCATTCATTAACAACAAAAAATCCTTTTATGTCAGTTTATGATTTAAAATATTCCAACCGCTAAGTATCCACTGTGGTGTAAGGCTTTTTTCCGCTTTGAAATAAATTAATATGTAATTATATACCCATTCAATTGAACAAAGGTGACAATAAATATTTATATTTCAAATAAATGCCGTTATTTTGAACTTTCTATTAATCAAAGGATCACGTGGCACTGAAGACTGGAGCAATGATGCTGAAAAATTCTCTGATCACGTTAATAAATTACATTTGCAAATATAATCAATTAGAAAAGTCATTTTAAATCGTCATAATAAATTTCACAAAATTACAGTATTTACTGTATTAAATAAATGCACAAATCTGAAGTTGTGAAACCCTGATCGATAACTTTCATAGTTATAAGCAGTGTTGGGAAAAGTTACTTTTAAAAGTAATCCGTTACAAAACTGTTTTACTCCCTAAAAAAATAACTAATTGCATTACTTTTTTATGGAAAGTAATGCGTTACATTACTTTTGAGTTACTTTTTCTCACCTGGGCTGCTTGCTTGTTTGTTAGTTTTTTAATAACAAAAAAAAAGTTCGATTTTTTTCGATTTTTTCGATGTAAAGGTACTTTCACACCAAAAGTGAAATGAATAAGCCTCAGACTGAAGGAAATGCAGGTTCACTTCTGTACAGTAGAGGGCACAGTTTAAAAAATGCTGTGCTGCCATTCTGCATTCATGAAAAAGTCCGATATTTATCTAGGGTACTTTTTGCTTATTATTAGTATGGTAGATCATCGAAGATCAGCAACAAAGACAGTGCTAATAAAGTGAGATTAAATACATAAAGTATGTGTAATTTAATATATTTAATTATTGCAGGTTTGCATAATATTCTGAAATGACATTTTATGCATTATTACATTTTGCATTTAAATTGCATTAATTTCAGTTTTTTGTTTTTAGTAAATGCCTACTCCCCTTTAGTCTAGAACTACAGTAACCATTATGTTCACACAGCGCACACAACACCGCTGCACTAACTCACGGTTCTCTCAACATAGGACAGGAGAGCTGGCAGTCAACAAAAGTCATTTGTATTGCTTAGTTGAAAAAGTAACAAATATTTTGGTGAAATACTACGAGCAAGGTAGACACCGTAAGCAGATTGATACACATGTTTATGTGATGCTCTTCTAATGTGGTTTGAGCAATAAACCCCACAGGAGCACCAGAAGTTTCCATAAAGCATAACATCAGCCACAGCTCATCTCATTCACAGACCAGCTGATGCATAATGCACACAAAAAATGTCAAGAGCTGGCTGAAAACTGAAATCTGATTGGCTGTCTTAATAAATCAGCCCTTCTGAAGAAGACCTATAGCCAGAAGATATGAGTAGAACTACATGGTGTTATACAAACACAACTTTGAAGATTTTCAAGAGCTTTGTTTAAGACATGTGATATCCAAAACGTGATACCCTTGGGTACACTCGTATAATTACTGTTTCAGATGAACCCACACCTATACGACAAGAAAATTGTGAAAACTTGGTTCTTGGCCAAAGCTGCGCCAGGCTTTTTTCCAATAGTCAAGTCTACACAAGACTGATCCTTCACACAAGCAGGGAGAAGTATAAAACATGAATTTTTGAATCAATATCAAGTATTCATCTTTTAACTTCACATACGCCTCAGATCTTTCTTTGAACTACATGCACACAAAACTGGATCTGGATCTGGGGTTCAGATGAGAAGATGCAGGCAAGAGCCAATCAGAAGACGTTTTGTTTGTCAATGGTGTTTTTGGTGCCGTGACCCTGATCTAATGTTCCCAGAATATCTTTGGTCAGATGATAAGGGTTAAAGATCAGATCTCTAAAGGTGTGGAGTGCATATTATACTGTAATATCATAGCCTGACAAGCCAAACCCACTTTAAGATGTTTGGTCTTGAAACTCACGATTGACAGCTCAATCCGAGGGGCGGGATAAACGGTTGTCTTACAAACTCCCTCTGCACGGCGTGCATGCAATTGGATAGCGCTACAACCAACCAGAGCAATGAAGGTGAAGCAGAGTAGGTTGACAGATTAGTTTTTGCCGTAACCAGTCGGCAGAACACATCTTCCCTTCTTAAGAATGACTTCAGTGCCGTTCTTTGTTCTTTTCTCAGAGAAAAGCTTAACTCCAAGTCTTCCAGAGTCACGGTCAAAGCTGATTCAAAAGACCGCCGTTCGCCAGTTTCTGTGTTTACTAGAAGCACGCATGCCGTCATTATGTTAAGCCCCACCCACCGACTCTATACACGATGTGATTGGCCCGACCAGAGTTTGGCGTTTACAGCTCAGAAGTGATTTGAGAGTTGCTTGACGACACTCGCGGCAGATTAGATTTGCTGCCGCTAGGGTGCGTCTAGATTTCTAGGCTTGTAATATCATACTATAAAAAAGTACTGTGCAACGATATCTATATTGTAAAACAAAACAAAACAAAAATACTAATTTTGCGAATTAAACAAAATTATATTGGAGTGATTTTTTTTTTTTTTTTACAAGAAAACACTATTTTAGTCTTTCAAATACAAAATTTCACATTTAATGGCAATTTTTTACTTGCCATTTCTTTTTAATTATTTATGAAATTTCCTAGCAATTTCTGAGTGAAACATTTTATTTTATTTTATTTTATTTTAATACAGTGCAGTGTGATTTAAATAATAAAGTTTCAAAAAACTGGTGTACTTTCAGTCTATATGAAAAGAACAAAAATGCTAATATTCTTAAAATGCAGTGCATTTCTAATGAAAATCATTGAAGCACTGTTTTTGTGTGATATTTAAATGGGTCATGTGTAAGAATTTCCATCTATTAATCGTTTTGTATGTCCAATGTGTGAACAGCTTGTAAGAAAACTTAAAATACAAGACCTTCCCCAACTTTGTCTCTCGATACGTTTTTGCCAGGACAATCAAAAAGGTGTAGCAGATCCTCGTGCTCCCGAGAGCCTCTCTTCTGTTCAATGACACATGAAATGAATGCTCAGGATAATGCCGAAAGAGCCAATCTGTACTGTAATGTCAATGTATGCAAAGAAAATGGATTTATTCAAACTTTAGCCTCACACAGCCAATCTATACATAGTAGCCAATATATCTATAGTATCATAACAGTGCCATTTTAATGACTTAATCTGTCGACATGATGCGGTGGATTGCTTTTTCAGATGATCAGATGCTTTCTTAACTGATGTTTTCTAACCGCTGTCATTTTTGTTGTGTGTTTATTTTGTTATTGAGAGGAATGCAAGCAGTGCATATTTACATATTATGGATGCCGTTAGATGTTCAATAACAGTATATTCACAGCAAAGCTATTTCCAATGTCTTTTCACTTCTAAGGAAAGGTTGAAAAATAAATATATATTGTGACGCAATATAACGGTGACGCTAATAACAAGGGTTTCTGAATTCTAAATTTAGCCCATTTTAGCAAACAACTTCCACAACTTTAGCAAAAAACACTACCATTGCAGTAGAGGCATAGTTGATAGTGTGTATATAAGCAACCTGAAACAGAATTAAATCCAAACGTCACAGATAAGACTTGGGGACAGATTTACTAAACAGGGCAAATTAGCGTTCACAATTCCAAAAAAGCGCAGATGGGACTGGAAAGTTCAGCGCGTGATCTACTGACGATGTGCATATTAAAGACGGACCATTTCTATAATGACCAACACAATCAAAATTGACCTATAATGACCACATTGACTAAAGTAAGCTATAGTAAATCATCTTGTAAATACTCTCCTGCCATAAATCTGAAAGGGAATCCTGACAGTAGTTTTTTAATGCCAAAAGAGGGTTAGTGCAAGCTCTTAGCAAATCTGGCCCTTAAATGTGTCTTTAAAGGTAATGAGATTGATGTTAGAACAATGGTAACTCTTCACATTCCTCCATTAGGTGTAACCAAACCATATTAGCCATGAAAGTGCCTCCCAATCCCATCCACAACTGGCTCCCTCCGGATCCGTCTCTCCTCCTGCTGCGTGTGAGAGCGTGTACAGTGATGTCTGTCATGCCCAGAGAAAGAGGAATGTGAAGTCTGCTTTGATTTCACCTCAAACACGAACACACCCTGTCCTTCCCAAAGAGAACAACACGGACACCTGAGCTCTTTTTTGCCTCTTAGATGCTTTTACTTTTCTTTCCATGGTTTTTTTTTTATAATCGATTTACCAAAGCCATAATTAAGTGTCTTTCCATTCGCTCATAATTCCCAGCATTAATAGTGCAATTACAAAACTGCATGGAACATTAATATCCAAATTTAGCTAAATCTATGAATCAAGTTCAGATGTGATAGTCAAAACGGGATTTGGGGAAATCTCTGTTTATCTGGAGATTGAAAGCAGAACATCAACAGCAGCTGAGATCTAAAATAGCCCATCAGACGTTCTGCACTGGAGTGGAAAACAGACGGACCTGCCAAGCAGTTCTGCAAACTCACTCACAGCAGGCTCTCTTCAAATCATGACATGCACTTCAAACGCGTAATATAAGACGCATGTTAAAGTCCTCATGAAATCAAAATGCACTCAATTTACTTTCTTAATGCACATCCCTGGTGTTACTGCTGAGCGATTTCTTCATAATCCCAAATCCTTGTGTAAAAACCTTCCTCTGAAAAGAAACTTCTTCCACTAAATCTGATGGGTTGAATTTTTGCACTTTGAAGAGTTTGCTTTTGAGAAATTGTCACAAAATAAAGTGATTGTTGCTAGTATTTTTCACTATTTAAAATCAGTAAATAAATGACTGTCTCTAAAAAGTATAGGATGATTTAATACTAACTACTTTCTAAATCCCATATCCACAACGACCAGTCGAACAGTACAACGATTTTAACTGTTTCAAATAAACAATATCCAGTTGCGTACATTATACTTGAACTGACCAAAGTGTGTAAATGTAGAAGGTTACATTAAAAACATACATTTTAACATTAAATGTTAATGTTAAATCCACTATTGTTTTAGAATTGCTCTATAGTCTATATTACAAAAATATATAATTATTGAGTAATTACATACCGTAATTTACTTTTTCAAGGGAAAAGTAATTCAATGCTGTCAAATCGATTAATCGCATGAAAGAAGAGTATGTTTACATAATATGTGTGTGTACTGTGTATAGTTATTTAGTGTATAACTACACACTCACTCACATTTCTGTTAATAGATCCTCATAAATATTACACACTGCACCTTTAAATATATACCTGAAATGAATGTATATTTATATACACAGCAGGCCAAAAGTTTGGACACATTACTATTTGTAATGTTTTTGAAAGAAGTTTCTTCTGCTCATCAAGCCTGCATTTATTTGATCAAAAATACAGATTTTTTTTTTAAATATTGTGATATATTATTACAATTAAAAATATTTGGTTTTCAATTTATTATACTTTAAATGATCATTTATTTCTGTGATCAAAGCTGAATGTTCAGGATGGTTCCTCCAGTCTTCAGTGATCATGATCCGTCAGAAATCATTCTCATATGAGGATTTATTATGAGTGTTGGAAACAGTTCTGCTAATATATTTGATGAATAAAAGGTTCAAAAGAACTGCATTTATTCAAAATAAAAACACTTTCAAACAATATAAATCTCATTTACTATGTATGTTTATCAATTTAACACATCCTTGCTGAATAAAATTATTGATTTATTTCAACAAAAAAAAAAAAAAAAGACTGACCAGTGTATATTGTTTTTACAAAAGATTTCTATTTTTAAAACATTTGCTTCTTCTGCTTTTTTTTCCTTTTTTTTTTTTTTTTTTACTTTTTATTCATAAAAATATTATTTAAAAAAGTGTCACAGGTTATGAAAAAATATTAAATAGCAGAACTGTTTCCAACTTTGAAAATGAATCCTCATATGAGAATGATTTCTGAAGGATCATGATCACTGAAGACTGGAGGAATGATCTGGAAAATTCAGCTTTGATCACAGAAAGAATCATTTCATTTGAAATCATGATCATTTAAAGTATAATAAATTGAAAACCAATTATTTTAAATTGTAATAATATATAACAATATTATTTTTGTCTGTATTTTTGATCAAATAAATGCAGGCTTGATGAGCAGAAGAAACCTTTTTCAAAAACATTACAAATAGTAATGTGTCCAAACTTTTGGCCTGTACTGTAAGTATACACAAACACAAACAGTTCTTTTTCATGCGATTAATCACTTAATAAATTATTAAATATCTCTCTAGTGTTCTTACTTTATTCCATACCCCTGGTTTTAGAAATGTTGTTATACCTGTAGCATGCAGAACGCACTAAGGAAGTAAAATGGGTTGTGATCGTCTTTTCACATTGACTTCATTAAATAAATATCTCCCTCTTCTGGCCAATAGTTAGGACATGGCCATAAAGCTTGGCAGGTACATTTACAATGGCTCAGGTGTGTGAACAGCTGAGAGAAGTTTAATCTTTAAAAGGTAAACACGCCGTGTCAATGACCTGAATGAGATCAGCTGAAAACTATGACTTCTGCTTATGACAGCATTGCCTTGGTGACATAATAATAACTTGCTTTCATCCGAGATGCTGATGGTGCAGACATCTGAGAACGGTTGTCCAAACACACGGTAGCCATGGCAGCAGATCAGAAGAACACACTCTTACTCATGTCTGTATTTATAGTCCGAGGTACGCAAGTCATTCAGAGGAAGGGCTGACCGCAATCCACCAGTTATTGGGAAATTACTTCACAAAACCAGAATAAATATGAAACAATGGAATACAATCTGCTAGATTACACGATTTCTAAATGAATCACATTCAATCACACACCAGCAGCTTACAACAACATCTATATTTGCTACTGAGCAACAGATGCAAATAGGGGGAATTTTCTATGAAAAGCCCAGGTTTTATGTCCATTTAACATAGTCATGCCTGATGATTATCGCCATTAATAAAACGTGCATTTGGAGAATTAACAGCAGTGGAACATTTCAGTATTAGCTTCAATACAAATAAAGGAAATAAAAGGCATCAGCGATGTGAAGATAAGCGTATCAGAGTCCAATATTTATCAAAGGGACACACATGATAGACCACACATCCTCAGATCAGTCTTGGCTTAACCCCAAATTCACACTAAAGCCAAAACCACTCCGTCCTCTATTTAACTTTGAATTTAATGAAGCTTTTTGTCCTGTTTTATGGCTTATGTATCGCTCCTTCAGTGAGAAAGTTATAACAATGAAGTTTTGAACACTAGATGGCGACATACACAATATTCACAAGAGAAAAAAAATGTATACATTGTACATTTAAAGGTGTAGTATTTCATCTATACCTTTTTGTGAAATGCCACGCATAGCTTTCCTACTTCCTCCCTGACAGATATCACTGAAAACGGCTTGACTGTGACAGCACTCACTGCAAAATTCAACTAAATGAGCCGCCATTTCTTCTAATCCGCCATTAGAAACGCTCTCTACTTGTTAAATCAATCAATCGTTTTGCATGTTCAGTTTTGCTGACATCTGATTGGCTTACGTGTCTTTTAAGGGCGGGGTTATTGGCCACTCTGATTGAATGGATGGAAGTGACTAAAAAGGACAGAGTTTGTCAAAATGACAAAAACTGCTTAGGACATAGATAATCTTTACACTCCAAAAAAAAGAAGGTTATTTATTGGTATGAATGGTTCCATGAAGAACCTTCAGCATCCACAGAACCTTTTGATCGCACAAAATATTCCTAATAGTGGCAAGTGAAATAAATAAATAAATATTCCACATATAGTCTCTCATTAATCAGGTCATACAAACTCTTTATAGAATAATTACACGAGATTTAGACTGGCATAGAAGCAAAAGTGTGTTTTCTGCATGTCCTGAGCTAGAGCCGTGTGAGCGAGAGAACATACAATCATATTGCATAACACACTGGCACCAGACTGCCAAAGTGAAGTGATTTAAGTGATTTATAATCTCATCAGCAGGACTGAGATAATTAAACCAGCCAGACATTGCTTAAGAGTCAATGATGTGAATAAAAATATATAGCACTTATGTGATTAAGTGAAAATCCTCCAGTGAAGAGAGGGAGAGGCATGTTTGTGTCACGCCTACCACACACACACACACACACACACACACACACACACACACACACACACACACACACACACACACACACACACACACACACACACACACACACACACACACACACACACACACACACACACACACACACACACACACACACACACACTTACCAACACAACACATCTTGCTGTACAAGAACTGCAGGCGTTCTCCATAACTTCTCTGGTACATAACTCCATCACTGTCACAGCTATATAGTGTAAAGCATCCCGAGACGTCTCCTGCAGTCATTCCTAAAGACGGCAAAGTGATTCCCACGCTTCCCACGACCTCAGTCACGGGCAATAAAGAAGCTAAAGGCCTCCATTATCCAGTGACATAGATGCCTGGGACATCTATCTGTCACCAAAGAATGGACTTTTAAATAAAGCCTCAGAGACTAACAGAAATATCATCAAACTTTGCAAATGTAAGTTTAAAGATAAAGGAGATATTCAAAGAGGCCGTTCTTACACGACACAATCCAATCTGAACTACTACATAATTTCATACCAAGCTGAATAATGATATGTTGTCTTCTCGAGAGCTGCTTTATAGCAGAATTGAATGTTTCATTATTGATGAACTTTGAACACTGACACTTTTACTGCAGTACATCGAGCTGAATAATGTCTCCTGTAGAGCTGCTTGCTACCTATTTTTTCTTTGTTGGGAACTAAATTTGACTTAACTTCTAAGTATTGTGTTAAATAATTGTATAACTGTGTGCCCTTATGATGTTCTTTTATTTTTTGTAAATGCACAGTGAAGCAACATCTAGTTGGCTGGAATAACAATAACCTCTAATCTAATCTCTACACCTGAAACTACTAGACGCTTGACTTGAGTGTTACCATGAAGCTGTATTTTATAAAGTGCTATATAAATAAATATGACTTGACTGAAATATTTTATTTTAAAGTAAATTGACCCGCTAGGGAAGGATTTTTTACTTTGTTGTTATATTTCAACCACAAAACTCCTTGAATCCAGTCAATTTTTGTTGTGCTTTCGTGGTTCACGTGCGACAAAATTCAGAGGGTCTTGGATCACTAAGATGAACGGTCAATTTTTAATAAAAAACAAAAAACAAAATATGTTTTGGGTCAAAATGACCCAAGGGAAGGATTGGGTTTATTGACTGGATTCAAGGAGTTTTGTGGTTGAAATAAATAAAAAAGTAACAAATCGTTCCCTGGCGGGTCAATTTGACCCCTATAGGAATGAATGGAATGCGAGAAATGCTTCAGGAAACAAACAAAAAAACCTAAAAATGCCAACAAAAAAAAATGTATATATGAATGCTGAAGAGGAACTGACTTTAGGACCCAGTGGAACAGCTCATGCGCTCCATATAGAGCTCTCTGTAAAATAAGCTTTCTGGACAAAGAAAAAATGATATATTTTTTGGGCTTCGGGTCGTTTTGGATTTGGGTTAAGGTTGAGACCCAGTTAAGATGTACCACAGTATGTTATTAAATCTCAGTTACGAGTAAAGGGCTAAAAATAACAGCCAAACGAAAGCAAACGCCTGTTTTTGGTCCATAAAAGACCATAAATCAAGTCCAAAGGTCAGCGGCAGCCCCTTCACGGGTCCTGAAAGCCCAGCACAGCACGAGCCCGTACACTACACACTTCATCTAATGCCCCGCTGCTCCCTAAAGAACCGACTCATTCAAACAGCCAACAATATCAAGAGCAGGACACACACAGACCTCCAGCATGTGCTGTTTACATCACCAGTCTGGAACTTTCCATTATGGCCACAGTACACATACAGATACGCTCTGATGGGACATTTGGGAGCTCTCCTATAGGATTGGGAGTTCGACTTGGACATATATATATAGAGCTTATATATAGATATGTATATATATATATATATATATACAGAAATGTTTCTGGTGTACTTTTTATTACTCACTGTACACATGGAAAGTCTGAGCCTCTGGGCTTCCATTTGTTATTCAAAGTTTTGATGTCATTTGCAATTCAAAGTTTGCCTTGTAGAAGTTAGCCCTCCCATGTGTTCACCTGTCCTCTGATTATTTATATGAATATGACCAGCTTTATTCCATCACTCCAGGATTTATAGAACACTCTTACGATGATCTCACTGCTGTAACGTTCACAGTATCTGTTTACTGTTTATTCATTCTGTCAATGAAATAACATATTCAATGAAAATATTTATTTAGTGTTTTTATTACCAGGCAATGAAACTATAGATACAATCATTTAATATGACAGACAGAACTTTTCATTTAATTTAGCCTTTTTTATAAAACATTTTCTTTTTATATTTCATCAATACCTGCTTAACCTTATTATAATTTTATTTTATGCAATCTATTTTGTAATTTTGTATTGGCACCTACAGTCTTACTGCATCTTTAAATAAATAAATAAATAAATAAATAAATAAATAAATAAATACTTTATTAATAAAAATAAATAAATAAATGCACCTTAAAATGAAATAAAAATACATAATAAATGCACCTTAAATGCATAATAAATAAACAAATAATAAATAAATAAATAAAAATATTACTGAAACAAACAAACAAGCAAATGCACCTTAAATTAAAACTAAAATAAATATCAGCATTTTTATTTCATGCAATTTTTCTACTTGTTTTGTATTGACACCTGCTTTATTACTGAAACAAACAAACAAACAAATAAATAAATGCCCCTTAAAATAAACTTTAAAATACATAATAAATAAACAAATCAATATAAATATACATAAATATAAATAAATAATAAATTAATAAAATCAATTACTGTATAACTGAAACAAACAAACAAACAAATAAACAAATGCACCTTAAAATAAAATAAATAAACAGCATTTTTATTTCATGCAATTCTCTACTTATTTTGTATTGACACCTACTTTATTACTGAAACAAACAAACAAACAAACAAACAAATAAATAAATAAAGAAATAAATAAATAAAGAAATAAATAAATAAATAAATAAATAAATAAATACATTTTATTTTTTATTTTATGCCATGTTTTATTTATTTTCTATTGGCACCTGCATTATTACTGCACCTTACAATCAATCAATGAACTAACTTCTATATTTATATTTTATGCAATCCTTTACTGTATTTATTTTATATCGGCACTTGCTCCTTGTTTATATGTTTGTTTGTTTAAACATTTCTCCTCCATATGGCAGGTCTGGCTAATAGCATAAGATAAATGTAGATTATTTTATAGACGTTAAGTGTTAAGCTCAGAGAAACAAGGATGAAAAGAAGTCAGAACCTCTCATATAAACACACCTTTCCCCAGAATCATATAACACGTCACTTCATTCTCCTCTTACAAAACGCAGGGAGAGCATGAACAAATAAAGAAATACAAGAAATAATCTGTAATAAGATCTGCGCTATTCTGCCTACATGTGGTTTATGATCAAACAAACCAGCTCATGAAGGAGGAGGGGAGGAACTGAAGTCATCTAGAGCAGTGTCAGTGACAGAGGCCAGCAGCCAAACGCTAGCAGAGGTCAGCTCAGCAACACCGCGATCATGCTGGACAACACACACTTATTCACATCTGAAACAAGGGTCCAACTCTTTAAACAGGTTCAGTATTTTCCCATGCCGATCTCAAAAGTGAGGTAATAGCTCTGGACCGGTTTGTATATAAACTTGTCTAACCTATGTCTCAATGTATGAATCTGACACCCAGGAGCTGTCGGTGCAAACACATCTTCAGCTGTAAACACACCTCTCGTCTTTTACTGGGTGAAAGATCTGATACACAGCCCTGATCACACGTTTGAGATGAGAGTTATGAAGGTGTAAAAGAAAGTACGCCTGCATGTGACCTTTCTAAATACTTCCAAGGTCATTTTCTCCATGAGACATGAACGTTTGAGACGTTGCGGACCTTCACAAATAGGGCATCATGAGATTTAAGGCCAGTCCAAGCCCTACCTTAGATCTTTAGGATTTTTAGCTGACTTTTCTAATATTTATTGCCATTTTCTTGCAGAATTGGAACCATTTGGACCAATGATAACTGCCTAATGTAGTATTTTTGTGTTTTAATGCAAAGGAAATGAGGTCAATATGATGAGACTAAATGTTATTCTGGTACAAAGAATAGTTAAAAATAGACTTTATATTTATTATCATTACAGAAATCATCAGTTCTTTTATCAATGTATCATTACCACAACATGTGTAAAAATGCTTTAAAAAACTTGTAAAAATGTTGTAATAGAAAGAAATTGTAGTTTGCTTTAATATGCAGAATCTATTCATTATGGTCTTTCAGGTGTGTGTGTGTGTGTGTGTGTGTGTGTGTGTGTGTGTGTGTGTGTGTGTGTGTGTGTGTGTGTGTGTGTGTGTGTGTGTGTGTGTGTGTGTGTGGGCATGTTTTTGTGACATATGAGGACACAAATGTGTATAATGACATGGGTATGACACCGGTATTACAAGGAGAGTGTGAAATATGAGGACATTGGCCATGTCCCCACTTTTTAAAATGCTTATAAATCATACAGGATGAGTTTTTTTTAGAAAGTAAAAATGCAGAGTGTTTCCTGTGATGGGCAGGTTTAGGGGCAGGGGCAGTGTAGGGGGATAGAAAATACGGTTTGTACATTTGGCATTATCAGGACCCTAAAATATTCTACCACTGCATTATTATAAATTATATTCAACATTATATAGAGTAGTAATCTAGTAGTGACACAAAAACTCTGTAAACCTGAATATTTCTCACACAGAAATACACAATATATTGTCACTATCCATGAAACATATTGTTACATTTTTGTATTGTGATATATAGACAATATATATTGTTACACCCCCATCATAAACACTGCAGACCTTATTTTTAAAGTAGCAAGCAGCTTAACAAAGCAGAATGAATCTGATAACCACGCCCCTTTCTCATTAGCCGACGCCCTCTATGGAGCTAAAGGGTTCAATCTTACTGCCCAAAATACCCTGGCAGAGCAAGAGAAGGAGATAAAACTAGCTCAGAACTCGAGACCAGCTCAGATCTTCTGATTTGCTGCTGTTGTCGAATCTCTTACCTTCACCTCTGCTTCGCCTCAAACGCCAGACCGCAATCAGAGAGGCAATGTGCACAAAAAGTACCAGCGTGGGCAGAGCGGACTCTGATGGGCTCAGGGGCATTAGGGCTGAGATAAGCCTGGATGAGGCCGGTAGCGGGAACAGGTGGGAGGGAATGGGGCGACATGGGGTGTGTTCCCGAGCTAGGGGTGAGTCCAGACATTTAAAAAAAGACGCCAGTGCAGCGCCGCTCAGCCAAACGTGGAGTCAAAGGGGATCGAGCTGCTCATTTCTCCTTCCTTCCTCATGAAGGGAGTTTCCTCTACTACTTTATCTTGTCATGTCTACATTCCTTCCATCCATTTTCACAGCCCTTCCCATGTCCTCTTAAATGCTGAAGACACACCTGCAGCTGAATGTGCAAACATTCACAATGTTTCTCTCTAGACATGTCTTTCAACTCTAAAAGTGTGAACAGGTTTCAATATAAAATCAGTTGTTCGACTGAAAAGTCCCAAAGCCAGAGAGCATTTACTCCAGGCTTTGCAGAACCTGTTGAGTTTGAAATCAGAAAACACATCCAGCCTCTCAAGACAAACTAGTTCACGAATTCAATCAATCCAACGGTAATGATACACTCAAAGGCAATGATGAAAGTATGCAATCATTGGCACTCTGAAACAACCGCTCATCTTCACTTTAAGGGCTATTTAAAAACACAAAAATTCATAACTAATCCAGGTTCAGGCTAAACTAAAAGTCAAAATCAAAACAAACTCTTTGTTTTCTTAAAGGTACAGTTCGCCCATAACTCAGGCTCATGTCAATCCAAATCATAAGACTTTTGTTCATCTTCAGGACCTAAATGATCAGATAAAATCTGAGAGCTCCAAAGACATCTGCACAACTACCATTATGACACTTCAAAAAGTTCATAAAGAGATTGTAAAAATGAAACTTATGAATTGAGCAGTTTAGTCCAAATTTCCTGAAGAGACTCGATGGCTTTATATGATGAACAGACTGAATTTAGGCTTTTATTCACATTAAACATCGAACGAAAGCTGTTCAAATCTCAGATCTGGTGTCCATCTAACTCCACCTCTTAAACCACTGTGCCTTTTAGCTGACATGGCTAATTATTTATTTTTCACCCCCTCTCCCATTTGGCTTTTTTCTGGTACGTAACGCCCACTTGGGTTGTAAATAATGTTACTTTAGGGTCTACTGAGAGCAGCTGTATATACAGACTAAAATCAGTTTCTTAATTGAAATAAAGCTAATATAAATTATAAATATCAAAAAAAAAAAAAACTTAAAATACACTCTGAAATTTGAAAGTACACTCTAAAAAAGGCTGGGTTGTTTTAACCCTGACCCCTTGGTTTCAACCCTGACAGAACCAACCATTGGATTCTTTTTTAATAGAAGTTTTTAACCCAACAGTTGGGTTTGTCCATATTTGACCCAAGCATGGGTTGAAACAACACAGCATTTTTTAGAGTGTGGACAGCAATAAAAACACAAAAATGGTGAAAGCGAATAAAATAACTAAAAGAGAAAAATATATAAATATGGTCATACTCTTCTGATGATCCACTTTAGACATTCTACTAACTTTAAGCAAATTTGAAACTACACGTCAACACACTCTCATTAGAGCACTAGTAGACTGTTAGGTAAGGGCTCGTGTTAGTAGAATAGGTTGACATGTAGTTGCAATGTCACTTAAAGTCAGTAGAAAGTCTGTTGAGGAGCATCAAAATAAAGTGTTAACAGATATTAGACCGTTCACTAATACTCTAATGAGAGTCAGTTGACATATAGTTGTAGTTAGAATGTCTAAATATAGTGCTACCAAAAATATCAATACTATAATAGCATATAAATAATACTAAAGTAACATTTGTAAGCTACGGATCGATGAAAGCTGCAATGGAAAGCAGTCCATTAATGAACAGACATTTACTTTGGTTTTAACAAACCAGCCCTGACATGGTGTCCACAAAGTTAAACGTATTGATTGAACAATCCTTTACTATATTAACTATTATGTTTTGAGACTAAAGCAACGCGGGCTCTCTATTATTACAGCGTGAGAAAAGCCTGCTTAAAGACCGCAAAACAGGTGGAAGCTTTTTTACAGCTCTCAAAAATAGCGCAGATACGGGACACCTCACATTCCCATGCAGACACAGAGTATTTCCTTCTGAAACACAACTCTCGCCCGTTTTTCTACCCGCCCACCAGCTTTGCCAGCTTATAACCGTCCGTCAGACCTGGCGAACCGTAACTCCTCCAGGTAGCTGGAGGATGAAGAAAGCCTCACAACAGGACAAATATAAAAACCCAACTTATCATCCGAAACTAAAACACATCGCAGATACCAGAAGTGAGTGTGATTAAATATTAAATAGAATTTAAAACTTGATGTGTGAAAGAGGAAGCATCTGCGTATGTCAACACGGAGCGTTTCCTCTCCCACCTCCACCACACACACAATCAAACATATAGAAAAAGACACACCATCAAACCATTAATCATCTGACCTACCAGGTATGATCTTCATGAAGTTTGTGGAACAGCGAAGGCAGACAAGCAGAGCAAGAATGTGCTGGTAAAGTAAAAGAAAGAGACTCCGTTTGTTTGGTCGACACTGTGCCTTTCTTATTTTTGACGGCCCATGCCTGCTGTTAGGATATGTCAAGCCTGCTCCCCGGTGGCTTTGCAATTAGGTGGGCGGAGGCTGAGGGGGTCGGGTGGGGGATTGAGTGGGGAAGGGGAAAAGAGCTCACCCTGGATATAAATATCACGCTGGCCAAGCTGCTCACACTGGCACAGTTAGAAACTGATGAAATCTGCCGTGGCCAGCTTGTTCCTGGATGATGATGGAGTTATTCTATGACATTGCATCAGAGTTCCGGCTTTACCTTCCCTACCTTCCTCATTAAGTTTGTGAGGAATAATAAGGATGAAATGATCTGATAGAAAGTACCCTTGTAAAAAAAAGAACGTTTTGATACGTTCACCCAAAAGATAGTTCACCCAAAAACAAAAATTCTGTCATCATTTACTCACCCTCAAGTTGTTTTAAACCTGTATGAGTTTTGAAACAAAAGAGGACATTTTGAAGAATGTTGGTAATTTAACCGTTTATTGACGTCCACACTGCAGTATTGGAAAAAATACATTCTTCATTCTACATAATAAAAAGTTATCCACATGGCTTTCATACGGAAGCTAGATATTTGACTTTATAATGTGTTAAATATGGATATTATTCTTACACAAATCCATCGATCTACTTCAGAAGGCCTTTATTAACCCCCCGGAGCCGTGCTGAGTATGTTTAGAATGGATAGATGCACTTTTTGCTGCCATTCACTGCCATTATAAAGCTTGGAAGAGCCAGGATATTTTTTGTATCATATACACCTATGGCTTGCGGGTGAATAAATCATGGGGTAATTTTCATTTATGGATGAACTATCCCTTTAACTATCCCTTCCATTTCTTGTATACATTGAATGCAATGTAAATCGCTCCGGATAAAAAGATCTACCAAATGCAGAAAATTTAAAAATAAATGAATAAATACATTTCTAATGACCGAACATTTTCAAACCCAGAGATCTTCCAGAGCATGAGTGCCAGGGTTTGTATTTTTCCATGTTAATATGGAATGTGGTAATGGGAAGCCAGGCATGACTGGAGATCTCAGCCTCTCTCCTGTGCCATACCATGAGTCTTTAGAGACCACCCATGAAGCCAGACGTATGCTAAATATAGTCACGTTTTACACAGCAATCCGCTGAAATTAGCATATGGCATTGTGAATAATGGTGTTGACAGAGTGTTGATTTCATTTTCATGTTTAAAGCACTTATAACCGTGATTAAATACAGTATTTGTAGGCCTCTAATTTGTGGGACGTGGCATGGGAACTATTTGGAAAATGAGATAGGCATGAGCAAATCTAGTAATCATTCCCAGTGTGACTCCACTGAGGCTGTTTAATATATTACAAATAGATCTAAATATGAGTGTGTCACATTTTTGACATGTATATTTAAACGGACAACACCCACATGATAGTTACTCACATCAGAAGCTTTGAAGTCAGAGATCTAATGACCAATTAAATTATATTCAGTTTATTTTGATAGGATCTTATTATCAGACACTGACCTAATTGTGGTAAATGTGCCTGCAAATAGCCTCCAATTACATAAATACACAAAGTCGATATCTAGTAATGCTGCTTCCACACCTGTAGGTGTCACTGTCAGTGACCCGAAAAAACATACAGTACAGGCCAAAAGTTTGGACACATTACTATTTGTAATGTTTTTGACCAAGCCTGCATTTATTTGATCAGAAATACAGATTTTTTTTTAAATATTGTTATATAATTACAATTTAAAATATTTGGTTTTCAATTTATTCTACTTTAAATGATCATTTATTTCTGTGATCAAAGCTGAATGTTCAGGATGGTTCCTCCAGTCTTCAGTGATCATGATCCTTCAGAAATCATTCTCATATGAGGATTCATTATGAGTGTTGGAAACAGTTCTGCTAATATATTTGATGAATAAAAGGTTCAAAAGAACTGCATTTATTCAAAATAAAAACATTTTCAAATAATATAAATCTCCTTTACTATACATTTTTATCAATATAACAAATCCTTGCTGAATAAAATTATTGATTTATAAAAAATAAAAATAAAATGACTGACCCAAAAGTACTGACCAGTAGTGTATATTGTTGTTACAAAAGATTTCTATTTTTAAAACATTTGCTTCTTTCTTTATTATTATTATTTTACTTTTTTTTCATCAAAGAATTATAAAAAAGTGTCACAGGTTATGAAAAAATATTAAGCAGCAGAACTATTTCCAACTTTGAAAATAAATCCTCATATGAGAATGATTTCTGAAGGATCATGATCACTGAAGACTGGAGGAATGATCCTGAAAATTCAGCTTTGATCACAGAAAGAAATGATCATTTAAAGTAGAATAAATTGAAAACCAATTATTTTAAATTGTAATAATATATCACAATATTATTATTATTATTTTTTTCTATTTTTGATCAAATAAATGCAGGCTTGATGAGCAGAAGAAACTTCTTTCAAAA
Source organism: Pseudorasbora parva (assembly GCF_024679245.1). Taxonomy (NCBI): domain Eukaryota; kingdom Metazoa; phylum Chordata; class Actinopteri; order Cypriniformes; family Gobionidae; genus Pseudorasbora; species Pseudorasbora parva. The sequence goes on from NC_090178.1 coordinate 43,834,386, forward strand.
ACATTACAAATAGTAATGTGTCCAAACTTTTGGCCTGTACTGTAGGTGTAGGATTTACTTAAAACTTTTAGTATGGGGAACACATATTCACTATTAATAACTATGACTCTTTCCTCAGTAAACTCCCAATTTACTGCTTATTAATTATTAGGAAGTTTTGTAGCATTTAAGTTTAGGTATTGGGTAGGATTAAGGCATGTAGAATAACGTCATGCAGAATAAGGCAATAAAGGGATAGTTCACCCAAAAATGACTCAAGCCATCCTTGGTGTATATGACATTCCTCTTTCAGACGAATTCAATCTGAGTTAAGTTAAAAAATGTCCAGGCTCTTCCAAGCTTTATAATGGCAGTGAATGGCATTTCGTAAGTTGAATAAGCTTTTTTGCGGGCTGCCATTCACTGCCATTATAAAGCTTGGAAGAGCCAGGACATTTTTGAATATAACTATAATGATTGTGTTGGTCTAAAAGAAGAATGTCATAAACACCTGATGGCTTGAGGGAGAGTAAATCAGGGGGTAATTTAAATTTTTGGGCGAACTATATGTGCTTTATAAGTACTAATGCATAGTAATAATATCCTAGTAATATGCATGCTAATAATCAACTAGTTAATAGTGAGAATTGAACCACTAAAATATAGTGTTACAGCAATTATTTGTTAAATTTACTGACGAGTGATTACCGTTTCAAAGCAACGGCAGGTAACACACTGAAATAAACGTGACACTTTCAAGTAGAAAGACTGAAATACTGTGTTTTATACGGAAATACTTTCAATCTTTTTTCATTCTCAATACTTTCAATCTTTCAATAATCCGTTTTATTTACAACTTTGAAAACCAGTCAAACAAAAAACAAAATGACTTTACTGAAAACGCCTCAAAGAAATCAGTTCCTGGCAGAGAGTTCAAGCTTGAGTTCCTGTTTGTCATTATAGATTCCCCTGGGGGCATTTGAACATTGAAGACAGAAAAGACTCGAAACAACTGTTATTTCAGAGGAATCTATCATAAATCTTTTACATAACCCTGTCAGTAGAATCACAGGTGGTTTATTGAGGCATGACTAGATCTGGGACAGGTACTTTTTTCTGAAAAAATGGTCAAGGCAAAGGAAAAGGCTATTTATCAGACTGCTCACTTTTTTTCAAATTCAGAAAGTTGAAGTATTAATAAAGCGTCATGGGTTTATTATTAACAGCTAACAACTACAAGGACATAATGTTACCACGTGTAACATAATATTATACAAACAGCCAGATTTAGGGAACTAGTTTTCACATCAATGATCATTTATACAAATTCACTTTTTACAATAAGAGTACCTTGCTTTAACTTTCTAATGCATTATTGTTTATAAAGCCAACCATAACTAATAAGATCTTTAGCATTGACTGTTATATGTTTACCAGTTAGTTTAAAATCCACATTAAAATCAAATGTGAAGTTCTTTGGATTTTATATGAATATATTCGCCTTACTGTTATCTATAAGCTGGTGAGCTCCAAAACAATGACAACATTCGTATTTGGAAGATATTATCATTCAAAACACTTCAGCTTCTCATCACATAGGGATATCTCATAACTAGGGGATAGGGAACGATTCAGACAGTGTTGTTTTGTCACGCAAACCTGCCGCAGCTCCGGTCCAGAGACACAATAGCAACGTATCGGACACATTTGAATTCTACACAGGATGCTGTATTTTAAAAGTGATATGGAGATTACTACGAGGAGAAACAGTTAGAGATTAGGAGGAAAATGTGGCTTTACCGAGCTCAACGGCTCTGGCCGAGCTGTGATGTAAACCAAACTCTATTGGCTAATTTTAAAAAAGGGAGGAGCTGATCGATAAGCCACGCCTTGTCATCCTGTGCGTTTTAAGGCACTTCAGTGGGTCTTTAAAGATGTTATAAATATCATGCCTAATTCCAATATCATATTTTTTAAAAGGTTACTCTAGGAGGTAAACAAGTGAACTCAATAAAATGTTCAACTTTTAAGATGTCAATCTGACAGGTCAAGTAGGGTGGTATACCCGCTATTTGGGCCTAAACAGAAACGGACTTAAAAAATTCACGGGCGTAGAAAGTATGGCAACTAGCCTGAATTTCCTTTATACCAAGAACATGGACTCATCCCTACATAAGGTCTCATTTCACAAGAAACGAAGGGCCAGTTATGGATATCACAACACCAGAGAGAGCGATAGAATGTGTCCGATAAGACTTCTTAAAGGTCAGATTAATTTGGCTCCTCTCAATTCACTGGATGACTCACGGACTGCACCACAATCACATGGCATTGAGAACATCAGAGAGCGCCTGCCACAACATCACAAACATGCAGGAATTTATGGTGGAGGCGGACAGAAATACAAACTTGCACAATACATTTCTGCTTGAACAGAGAACAATCTCAAACTTCTGTTCATACATGTCCAGCGTATTACTGAACGATTGCTAATGAATAAAGCATTGCTTCTAGGCCATTACAGAAGAACACATAGGTGTTAGGTAAATACTGTCTGTCCTAGCTGTAGGCTAAAATTTCCCTGAGCTGCTATTAAAAAGTTTCACCTGAAAGTGCTACAGAGGAAAGGGGACTTTTCTATCGACAGATCTTTAGAGATACAGTAGGGGGCAGCAGAAAATTACAGTCTCATGTAACCTCAAGCACATCTGACTTGAGTTAGTTAGTCTGAGAATAATATTGTATAAATGCTTTTCCCTTTTCAAATACAATTGTGTTTGGTTGGAATATGGGAAATGTGGATTCCCAAAAGATCTGTCACGATGAAGTGACTAATAAAAACCTTCAAACAAACGGCTAATTGTTTTTGGATCCGTCCTCTGTGATTCACCTACTAAACACACCCATTAGATTGTGCAAAACTTAACTACTTACTGTCAGAAATCAATAGCAGCATGTCCTAGGATTAAAAATAAAACAAGCCAATGGTTCCATTAAATGTCTTTGCATTTAAAGTGTACCAGCATTAACTGAAATGCACAGCTTTATAAACAACAACAAAAGCAGTTGTACACATTCCAGTGCACTAGGGGAGGAAGGCAAAGGTGGAATTTGGGATGGACTACTCTATCTGCGGTATGCCCCATTGCATAATACGGAAAGCGACAAAGCAGAAGTCTCCAGTGAATAGTTGACCACTGGAAACCAGAAACGAGGGATAACAAACCAGAGGAAATAACCAAACACACGTGCTTCCTGCAAGAGTGGCACACTGGCTCCTCTAAACACAGCACTGATTTTGTTGCTTCATGCCTGAACAGAAACGGAACAGAAAAACTATACCACGGTTGTGTTTGGGCGGCAGAGAGGGGAGAACTGACTCCAAACATTGCATTGTCAGAAACAAAGTGCTGCTTAACTGCTCATTACCAGCAGTCTGGTATTCCCCTTGAAGAATAAAACCTTGCAACCAAATCACTAGCTAGTCCCAAAATGTTGCACAGCAAAAGGGCGGTTGCAAAACATTGCATGCATAATTTGATGCTTTGGGTGTGGATGTGGTGTAAATCACTGCGAAATAATTTCTCGAAATAGCTTGAAACAAATGTGCTTAGATTTGTGCCTGTGGAAAGAAACAGTGACAAACCAGGGAGGTTGAATAAATACAGCTACTAAAAGACGTGCATTACTGCATAGACAAAACATGGTTCCCCAGATGTTGACACTGCCCATATCTTTATACAAGCTCATTTGATTTTAAACTGCCTGCACTGCAGAATATCTAAATCTTGCAAACTTTTAAATGTACTTATTTTTCATTCAATTAATATAAAGCTCAGGCATTGTTCACTCAAATAGCATGCATATAAAGTTACACGCCTCTCAAGAAAAGCATGCCCAACAGTCTAATAACAGCACAACTATATTGACACTATAACAGTCACCTTGAACCTCCCACACAGCAAATACGAGCAGTGCTACTGACATCAAAGCACGTTAGAAAGATCGAGTGAATGAACTGAAAAGGACTCGTACCTTCAATGAAGTTGGGGAAGGTTTTGACCTCTGGCTCTTGTAGCGAATGATCCCAACAAGTATCTTCAGCGGGACCCTGCAGGAGGCCACGCTCTATGGCCAGTTCCTCCAAGACATCATAGTCCAAATCATCTCCTGCGACCTCTTGCAGTGAGGGTGCAGCAGGTTGGCCCGCAACAGGACTGGCAATCTGTTGCACTTCAATAACTTCCTCTACCACCACAATCTTCTTCCGCATGGCGTCGTCTGTGGACTGATTTTGCAGGTCGCAGGTGATCTCGTTGGCAGGAAGGGGTCCAGTGATGACCGGCTGTGAAGGGGCCTTGCTTTCTGAGAACCTGTTCGGCTTCTCTGTGCTCTGCTGTGTGTCAGAAGCAGGCGTATGTTGTGCAACGCTGGGAGGTTCCCCCTGCTCAGGGAGGGGGGTGAGCTGGGCCGAGGCTGCTGCTGCTGACGCTGAGGCTGCCGGCGCTTCCCACTGTCTCTGCGACGAGGATGTTTTTCCTTTCAGAACCTCCCGTTTTTCAGCGAAGGGCTGAGCAGGCTCCACCTCCCCTTTGTGAGCCGGGGCCTCATTCTGTACAGCTGTTGGCTGCATGCTCTCCACAGTGTGCATTCCTTCAGCGGATGTCTTTGCAGAGTCATTTGTTGCAACTTGCTCAGGGCCCTCAACCTTAAGGAGGTCCACCTGACCTGCATCCTGAGCTGTTGTCACTTTTGTCTCAGCTGTAGGTGGAGGGGCCTGTTTTGCAGCAGATTTCTGTTTTTTCTTCTTTCCTTTTGAAGACTTTGAGGCATCCTCTGTATCCCTGTCTTTTGCAACTTTGACCTCTTCTGTGACTACAGGTCCCTCAGTCTGTTTTGAAGACTTTTGTTGAACAGAATCAATTTGTTTTGGTGTCTCTATATTAGATTGCAAAGTTTGCGCAACTACTTCTGAAGTCTTGCTGGAGTCAGCTGTGGTAATCTTCACTTCAGCACTAGTAGATTTAGGGCTGAGATCAGGCTTGTGACCTTTAACCTCTGCCTTGACCTCAACAGCAGAAATAGCATAAGGAATCTCCACCTTTTCATGAACTTTTAAAGTACTAGACTTGTCATCGTTAAATGCTTCTTGGGCTTCCTTTGTTTTTTGGGAACCATGTACACGCTGTTGTTTGTCAGTCATGTGAACAGTACCTGATGCTGTGGGTGGCACTGCTGTGACGGCTGACTCAAAAGTATGCAGTGGTAGATTAATCTCTGACTTCTTTTCAGCGACTTGCATTGATACATTTTCTTCCTTCTTAGGCAGAAGTGGCATTGCTGATTCTGGAGATTTGACCGACACCCGAGAGCTAACAGAGGTATTTGACTTCAACTCATCCACATGATGTGGAGCAATTAAGGTCTCATCTGTTTTTTTGTTCTTGATTGGTTGTTCTTGCACATTTTTGGTCTTTGTGGTTTTCTCCACTTTTGGTTTTGATAGAGTTGTATGAGGAGCATCCTTATCCATTTTGCTGTCACCTGTGGATGTGACTTCTTGAGAGGCCTTGATACACACTTCTTCCTTCGGCTTTTCTTTGACTGATTCAGTACTGATGGGAAATATGGAGGAATCCACAGCTGTTGCCTCCACTGTTGACAACAGGGTTGGTATATCCTGCGTGTGTTTAGTCTTTTTGGATTTCTTTGTTTTCTCCACTTTTGGTTTTGATGGAGGAGCATCCTTAGCCATTTTGCTATCATCTGTGATTGTGACTGTGGTTTCCTCTGAGACCTCTTCTTTGGGTTTTTCTTTGACCGTTTCATTGGAAACTGAAGACAAAGAGGATTTTACTGTAATTGTCTCCACTGCTGTAGAAACAGTTGTGCCCTCCTGCACAGTTTTAGTCAAAAGTTTTTTTTCAGTTTTCTCCACCTTCGGTTTTGATGGAGTAGGACAAGGAGCATCCTTAGCCATTTTGCTACTATCTGTGACTTTGGTTTCCTCTTTTATAAATACCTCAATTTTGGGCTTTTCTTTCATTGTTTCAGCAGAAACAGAAAAAACAGAGGATTCCACTGATGTTGCCACCACTGTTGATGAAACGACTGGTATATCCTCCACATTTTTGGTTATTGTTGTTTTATGTATTTTCTCCACTTTTGGTTTTGATGGAGTAGGACAAGGAGCATCCTTAGTCATTTTGCTATCACCCATGGATGTGGTTTCTTGAGCGACATTGATAGACATTTCTTCCTTTGTCTTTTCTTTGACTGCTTCAGCAGAAACAGAAACAATAGAAGATTTCACTGTTGTTGCCTCCACTGTTGAGGAAACAATTGGTATATCTTGCACATTTTTTGTCTTTGCGGTTTTCTGCATTTTCTCCACTTTTGATTTTGATGGATCAGGACAAGGAGCTTCCTTAGTCATTTTGCTATCACCCATGGATGTGGTTTCTTGAGAGACCTTGAAAGACACTTCTTCCTTGGGCTTTTCTTTGACTGCTTCAGTAGAGACAGAAAATACAGAGGATTTCACTGTTGTTGCCTCCACTGTTGACGAAACGGCTGGTATATCCTGCACATTTTTGGTCACAAGGGTTTTCTTGGATTTCTCCACCTTCGGTTTAGAGGGAGTAGGACGAGGAGCATCCTTATCTTTTTTGTTATCACCTTTGAATGTGGTTTCCTGTGAGACATTGACACAGACTTCTTCCTTTAGGATTTCTTTGACTGTTTCAGTGGAAACAGAACACACAGAGGACGTCACTGAATTTTTCTCCACTGCTGAAGAAACAGTTGGCACATCCTGTACATTTTTTGTCACCAGAGTTTTCTGTGTTTTCTCCACTTTGGGTTCTGAGGTCATCGGATGAAGAGCATCTTTAGCCCTTTTGCTATTATCTGCTACTGTGGACGTGGTTTTCTTGGAGACCTTAATAAAGACCTCTTCAGTGGGCTTTTCTTTTGCTGCTTCAGTAGTGACCGAAGACACAGATGATTCATCTGCTCTTGATCCCACTGTTGATGAAACATTTGAAACATCCAACACATTTTTGGCCACAATAGTTTTCTGTGTTTTCTCCACCTTGGGTCGATGAACATCCTTAGGTGTTTTGCTATCACCTATTACAGTGGATGTGGTTTGCTGGGAGACTTTCATAAAGATTTCCTCCTTAGGCTTTTCTTTGACTGCTTCAGTATGGGCAGAAAACACAGAGGATTCCACTGCAATTGTTCCCTCTGCTGATGAAACAGTTTGCACATCCTGCATATTTTTCGTCACAAGGGTTTTCTGTGTTTTCTCCACCTTCGGTTTGGATGGAGTAGGATGACGAGCATCCCTGGCTGTTTTGCTATCGTCAGTTGTTGTGGATGTTGTTCCATGAGAGACCTTGATAGGCACTTCTTCTTTAGGCTTTTCTTTGGCTACTTCAGTGTGGGCAGAAATCAAAGAGGATTTCACTGATGTTGCGCCCAGTGCTGACAAATCTGGGCTCAAATGAACCTTTTGTGGTTTCTGAATGAATGCTGTCTTGGTGCATTCCCTGAGTTCCACCATCTTTTCCTGTTCAACTGGCTTAGCATGGCGAGTTTCAATAGAAGGCATATGAGAGACTGAATGCATAGCAGCCTTCCTCCTAACACTTGGTTCCATCTCTTTGGTGTATTCACGATTATCAGAACGCATGGGCTGCTCTCTGGATTCCCATGATCCTTTGGGTTTAATCTGACTGCTAGCCATTGGACGACCTCTAAATCTTGGTGTTCTGTCATTGGATTCAGTAATTTCAGTTTCATCAGTGCTCTGTGTTTTGCGACGGTACCCCTGGCGATCCAGCAAAGCCTCTTGTTTTTCGGCACCCAACTTGCCGGGTTTGGGAACATAAGAAGTTGGACCCTGAACAGATTGAACATGTTCTGCCCTGCGGGCAATGGCCAGAGTGGCAGCTGGACGTTGTACTCTCTGTAGAGGCGTGGGCACAATCTCTGGAGGCAAATGCAGGTAATCACGCAAGTATACAATCCCTTCATTAGTAAGGTACCAGTAGAAATGCTTCCACGCAAAGGTCTCCTTTACATATCCCCTGGACTTCAGCGAGCCCATGGCTCTTATCACCTGCAGGTTTCCCACACCAGAAATCTCAGGGTGCATGGTCTGAGGGCGCTTGTCTTTCTTGGCCACCATGACGCCATCCCGAAACAGATGTTCAAAGATGGCCTTCAGGCTGTCAAGGGGCATAAGCATTCCAGCAACCATTGTGCTTCCTTGGTCTTGCAGCGTCTGAGTAAACAGGAACAGCTACGCCAAAGAAGAACGAATCACTGAATGACCTCACTCTCCAGGGTCCTGTGGCAGAGCCTGCTGCCACGTGCTTCCAATTCAATCAAAAAAGACACTAAAAATAAATACAACCTGCTATTTGTGTTTGTCCGTTGTTGTTTAGCTAACTTCCTTCCTCATCAAAAGGGTTTCTTCTTTCTTCTCAAACTTTCTCAGAGGCAAAGGAAAAACTTAGAAAAGGAAAACTGTTCTCTCCTTCACTGAGCCTTCCTTGGAAGTGAGCATAGTCCGTACTGGCAGAGTTGCAATGAGAGGGGGTGTGTGCAAAAGAGAAAGAGAGAGAGAGAGTACTATGATCCAGTCGGCCACTCCCACCTCACTCAGGCAAAGAAGAAACTGTTAGAATAAAACTGCCCGGTCGGCAGACTCTTAACAGTTGTAAATGGCTTGACATAAACACTTGCAAGGATAATTGCCAAAAGTGTAGGGAGCAAAAATAGAACTCAACAAATGGAAGAAAAAAAAAAAAAGAAGTGTCCGTTCAGCACACCTATGCTTCACTGAAACATGTACTGCAGTGTCTAAGAGGAACCACCCACAGAGGTGCTCAGCACATGTTACACACCCCTGTGTGTGTGTGTGTGTGTGTGTGTGTGTGTGTGTTGCACCATCTCAGAGAGTAAATTGGTCAATGAGAAGCTAGGTTAGTGAAAAGGAGACACCCGTCACGTATGTCATCCAATAGGTAAAATACACAATTATTAACACGCACCTTAGGCAACTAGGGTTTACACACTTAGCTCGTGTGACGGGACACTCCTTTTGCCCTACAGCGACTTGAATTCCTCACAACATTCCTTGCAGCGAGTCCTTTGGATATGAGATTACTAGGTTGACATTGAACATTTGAACATGAATGACTGATGAATCAGAGCAGATACTGCACAGAAAGAAAGCATGATATAGGGACTCAAGTGGAAAAAAAGTTACACTAAAAGCACATCATTGTAAGCGCAATCCCATGCAGACGAATACACTAGCAGAAGAACACATGTTACTGTTTAGCTTGTTTTAAACTGAGGCCAATCTCAAATGAATCGCTGGATAATGTTTAGCATTCTGATCCATTTGTATACTTTTATACAGCAAAATCCATCTTTAACTATAGAGTTAAAAGATGATAAAAGACTGCAGCATTACACTAAGCACGTTTTTACTAGCACTGTTGGCAGTACAATGACATGATGCAACAGTTTGAAAGAACAGATGAAGAATTCATCTACGGCTCTCTCAATCTCAATATAGCGGTTGAATTTGAGTTTCCTATGAGAGAGTCTACTAAATAAAGAAGCACGCTTTGCTGCTAACCTTTCGAAGGAACCATGGACATGGTGTCTGATTTGTGAGGGAGAGCAGGACCGGGATAGACACAGACAGATGCAGATAGAGAGAGAGCAGAAAGTGAGAGGGGTAGAGTTGCACTGATTGTCTCTAATGCCTTCTGGAAAAACTGAATAATGCTTCTTAATGACCACTGTAATTACCAGTTTTCTGAATATATCTGGTAGGAATATGTGGTAGGGATATGCCATGCCGCCACCTCATACCTCAAATGGAAAATGTTTTTGTTTTAATCACCATGGAAACCGTCAGACAGTGTGTCAGTTCCGGGAAACTCGAATATCCTCTTTCACGTCGCTCCAACGCCGTGAAAATAACTTCTGGGCAGCTGTGCGGGACATCACAGTACCCTCAACCAAGAACAACCTATCTGTCATATTCAGCACATTTGAGTGCATATGATGCGATTTATTAGGACTTATTGGTGGTGTCTGATTGGCCACAATAGTAAAATACTTTTTTTATTAGAATAATGTGGTTTATTATAATGTTAAATTGTACATAATTATTATTATTATTTAACTTACACTACCACTCAAAATGTTGGATTCAGTAAGATTTTTTTTTAACAAAAGTATAATAATTAAATCATTCTATTCAGCAAAGATGCAATAAATTGTGAAAGTCATTTATAATATACAAAAGATTTCTATACGAAATTATTTTGCTCTTTTGAGATTTTACAACATTAATTAAAATTAACATTTTAACAACCCCCCCACCCACACAAAATTACGATATTAATAATCATTTAACCTATTTTTAGCAATGAAAAAATAGACCTAGAAAGGATTTCTTTTTTCAGTAGCATGTTATATTAAGGTGACAAAGTTACAAGTTACTAAATGTACTTACTATAGCAATAACAGTAAATTATGCATAACTGCAACCCTAAGCCAAACCATAACTCTATAGGGTAACACTTTATTTTACAGTGTCCTTCACTGTAAAAAAATCCAACTTATGTTTTCTATGACAAATTCAGCTTTTAAAGTTTATTCAACGATTTAACATGAAAGAAGTTGAGATAACTCAAACAAAGTTTGTACAACTATTGACCCTAAGTTGAGAAAACTCAAAATAAATTATGCAGCTGGTTGACTTAAACTTTTAATTTTTCTTAACTTTTTGTTTTAGTTGCTGTAGTACATGATGCATAATTACATGTAACTAACCCTAATCCTACCCTAACCCTAGTAATCAGTATAACGTTAATTCATATTACTCAGTAATTATTTGAGTAAGTACAACGTCATCTAAAAATAAAGTGTAACCGAAAATATTTATAGTGGTACCTTAAGGTACATATTGCTACTCTAAGGAACTAATATGCAACTTTTAATGGTGAGAAATGCATTAAGATGTCCTTTTAATGGCACTGCCCCAGTAAAAAGCTGCTGCACTCCTAAAGGTACAGTTTTTGCACATTTTTTCTGAGAGTTATGTTTGTCAAAATTCTCCTGAGAGCCATTTTTCAGCCTGACAGGTTCAGACCGGGCTCAGCAAAAGAATTAATGGTTTTATAAACATTCGAAGCTACATTTCAAGGATGTTTCCAGTTGGACAAAAAACAGTTTGAAAGGCTTCATTAGTTGAAGACCGTTACAAATCCATCTGTGGGTAATCAGGGAGTGTTAGTAAATACGCATAAACATATTAACCATAACCTCTACTCTGATTTATTTTAAAAGGATCCTCCAGAAGTAAAATTTCTTCATAATGAATAAGCAGTGATGATTCATGGATCATTGTTTGTTCCTCAATTATTCCTATGTGAGTCATTAGAGGTGCTTAGACCTCACGTTCACACATGTGACTGATTTCAAAATGTGTAACAAATTAGAATAAACGGGTACATGATATGAAGATAAGTGATAAAGGGGCAGGAGAATGAATTCAAAGTCACCTAATATCATTTATTGAAGAATCCAGCCCTCCATTTGGATCACCTCAGCTCTTTGTATGTGAGCCCAGAATAGACATTATCTGGCTCTCGTCCCACTGTAAAGCGTTCACTAACACGTGCCTTCCTCCTTCAGCCTGCTGACAAAGGTCGCCATGCCCCAGAAGTCAGTTTTGCATGTGTCCGTGGCAACAGAGACCCGTCAGCTGGGATATAATTAAAGACATTCAGACTTTTTTTAACATACTCGTATTAAATTTCATTTTCAACTTTCGAGTGACTTCTTCCAAGTCAGTCCTAAAAGAGATGCAAATTCTGACGAGATGAAAATGGAATCAGCTATGATTTGCAGATGCATAAAACAGATGAGTGCCACATGAGAATTTGTCCGTCACTTCAGGGCTTCGGGAGCCTCGTCTTTGTTGCGTGGCTGTGTATGATTTATATTCAGCTCATCTTCTGAAGTATCTAAAGTGAGTACTCTTCTGACCTGCTGAATGAACAGTTGAATATGATTTGCAATAATGATGTAGAATGCAAATCAATCTGACCACAACGAACACACACCTATTATTGACAGCCTCTCCAAAGTACACACTACTATAGTTTTACAACCAAATATCTGCTAACAATGAAGTCAACAAATAGTTTTTCTTTTTCCTTTAGTCTCTAAAACAGGTTAAAACAGATCATCAAAGAAAAAAAATATATATAATAGAAAATACAATAAAGTATAGATCATCTTTCAATCAAATGTATTAAAGGGATCACCCAAAAATAAAAATTGTCATCATCCAAGATTTTTCGAGGAATGTTGGTAACCGAGAAGTCTCTGGTCTTTTTTCTTTTCATACTATGGAAAGCCCATAAACTGGGTTACCCACGTCCTTCAAAATATCTTTGTTTGTGTTCAACAGAAGAAAGAAACTCACACTTGAGGATGAGTAAATTATGACAATTTTTTATTTTTGGGTGAACAATCCCTTTAAGTTACACATATTATAATAAGGAAACAGATAACACATTCAGACTCTTGAGTCGTACTGTAAGTGGATTTGGGGACATGGATTCAGCTGTCCCAAGTGAAAATGTGCCGACACACCAGTGCGGTCTATCCCGTCACCTCTAACCTTCAGCACCTGTTCACAACCCAGAGGAAACTCAATCTCCTGCTGTTCTCAGCGGATCACGGGCCTTATATGGATGGAATCAAGGATTCTAATACACCTGTAGAGGTCAAATATGACCCTAACACCGAGTCCTAACTAGACGTCATGCGACGCCATGGCACTCGATAAAGGGTATCTTTTCATTGATAATCAGAGCTTTTGTCCTTACCTTTTAATGTGAGTTTCAATATCATTTTGCAAGACCTTTATTGTCGTACTAAAAGTGATATAATGCAATTCAATGATATAATTGCACTGGATAATTTCCCTCTGATCTCTATTTAATGTCATAAATGAACTAAGGCCGAGGCCTGGCTTAAAGGGTTAGTTCACCCAAAAATGTCCCACCCAAATTTATGTCATTCTCCCTAATGTTGTTCCACACCCGTAAGACCTCCGTTCATCTTCGGAACACAGTTTAAGATATTTTATATTTAGTCCGAGAGCTTTCTGTTCCTCCATTGAATGTATGCACACTATACTGTCCATGTCCAGAAAGGGAATAAAACATCATCAGAGTAGTCCATATGTGGCATCAGTTAGTTCATTAGAATCTCTTGAAGCATCAAAAATACATTTTGGTCCAAAAAAAAATACAACTTTATTCAGCATTGTCTTCTCTTCCTGGTTTGTTTTCAATCCGTGAACAAATATTCGAACGGTTATGAATCAGCGTATTGATTCATGATTCGGATCGCCAATGTCACGTGATTTCAGCAGTTTGGCACGCGATCCGAATCATGAATCAATACGCTGATTCATAACCGTTCGAATCTTTGTTCACGGATTGAAAACAAACCAGGAAGACAATGCTGAATAAAGTCGTAGTTTTTGTTATTTTTTGCCCCAAAATGTATTTTCGATGCTTCAAGAGATTCTAATGAACTAACTGATGTCTCATATGGACTACTCTGATGATGTTTTTATTCTCTTTCTGGACATGGACAGTATAGTGTGCATACACTTCCATACGCTCTCAGACTAAATCTAAAATATCTTAAACTGTGTGTGAAGATGAACGGAGGTCTTACGGGTGTGGAACGACATTAGGGTGAGTCATTAATGAAAGGATTTTCATTTTTGGGTGAGCTAACCCTTTAATCTAAGCCTTGTCTGTGAAATCGGGCCAAAGTGTTCAGAGCCAGTACTGAAAAACCAGTTTGTATATGTTGTATGGAAAGGATTTTTTTTAAAAGTTCCAGTAAATTAAATTTCATTAGAAACTTTTGCAACTGATTTGTCACAGTTACATGTTTGGAATAAGTGTATAAACTGAATGAATGTTAATAAATATTTGTAAAGCAATTTGGGTCTTGTGATAATTCTATTTAAATAATAATAATAATAATTTTAAGCAATATTGTGTTTGAGATGTAGGTTTTTACTTACAGGTAATTAAAAGTGGTTTAGGAAAGATTTAAGTTGGAATGCAGTAAAATTAAGAAAGACTAATGTAAATAATAGGATTTACCGAACTCAAATATTATAAGGGTGATTGACCTAGTGAAAAAGTTGATAAAACGTTACACATTTAATTTGTGAGTTCAGTGTAAACAGACAAGTGTATTGTGTCAGTCACTCAGTATGTATTTTTATGTCAATGGTGTAATATTTGTATGAGCTGGATTAAGTACTTTTATTATAAGTATTTAAGTATTAAAGTATTTTGTTGCGAGAGACTCCGCCCTCTCCAGTCTGATTGGCTGCGATTTTTAATCTAATTTGTCACGTCTCAGTATCAATGCATCTGGTGTGGGTGGACATATTGCTTGTTGCTGGAATCTTATTGCGTCTGGTTGGACACGGCGTAAAAGACCATTTCAATAACTGCCATGTGGTTCTGCAGCTTATCATGTGATCTTGAGGAAGTAAACATCGTTACGGCTTTTGGAAAAATTGCCTCAAATGTGTCTATGCTGAACAATCTCCAGCCCATCAACACATTTCTTATCATACAGTCTATTAATTTCCTGTTGTTCTTATACTCCCATTTGCAACACTCAAAACAACCAATCTCAGTCACTTGACGCTAAATGAGGCATACACTAATAAAAATAATGTTTGCCTCAGTAAATCACACTAAACAGACCATACGCCGTACCCATCAGCTTGAAACATCTCAAGGTTTACACTTTGAAATGTGAACTAGCTTGAGCAAATAACCAACTAACCACAAGTGATCATAGAAAGACCGTTTAACTATGACTAGACAAAAAGAGTAAAAAAAGATAAAACACAGACAAACTCATTTTACCAGCATGTAAAGGCGAAACAAGAGCTCAGCACATTTCTGACATTTCTAAAACAAAAAATTCAGGTTGACATGAAAAAAACAAGTCAAAACACTGAGAGGTATATGGACTGAGCAGAAGTAAATGATGAGCTTTTCCTGCAAAACCTGGTCCAAACCAAAGAGCTGTTTTCAATGTGCAGCTCATAAATATTTGTGAGATGCTGGAAAATGTTAGGATTAACCTTTTCAGTTGCAAATTAGCTCGACTCCCAAAGAGATTTTGATCCAGCCATTCATCTATTCCCTAAATTGCTTGTGGGCCATGAAAGACAATTCATATTAAAGGGTTAGTTCACCCAAAAATGAAAATAAGCCCATGATTTACTCACCCTCAAGCTATCCTAGGTGTGTATTTGACATTCTTCTTTTAGACAAATACAATCAGAGTTATAAGAAAAATATCCTGGATCTTTATAATGACAGTGAATGCGAGCCCATCGATTCACTTCAGAAGGCCTTTATTAACCCCTGGACCCATGTAGAGTATGTTTATAATAGATGGAGGCACTTTTTCAAATTTTGGGCTGCAATTCAATGCCAATGTAAAGCTTGGAAGAGCCAGGATATATTGCTGTTATATATATTGATATATTGGCTATATATATATATATATATATATATATATATATATATATATATATATATATATATATATATATATATATATATATATATATATATATATATATATATAAATATATATATATATATATAATATCCTGAATGTATTCGTCTGAAAGAAGAATGTCATATAAACCTACACTGTATTTTTTTTTTTCAATAAGTTATGACAACATATGTTTTCACATTGTTTTAACTCATCAAAATAAGTTAATACTTTTTTTATTAGTTATACAAGATGCAACTCATTTTTTAAAGTCAATTTAACATAATTTAAGTTGAAATGACTTAAATATCCAAGTCGATTGTACAGCAAAAGTTCAAAATTTGCCCTTTTTTATGTGTAGGATGGCTTGAAGGTGAGTTTTGGGGGTGAACTATCCCTTTAATGACATATGTATTTACAACTAACTTGTAAAAACCTTCTTACAAAACTGCTTGGAATACAATTCACCCCACAATGAGCTATGAGCTATAGTAACAGTAACGCTCGACATGTAAACAGCCCACTATGTCTGTCTTTGCTCCCTGAAACATAACAGACTGCTCAGGCTAATGGCTGCACTGAAAGCCATACTTGAATTGTATTCTGGCAGCTACAAGCAACTAGTGTTGGGACCTAAAGCATGTAACGGGTGTAAAAGAATGGATGAGAAGCAGGCAGGTTAAATTACTGCTTAACAGTGACCTTCTCCAAACGTATCCCTCACGTTCTCAAACAGAGCCACATTGTTTTTAGGAATGACTAATGAAAAGTTCCAACAATGCTCAGATCTACTTTTTGTGGGAACGGTCTTTAAAACGTCTTCTGACGTCTGAAGCAGTGCGAGGTCTTTCTCTCTCCGTCTACACGTGTCTATGGAAAGTAGTAAAATTATGTAACATGGCAAAAATGACAAGTCCCCCTTGTGTTCTCCACAGCATGAGTCATGGTTCACTCCAGCTTGTCCATTTCCTAAGTGGAAAGAAACACAACGTCTCAGATTAGTCCTCGCTGAGCACCGTCAGCCTTCTGGCCAACACCCAGAGCTTCGTCCAGCACGCTGCTTAAACGTCGAGGAAGGTGCTGGGTATAAAGAACCCAATGGATCTTTACCCAATGCCAGAAACGATGTATTCGCTGTTATTATAGTCCATATTTTCAACAATCTAATCGAATCTTATGTTACATATCTACTAATGAAACACAGGTTTGGAGTTGGAACATGATAGTGTGGAAGTAAAATGAAAGAATGCTTTGTGAGCAGTAAACAGCTCCAGAGGAAAAACTCTCAATTGAGGTTGTTGGGAATTTGAAACAGCCCTGATTTCCCAGCTGCCCCTTTGGGAGCACAGTAGGAGAGGAACTGGCGTTCAAGAGTCAGATTAGTGTGGGAGAGGCAGAGATCCAGCTTCATTAAAAAAAGCTGGAATAGACAACTTAAGACCAACTTGAGCTGAAGGTTTACTGGTCATTAGTGTTAGTATGCCACAGAAAAGTAACCAGCACGCATTCTGACTGATAAACTTCCTTAAGGGCTCCTATTATGCTTTTCCAATTGTTCGACTTTAGTTATTGTGTAATGTTGCTGTTTGAGCATAAAAAAGTCCACTCCGAAGGGAGATATTTTATTTAACAGAATCAAGAACTACATTTTTTATTTTTCAAGAACTACAACAAACGGCTTGTTTGGACTACAAACTGATTTTTTCTGATCTTATGTTACTCATTTAAATAATCCCAAGGAATAGGCAACAAAAAAAAAACTGTCAGAGGCCTGGTTGAGCTGCGCTAGAAAAGACAGTGCTGTCTATATGTGTTGTCTAATTTCCAGTCTGCGAACTGACAAGAGTACAATTCATAGGCGTGTGGACTTTCTCAAAGAAGAAAAATCTGTAGTCAAACGTTTAATCAAACACTACAGTATTTTGGTGCAAATTCATCTCTCACATGATAATATGGAATTTGACTCTTCCCAGTTCTCAGACCGGAAATAAGACCTCATATACGTCACTGAGGTGTTCTTTGGTAGATCATCTATAACTCGGATATTGCACATCTGAGGTAGGTTTTCTGAAAGCATCATTAGCAGGGCTTGATCAAAGTTACTAGCCATTTAACATTTTCACTGGCCACAATTTTGACATTGATACAATGGGGAAAAACTGCCATATTGATTTTTTTATATTACCTGATAATTAGGCTGCTGTCACTTTAAAACCTGAAGCACCAATCCATTATACTGTTACACGTGCATTTTATTTCTCAACTGTTTACATTCACTTAAAGGAACTGAATGTTAGAAATGTATTTCAATTAATCATAAAATGGTCCTGATATGTCACTAGACATTAAGAAATCATGTTTATTTCAAATACTTATATCACTGACAACAGTAGTCCGGCCAGGATATTGTCATTTAAAAGTTGTGGTTACAGCCCTCAACGGATGTTGATGATGACATGAGTTTTGGCATGAAGCTCCGCCCTCCACCTATCGACCAATAATGAAGTCAGTAGTGTTTCGGCATCCGATTGCCAGATCTGCTCTAGTCACCACAGCTGCAGCTACAAACGGTTCTGCTGATCCTGCAGCCAATCTGGCAACCTCGAGTCAGGGGGAGAGGGAGGGGGATACACCGCTCTACAGTCATTTGAAAGGGATTGCAGTTCCAGTTTTGGCCACAATCTTACATACACTTCCTTTAAAACAGACTATGTTTCCGTGATTACTTTTCAAGATTTTGACATTATTTTGTGTGTATTTGACTGTCAAAAATTTATTTTGAAAAATCAAAATAAATCATGCTCTTGGGACACAATAAGCAAGCTAAGATGCATGTCAGCAATCAGCACAATTTTTTGAAGAATGTGCATACGCATAAATGCAAAAGGGAACCCCGGAGTATGACGTAATAGAGAAGAAACAATGTATCCAAAAATCAAAGGAAACAAAGTAGAAATAGTGAAATGGGACTGAATGAACCGCATGTATACGAGATTACGGCATTTACATACTGCATGTTAATGTGATTTAAAACAATGAACAGCTTTTGGTTATTTATGTATATGACCTATAATAACCGGACACTAATTGCTATCTAATGAGTAACGTTATTACTGCATGTAGCATCATTAACGACAGTTCAAATGACTAGAGTTTCAGGAAACTTGTTCATTTCTCTAACCATGAATCGTACCATGGTCGTTAAGCTGCGAGCTACTCCATTGTACAGGAAACGTACCCCTGGTCGGTCACCAGCACACTTTCCAACTCCAAAGGCCTAGCAGGACATCCTTGGTCAACCAGCATCACAAGAAAGATGGTCGAGCAGCTCCACCGGCTACATTTTTAGCCCATCAACAGCATTAGACGACATAATCCAGCACTGGAATTCACAGTGGTCAGATAAGAATGCATGCCTGTGCAGAAATCACAGATACAATGCTAGGGTGTTTTGGGTGGTTGCCACAGTGTTGCTATACACATTTCCGTGGTTGTTAGGTGGTTCTGTGCCGGCCCATTTCAAAAAAGCCAAACGCCAATGCTATTCTGGTCTCTGGAAATGTGTCATCTTCCTTCATTCTTTTGAAAACAATAACTTTAGCATACTGCTGCAATCACATGTTTACCTAAAGTGCAGAATAGCAAACTGAATGTGTCATTTTTATCTTTAAAATCCCAATATGCAAAATGTTCCAGGCGCTCATAATTGCCTTAATTATGATGATGTCACCGTCTACCCATAAACTACTTCACCTACCTTTCTTGCTGCTGCGCCAGAACCGATCTCCCAGAATATCACCCATGTCCAGACTCATCTGACAATGCATGTTTGAACCGGCCCGGGTGAGCAGTCTAACCACATCTTCCCCGTGTGGACAGAACCACCCCATCTGAAACCCATTCTCGCCTTGTCTTGCAGGACGGGGCAAACGTAACAGAGGGGGGCACATCGGGGAGAATGACAGGGGAATGCGGTGAAGAAACAAGAGCTTCTTTTCATGTTCTGCCCACAAACACACAATGTCATGGAGTCTATAAATCTGGCCCGTCTTGCCCCCTCTTATTCTCCCACAGTCCCATACATCTGCCCCGTCCAGCAACACTCACTTCCGCACAAACACTGGCTTGTTCTGCCACACCAACCAATTTAGCTTTCAATCAATGAGACAAGCTTTATTGATGTGCTGCTAAAGAGAGCAGGCACATGGACTTGGGGTTTCAGAGGTTATAGCCTCATTTGGCAGCACAACCAAATAAAACTTTAAGAGGTGGGATTGATCACCATTAACTAAAAGAAAATTCCAAGCCATTTTGTAGGCTGAAACTAATAAACAGTTCCTGGCTAGATCACCAGTGTTTGGGACAATAGGGTGTGCAGGAGGGTTTTGGTCTGTGGATATGCATCATTAGAGACGGTCTTACAGGTACGATAGTCTTCCCCATAGTAACCACACGCCCCGGGGGCTGATTTACTACTGTCTGAATCTTTTCAAATGAAGTGGTTTGCTTGGTCTTCAATGAGACTATTATTTGGTTCCTGTTCAACAGAATCTTGAGAAGTAAAGCCTTGTCTTAAGGCTTATTTATGCACATCATAGTTAGCATTATAAACACTGAACAAGATTTTACATTTTAAAGGCTGTTCATTAGCCTGAGGTGGTCATACTCAATTCTAGTCAGAATATGATTATGTGATTATGGGGTGTGTTTCAACCGAACCAGGAAAGACCTCAATTGGATAGACCTACAACCAATCAGAGCAACGAAGCGACGCATTGTCAAATGTCAACAGAGCTCAACTGCACTATGTTGCCAAGTCCGCGTTTTTTTCTGCGAGTTGTTTTCCATGTCCACGAGTTGAAGCGACTATCGTGATATATAGATCCATAAGTGCGAATTTTAGCAGGCAACCTTGCCAAAATAACACACATTTTACCCCCCAAACGCCTTTTTTTTCTTCCGGAGAACCCCCCCGAGAAGCTATTGTTTAGGGCTAGTAGTTGGCGCGTTTTGTTGCAAAAACTTGGCAACCCTGTCTGCACACGCGCTGAAATAAACAATCTTTGCTGGTGTTGCAAAAAATAAAAGAACTTAATGATACACAGATTACTACTTACCCAACATGATCATCATTTCTGAGAGAAATTGTGAAGGTGAATGCATGTACAAACAAGCTCTCCGTTTAGGATTCGAACAAATATAATCCAAGGCCCTTTGATGACGTGCATGATTACTTTACTGTTGATCATCTTTCCGTCATCGTCTAAAGCCCGCCCTGATGATTTCATTGGTCCGAACCGTTTCTGTTCGGAGATAATTACTCCTCTATGGATCGAGGCCGGACCGAACCGCCCGAGCTCAAATGTTGTGGGCGGGGCAAAGTTCGGCTGGCATCCAGGCTAGCTGATCATGGCAGTGGTTCTCAACTGGTTTTTACTTCACAACCCAAATTTTATAATGGACTCCAGGTGATGACCCAACACAGTCCCAAAATAGTTTAACATCCCTAATATCACAAATGAAATCCGTCAATATAACTATTGCATCCACCCAACACTATTAAAAGTTATCATGAGGGAAATGGTGGGTCATATACTGAGTTAATATTGTCCACAGAGAGTTGGATTGGATGCAAGTGCTTTCTCATTCCTCTTAAAAGTAACTAGTTTTGCATTTAGCATAATTTTTCCTATATGTTCTAATTAGAAAGGTCATAATCATGATAACTTAAAGGGTTACTTCAGCGATTAGCATATGGCTTTGTATCAGTAGAAACCCTGGAGAATATTCAAATTATTGTGCTTTCCCCCCTCATATCTCCCTGAGACGAGAGATTTATGCATTTTATTTCTGGAAAAATTCCTCCTATGATGCAAAATGACGATTTTTGCATCATAGGAGGAATGTTTGCCCAGAGGCTAAAGACTACAGCCAGCAGAGGGAGCCATTTCCGCATGTTTTGAATCCGGAATTGGGGGATGGAGATTACACTCAGCTCGCAGGGAGAGCTCAGCTTGCAGACAGGATAATTTAAACGGAGCTATGGTGAGCAATGTAAGTCTTTTAACTTCTCAAATTCATTTCTATGAAAGTTAAGCTTGCAAAGGCATGAACTGAAACGCCCCAGACTGAACTCGCGTTGTGAATGTATGCCGCGAATGTAGTTGCGATTACCTCAGCTCTCATCACTCCTGCAGTTAGTGCTCAGTGCTGTGATACTCGCGCGGTGACTCACTCATTATATTGAACAGACACGTTCAGGTTTTAATTGTAGTGTCTTCTCTCTTCTCTAACTCAGTCACAGTAATGAAGTTGGTAGCGTTGGGAATGGCCTCACGGGGCAGCGAAGCATTCTGGGAATTGTAGTCTTTCATCCCCATGGGACAAAAATACGTTTTCTGTCTTTTCTCAGTCTAGAAGACACCAAATTCAAAAATAATTTCACATTTCTACTGCATTGATGACCCAGTTTAAATACAGATTCATCTTCCCAGCGCTGAAGTACCCCTTTAAAACAACGAATAGAGTTTTACGCTGTCTGTCTACTGACAGGATGTTTGTTTTTATCCTGTAAAGATTCTCTCCAGTCATAAACATTTATAAAGACATGCTGGTAACACAATAAGGTTGTATTAGTTAACATTAGTTAATGCATTAGTTAATATGAACTAACTATTAACAACAGCTCTGTTCAGCATTAGTTAATCTTTGTTAAGGTTAGTTTGTTAAAAATACAGCTATTCATGGTTTGTTCATGTTAGTTCCCAGTGCATTTACTTAACAAGATTTTAATCATGTATCTGAGATTAAAAAATGTTGAAATTAACATTAAGATAAATAAATGCTTTATAAGTGCAGTTCAATATTAGTTCATGTTAACTAATAGTTAACTAATGAAACTTTTTTTTAAATGTTACCGACATGCTTAAAGGGTTAAACATTTTTGCTAGGGCCTATTAATTATACTATCCTAGGGCAAGTTATTATTTTTTACCATATGTTTCTATAAGAAAGGCTCCTCCGTTATGGCAGAAATCATTATCACAATTACTTTGGCCAATATTGAGAAATTAAAACAATGGATACATCGTTTTCAGTGAAATTCAATATATTACATTTCTGGCATATAAAAAGTGTGCTGGATTTATAAACCAAGACAAAGTCCATCAAAGAAGGAATGTGGCAAAATAATCATTGTAAATGATTTGCAGAGCCCTACCAAAGATAGTTTAACCAGCATGTTTTTATAAAGGGTTACCACTGCAGAGAATCTTTAGAGGATAAAAACAAACCTCCTGTCTCGTGGAAAACCTCAGATAGACTAAAGAGGTTAGCTAATGATACCTCCTTGATGGATACATCACAATTGATACAAAGTTCTGTCCTGAAACTCTAGATGGCACAGACTGATAGGTCCTTAACTTAGTCTGCTTGCACTCACATAATGCTCTATAGCAACTTCTCAACTGGTAATTCAATGTTTTTCCTGATGCAAGACTTTTATTTTGGAAGGTGTGTGTGAAAGCTGTTGACACTTCTGTCAGACGAAGGTTAACTAAAGAGAGCTTGAGAAAAACGCGTTAGTTCAGCCAAAAATTAAAGTTCTGTCATTAATTCCTCATGCTCATGTCATTCCAAACCCATAAGATCTTCGTTTATCTTCATGTTTTTGATGAAAACCGAGAACTTTCTGACACCTGACGGACTGCAACCTTAAAGGGTTACTTCAGCGATTAGCATATGGCTTTGTATCAGTAGAAACCCTGGAGTATATTCAAATGATTGTGCTTTCCCCCCTCATATCCCCCTGAGACGAGAGATTTATGCATTTTATTTCTGGAAAAATTCCTCCTATGATGCAAATTGACGATATTTGCATCATAGGAGGAATGTTTGCCCAGAGGCTAAAGACTACAGCCAGCAGAGGGAGCCATTTCCGCATGTTTTGAATCCGCGCATGGGGGATGGAGATCACACTCAGCTTGCAGGGAGAGCTCAGCAGGCAGCTGCAGGCACTCATTTAAACGGAGCTATGGTGAGCAATGTAAGTGTTTTAACTTCTCAAATTAATTTCTATGAAAGTTAAGCTTGCAAAGGCATGAACTGAAACGAGCCAGACTGAACTCGCGTTGTGAAAGTATGCCGCGAGTATAGTCGCGATTACCTCAGCTCTCATCACTCGTGCAGTCAGTGCTCAGTGCTGTGAGACTCGCGCAGTGACTCACTCATTATATTGAACAGACACGTTCAGGTTTTTAATTGTAGTGTCTTCTCCAACTCAGTCACTGTAATCAAGTTGGTGGCTTTGGGAATGGCCTCACAGGGCAGCGAAGCATTCTGGGAATTGTAGTCTATCATCCCCATGAGACAAAAATACATTTTCTGTCTTTTCTCAGTCTAGAAGGCACCAAATTCAAAAATAATTTCACATTTCTACTACATTGATGACCCAGTTTAAAAACAGATTCATCTTCCCAGTGCTGAAGTACCCCTTTAATGTTATGAAGTGATGAGAATACTTTTTGTGTGCAAAAATATTTTAATTTGTGTTCTGAAGGTGAATGACATAAGGCTGAGTAATTCATTGCAGAATTTTCATTTTTGGGTGAACTAACCCTTTAACAAAAACTGGTTTGGGACTGCTTACCTTATACTGCTTAATTATCAGGTCAAAATAGGTCAAGTTCGGTCAAATTCCAAAAAAGAAATTGGTTTGTGGTTTCCATGGCCAAAACATGTGGAGAACCACAGCTGACCACACCCCCCACCTTCCCCAGCTCCACCTGTATGGATCATTCATATCCGCTGTATTAAAGTAGCCTGACGTGGTCATACTCAAATCTAGTCAGAATATGAGTCTGATGCTGCTCCATTGGGCTGTGATTATGGGGCGTTTCAACCAAACCAGGAAAGACATCAATAGGATAAACCTACAACCGATCAGAGCAACGGATTGACGCATAATGTTAGTTGTCAACAGAGTTCAACTGCACTGTGTTGCCAAGTCTGCAGTTTTCCCGATAGTTGTTTTCCATGTTCGTGGGTTGAAGTGAAGCAACCTCAATTATGTGATATATACACCCATGAGTGAGAATTTTAGCAAGCCACCTTGCCAAAATAAAAACTTGGCAAAGCTGTCTGCACGCGTGAATAAACGATATTTGCCAGTGTTGTAAAAAAAAAAAAGAATTTAAGGATAAACAGAGCACTTACCAACATAGTCATTATTTCTGAGAGAAATAGTGAAGTATAATGCAGATACAAACAAGCTCTCCGTTTAGGATTCGTACAAATATAACCCAAGCCCCTTTGATGATGTGCATGATTACGTTACTGTTGATCATCTGTCCGTCATCGTCTAAAGCCCGCCCTGATGATTTCATTGGTCCCAAAAGTTTCTGTTCAGAGTTAATTACTCCTCTATGCACCGAACTGAGTCCAGACCGAACCGCCCGAGCTCAAATGTTGTTGAGTTCATATGAGTTCGGCTGGCATCCAGGCAGTGGTGATTTCTTTAAGACTGCAAGGGAAGCTCGGCTTCCCTTATAATGTCACAAAATTAATGGTCAAATAGGTACTATTGTATTAACATTTTATTGACTAAAAATGTGTTAGAAAACGTTCATCTCAAAGACGAGTTCGTTCAGAATCAGTTACATATAGCAGGTCGGCTGACTCGATTTCCTTCTCATACATTCCCGCAGCGTCACAGTGCATTTCCCTATTGAAGCCCAGCGTCCATTGACTTCAATGGGGCTGCTTTAAACATTTTGTTTTCAGCGCTTCGAAACTAGACGGTCATTGGATAAATGCTGCGATTATGTCCCGCCCACGGACGCTCAGCGTCTCTGGGGGTGAATGGGGAGTGGGCTGGCCCGGACTCTGAGCTTCTGCGTGATGATTGGAGGGTCTGTCGAAAGATTGCATCTCCTTTTGACTGACAGCGATTCTGTACTATAAGGAATCACTGAAGCTATTAGTGCTCAGTTCTATCGCGGATTTCTCACGTTCAGTCGAAATAAAAACTGCTGCAACCTATTTCTTTGATATTTGCTTGGCGAAATTGCTTGATTTTCATCATACATTTCACACAATTATACACCACATTCCTTGTTTCAGTTTTACAGAGTTTAATATTTTTTTATAGCACTGCTGGCCATTGAGAGGACACTGGTCAAGTCACTTGAAAAGACTCCTAGTTGGTACGACAGGGTCACAGACCATTTTCTTGAAAAGGAACGTAGGGCAGAATTTACTTTTAAATAAATAGACAATTTTATGATGTAGGCTGAAAATGAGCTTCCCCTCTCTGACAGACCAGTAGCCGCCACTGCATCCAGGCTATGTCTTAAGGTCTTAGAGTCCAACATTCTGTATGCATTTTTGTATTCGTCATCCTAAACATTTGTCATGCACAGAAACGTTAACCGATTAACAATTAAAATGGACCCTTCAAGCAGTGAGGAGGATTTTGTTGTCCTCTCTCTTCTTAAAAAAAAGAAAAGAAAGAGAGATTGCGTAGAGAGGAAGGAGACTTCCACCTCCTTATCAAGAAGCTGAGGGATTTTCCCAAGAGATTCAAAGTTTACTTTAGGATGTTATTGGCTTAGTTTGATGTTTTGCTAGCGATACTGGAGCCACATATTACTATATATTGTCATACAGAGCTTTGTGCTGCCAGATGAAGTGGATCAACTTGTCAGACGCCATTCTGGATTTTGCCGTTCGCTTATATGGTGGCTCTGAATTGTCAAAACACCTCTCAAAATGCTTTTTATGATGGACAACAGTTTCGGAAAAGTGTGTAAACCTGATTGACACTTTGTGAGGTCATATTTATTTTTTAACGTGTGGACATTTCAAATGAGAATTTCGTACTTTTACTTGCTCGACAGGTAAAAACACAGACATTCGATTCACTTTCACTCACCGCCTGCGGTTTCGACGCATTAACAAACACACACACTTGCAGAACTCTGTTGCTGCTCCGGAAAAACAAACTGCATCCACTGTTTCCTTAATGCTGGGTTATTTGGGAAGCTGAACAAGGTTATCCTTTCCTCACAACCAGAAACACACTTCTTTAGTGAGATCGTTGATTTTGTGGACTAAAAACAAACTGACAGCGCCGCCGACGGCTCACGTAACCCGAACGAAGCTCATTGATGGGCGCACTCTTGCACTCGCTCTGGTTGATGTGCACGCACACACACACACACACACACACACACACACACACACACACACACACACACACACACACACACACACACACACACACACACACACACACACACACACACACACACACACACACACACACACACACACACACACACAAACACACACACACACACAGTGTTTCCATGTTTTATGGGGACTTTCCATAGGCGCAATGGATTTCATACTGTACAAAACGTATTTTCAGGAAACATTTTGCATTTTTACTTTTTTTTTTAAACTCATCCTGTATGATTTATAAGATGTTTTCCTCATGGGGACCTAAAAATGTCCCCGCAAGGACAAGGATTTCGGATATTGCCATCTTTGTGGGGACACACACACACACACACACACACACACACACGGAAGAAGTGCCCATACAAGGAATTATGCCCTTTATAACGTCATAAAGGACCATACTCAAAAAACAACTTTCTGAAACTTGTTCAAATCTTGAAGGAGCGGATTTGGCACAGAAATGCTCCGTCTTACATCCAACTCGTAGTTTTTTTGGCCATGTCTGCATGAGAATCCAACTCTTTAACATAAGTCAGCATGCATGAAATAGCATTAGGCACAAGACCAATATCAACCTGATCATACCCATTGCATACCAAACACAAAAATACGATTATTTAAAGGATTTCTTTGCTGAATTACATAGAGACGCACTGCAGTTCATCTTCAGTAGTAAAACACATCTGTAAGTGTTTCACCACAACAATCTCTGAAATGCTTCAGATTCCTGTCTGCACATGTTATTCGTTTTTCAATGACATTCATTGTGAAATACAAAAGAAATCATGCTATTGCAAGTCTTCTGAGAATGCATACTAACCATGATATAGGCCTACTAATCATTATATTGAGGAGTCCTCCATGTTTATGCCTGTGTTTACCATAGTTTTACAAATAATACCACAGTTAAACTACACACTGACTATGGTTATTGGCCGATATCTAATCAAGCTATAAAAAGGAAGACTTGAGTAAATAATTACAAATAAACAAAAAACCTGAATGTGCTTTTGTGAAAGCATCGCACTAACACATCCCAACAGAAAACACAAAGCAAACCACATGTTTGTCCAATGAGTCAGCAAGAGCGGTTTTACAGCGCATTAGGGTGTGGTCAGCCAGGCCCTGTGGTTGCTATGGCAGCATGAGTCACAGACGGGCCGTCGGCTGGGTAAATACACCGTCTGTCCTGGACTTAGGTCAGTGTTACCCCAGCAACAGCAAAGCAAAACTCACACAGGACGCCATGCTTGAATGGACCGACACTTCTGTGCATTTGGATCCGAACCTGCAGTCATACAAGCCAACACATTCCTAACCAACATACTAAAAATGTCAAAAAGAGGCAGGCACATAAACGCCTGAGTATGCAGACCGCACATGTCACACCAGAAAGCGTTAAAGTGATTTACGAACTATTCTCATTAAAGCTTCACCAGTGCAGACCCATCACAGAGAAAATAATGTTTTATTAACCTGAGAAAGAATCATGTGGGAATATGAGGAGCATATAATTTTACAGTCAGACATTATCAGCATCTTCCTGCTGTCCTTTAGTAGTCTGTCTGAGAACTTAGCAGTTTGGCACGCTGCACTATTCGTGTATATTCACCATGTTGTTTTTGTTCTGCTTGTGTGTGCCCAGGGGAACTGAAAAACAGCACATCCCTTTATAATTGTTGGTAAAGAAAAAAATCTCAAAAAGTTCTGGAACAACCACATCGGCCCGCTCAGCCTGGACAAACTACTGTTTAACAGCTCAGCCGGTGATGAGCTGTGTGGAAAAAATGCATTTCAAAGCAATTTCAATTGTAAATGTGATGTTTAGTTTACTTAAGTGTGTAGTATACTACACTGTAAAACATTTTTTTTTTGGTTTAACCTAAAAAAGTAAGTACCCTGGTTGCCTTAAACTTTTCAGTTTATTGAAGTTACAAATTTGAGTTGATACAATGAAGGAAATTGGTTAAATAAATAGAAACTCAAAATATAATTGTATCTGAACCACATACAAATTTTTGATAAATCTTTAAAATAGCACAATTTGGCACAGTTTCACTGCTTCATCACAAATAAATATGCTTACATATTTTAATACAATTTGAATAAAGGTTGGCGATTCTCAAAAATGTTCATTGTAATAACTCAATGTTTTTACTTCAATAAACTCAAAATTTTTAAGGCAGCCAACTTATTTTTAAAGATTTTTTTTACAATGTACAAGAATACTTTCTAATAAATCCACACTGTAAAAAAATATTTAGAAAAAAAGTTACCTGGTTGCCTTAAAATTTTGAAATCATTGAAATTAAAATTTTGAGTTAATACTACTCAATTTTTTGAGATTCGACAGCCTTTATTAAAAGATTATTAAAAGATTTTGTAAGCATATTGGGTAATTGTGTGTGTTTTATTTCTGATGACGCAGTGTAACATGCCAAATAGTGCTATTTTCATGATTTATCAAATTTTTTATGTGGTTCAGATACAAAAATATTTTGAGTTTCTATTTATTAAACTAATTTCCTTCATAGAATCAACTCAAATTTTTAATTTCTATAAACTCAAAATTTTGAGGCAACCAGGTTACTTACTTTTTTAAGTTAAACCAACAAAAACCACCACAATTTTTTTACAGTGTAGTTTTTTTTTTATTTGAATATATTTTAAAATGTAATTTTAAATTGCAATAATATTTGCAAGTTTTACTGCAATTTTTGTTTTTTTATTGACATTCAATACCATGTGAACATTTACATCCATACTTCCAATATTGAGCCGTACATTAATGTTCACAGTATTAATACAACTACAGTTCAATAAAAGTGGATTTTAAGAATAAAATTTGACCAAATAAAGACATTTTAAAAACAGAGAAACTATGAACATATGGATTGATCTGTCTGTACATCAGTAAGCATTAGTTTGTAAAAATAAAATAAAACCAGGTCTGTGGGGTGTTAGTGCATAATCAACCCATTTCCCCCCATTTCAGAGTCAGCTGCTCCAGTTCCCGGGAGTTGTACTGCATTTTTTGAGCATTAGAAACGCCTTTCAAAAACATAGTACCAACCCCAAACCTTTCAACAGAAGTGTATGTTTATATAAGGATAATAGCACTAAAAAATGAATGTGGAAGAGAACCACATAAAACATGTTTTTCAGTTTTATTACTTTACTTACAATAATGTGAGTAGATTAGACTACAAATGTACAAATGTACTATTTAGGGCGTTTTTATTTATGTGTATGCTTTGCATGTTATTTTACCTGAAACACCTGTTGGTTTAAATGGATATGTCCACATAGCAGAGTTGCTCAACAGCTGTTTGCATCTCAATGAGGCGCTCAAGCACATATCATATGAACAGATAATCATATGCAGACCGTTTCATCTCATGCGGGCTGTGAGATTACCATCTATCTCGCTATCAGATTAAACGCGTACACACCCGAGGGGAATCTCCTCTAGAATGAATCCCGTCTAAGATAAATTCCTCCCAACCTTGTCCATGTCGAAGAATGTGGTCTATTTTATGGTCTCTCCGTAACCTATCCCAGGAGGATTTCATAAAACACATTGTATTGCTTTCATTAAAAGTGTTTTGTTTCATCTCACCCTGCATGGAACGGATTCCCTTGAGCACCAGAGACACCCAGCCCTGAGCAGAGTAAATGTGGGTGTGTGTGTGCGCGCTCTGCTAAAAAGCCTTTATTCCCACACCTTGTCTAATCAAATAAATCACATAACAGCACAATGGCTGATATCTCATATCAGGATGTCTGTGATCATTTCTCCCTCCATTGATATGTGATAAAAAAGCTCTGTCACAGCGAGGAACTTCTGAAAGCTGCCTAAATGTGCCGTCATGCACGTCATATACAGCAGGGCATACTTTCCACATGCAATTCATATTGATATTTTGGCTTTTTAAAGCGCAGTTTGATCATTGATAAAAAATAGCGACACCTTCTGTACAAACACACAAGCTGAATTTGGAATAGCATGCTGCTTATTATTTCTGCAATATAACAAGATTGTAGAAACAGTAGGAGCAACATTTGCTGTATATCACTGTCCCTGCATCCCAGTGTCAATATCCATCCTAAATAGTATGTGAGATTGGAATAAGTGTTTCCAAATGTATGACATGTTGAAAGAGTATGTCAAAAGTCCACGGATGGCCTACTATCTAAGGTAGATTTTCGAAGTGTGGATCCGTGCACACTATAAAGGCTAATATTGCCCAGAACCCATTGCGCTTTATGACCGATGGTGAGAGGTTGAGATAAAGGTTTGAGTGACTAATAATCGAAGATTAACCTGATAAAAAATATATGTATTTAATGTTATCCGTCTTATATTTCATCTGCAGTAACAATGCGGACTTTTATAAAGATCTGTTTTGGCCATTTAACTTTTAAATGCTAGCCTGACAAGCCAGACCCACATCAAGATGTTTGGTCTGGAAACTCACCATTGACAGCTCAATCTGAGGGGCGGATAAACGGTTGTCTTTCAAACTCCCTCTGCACGCGATAGGATAGCGCTAACCTACCAGAGCAACGAAGGTGAAGCAGAGCTTGTTGACAGATTAAATATTCACCGTATCCGGTCGGCAAAACTCAGAACACATCTTCCCTTCTTAAGAATGACTTCAGTGCCGTTCTTTGTTCTTTTCTCAGAGAAAAGCTTAACTCCAAGTCTTCCAGAGTCGCGGTCAAAGCTGATTCGAAAGACCGACGTTCGCCAGCTTCTGTGTTTACTAGAAGCACGCAAACGCAACTCGGCCATCATTATGTTAAGCCCCGCCCACCGACTCTATACACGCTGTGATTGGCCCGACCAGAGTTTGGCGATTACAGCTCAGAAGTGTACTGAGAGTTGCTAGACGACACTCGCGGGCAGATTAGATTTGCTGCCGCTAGGGTGCGTCTAGATTTCTAGGCTATTTGAATGCATCATAATTAGGGCCGGGACTTTAACGCGTTAATTAAGATGAATTAATTACGGGACTTTAACGCGTTAATTAATTACGCAAAAAAATAAATAACAATTTTAACCACACTTATTTTTGCACAGCGGAACGTTTTTCAATGAATAAGTTTCGACGGACCGATTATACTGGAACACCAACTAGTGCTCAGAAGTCACGACAACAACAAACCATAATGAACATGAACGAAGAAGCTGATGAGACCGCTTTGCTTGGCCCCGTGGATGGGAAATTTTGTTTTAAAAAACGAAAGGATGGAAGCGTCGACAAGAGCATGGTGGTATGCAAGCTATACAACAAGGAATTTGCGTATCACCGCAGCACATCGAGTCTCAAATATCACAAATATGCTTTTGCTAAACTTAATGGCAAACATTGCACTGGTCTGCTGGACTGAAATAAATAAACAATATTTTGTTAATTAAGCTTATGTATTCAGTCATTATTCAATGGTATACTAAAAATACATGTGAAAAATTACTTCTCACTGTTCTCAGGTCAAATATTTATATGCAATTAATTTCAATTAATTAATTACAAAGCCTCTAATTAATTAGATCAATTTTTTTTAATCGAGTCCTGGCCCTAATCATAATACATTAATTAGAAGAGGGTGTCTGCATAAAAGACCCGCGACTTCAGATCAATGTGCTACTGCATTTCTCTCCGATACAGTAGGAAATGAAACGTGGAGGATTTCACTGTGACAATATGATTGTCAGGACATTTTTGCTTATTTTGTTCTGGCAAGTATGGCAGTGGTTTTGGTGTTTATAGCGACACCTGTCTGTGTGGATGTCATATCACATGCGCACACACACACAAAAAAAGCTCATTTCTATAGAAATACTGTATTTGCAGGTCTATTTGTCACCATGGATTAGCTTAAAGTCGCCATTAAATCAAAATTGATCATTCTTATTTCTTGATGGAATATGCAGTATTATAAATATATTCTTGAATGAAAAGAAATCTCGCAGCCACATCTCTTCTCTGATGACGAGGGCGGGGCAACCTGTCACTCACATGAGATCCACCAATAGCAAACCACAGCCATCCAATCAGTTCCCCATCAACAAAATCAAGTCCCGCCCTAAATTAGTTTTGTTCAAGAGGCCGTTTCACTTAGATATTCATCACAACAGGAAAGAAATCTATCAATAAGTCTATCATAACTTCCATTTCATGCTGAGAAGAAAACATGATCGTTTCTGCTGTGCGCTGGTGACAGCATAATCCGAGCAGGACGTTACACAGTCTGTGCAGTATGTGTGTGTGGGCGTAGGTGTATTTGTGTGCGCCGCCTTCTCAGGTTACATTACAGAGGGTGTTAAAAAGGTATGATTTCTTTAGAGAACAATGAAAATAAACCCCACCCTAAGAAGTGAAAGACAGAGAAGCTGATGGCACAATGAAGCCTAGGCTGCAGGCTGACAGGACAACCAATGGATGAGATGATTATGACCGGTTTTTGAAAGACCAAAGGCAATGAACCAGTATGTACCAGAGAGAAACGTCCATCACTACAAAAAAGCCCAACCACACCCTCACTCGAATACAACACTCACTTACACCCAGCAGCACTGCCTAACTACAGCGCATTACATTCATCTATACTGTGAACAGGATTAAAAGAGAGATTATTGTGCTATTTTGAGTGAAAACACCATTTCTTTCAGTGTTAATAGACACCAAATTGTGATGGAGAATTGTCAACGAAAGCTGACACTTTTTTTGTAGCTTAGAGTTAATGTTTTTTAGTGTTTTTGTAGCTTTTTGAGCTCAGTCAACTGCAAAATGGAGCTGTTGAGCACCTCCGAGGGTTGTTTTCTAGTGTTTATGAGAGCTGCGGTGTGTAATATGGTGTTTAATACTTGTGGTAGAGACGCTGAAACTGCTCTTCAAGACAGTGAGATGTGGGGGAAAGCTGCAACTCACCTGCAAATACAAACACACAAAGAAAAATGGCATTAGTTTACAGCCTGTGGATATACTGCATCTGATTACAACAGAGTAAACACTGAGATTGACACTTTACACGGCATTTGTTCTAGCACAGTAATCTGGGCACAACACCTCAGGAAAAATGCATATCGATGTCACTGTGTGGCATGTGAAGGGAACGGACGGGGTTACAACAGTATGAAACGACACACGCCTTTCACTGAAACCAAATGCGTTTTCAAACGCTGCCACCTGCTGAGTGCTGACTGTTACTGAGCAGATAGACAGACGACACACTGATTGTTTGGCACAATCCTAAATCTATTAAAGTTATTAACTATGCCTGATTAACCATGCCACAAACCATCAGCTATTGCATGTTCTCTACCATTCAAAAGTTGCTTGCACTTTACAGTATGTGTACTTGCATTGTACTAACTTAAGAAAGTACTGGTAATATAAGGTAACTACATGGGTTAAGGTTATGATTAGGTGTGGGTTCGGGGATAGTACCTAGTAGTTAATGCCCAGTTATTGCCATTTTTATTATAAGTACATTGAATGTAGGCTACATGTGGAACAGGACTGTAGTATTGCTGTTCTAATACAAGTATTGCAATTTAAAATAACTTTCTATGTGATTATATTGAAAAATGTAGTTTATTCCTGTGATCAAAGCCGAGTTTTCAGCATCATTCCTCCAGTCTTCAGTGTCACATGATCCTTCAGAAATCATTCTAAAGCCCTATTCAGACAGGATTCGTTTAACATGGAGAGGTGGGGAAAGTAATTATTACCAGAGCTTCTCAGTGATTTGAGTCCAATGTGCCATCTCAGTAATCATTACGGACAATACCAGTAAAGATTACGCCGACTTCTCCCTTTTGTAAAAAGGTCTGGAAAAATGACCTCAGGTAATACAAATCCTGTGTGAATATACCCGCTGTAAATTTGTACGTAAATATCAAATCTATTTAAAAGTAGTTTTCCGTGTTTTTTCAAGTATGGAGGGGCTTGAAAAAGCATTCGATTGTGTTCTAGGCTGGCGGACAAGTCTGTGGCAAACCTCAAATGTTTTCTGCTTACCATTCAGATCAAAAAGAAGGTCGAAAGCACTTGTCAGAGGCACGAAACTTCTTTTAGCTTTGGGTAAGTGCCTATTACTAACAGAATCATTTTAGTTAAAAAAATCGTTAAACCAGACCTAACTGTTATATAGCGATGATACGTGTTTGCACGTGATATCAGGAAGCACCTTAATACACAAAAGACGCCAGGGAGGTGACGGCAGTGTGTGAATCGAGTTACCTCTCCCACTTCTGCTAGTCTTACTGAGATTTCTTATCCCGTGCGAATTAGCCAATAATATTACAGACGTCCTGTGGTAAAATCACATTACCCTTATAAAACGAATCACGTCCGAATAGGGCTTAATATGATGATTTGCTGCTCAAGAAACATTTCTGATTATTATTATGAAAACAGTTGTGCTGCTTCATATTTTATTTTTCAGGATTCTTTGATGAATAGAGTTTAAAAGAAGAACAGCATTGATTAGAAATAGAAGTCATTTGTAACATAATAAATGTCTTTACTGTAACTTTTGATTTACATCATACTGAATAAAAGGATTCATAAAAACCTTTTAAGCAGTAGTGTATGTACATAAAAAATGGCACGATATATACAATACTAACATATAACCAAATGTATGAACTTATTTATCTTAAGTTCAATGTTGCATTAAAGCCTAAAGCTTATAATGTACAGTAAGCATTTGATCTCATCAATCAATTTCAGCATCTGACAGTATTTCTTATAAATGAAGCTAAACTGTATAATTGACTTTTGTTCAAGGCAAACTAATTCCTGTGTATCTGTACTAGTTTCCAGTGCTCTCATATCACTCCACGCTCTATTCTCACAGATCATCTACACTCAATATTTCATGTTTGTTCATTTATTGTCATATAATGTGCATTCAGTGGGCCGATATTGAGAAATAAACCCCCTCAAAGTGATAAAAGACCAAGCCTCTCTCTCTTCATGATCTTCCTTCATGTATATTAGTATGAACACAAACCTCCTCAAATACTGAAAAACCCTTCTGTCCCCAATAACATCTTGGACAGAAGACGATCTTTAGGGTGTGTCTATAGGTCACAGGATGATTCACTGGAAACTAACGGTCATGGAAGGTCACAGATGGACAAACTCACTTATCAATGTGAGCGAGGTCTCTGAATGGTGAGCTGGCATTGGCATGAAGCCCCGAGAACTTTCCTCTGAATATTTCCATAAGCTCAGCGAGCTTTACATGACATCCAATAAATGCCAGAGCGGTCTGGGCTCAGAATGAGATGTCATTTCCAGAAGAGAGCTTCAGTCAGTACCAGAGACTCAGCGCCGTCAGTGAGACTCTTAGAGTCTGGACGGATGAATCACTTCAGAAATGCCACACGACCACAAAACAGAGAGCTCAGTCCTAATGACTAATGTTATAAACGGCATCCATTATTAACTCTCATGTGTGTGACAGTGCACGGGTTAAGGAGTGTGTGTGTGTGTGGGGGGGGGGGGGTGTCTATACTTCATTCATATCTGCATGTCTGTCTGTCCACCTGTTTAAAAGGATCACTGGAGATCACAAGCGGTCAGGACTGTTCACACACTGATAAAGTCATCAAAACTACACAAATATATTAAGTATGAGCATACTTTAGTAAGCAAAAAACATTCAACAAATCCAAACCTGCTTTTACTTCATGATTCGCTCCAAATCCTCCATTAAAAAATACGGTAACACTTTACAATGAGGTCCCATTAGATAATGATAGATAATGCAATGAGCCATGCATTTATTCCAGTGTTTAGTCATTTCCGGATACATCTACACTAATCTGGATACATTCGCAAATGCATCTTTTTCTCCGTTTTGGTCTTCCATCCACATTGACCTTTTGAAGAATTTCTCCACAAAAAAAAGTGAAAACAGTTTTTATGGTGTGGTGTGGATTATCCAAAAAACAGAGGAACCTGAAAACAATGTCGCGCATATAGCCGTGAAGCATATTTTATCTCTAGATATCTGTTTAAACCGGTATGTATCTGGTATGTGCTATTCACTTTCACTGTGCTGCTAAAGATAAATGTTACTTTGTAAAGTCTATATATTACATTCTGGCAAAGATGACAGAAAATGCATTTGCAATTGCTGGCCTCTCAGTTTATAACAGATATCGAATGGCGATTGACCCACTAGTTTAATATTTGGATAGGCTTTTATTAGATTTTATGTGCAGTAAGATGATTTTTCACATTTTCTGACATTTCAGGGTGGACAAGAAACTTTAGGAAAATTCTATTAATGTATTAGTAAATGTTCAACTTAATATTAAAGAGTTATTTCACCCCAAAAAAAAAATGCCTTATACATTACGGCATTATAAAATTCACTGCCATTATAAAGATTGGAAGAGCCAGGACAACTAATGTATTTGTCTGAAAGAATTGTCATTAAGTTTAGAAATAGTTGGTATATATTTTAAGTTCAGGTAAACAAATTGAACCGTATTGTAAAGGGTTACCCAAAATAATGAAAATTCATTCATTAAAATGTGTTCTTTTTTTATTTATTTTTTTAGAAATTGCTACATCGGTTAAATTTCATTTTTCAACAACTAAAAATCATAAGGTTTTAAAAATCATATGACTTTTAAAAAATGGCAGTGTACTGTTCTCTGTTCTTTTAAATTGTATTTATCATGTACACAAACATGGTCTGAATTAAAAATGTTTGGTAACCCTTTAGTATGGGGAACACATTCACCATTAACTACGACTTTTGCCTCAATAAAATCCTAATTTACTGCTTAGTATTTAAGTTTAGGTATTGGGTAGGATCAAGGGGTGTAGAATAAGGTCATGCAGAATAAAGCATTAATATGTGCTTTATAAGTACTAATAAACAGACAATATCCTATAGTAATATTCATGCTACTAAGCAATTAGTTAAAAGTGAATAATTGAACCTTAAAATGAACCCATAAAGTGTTACCAAACGTTTTATAGATATCCATTACCAGTTATCTGAAGAAAAATAGATAACCCTTTATTTTAAGGTGACGTGGTTACACATGTATAGTAATTTATAGTAACAGTAAATTATGCATAATTAATAGCAACTAACCCTAAACCAAACCCTGACCATAACTCTATACATGTAATATTTCTCAGTACTTATTGGAGTAAGTACATAACTGTCCCCTTAAAACAAAAGTCAGTTGGTGTCAACAGCCCTAAATACAAGTTGAAATAGTTGAGATACTAGTGTTGAGATGAAGCTTATTTCATTTAAAACCAATAACCTCACTATCTATCCAACCAGAGCTCTACAAATCCCGTCGTGCATGTTCTTATCTAAAGAGAATTTTAAATGTAATTTATGTGAATGGTTTTAACCCTTTAAACTGAACTAATATATGTTTATTAACTTCACGCACTACAGATATCAATTTACCACTGGTATTCTTGCAGTACTGTTGTTGATGAATGAAGTTACTGTCCTATAGTCTAGTTACTGAAAGTATCAAAGCCAATCCAGTTCACCACGACTCTCATATGACACACACACAGACCAGTGAACGTCTTACAGCTGCTCTCTAAGGATCCTCCCTCTCTGTCTGCCGTTATTCCACCGAACACGATCATCTCGTACCTTTACTAGAGGAGTACAGGTTCATCATGCAGTGCGGTGAAGAGGAACTGCCTACAGCTACGATACTTGTCCTTCGCTCCCAGTCGAATGCTCGGTTTTCCTCACTCACGTCTCCGTCTCGTGTTCTCCCGCGTGTGCTTTTCCAGAGCTACAGGTTGAAAGCGTTCCCCCTCCCACAGGTGAGTCCACATATTCCCACACTACCAGTGGCTGACAGTTTCTTTGTAGAAAAGAGGGTGTATCAGCAAAACAGCAATAAACTTCCTAGTCCACTGTGGCGTCTTTTGTTGAAATCTAATTGGTTTAAAGCAGAGTGCATATCCCATCTCTCACACAGCCAGAAATGAGGCATTACACACAGTGAAAGGCCAGACGCTTCACTGACTTAAGACACAGAGTAGGTGATGTGAGGGAGAAAGAGTCTATAAAGAAATAAGACCATAAAATAGATCATTAACCCTGTGATTGATAACATTATCAGAGGTTTACCGCTGACGCCAGAATTATTTGATATAATAAACACTAGGCCTACTTTACTACCATCACATTCAGCAGTGAGATAGACAAGTGTCTTTTAACATTGACCACGGTGCAAATCAGACTCGCATAGTTAGCGCATTACTGTCTGTAAATAAGGTTTTTATTTGTCTTTACAGACCCAGCAACAAGTCTAAATAATGTCCTGTTAGTAACTGTCAATGTCACAGATGCCGCTTTATTTGTATCAAACATAATGTTGCTTTAAAAAATAACAGATTTTAAAGGGGTGGTTGATTATGATTTCACTTTTTTTTACTTTATTTAGTGTGTAATGTTGCTGTTTGAGCATAAACAACATCTGCAAAGTTATAACCCTCAAAGTTCAAAGCAAAGGGAGATGTTTTCTTTTACAGAAATTGCTTTTTAAAGGTACCCTAGAATGATTTAAAACAATATGTTAAATTGTTCTCTGATTTCTACAAAGAGGGTATGTGGCTTATTTAAGGGCAAAAATTGTCCAGATACAGTTTTACAGGTCCATTTACAACCCTATAAACTGTCTCTAGGATGTAATGCTCTGTTTTTGCCTTATTTAGAAGAGTCATGAATATTAATGTTGAGCTCTGCTCTGATTGGCTTATTTCAGCAGCTCACAGCACAGTTATTCAGTGAAGCGGCTCGTGAGTCCTGACCGTCCTGACAGAACACAGACCGACTGAATGACACTTTAAGCAGAACATCTCAAATGGAGATTGCTGAAATGCAGCTTACTTGTTTATTGGTGTTTTCAGATCATCCGTGCACGAGAAAGAGCTCGCGTTTGTGCTGTTGCCAGATTTCAGTAATTAAATCCCCCAAACAGAGCTTTTATGTAAAAAGAACTCGTATACTATCCGGTTGTAATAAATTTTGTCGGTGGTAAGGAAGGAGGCGGAATCGGCGAACGTTTAACAACTTTTATTAAATAAACAAAACAAAAGTAAACCGCGGGCAGCCCCTCACGGACGACTGCCCACACACACATAACAAAACTCAACATAAAATCCAGGCCTGGTCCTCTCTAGTCTTCCGCTGCCTTCGCTTCTCCTTTTATGCTCCCGTCCCTTGGCCGCGAGACGAGACCGGTGTGTCACGCAGATGGTACTTATTACCACTCGTCACCGGCCGCTCTTGCGGTCCCTCGCCCCGCTGCTTGCCACACCACACCGGTGTTTTACCTAAACATGTCCAATCTGGCAACCATATGCATGCAAGCTCTCTCTTGCGCTCGGATGATCTGAAAACACCAATTAACAAGTAAACTGCATTTCAGCAATCTCCATTGACTATCGTTTTAATTTATATGGTGA
Organism: Pseudorasbora parva; assembly: GCF_024679245.1. Taxonomy (NCBI): domain Eukaryota; kingdom Metazoa; phylum Chordata; class Actinopteri; order Cypriniformes; family Gobionidae; genus Pseudorasbora; species Pseudorasbora parva. The sequence continues at coordinate 43,874,756 of NC_090178.1, forward strand.
AAAAGGTGGTATTTGCTAGAAGGATCGAGTGAACAATCTGTAACCAAAGTATCTACGGTTGTATTTTGTAATACAAAATAATATTAACCTTTGTCATTAGACACATTATTTAGTTTTGTATGGTACTTGGAGTTTCCTGTTGTTACTGTACTAGCATCTTGCATCATCTAGACAATGCTGTCTCGCTAAGAAACTTTCAATTTAATCAGAAATTGTTTCAACAGCTAGTCAACAAGTGGATGAATCACTACTTACGGCTTGCAGGAGAACAGTTGCCCCGGCATGAAATGGGCCGAACAAACGAACGATTTGTTGTGGTATCCGATTATCATAAACCTCAACCCTGTGTCATGAGAGACGTTTTTGCTATCTTCGAGTGTCTTGTTTACCATCAGTAGATTCAGCTTGTTTGGACAGATGCAAATGTTGGGGGCGTGAATATAAATGATCCCCAACACTTACGTCACGGTTGGGTTTATGTTGAGAAGCGATTTTTTTTTTCTGTTGAGTTTTTGATTTATGAGATTTACATAAGAAATAGGAGGAATTGATGTTTGAGACTCGCAGTATGTGATGTTCATGTACTGAACTCTTATTATTTCCCCATGACAAGGTTAAGTCAATTTTTTATTCTAGGGCACCTTTAAGAACTACAACTAACGGCTAGTAGGGACTACACACGCTTCCTCCCGGGTTAGTGACATCACAAACCCTAAAATTTACATAAACCCCGCCCCCAGGAACACACAACAAAGGGGGTGAGATTATGACGAAAGAATATAATAATCAATGACTTGAAGATAGTTAACTCCACATCAGCTGCATAAATTCATCATCTAACCGTTCAGAACCGTCCTGTTGCAGTTGAAGATCTTTAATCCCTGAAGTCATGGGTCAGCGAATCAGAACCCTTGATAATTGACTGTTGGCAGATTAATAAATCAAAAGTGAGAAAAACAAATAAGAGGGCTTGTTGGAAAAATCGTAGTTTAAGATGTCTCTGCTTCATTTATTTCCCAGCCAGCAGCACTGGAGCAGCGCCAGACACTTTAATGGTCCCATCCGATGAACATCCGGAAACAGTGAGAAACTGGAGACTGAGCCCAATCCTGCTGAAGCGCTAATGTGTCTCCTCACGCTTAAAAACACTGGCTCTTGTTAATGCAGCTTTAATTATTACTTTACCTGAATGTAGAGCTATAATCTAAGCATTACTCATGAATAAGCAGTTTACTCCAGATTACCAACTCAGTAAAGAATGAACGACTCTATAGAGCATTGCAGATCGCACGTCTTTGAAACGTTTTGTTGTGTTTGTATATATCGGTGTGATTTATTTACAGAGGCCACATTCAAATGTTTATAAATTCAAGACTGACATATTCAATTTAAGGTTTCCATACAACAAATAGTTTTGGAGCCTTATAATAAGCATAAAGGTAAGTGATATTCAACACAATAACCTACATTTAAAAGTGGCTAGAGAGCAACAACTAAGCCTGAGGAGTTTGTGTAGAATTTCATCAAATGGTTAAACACTGTTAGTGAATGTAAAAATGTCAGACAGTTGTATATTATTCACATCCTCTTATATACTACTGTTCAAAAGTTTGGGCTCAGTAAGATTTTTAATGTTTTTAATGTTGTGTCTCTTCTGCTCACCAGGGCTGGATTTCTGAAATATTATTACATTTTAAAATAGACGCTTTCTAAGTGAATATATTGTAAAATGTAATGTATTCATGTGATCAAAGCCGAGTTTTCAGCATCATTACTCCTCCAGTCTTCAGTGTCATTTGATCCTTCAGAAATCATTCTGATATGATGATTTACTGCTCAAAATACATTTACTATTTTCAAATGTTGAAAAAAGGTTGTGCTGCTTCATATTTGTGTGAAAACTGTGATGTTTATTTATATTCAGGATTCTTTCACTGCAAAAAATGCTTTTCTTAATATTTTTGTCTTGTTTCCAGTCCAAATATCTGAACATTCTTGAATCAAGATGCTTTCACTAAAAACTTAAAATGACTTACGAGATTTTTCTTGTTTTCTTGCTGTCTTATGTCATTTATCAAGTGAAAGCGTCTGGATTTAAAACTTTTCAGATATTAAGACTGGAAACAAGATCAAAATAAGAAGAAAAGCTTTTTTTGTAGTGTTGATAAATAGAAAGTTCAAAAGAACAACATTTATTTGAAATATAAATCTTTTGTAACATTATAAATGCCTTTACTTTTAGATTTAATCAACTACTATTAAACAATTACTGCATTCTCAAAATTCTCAAACAAAAACAAAAAAATCTTTAAAAAAATCTTACTGAAACCTTTTGAAAGTAAAGTCTACTACACCGGTAACAAGATCCAAAACAAACAGAACCCCAAGAAACTCACAAAGGTACGAAAGTCCTCTGACGCTGCAAACACACCAGTCGGCCTTTCATCTCCAAAGAACAGATTTCACACAAGTAAACACATCTGTAAATCTTCACATGGACTCCATGCTGTCTTCCTGCCTTTGTTATGAACCTCTTTGAGCTAAGAGTCAATAGACTAAACACACACACACACACACACACACACACACACACACACGCTCACACACACGCTCACACACACGCTCACACACACACACATGCTCATACACACGTATGAAATACGCTCACAAATGCACACACACACACACACACACACACACACACACACACACACACACACACACACACACACACACACACACATGCAAGTGTACAAATTTCTTTTTAAATGAGCTTTAAACTGTTCTAGCACTGTTGCTGCTGGGGATGTGCAGCGTTTGAGCAGAAGAGGGCGGTGTTTTAACTGAAAACCACCAAAAATGTATTTGAATAAAAAGTTTCTGTCCCTTTATTACTTACTGACAGATTAAACTGCATCATCACTTACTTAACCTCAAATTAAAACGATGGTTGCCCAGTGTGATGCAACAAAAAAACTGATTAATTAACAAAACATATTTCTCTGGCTGGTTAAGACAATAAAACATATATATTTTTTTTAAGTCATTTTGCATTCAAATAGTATCCACCGGTATTTTCTACTGGTTGTTTTCTTGCATCACACCTAGAACAGCATTCATTCTCTGGGCCGAGTAGAATATTAAATCAGTTCATGGAAGGTCTAAAATTCATCTCAATCTGGTGCTACATGGATCTGCACCAGAGTAATAAAAAAATGAGCAAACTCAGACTCAACTAGGCCACTGGACAAGAGAACAAATAAAGACATAAGAGACTGATGTCGATTCGTGTGCCATTTGAAGCTGGCAGGACTACTGGCACAACTTTTGATGCCAAGTACAGCCTGGCAACTCACACCCTCTGAATACTAACCACAGGTACAGCGTCTGTCCAAGAGAGCCTGCACTACTTCATTACTTGTTTATCAAGGAGAGAGATTTGGGGATTCAGTTCCAAGACCACCAGAGTGACTTTTCTACAAAGGAGTCAAGGTTTGGTGAGCACGGCCCGTGTGATATAAGCAACTATCATTCTGGACAAGAGGTGCTATTATGCCTGTTTACATTTTCAACTTTCTTTAGTGTGTAATGTGCCTGTTTAAGCATGAAATGGGTCTTCAAGGACCTTTTTCTTCCAGGAACACATCACAATATTCTTGCCTAAGGAAGCAAAAAAACCAAGGAAGCAAGGCTCGAAATTGCAACCATTTTGGTCCCATATGCTCCTGAAATTGAATCTGTGTAAATCTTTTGGATCAGTCCTGAAAAGCATTTTTGCAAGTGAAAATAATTGTTGTGGTGCAACCTTTTTTTTAGAGATGCACTGGTCATACACAGATCAGGCATTACATTATGACCTAATATTGTGTTGGTCCCCCTTTTGCTGCCAAAACAGCCTTGACCCATCGAGACATGGACTCCACTAGAGACCCATGAAGGTGTGCTGTGGTATATGGCACCAAGATGGACCACATGGATCGGACTTGTTTGATCAGCACATCCCACAGATGCTCGACTGGATTGAGATACTGACCACTGCAGACCGGGAACAGCCCACAAGAGCTGCAGTTTTGGAGATGCTTAAGTTCAATGTTGCATTAAAGCCTAAAGCTTATAATGTACAGTAAGCATTTGATCTCATCAATCAATTTCAGCATCTGACAGTATTTCTTATAAATGAAGCTAAACTGTATAATTGACTTTTGTTCAAGGCAAACTAATTCCTGTGTATCTGTACTAGTTTCCAGTTCTCTCATATCACTCCACGCTCTATTCTCACAGATCATCTACACTCAATATTTCATGTTTGTTCATTTGTTGTCATATAATGTGCATTCAGGGGGCCGATTTTGAGAAATAAACCCCCTCAAAGTGATAAAAGACCAAGCCTCTCTCTTTTCATGATCTTCCTTCATGTATATTAGTATGAACACAAACCTCCTCAAATACTGAAAAAAAAAACTTCTGTCCCCAATAACATCCTGGACAGAAGACGATCTTTAGGGTGTGTCTATAGGTCACAGGATGATTCACTGGAAACTAACGGTCATGGAAGGTCACAGATGGACAAACTCACTTATCAATGTGAGCGAGGTCTCTGAATAGTGAGCTGGCATTGGCATGAAGCCCCGAGAACTTTCCTCTGAATATTTCCATAAGCTCAGCGAGCTTTACATGACATCCAATAAATGCCAGAGCGGTCTGGGCTCAGAATGAGATGTCATTTCCAGAAGAGAGCTTCAGTCAGTACCAGAGACTCAGCGCCGTCAGTGAGACTCTTAGAGTCTGGACGGATGAATCACTTCAGAAATGCCACACGACCACAAAACAGAGAGCTCAGTCCTAATGACTAATGTTATAAACGGCATCCATTATTAACTCTCATGTGTGTGACAGTGCACGGGTTACAGAGTGTGTGTGTGTGTGTGTGTGTGTGTGTGTGTGTGTGTGTGTGTGTGTGTGTGTGTGTGTGTGTGTGTGTGTGTGTGTGTGTGTGTGTGTGGGCACCCTGACTGGTCTTTGGCTATGCAGCCCTAAACGCAACAAACTGTGATGCACTGTGTATTCTGACACCTTTCTATCAGAACCAGCATTACTTCTGGAGCAGTTTGAGCTCCAGTAGCTCGTCTGTTTGACCGGACCACACAGGCCAGCCTTTGGTCACCACGTGCATCAATGAGCCTTGGCCACCCATGGCCCTGTTGACAGTGCTACCAAGTAAAAAAGGGAATTTCGATCCCTGGGGCAGGGCCTGTTTTAGTTAGTTGAGTAGTGTTGAAGCTCGCCGGTATGATAAAGGGGTGTGACATTTCCATAACACACTGGAAGCGGCTGACCAACCACAACACATTGATCCTATCCACCAATCAGAGAATGTTGTGTTTTGCAGAGGGATTGGCTTCATAGAGAATGAACTAAATAGGAGTGTGTTTCCCAAAATCACAGTTAGACATATGGTCACTTGTTCCATCGTTATCAGTATAGTTCAACGAACATTCGCAAACAGCAGCACAAAACGTTTTGAACACGGTGTGTTCTTGCAGATAAACATTCAAGCATGAAAACCTATTCTAGTAGAGTCAAAATCAAGACTTTGAACAAGGCCATAGCAGGTCTCCTTTAAAAAGAGTATGCATGTGACAACACATCTCAGGATAGTCACTGAAGGCTTTGAGGCTATATTCACATTTTCAGTGGATAGTGGTATGGAAGCTTTGTGTAGTGCATTCAGTACACAGAATTTAGAGATTTCGATGCATTACAACATTTGCATTACAACACTAGATTCAGTGCATGTTAATGAACACAATACAAGCAAGGTGAAAATAAGCATTTTTACACAAACACGCTATTCTTTACACACTATTGTAGTTTTTTACACTATTTACTATATTATGAATGGTTTATGGAAAATAATTGTGTTAAATTATTATTAAAGTTCATTATCCTTAGAAAGCACTGTAAAAAATCAGAAGTTACCAGCTACAAGCTTTTCAACCAACTTATGAATAAAATTGTATCAAATTAGAGTTGGTTTGTGCTTTCATCAAATATAATAAGTCCTAAACATCCCAAAAGCTTGGAGCATTGACATTAAAATGAACATAACTCTCTTAGTTTGGACCCGAAGAGAACACTAATCACTCTAATGGTGACTTGAAACTTTTGAACAAAATATAATTAAAAACCCTACAAACTGAGCATTCACAGAAGCACAGTTCATTTGCTCTACTAAAGGACTTAAAATTTAGCTTTATTCAAATGATGTAACACCATCTCTGTATACAATCTAGAGTTCAAATCAACCTTTAGAGTTTGTCTGACAAAATGGAAGTAGAGTTTTTTTTTTTTTTTAATATATAAAAATATATATATACATATATATATACATGCACACACACACACACTGATAACCACCGTTTTTCCTGAGTAATATATATACACACACATATATATATATATTACTCATCCTCAGATGGAAAAATGGTGCATTGCTAGGCAATTAGGCTTAACATAATACACCTAGCTTTTAGCACAACACATGAATTCACGGAGCCATGCAATCATCCTTGAGGGCTTCATCCACCGAAAAAACAGCACAGCCAATGAAATGTGTATCTCAGGGGAGAACGGAACAGGAAGTGAAGGAATGTGGACTTCCCAGTGCATAGTTACAGGAAAGCCCTGGGATTCCCTCCCGTCTAAGAGCCCCTGCTATATCTGGCAGTGTGTGTCAGTGCCAATGATCAGAGACGTGACTGACCGGTGTGTGTGAGGTGCGAGAAACAGCAACACCCTATTAAACTTTACAGACGTCGCTGTAGATATACTACTGAGGGTTCAGAAACAAAATAAAAGAGCAGAGAGTCGATCTTTAAATATCTTTGGCTCAATGTCCACAGAGACCAATACGTTTTTCTTCAGTAATCACTGCAACTTCCTCTACTTTTTGCAAAAATGTTATTATGCCTAATAATATGCCTAAGATACTCATTCTGATATGATGATTCACTGCTTAAAGTAAAGGCCGACATTAACCTTCCCTATTTTGCATATTTCATTTTGTCTTCACCAAGCAGCCCTGTGGTTCGAGTATACTGTTGATCCCCATTGTGAGGTCCAATCGATCAGGTTGAAATGAATATCTGTAGGCAGTGGAAAAAGGCACATAGCTGACTTCTAAGCATGAGGAATGAGCTGTCACGGTTAAACTTAGCACTATGACGTGACTTAATATGCAAGAAGACATTCACAGAGAGGGTCAAGTATTCACAGACGGTCTATAATGAATGTCTGCTGAGAGAAAACTGAAAGTTTCACTGAGACACGATGGTTTCACGCAGCCTGATTCTGGCTGTTCTCTGAGACCAGATGCACCAAACGGATGATAAATATTTTTCACGTAAGCTTGTGTGATGAGGCAAATACTGTGAAAATCCTCACACACTCCAAAGGAAGGTGACGATATCAATCATTTGTGACGATATCAATCTAACCTCGTAACCCTGAGCATATGAGTTCTGACAGGACATTTACAATGTCAAACAAACCGTCACCTGTCAAAAGTTTGGAAACATTACAATTTTGGTTTGAAAGATGCTCTTATGCTAACCAAGGCTGCATGTATTTATTTGAAAATACAGTAAAAACTGCAATATAGTGGAATATTATTACAAATTAAAAGAACAGTTTTCTTTTGTAATATATTTAAAAATGTAGTTTATTCCTGTGATCAAAGATGACTTTTCAGCATCATTACTCCTTCAGTCTTCAGTGTCACATGATCCTTCAGAAGTCATTCTCATATGGTGATTTACAGCTCAAGAAACATTTATGATTATTATTATCAATGCTGAAAACAGTTTAGCTAGCTCTCCTTCTGAGGAAATGGGAGTAAAGCGAAACTGTAATAGAGAAGTCGCAATAGTGAGCTGGTCGATAGGAATTAAGTTTGTGAAATGTAATAACATGGACATTTTTATTTGTATTTATTTATTTTCTCTGTTGCGTTCAGTGTTTTCTTCCGGAAACAACGGACCATAAGAGATTCCAAGTCACAGTTCATCACTTAGAACAGCGCTCGTGGTTTGACGAGTCGAGACTGTTTTCCAAGATGGTGCCTGTCCGTGAACGCGTAATGCGCTGTGTTTATAAAGTATCTTCTTATTAAACTGTTTGTACTCTTACAAAGTTCTCAATGCTTCGGTTTGCATGTAGGGACCCTCATTATGCTGCCGTGTTAATGTGAGGATATTTTGAGCCTTGTTAGTGGTATTAACTAGCGATTTAATTTCACTTACCCTTTACCCCATAGACAAGCGTTATAAGCTAATCTGTTTAGACATAAAACTCTTTACATTCGATTTTCATGAAAACGCATCCCAGAGAACGATCTACTCTGTAACCATCTGTTAATTACCCCTAGGGTCATTTCTCACCGGAGTTGTCCTTTAAGCTTTGTATTTAATCTGGGTCATTAATAGGGGTGTAACGGATCGCAGTTGATCTGTGATCCGAATGGATCATGACCCACGGTTCGGTAAGCACGTGACCCACGGATTTATTGCGCTTTTCTTTTAAACTTGCGGATTAATCTTAATTGTTTAGCGATCGTAGAGTAAAAGACTGTTTAATTTGCCGATATAGCTTTTTAAGTAATTTTGTTCCTTTAAAATCGATATCGAGTTTCCGGGAAACTACACACAGCAGTCGTTGACGTTAACAAGGCCTTATCAGTTAGCAATGGCTAGCGGAGGAGCAGAAGAACTTGAAGAGCCTCCTGCATCATTCAGATCGCATGTATGAGAGCATTTTGGCTTGATGTGGAATGGTCATGATGTGAAAGGATTTGGGGATGTTATTTGGTGGACCTTTACAAAACATTCAGGACATTCTTGGAATGTTTAGGGGACCACATTTTATTTGGAAATTTTGTGTTCCTAGAACGTCCTCAAAATGTCCATGCTGATGTCAAGGACGTCGCCTGGTAACTGTTAGCATCCCAAATGTCTCCTTTGTAATGTTGCAGTGTGACCATAAAATAATCAAAAGGGAACGTCCCCCTTAAGTCAGGGACGTGCACAGGATTTTTGAGGGGCAGTTGCTCTGACCTAAAAAAAAGGGCACCACCCCCCCAACCGAACCCCCCCCCCCCCCCCCCCCCCCCCCTCATCATCTGTCCAATTACATATTTTTGTTATTGCCATTATCATGATTATTTTAATGCCCCCTAGTGGTATTTATGTTCTGCTCTGGAAAAATATTATAGATGGGGTTATTTTTTGCGGGGGGGAGGGGGTTCTCCCCCAATAATTTTTTTTATTTCGTAGATGTGATTTCCTGCATTATGGTGCTTTTGAGGCCATTTCCCTTGCCTATACAAATAAAAGAACTCAAACCAGTCAATATCAATAGTCTAATAAAAAAAGACAATATTAATTTAACTGCCATCAACAGTTTCACAGATAATGATAATGAACAAGTTGCATGTTTATTATGCTCCGTGTCCAGATAGAAAAAGTAGATTTATGAAGATTTTAATTAATTTCATAAAACTTGTTGATGATAATCGTCCGTTTGTTATACCTTTACGACAACGTTAAGTCTCACCCAACAACCGCGACAATCTCCTTCTAGTGCCGCTCATGCAGGCTCAGCCAGGGCGGTTAGAAGGATTTTGGGGGCCCCAAGCAAAATGGACATGGCTAACCTTCTACAGATAAACGGGTAATGATTAAAAAATGTTTGTAAAATTTAAGAAACCATTTTTAAAACATCTATAAACATTACATAGATAGACAGGCCAAACTTTGTTAAGGGTTACTAGTTGGTTTGTAAACTGTCTATAAACATTATCTGGATGGTTATTATAAAGTTGCAACAGATGACTATAATACCTTGTTAAGTAGTTAATAAACAGTACCAGTAAAACATGTGGGTTGTCCTGATAATGTACTTCAAAATGCAACAGTGTAAAAATTGCCACACAGAATAAAGTAACTGTTCAAGATCCATTGGTAACTTATAAAAATAATGTCATATTTGCATAAACTGTTACTACCATATATCCCAACACTAGCACATTAAGATAAGCTACGAAAAAAAATCATGTTCCTCTGCCTCTTTCTGGTTAAATAATGTTTATAATAATAGTTAATATAGCATGCTATATTAACTATTCCAGGTTATTTATGTATAGCATAAAAATAGTTAGTATAGCATGCTATGCCACTTTCATCAAAGCCTATTACAAAGCTATAGCAATTTTAGGTCATTAAATACGATAAACAGATATTCTGGAACAGATCTGCATCTTCCTTATCCCGTTAAAAATATATTACAGTATGTAACCATATTCTGTCTGTTCGAAAAAAAAGTTGCACTAACTCTTCGTTACAAGCAACATTTCCCCTCAGAAAATTTTTGCTAGCCTACCTAATAGTACAAATAGAGCTATTTTATATAGTGTAATTTATCACTTACCACTATCTTTTATTTTCTGGCTTCCTAAAGCATAATTCCGCTTCATGATCGCCGAGGAGGTTTTGTATTTTGCCGGCAGCAGAGATTGCGTGGTTGGGTGGCTGTTGTCAGCGACGACTGAGAGGGCCCGCTTGAGGGGGATTCCGATAACAGTGTCGTTGCACTTTACTGCATTGACTATCAAAGGGGCTCTCTGTCGTTGCATTTTATTCTTAACCTGTCGTTGACTTGCGGCCCCAGGCCAGCTCGGGACCCCAAGCAATTGTTTGACTTTCACTTTCGGACGGGTACCCGAATATGGAAGTGATTGAGGCTTAGCGATTTTTTTTGTTATATTTTTTTATTGATCTAGGCCTACGTGAAATTCTGCATCCATTGTACGATTTTTTTATTTATTTTTTTCCACCTCGGAAGGGCAACGTGAGTTGAGAAGGGCATATGGGCAGTTGCCCGGGCAACCTGAGCAACCCCCCTGTGCACGTCCCTGCCTTAAGTCATATTGGGAATGTTATTATATAACCAGCAGAGAATCCCATGGGAATGTTCGGTTAACGTCCCAAATGTCTTCTTTGTAATGTCGCCATGTGACCATAACAACCAAAATGGAACCTCCCCCTAAAGTCATATAAGGAACCTTGAACTGCAGCACTTTTATAACAAAAGAGGGCATTTTAGGAGCATCCCTAATGTTCTGTAAAGGTTTGGAATTTTCATCACCTTTAGAGAATTTTTAGGGAACGTTGCACAAGGTCGTGAGAATAACATCCCTTCCTATGTGTGTATGGCGTCCCCTCTGACGCAGTGTAGAAGTTAAATGCTTCGGGCATGCCTGCGCATCTTCCTTCAGACAGCACGAATCTGATTACGTGTTCTCAGGCGCCCATCTTATACACACCTAGCAACATCATTGCACTGCGTCGACCATTGAAAGGCATTTATACATGCGCCTCAGACACAGGGTTTCGGGAGGGCACGTCCCTATAGCGTCAGCAGCCAACGCAGCATCTCATTCCCTTCTTAGGGAACCAGAGTTACATACATAATCTAGATGTTTTCCAAGACTACACAAAAGCATATTTTTTATCATCACCATGACCCTTTAGGGGCTCCTTAGTCGTCATAATTAGCTGATCTCTGGGGACAGTTTTGTCCTCAAAGTATAGTTAAATTAAGCCACACAAACACATATTGAGAAGCTCAGTCTGTCTGAACTTCTGGTCACTCTGAAAACAATGCCACAGCCGGACGCCCCTCCCTGCCCAGCCAAAACAATGACAACATTTTTTCTTGCTTATCTTTTACAGCATTAACATGGAAACATTCAGCACAGTACCGGACAGCACATGAAGTGGACTTATGAATCAAAACTTCACTTGACCTCCCAATCTACTTTCATTACTCTCCACAAAAAAAAAAAAAAAGAATCGTAAAGACTTCAGACTGAAGAGTTTCAGACTAGTTGTACCTTTCAGATTTGCAATCTCACGCTGAATGGATCTGGACGTCATGACTGGAAGGTGAATTTCTTCAGGTGTCCCTGTCTCTGTCTGTCCTCGAGCACCTGCTGCCAGATAACACAGTTGTCTCTCTCTGTCTTTTCTTCAGTCTTTTGGCTTGAGGTCATGTGGTCAGCCTGTGATCTTATTCCACCTCTTCCTCACACACACACGCACGGTCTCACGCCCACTCTCTCTCCCTGCGCTGGAATCTGTCCGTGTACCGCCCATCCCTTCGACCAAACTCACCCCTGAACTGTGAGCATCCTGCCTCAGCCAATCCCAGCATTCATATCCACGAAGGCCCGGCCAATCCCTGCACTGCTGCACGAGTATATTAATGATCAAAGCAGTGAGCAACACGCTGTATGGACGGGAAAAGATCACGATCATTATACCTTAAGGTGACTTAAAGTGAGCAATTTATAAAAACTGCCACAACAAACCGCTGATATAAAAAAGAAAATGTGAGAGAAAGAGCACTTAATGTTCATGAACTCCACACTCTTCATCAATCAAACACATCTGGAGATTTGACAAAATGTAAACAAAAATCTAATTTCTCTTCTCAAAGTTTTTACATAAACTACTGTTTAAATGTTTTGGGGGTCAGTAACATTTTACTATTATTATTAGTAGTAGTAGTATTGAGCAAGGATGCATTAAAGGTGCACTATGCAACTTTCCGTCCACTAGAGGGCGCCTATTCAAAACAAATGTGTAGTTTGATGACGCCAAGTTTGTGCGCAGCATCTTGGGACATGTGGTCTTCACCTCACAGCCGGTGGAAAATAGGACTCGGGCAGAAATCATGTTCATGGATGCGGTTATTAACGTTACTGTAGTGTGAAGCACAGCAGGACCGAGTGTTGAGGAGCTGAGCACAGCTGCTGGAGCGATTGTTACCCAAACACACGGCTCGCGAACTACGGGACTTTGATTATGACGGGACGGGACACAGTCGTTGGGCGCCTGCACTGATCAGCTCTTCCCGTTATGATTATGAGGTAATGCAGCTCTGTTTATCATATTAGACACATTTCAGTGTGTTGAAAATGATGTTATGACGTTACTCGGTGCGTTCACTTGTTCACACTGCTAAGAGTAAAGCGCTCCTGCCAAATAAAAGCCGAAACCGAGGGTAGCGCAGATATGACGCGATTGACAGGTGACTTCCTCAGACGCTATGCTGAAACGTCCCGGTCCTTAGTTAAAATAGCAATTTTCTCACAATTTACAAATAGTTGGAAACATTTGGGATATTGTAAGTACTCAACTGAACAAAATATATAACACTGGCCTAGTGGTTTTTGGATATTTTACTGCAAAAATACTACATAGTGCACCTTTAATCAAAAGTGACAGTGAAGACATTTATAATGTTACAACTGATTTGTATTTCACATAAATGCTGAACTCTAATCATCAAAGAATCCCAGAAAACACAAATATCATGGTCAAAAAATACAAAAAAAGATTGATCATTCTGAAGCAGTAAATCATCATATTACAATGATTTCTGAAGAATCATATGACACTAAAGACTGGAGTCGTGAATAAAATCACAGGTATAAATTACATTTTAACATATATTTATATAGAATTTTATTTTATTTTTTTAATTGTAAAATTTCACAATATTACTTTTTTTCCTCAATCAAATAAATGCAACCTTTGTGAGCAGAAGACACTTCTTTCAAAAATGTATTACCAACGTCAAACTTTATGGTAGTGTAGATTATTAAAGCACTTGCATTTAAACAAACCTACTAAAGTTCGATTAATTTATTTAAATAAATAAAAAATACAAATGCAACTGAGATTATTTATGAACATTCTTTAGTAGTAGTTGAAGAAAAAAGTCAATAAACAAAAGTTTATGCCATAAATCCTCTCCTTATGCAGTCTTGCATTAATATAATAATAATAAAAATAAAAAAGGGATTTAATAACAGCATAAAACATTTTAAATTAACAGTAATAATTTGTGCTGTCCATATCACTCATTAGTTCTATTACTCGATTCTCAAATATTCTCACTATATTATTTTTTTAGAGAGCAAAAGCAGATCAAAGAAAGCATTCTTCAGCTGTTCAGTGAAGCAGAGCATGAGCTGAAGATTGCTCCCTTGGACATCGCAAAAATAAACATCCCACAAAGACCAACACATTCTCCACATAGTTCACTTCAAACTCAATAAAACTCAGTCATTGGCCAATAACAAAAAGTATTTACTGTGTATCAGAATGTGCAGACAAGGTGTGAGAGTTATTTCCTTTCAACTATCCATATATCAGTTTAAATGTATTGAAACTACAACATTGTCTCGTCAGTCATTTTTAAGCAGTTGTTTTCCCTCTCTTTGAATAGAATTTCTCATATTGATGAAGTGTAACTCATGATGTCCATTGCTCTACACAGAATGAAGTTACAGTGACAGTGTGAGTTAACTCTCGCTCCCTCTCCTGTCCAGGATTAATGATCTGGGAATGTGCCAAAACTTACTGACAATGGATCTGGCCAGGACTGAGCTTCCTGTGTTCAGAGTGAATCACAGACACAACAAATTAACACACACAAACATGTGTTTTCATGTTTTATGGGGACATTTCATAAACATAATGGTTAACTGTATAAACTGTATATTCTCTCCCCTTACACTAACCCTACCCCTAAGGAGGTGCACCTCGCATCCGCCTCTGAGAACCAGAGGCCCGGGCAGGCACCCCTACCCGTTCACCGTTCGAGCCCGGGGTCCCACACTTAAGCCCGGGCATTAATGTCCCAACCCAACCCGGGGCTCCGGAGAGGCACGCAACTGGTCACCTAAACCAAATCGACTTTTTTGTCGGGTTTTCCGGGCTTCCGGGCTTCCAGGCCTAAAACATAACCCTACCCCCCCTAAATCTAGGTTGCCAGGTTAACACCAAAACCCACCAAATTGCAACTCAAAACTAGCCCAAAACAAGCCCAATCGCATTTCAGGCGAGTCCCAGGTCCGGTAAAAATTCTGGGGGTCAAAATCTACATGGTTCCCCTGCTAAAATTGGCATTCCCAGTGCTAAATATCCCATTACTGGGGTCACTTGGCCTTGCATTTTTATATATATATTTTTAAAAAAAAACTAATTCTGTATGATCTATAAGCGGTTTAAAAAAAAGAAAAGATTTTCAGATATTGCTTTGTCAGGCCATTTAAAAAAAAAGGGATTACCTACTGGAACTACTGGGTCTATATTGTGATTGCGTTTACATAGAGTTGATCATCCCTTTATTCTTTTTATAACTGTTTTAGATTACCTTTGTTCTTATCTTATCTTTTGTTATTGTTATTTTTATCTATATATCATAATTTATTAATTCTCTTTGCAACTGTATATTTCTATTTCTTATGCATCTGTTGATTATTATTTTTGGTTAGGGCTGTCTGACTGGAAGAGATTGGAAAAGGAGACTGATGTGATTACCTAGAGCCGAATCACAGCCGTGCTGATATACAGCTATATCGCAGTAGTTCATATGATTACATTCTAACATTTCTGAAGCCATGATATAGCTTTGTTTCAAGAACAAAACAATATTTAAGTTGTTATTAACTAAAAATGTTGCCCTCTGCCATAGTAGAACCTCTACTGGTTGATAAGTCTACCATTGCACTGTATAAACCATCATAACGCACAGCCCTAGCATGAATATTAAGCTAGATGTCCTTTTGTTTTCAACACAAAAATTACATCATACAGGTTTGAAACAAGTGTGCCACGCGAGTCCTGGAAAGTGAAGCCAAAGCGTCTGGATCGCCCCCAGGTGGTTGGATGCAGAAGGTCATAAACCTCTCCATGTAACGTAACCTAAACAATAAAATGACACTTATTTTTCCAAAGTTGGTTTCTGTCATTTAAAGGGGTCGTAAAACACGATTTTACTTTTCTAACTTTAGCTAGTGTGTAATGTTGCTGTTTGAGCATAAACAACATCTGCAAAGTTACAACGTTCAAAGTTTAAAACAAAGGGAGATATTTGCTTTTAAAGAAATCTATTTTTAAGGACTACAACAAACGGCCGGTAGGGAACGACAGCCTTTTCCTCCAGACTCGCTGACATCAGCAGCTACAATATTTACATAAACCCCTCCTCCGAGAATATTAATAAGGGGGG
Source organism: Pseudorasbora parva (assembly GCF_024679245.1). NCBI lineage: Eukaryota > Metazoa > Chordata > Actinopteri > Cypriniformes > Gobionidae > Pseudorasbora > Pseudorasbora parva. Next base: position 43,890,893 of record NC_090178.1, read on the forward strand.
GGCGAGGCCATTTTTTATTGCTGTGGAGAAGAGTAGGCTGGAGTGCGCTAGGCGGTTAGCCAATCACAGCACACTGGGCCAGCTGACCAATCTGAGCCCATTGCGTATTTTTGAGGGACCGGTTCATAGAACCAGGAAACCATCAGACCGTTTTTACAAAGAGGGACAGAGCAGTGTAGAATGAAGGTAAATTATATTAAAAATAAGGCAATTTTTTTTAAACAAAGCATGAACACGTTACAGCGCACCCCACAAACATAATCAGGCCTTCGAAAGAATGTGTTTTACCACTCCTTTAAATGTCCACTAAAATCAAAATTTTAGTTTTTTAGCCTTAAAGGGGGGGTGAAACACTCAGTTTCAGTCAATCTCATGTCAATCTTGAGTACCTATAGAGTAGTATTGCATCCTTCATATCTCCGAAAAGCCTTTAGTTTTATTATATTTATAAAAGAAATATGGGCTGTACCGAGTCTTTCCGGAAAAAACCGAGCGCCTGGAGGCGTATCGTGTGGGCGGAGCTAAAGAATGACGAATGCGCAAAGCGGTGACGTCCTCAAGCGTGGAGAAACCCATGGCTCTCTCAGCTAATACAGATATGATCCATTGATCCAGAATCTAATTCGGAGGCTGAAATAGAAACAGCAACAGCAGGATGTCCGTCTCTGTGGTATGTACTGTATTTAGTGGCCTGTCAACATTTGTCTTTACTCTCAGTTTATGAGGACATGATTCGGTTTATGGACTATGCGACCAAACTTTTGCACGTCAGACTAGTGTAACGTTATAACGTTAGATAGAACAGCAATGAAGTCCGTCAGCGCATTTGAATGAAGAAAGCACGCGATCGTGTCGTTTACTGATGTTTACTCACGCGACGATAGCCAACAGCAGAGACATTTGAAGCAGTTTTACTCACCGGCTGCTTCCAAGGCAGGACCGAACCTTTATCGCTGGGACGGCTCTGTCAAAAACACACTTCTTGGAGTGTGGAGATCCACTTTGCGATGCGACTGAAGCATTTCTGTGTTCAAATCGGTTCAAATGCAGCGCTGCCTTCCCGGATTGCTGTGCTGAAGCGTTGAAGTCGCTTGATGTCAAAGTGGAGGAATGAAGTGGAGCGCGGCGCGGACTATAACCGACATTAGTGTTCACGGACGACTGGATCTGCAGCTGAGAGAGTGTTCTGCACCTGTATGGGGCGTGCATTTCCTCTCTCGCTCTAGTCACGCGCACACCCTACCGGGAGAAGAGCCCATACAAGGACCTTCCGTTCTATTAACGTCAAGCCGACCCATACTCGAAAAAAATTCTCCGAAACTTGTGAGAAACCGGAAGGAGTATTTTTAACACAGAAATACTCCATCAAACGTCCAACATTAGTTTTTGAAACTTTTTCTATGTTTAGGATAGCAAGTCTTTAACAGTGTAAAAAGCTCAGTGTGCATGAAACAGCATTTCACCCCCCCTTTAAAGTTATGAATAAGCTGGTATGTTCCTAAACTATGATAAAATTTGCATTTAAGAGATATAAGCATTCAAAATGTACAGTCTTCCACTTCCGTTAAAACGAATCTCAGATTTTGGTGACATCATCGCAGACTTCACTTTCTCGTCAAATCTGTCCAATCAGAATGCGCTCTTGAATCTAAAGCCCGCCCCCTTACACTGCTGAAGCTGAAATCGGACAGTTGTTAACACATTTACTCATTTCTACATGGTGAAAGGCACATAGCACACTATATATGTGATAGGAAACATTCAGTGTAAATATGCTTTCATTTGAGGCGAATGAAGTCTGTTTTCACGTTTGTTTCACGCACCGCAGCAGCGCACACACCCCAACGGCTCTGGTCTAAATTTAGACTACAGACACGAGAGCGCAGCGCGGATCATATGCGCGAGTCCGCGCAGACAACAAAACATATCGACCCATTTGAACTCTGCACAGAATGCTGCATTTCAAAGCGATATGGAGGAGATTATGATGATAAACAGTGTTGGAGGAAACTGGCTTTACCAAACAGAAAGGTCCGCTCTTGCGCTCTAGTCAAACTGTATATCAACGAAACACTATTGGCTGTTTCAAAAAAGGGGAGGAGCTGCTAACAGCTGGAGCCGTTTCAGGGGAAATCACGTCAACACATTGAATAATGCGGCGCGTTTCAAGGCACTTCAGTGGGCCTTAAAGGCAGTTTTTAAATCACGCTGATGTTAGATCAAGTATTTGTTCTTTAAATATTTTTTGTTTTAGTTGGTTATTTGATGCTATAAAAATGGGGGGGGGGGGACGTTATAAGACTGACAGCTGAGATTGACAGTTTCTGATTGACAGATTTACTGTGGCACCAACAGACATTTTTTAGGAACTTCGAGAGGAGATTGGAGCTTTAACTGTAATTACTATATTTCCATAACTGTTTATTTCACAAACAGTTCAGGGACGTGTGATTGATTAGGCAGAAGTTTGGATGGGACCTCGTTATCGTGCCTCCACTTTGTGCCACTACTGCGAATCGTGTTTTTAGCACCATATTTGGACACTGGCGGCTTCATTTACTTCAATGGAAGAGTGAATGTGCGTCGTCAATCTTTTTTTTTACAGTCTATGGTTTGGAACAACATAAGGCTGAATAAATAATTCTGCTTGTGCTTCATGAATAATGTGTAAAGAATGATTGTATGATCCTCTATCTATGAGAGAAGCCACAGACACCACTGGAGGTTATTTGACTCGGTGTAAATGATCACAGAGAGATACCCATCAGTCTCTCTGCTGTCAGTTCCGTCCAAAAGCAGCACTACGGATGTCCTGAAAACATTCCACCGCTCTGAGGTCACCCAATCCCACAAACGCATCTAAACACTCTGCTGATCCGGTTGTTTGCGCTCTGGACTTCACGTCTATCTATGGACCATGAAAGAACAGAAGCATTGCTAAGCAAACACACTCATATCCAAGCAGATGAGGCACTGCATGAACAGTATAGAGAACTTGAACTTGTGTGTGTGTGTGTGTGTGTGTGTGTGTGTGTGTGTGTGTGTGTGTGTGTGTGTGTGTGTGTGTGTGTGTGTGTGTGGGCATGTTTTTGTGAAATGTGAGGACACAAATGTGTATAATGACATGGGTATGACACTGGTATTACAAGGAGAGGGTGAAATATGAGGACATTGGCCATGTCCCCACTTTTCAAAAGGCTTATACATTTGAGAAAGTAAAAATGCTGAATGTTTCCTGTGATGGGTAGGTTTAGGGGCAGTGTAGGGGGATAGAAAATATGGTGGTTTGTACAGTATAAACGTCTATGGAATGTCCCCACATTTCACAAAAACAAACGTGTGTGTGTGTGTGTATACTGGGACCTTTTGCCTCAGGATCTCCTCTAATCACATGTCATTGTTTTGGCTCATTGTTACTGTGCCAAACTCTCTCACAAACACCTGACAGGATATCCAGTTGTTTTCTCTTTTAATGCTCTATTTTGGTTTATTTTTCCATTTATAATTTACATCAGCATTTTTCCTTCTTTCTCAAGTCACCATGAAATGTAAATTCAAAAGTGCATGTCATCTTACTGTGAACAACATCCATAGGTTTCTTTTTTTTGAAAAGAGGACCTCTTACCTCTTATCTAGCTTATATGTTCATCTTTCTTTAGTGTGTAAGGTTGCTATTTGAGTCTTGAGTTTTCACGTCACAATATTTCTCATTTAAATCATTCCTGTCCAAGGCATACGCAAAATAAAGGGGCAGGGCCTGTTTGAGTTAGTATTGTGTTAAAACCAAGCGGCAACCTCCCGCGATCTCTCTTGAAGTCAATACGAAAGTGACTTAAACTGCAACTCATCGACTGGCTACTAGGGACAGACTTTACAGCAGGAAAAAAACATGTTTACAGCCTGGTACAAATTGAGTTTTTGGTCTATACGGCTAATTTTGACCTTCATGACAACTGTGAGGGGGGTTAATTTTTTATAACTCATTCGTTTACATTACATAAAGCCTTAAAGTTCTGCATAATTAAGGGCGTGGTTACTTTGAGTAACAGGTGGATAGCCGTTTATCCGCCGTCTATAGTCATTGCGTCACATGACGCCCAGCTCACCTCTACTTTAAGCTTCAGAACGGCTTATCAGAATCCTATGGGTGAATCCCACGGACACTACGTCCATATTTTTTTGCAGTCTATGGTTGAAACTAGCAGTCATGGTAAGAGGCGGGACATTTTCTAAATGTGCTTGAAGCAGTTGACCGCAGTTAAAGCAGTTCGCAGCACACTGGTTCAGCCGACCAATCAGAGCACGCTGTGCTTTTCAGGAGCAGAGACTTCATAGAGACAGGAACTAAACAGAGCGTTACTGAGGCCCTGTCCCAAATGGCACCCTAAACCCTCACAGTCTTTCTCTGAGTCCGCACTTTCACGACATACGGGTTCAGCAGAAGTGCGCATCGAGGGCGTATAGCAGCCGCAAAGGGGACGCTCATGAGCACCCTTCTTTAAGCTTAAATGACAAATGGCACACCCCACGGTCTTGTGGACTTAAAGGGTTAGTTCACCCAAAAATGAAATTGATGTCATTAATGACTCGCCCTAATGTCGTTCCACACCCGTAAGACCTCCGTTCATCTTCAGACTCAGTTTAAGATATTTTAGATTTAGTCCGACAGCGTATCTAAGTGTTTGCCCACTTGCTGTCCATATCCAGAAAGGGAATAAAAACATCATCAGAGTAGTCCATATGTGACATCAGTTAGTTCATTAGAATCTCTTGAAGCATCGAAAATACATTTTGGTCCAAAAATAACAAAAACTACGACTTTATTCAGCATTGTCTTCAATTCCGCCCACGACTCTATACACGATGTGATTGGCCCGACCAGAGTTTGGTGTTTACAGCTCAGAAGTGTACTGAGAGTTGCTAGACGACACTCGCGGTGGATTAGATTTGCTGCCGCTAGGGTGCGTCTAGATTTCTAGGCTACTATAAAAACACTCGAGCTGCAAAAAGTGGCACATTCTCTACATTCTTCATCTTGTGACATCAAGTTGCAGATCATTTAAGCTCAGTAGGTTTCTAAGAGTTCAAACCCATGAATGTAAGTGACAGTCCTCCTCACACACAGGCACTGTGTTGGGGAAACCCAGGCACTGAAAGATCATTTCTTCCTGTTGAGGAATGCTGGGAATGGAGGAAAGAGGAACACTCACAGGTTTCCTTTGTTTCGCATCTCACGTCAGCACCTCAAAACACAAACACCGAATCAGAGACAAGGTCAAGGGCAAGTTCCACATTAGCAGAGGCTTCATTAGTGACAGTGACGCACACAGACATCTGTAAGCCCCGTGTGTTTCACTGCAGTTTGCAGGAATGAGAATATAAAAAGATCCCTCATGTTTTGCTGCTGTTGTGGAGGAAGCAGTCCACTAGAGGCTGTGCTCACACAGTCAAATGACAATGTGTTAGTCGTCTTCCAGTCTAACATGTCAAAGCCTCTATGATAAAGACGCACACAGAAGAAACAAATGACGTCAATGACATTACTGATATCATTAAACTGTCTTTAGACAGCGGACTGCGGATATCTAAATAAAGTTCTGAGTGAAAGTTCATGTAATCTTGTCAACGACAAGACGACAGAAACAGCTGCTTATCTCACTTTTACAACAGTTCTTCAGGCATTGGTCCAGTCCACAAACAATGGCTTAGGTAGCTGACTCTTAGCCTCGCTGCCTCAACAGGCAATGACTTCGCAGGCAGTGTTTGCGCACAAAGGCACCTCACGAAACTGATTTTGCGTAACGGTTTTAATGATCTACAACTAAAGCAAACTTTGGTGAGAACTAAGCGAATATTTAACTACAATAGTCATTTCTCGCTAGAAATGACATCAGCCATTCAGTTAACACTGGTCAAAAATATATATTTACACACAAACTGACCCCCAACCGCAACTTTCTGGCGCCATATTTATTATTTAGCTCAACCTTTCTGTTCCAGAATAGAAAGCACAGGATTGTGGGATATCAAAGGCAGAGAAGGATACATCTATTCTGCCTTTAAAAATCAATTTGATGAGTTTAATGCACTGTAAAAAAATATAGACGTAGTGTCCGTGATGTCACCTACAGGGATCTGAAGAGCAGTTTTAAAGCCTCAAAGCCGGTCGTTGCCATCTTGGCAGGGCATCATCGCACATCACTCCCGTATAAAATAAAATGGGCAAAAAGGCGGGATGTGGGCGGAGCTGAGGTGATGGGGTGACTAACTGAGCAGACAAATGGCTATCCACCTGTCACTCAACGTGGCCACGCCCTTAATTACGCAGAACTTTAAGGTTTTAAAACATAAAATGTAAACGAATGAGTAATAAAAAAAAAATCACCCCCCCTCACAGTTGTCATGAAGGGCAAAATTAGCCGTATAGACCAAAACCACAATTTGTACCAGGCTGTAAACATGTTTTTTTCTGCTGTAAAGTTTGGCATTTAAACATGGGGCTCAATGAGATTCTGCTCCCCTCTGGAGCCGGTCCCTTAGCGGTCAGTCGAGGAATTGTCACTTCCATATTGACTTCAAGAGAAACTAGAGTAGGTTGCCACTTGGTTTAATGTACATTTTTGAATACTCCTTTATTTCCAATTTAAGGTGCATACATTTTGTACTTGCAATGTTATATTTGTTGCAATTTTACACTTGATTTCGACAAACAGTCAGTTTGACATTTATATTTGAGTATCGTCTGTAGGTTATCACTGGATAAAACAATAGGCTATTCTTTGAAATCACGATTGTATTGCATTATATTGTTTTAAACCCCAAATCTTTTACTTTCTTCATTGACAAATATTCAGTTATTTGTTGTAAAATCAAAGTTTTAATGTAGCTAGCCACATTTTGATAGTAACTTGTAGTGGAGCTAACTACTTTTTCAGAAGGGTAGCTTGACAAATAGTTCCCAAAAAGTAAACTTCTCCAAAGTAACTTTCCCAACACTGTTCGATGGCAGCCAATGCAAATCTGTTACAAACCTACGCAGTTTCGTGCAGGAAGGAAGACTGGAAGATAAAAAGTGTGATAAAATAAACATCTAAATGTGTATGTTGGATATTTTCTTTCCACTATTCTGAAAGAAGACACTACAGAAGCACAATCTCACAACTGAGCAGTGCATGAAAAACATCTGGGTTAAATGCCTTAGCCTTAAAATACAGACATTTTATTAGAATTTCGTAATAAGGCTTTGAAAAAGCAACAACATACTAAATGTTGGAGCTCTAATTACTAATCAGATGCTATTTATGTGTGTTCATTAAAGCATTTCAAACACTATTTCCTATAAATGCATTGCTATTAGCATGTTTGTGGTTCACACTCGTGAGTCCAGCAATCACACTGAATGATCCGCTGCATGAGCAGTGATGAACAGGCAGAAGACATGCCTTTCAACACACACACTGCATGGAACAGGAGAGCGATTTCATTTTCCAATTCCTGTTATGACACTGTAAACTTGTCGAGTGTGTGCTGCTGACGTTCGGATGGTCCTTCTGCTGTGGAAATAATAACAATAATAATCACTGTAATCAGGCTTTCACGCACTAATTACAGAGTTCAGTAGAGAGTTGGCGCTCTTTTCCTGCTGACCTCACCCACAATGCTTTGCCTCTGAAGCTCTGCCAAACTGGGCCTCATATAAACTACTACAGGAAGCACTGTGTGCACTCTTCTAGCATCGATTTAAAGAAACAAACATTAGGCTTCCTAAAGAGGAGAGAGGCGTAATGTCAATCATAGGGAAGGGGAAACCCATTCCAGAGTTATTTAAAGATCATGTGGAGAACAGCATTTGGGATCCACATCTGAGATCACTAAATAGGGCTATTATTAGTTACAGGACATGCATGACGGAAAGCAGGATTTTTTTCTGGCACTTTTAAAAGGTTCATACGGTAAATCTCTCTCTCCACTGCATACAGCTGAAACTAGTGCTGATACACACCAGTAGTCCATACCAACACCAGAGAAACTTCACAACTACAGTACTCTTCAAAAGTTCAGGGACATTTTTTGTTTAAAGAACATCCTTTTATTAGCAGTGTTATCTTTAACTGATCCAATGTGACAATAAAGAAATGTACAATGTTACAAAATATTTATATTTTTAATAAATGCTGATCTTTTAAACTTTCTATTTATCAAATAATCACAGTTTCCACAAAAATATTGCGCATCACAACTGTTTTTAACATTGAAAATACACATAAATGTTTTTTTGTGAAGCAAATCATCATATTAGACTGATTTCTGAAGGATCATGTGACACTGAAGACTGGAGAAATTATACTGAACATTCAGCTCTGATCACAGGAATACATTACATTTTACAATATATGCAAATAGAAAACTGTGATTTTAAATAATAATAATAAAACTACTTTTGATCAAATGAATGCAAACGTGTGTGTGTGTGCGTGTGTGCGTGCGTGCGTGCGTGCACATTATCTATATTGATCAAACCCTACAATGTCAGAAAAAAAGGTACATTTCTGTCACTAGGGCTGTACTAGGTACACAAAAAAGGTACTAGTATGTACCTTTAAGGTTCTGTACCTTTAATGTACTAATATACACTCTTAAAGTACTGATATGTACCTTTTAAGGGACTAATATGTACCATTTAGGGGTGAGATGTACCTTTTCACTTTGGTACCTTAGGCTACCGCCCCAGTGACAGCACTGTGCCTTTCTTTCTGAGAGTGTACGTTATGACAGTAATGATCCTCACAATGATAGTAATACCAGAAATTCTTGTCTTTGTGGGGACATTTTTTTGGTCCTCATGATTAAAAACTGCTTAATATCTTACTAAATTATTATTTTAGTTTTTTTAGGTTTTCCATGATGGGTAGATTTAGGGACAGGGTTAGGGCTGGGGAAAAAGCTAAAATATACAGTTTGTACAGTATAAAAATCAGTATGTCTATTAAAAGTCCCCATAAAACATGGAAACCCAACATGCGTGCACATGTAAATGTGTGTGCGCATGTGTGTGAGTGCGCATGTGTGTGAGAGTGTGCGCATGTGTGTGAGAGTGTGCGTAGAACGTTTTCTGTGGATAGGTTTAGAGGTAGGTAATAACATATTTTATACAGTATAATAATCAGTGTTGTCTATGGAAAGTTCCCATAAAACATGGGAAACCAACGTTAATAAATAACATTCTATTTGCATATATTGTAAAATGTAATTTTAAATAATAATAATAATAAAACTGCACTGTTGTGCAATAAAACTCCATGTGTGTGTGTGTGTGTGTGTGTGTGTGTGTGTGTGTGTGTGTGTGTGTGTGTGTGTGTGTGTGTGTGTGTGTGTGTGTGTGTGTGTGTGTGTGTGTGTGTGTGTGTGTGTGTGTGTGTGTGTGCGGGTGACAGCAGCTGTGTCTGTGACCTGCCGTGACATTCCAGCAGGTTTGAGTCGTTCACATGCCACTCTGCTGCGGTAAGCTGCTGATTTCTGGCTCTTTGTAAATGTTACAAATGTGTCATCTGATACCAGCTGATCAAAATCACTCATGTTCAAGAAAATGTAAACAGAAACAATGAGGGTGCTGTGAAAAAACAGGAAAGACATCAAAGATCTCAGAGGATTCGCTGCTGATTCTGCACAGCCTCAGGGGTGCAAACGAACATTCTCCACCCCTGAGTCCAGCCGGACGCTCCTCAGGGGGCTCGCTTTAGGAAAAACGCCATCTATCGGTGATCACACTGCTGCACGAGAGGGCTCTTTAGTCGAAGAGAAACTTCTGGAGTTAAAATCATTGTCTGCTATGCAGGCTTGTCTGACAGGGACTTCATGCTAGCCGGATGACTAGAGTCCAAATAAAGCAAAGGACAACTTCAATGAGTGTGTGTGGAAGTATGAAAGGACACAAATGCTCTGTCAAACTCGTCCTTGTGCTTACGCTGACAGGTCCTGATGAAATACCCTGCAACGCTTGTGACTTTCTCTGACTCATGCACACACATTTACAGCAGAGCCCAAAAAAAGAACACTTTTCAACACGTAAAAAAGATAAATTTGAACAAAATAATGATTATAATTATAAATGTACATTTTTACTTAAAATGTAAACTAAATGATCTTTCACTTAGACCTTCAAACTCATGTTATCTATAATCTCCCTTTACACATGAATCACAAAACGAAGGACAATCGTTAAGTGGAACCAGAAGTGGAATAATTACATTCCTTGAGATTGTCATCTACTGTTAAGTGTGTGTGTGTGTCTCTGTGTGTGTGTGTGTGTGTGTGTGTGTGTGTGTGTGTGTGTGTGTGTGTGTGTGTGTGTGTGTGTGTGTGTGTGTGTGTGTGTGTGTGTGTGTGTGTGTGTGTGTGTGTGTGTGTGTGTGTGTGTGTGTGTGTGTGTGTGTTCAAGAGTGGTTCAAACAACAGAGAACACACTCAAATTCTGGAATTTGAAATGTACATTTAATCTTGGAAAACCCAACACTTAAAAATAAATAATAATAATAATAATAATGATAATAATAGTAAAAATTAATAATAATATAAGCAAAATTTGCAAAGGGATAGTTAAAAGTAACAAATCATGAAAATTATATATTTAATTGAAAAATTGTATCAAACTTTGATAATTGCCTTAATCTTTTAAACAACTGAGAAGATCAAACTACATTACATGTTCACCCAAAAATGAAAATTCTGTCATTAACTCCTCACCCTAATGTCGTTCGACACCCGTCAGACCTCCGGTCATCTTCAGAACACAAATGAAGATATTTTTGTTGAAATCCGATGGCTCAGAAAGGTCTTCATTGACACCAATGTTAATGTCACAATAGTTTTTTTTGTGCAAAAAAGACTTACATTTATAGCTTTCCTGTAGCTCAAACAGTAGAGTGTGGGGCTAGCAACACCAAGGTCATGGGTTCGATTCCCAGGGAGAGCAAGAACTGACAAAATGTAAAATGTGGACTTTAAATGCAATGTAAGTCGCTTTGGATAAAAGCGTTTGCCGAATGCATAACTGTATAATGTAAATGTAAATAACGACTTCTATAGTGATGACCGATTTCAAAACACCACTTTCTAAAGCCTTGGAGCTTTTACTTTGTGTAATAATTCTTGTATGCAGCGTCCGACAATACACTCATAAAATACATCGAAACACAACATAATGGGTCCTGCACACTGCGATTTTTCTAAATCCTTTGTGAATGTCCCTTGTCAGACTGTACGAACATGATTGTAAGCCATGTCACACTGTAAGATCGCAGTTGGCATTAATGTCAGACTGTACGAAAGTCAAGCCGCTCTAAAAACGGACGCGCACAAGAAAACTCATCCGGAGTTTTATATCATCAATGAATGACGCGTTCGGTGACGGTGAGCTGCATTACACGCGGGACTGAAATGCTGGCTGCAAAGAAATCTTTAGCTCTCGTTTTGGTCATAGTTTGTCTTGAAAAACGGAGATATTTGACTGTCGTCGTAGGAGAAGTCACACTGCAGGATTGTGTGCCAAATCTTCTGACACTGCCAGAATTTCGTCTGAGGTCAAATTTGATCGCAGCGCTCATTAATCGGCTGCCGGTGAACATGTCAAACTAATGACCAAAGACGTCAGATTTTAGCCGAGGATCAGAGGAATCTTTTAGGATTTGCTAAATTTGTCTCAGACGGCCAAATCGTGGCCAAAATCGCACAGTGTGCACCCGGCTTAAATTGACAAAAGACATCAATTGTATTTGTTTGGTGTGATCCAGATCTTTAGAATCGATATGTTTGCCAGGAACAGGTCCAAATTCAGCCCTTTATCCAGCGATCTTCATCTCTATACTAAACAGCGACTGTAAACGTCAAATCCCATGCTTGACTTGTTATGAATTAAAAAATCTTTTTTTAAATCACGCACTTAAGAAGCGTTACAACATGTTTAAGGGCAGTGGTATCCAATGCTCAATGGCTCCGTCACAGATTGCGTCATGTCGTGTTTTAGTCGATGTACATTTGAAACCGGAAATGTGCTCCTTCACGGAAAGAAGCCGGATTAACATTTTCATGGATGAATAGTTTAAACTCTGCTCTGTACCTCATACAAAGCTATACCACCAGAGAGATTGAGCAGCTGCAACACATCGTTAGCTGAACTACTTTTGGTCGAGCTTTTGACAATTCTGCAAAAAAAAAAAAATACATTATAGTGATCACACTTGTCTGTCCGTTATGCTTTTATTTATAACAGTACATCGTTTTGAGGAATGGTTGTGGGTAGGTTTAGAGGTAGGTGTAGGATTAGCAGCTCAAAATATCGTTAATTAATAAATCGCATATTGTTACTAAAATTGACAATTTCCTACACATTTCTATCCATTATGTTTTATTATTTTTTATATTCTTTATAAAATAGATATACTTAGGTTAGGGTCAGGGAATCTTTCATTTATCTGTAAAATGGTGAATGGTTTAGATATATTTATGAAATGAAAGATTTGTAAATATTTTAAGTTTTTTAGCTGTAAAGCATAATGCTACATTTAAATGTCGCCAATACGTTCAAATTTTATGTTTCAGCATCTATCCAAATGTACAAAAACGTACGTTTTGTCTCCAAGTTAAGTATTATTACCTATGTATTAACGATGAGACCAGGCTGGATTTTGACTAAATGTAGGCCTACTGTATAATGACCTTCAGACTCATTCTCTGTCTTATGGATGGACAGACAGATGGGCGGAAAATAATTAAACTTTTAAATGAATTAAATGAGCAGACTAATTTTATCTATATCCATGACAGGACATAAATCTTTTTTATAAATTACCACCCACCCACACACACACACACACACACACACACACACACACACAGCTGCGAAATGAGGGGGAGAGAATGTTCTCAGTGACAGAGGAGAGGACTTCCTTCACAACTAGAACAGTCCATGCTGTCCATGCACTGGCTACTTGTGTGTGTGTGCGTGTGTGCGTGTGTGCGTGTGTGCGTGTGTGTGTGTGTGAGTGTGTGTGAGTGTGAGTGTGTGTGAGTGTGAGTGTGTGTGTGTTTGTGTACAAAGACAGTGAGTGTACATTTTTGTACATGCATAACTAGAATTATAATTGAGAGCTGAATCGTACGTGTACCGTACAGGCTGTTACACACTAGAAAAACCTGACGGATGAGAACACAAAACAGTTTTGATGGAGTGGGAAAAGATGTATTTTTCATTAACAGCTCGAAGTCTGTAAAAATCCTCAAACGCCTCCTTCATTCAAATCAAGATATTCACTCTGACTGTGTGAACCTGGTGAATTCCCCTAATAAAAGCATCTGCTAAATGAATGGTTACTACACACTGTGTGTGCACAAATGTGTGGAGATAGGAAGAAAAGCAAGAACACAAGGCCAGGGACGGGCGAGAGGGTCGCAGAACGGCCTTCAGCACACAGAAGCTCTTTGTGTGGTCAGATATTACCTATGAGCACCACAGACGCTCAGTCACAGTCATTTATAGACCGACCCCTGAACACTTCTACGGGAACTGCTACCATGATTTCCATTTGGCACAAAGAGAGCAGTGTGACGAAGAGCCAAGAAAGAAGCACTGACATCAAGGGAAATCCCACTCCATGTCAAACTCAGATCCCTAGCAATTAAGTACAAATATCACAGTGGAAAAATGAAGTAATACTGTAACAATTCATACTGCCAACAGTGTGGCTACATTTAGAAGAAACGATACATTTGATTTTACATGTTGTTTTATTAAGGGAAATAAAGTTCAATGATGCTAACGTAGTGAATATTATATGGTCAAGTTGAGGATCAATATTTGAAAACTTCAGTAGTATTTTACTCTACTGATGAAACTTTTTTTAAGAAGTCTCTTCTGCTCACCAAGGCTGCATTTAGTTGATCAAAAATACAGTAAAACACTAATATTGTGAAATATTACAATTTAAAAGAACAGTTTTCTATTTGCATACACGTTAAAATCAGTGGCGTAACTTTGTTTTAAAAAGTGGGTGGGACATAAATAGCGTATCATATGCACGCGGAAAACTGTGTACTATATGCACGCCAAAGCTCATTTTGACGTGTGAGGGGCGCTCATACCTCAAAATGAGCTTTGGCGTGCATATGGTACACAGTTTTTTACTTGCATATGATATGCACTATATGCCGTATTAAGAGGGGTAGCATTGCTGATACAATGTTATATCAGATGTAAAATATGTACAATAACAATTGCAGAAAAATGTGTATTAAGATGTCCGGAAATCAATTAAATAGTTCATTTATTGATATAGATCTCGTTTAATTATTGCATCTAAACACAATATAGATTTTTCACGTTAATAAAGGCAAAAAGATTTGCACACTTTGCTTATAATCCCTGGTCTAGTCTGTTAAACTTGTCAGAAGTTCTCGTTTCTAATCTGCCCTCGTAGCCTATTTTTCTCTCATCAAAACCGAATACCATCAGTGGTTGTACATCAAGAGCAGGGACAGTTTTTTGTGCATTTTGTTTCGTGATCTGACCGGAACAAATAGAAAGTCTCTGCAACGGCGTTAAGCGTTAGATTAAAGCGCTCGTCTGTGTGAAGACTGCACGAGCCACGTGAGAAATCTGATAACAGCGGCAACGAGCGCCAGATCGCCTCTTATTTAACAAACCAACAAAATGATGCTCTTCTAGTTAACCAGAGATGTTTTGCTTGTATTAGTTAGGTTCATCCGTGAAGCAAGATGTTTTAAAAAAGTGGTGGGGACATGTCCCACCCGTCCCACCCGCAAATTACGCCTATGGTTAAAATGTAATTTATTCCTGTGATCAAAGCTGAATTTTCAGCATCATTACTCTGCAGTGTCACATGATCTTTCAGAAATCATTCTGATATGCTGCTCAAGAAACATTTATGATTATTATCAATGTTGAAAACAGATGCGATGCTTCATATTTTTTTGGAAACCTGTATTTTTATTTCTCAGGATTCTTTGATGAACATAAAGCTCAAAAGAACAGCATTTATTTAAAATAGAAATCTTTTGTAGCATAATAAATGTATTTAAGGCCTCTTTTTTAAACAATTTAATGTGCCCATAGCTCTCTCACTCTCTCGCATTAAACGCAGAATAGTTCTGTAAAAGTTCTGTCATATTTTAAAGCTACACTGTTTTTTAGTTTCTTCTTAGCTAAAAACACTTAGTTCTTTCAAAAATATATGTGCTCATTAATGTATATTTACTTCTGTCAAGTAATAAAGTATTCTCGTAAGTTTATAATATGCCATTGAAAATACATACGGGTGAGGGGTTCGAATGCTGGTCGCCATGCTGCTCCTCCATCTTGAAAGTACATTAGCCAAAGAGGGACATACCCGTAAATTAAAGCTTTGCTTTCGCATTTTAACACTCGATGGCACCGTGTCGAATGTGAAGAGGGGGATTGCCATGATAATCTTGGACTAAATCGGCCACCGTAGGAGTTAAAACGAAATCAGAATTGAGAGGAACAGAAACTAATATTCACTGGATGGTCATATACCTTTACACCGCTAGATGGGGGAAAATATCACACAGTGTAGCTTTAATAATTACGTCATAATTATAAAATATTTTGAACCAGTTGCTTTTGCAGTTTAAATAAAGAAAGAGAATTAAAACGATTTAGAAATGGATCGTGTCGATGACAGCGATGCACGGCAGCGTTTGTGTGTCATGACCGGGTCCATCATTAAGGTCAGGGAGGGATAATACAGAATGTAACAAACTATAATGGTTTTAATGACTAAGACTTCGTGAGACTGACTTCACTCCCTCATACTGTGCAGACAGCTGTAGAGATGTTCAGATATTCAGACCAAACTTACACATTTAGAGCATTTTAGGGCCCATAATCAGCTCAACATGCATGAAGTCAAACCATTAAACATATATACAATGACACATAGATAATCTCACATAATCGCTTCCATCAAAACAAACACACACTCTAGCCTGACAGCAGCGGCGTATCTTTACAATGAAAGCATTCTTTAGATCAGATAAATCCAATGCACAAATATGTGAAATGTGTCAGTAGAAACTCCTAATAAGGAAACTGCAGTGCACAAGAGTTTCTGTGGGACTGAACTTTGACCTGCTTCATGTCACTACACAGAAACCTCTGCAATAACACACAAAGAGAAAAGACACTCTCATAAATCATACAAATACACAGAGACTTTTCATCTTTTGTGTGTCAGCTTTGAAAGAGGACTGTCTGGTAATTTACATAACAAGCAATACTGCTACAACACGAACGGCAGTGTGAAAAAAGAAGTAGAGGTCATATATAAATCACATACATGCCATTTGGAAATGACATTTAAAGAGACAAAACTTAGTTGACTTCTTCTCTCTGTACATCCATTCAGGCATAACATTATGACATTTTCCTATTGTGTTGGTCCCCCTTTTGCTGCCAAAACAGCCCTGACCCGTCGAGGCATGGACTCCACTAGACCCCTGAAGGTGCACTGTCGTATCTGGCACCAATATGTTAGCAGCAGATCATTTAAGTTCTGTAAGTTGTGAGGTGGGGCCTCCCTTGTTTGTTCAGCTCATCCCACAGATGCTCAACTGGATTGAGATTTGAAGGCCAAGTCAACACCTCAAACTCGCTGCTCCTCAGACTATTCCTGAACCATTTGTTGCTTTGAGGCAGGAGCATTATCCTGCTGAAAGAGCCACAGTCGCCAGGAAATACCGTTTCCATGAAAAAGTGTACATGGTCTGCAACAATGCATGACCATGGCAGGACCATGGCAAGGTTTCCCAGCAGAACATTGCCCAAAGCATCACTCTGCCTCCGCCGGCTTGCCTTCTTCCCATAGTGCATCCTGGTGCCATGTGTTCCCCAGGTAAGCGACACACCTGGCCATCAATGTGATGTAAAAGAAAACGTGATTCATCAGACCTTCTTCCATTGCTCAGTGGTCCAGTTCTGATGCTCACGTGCCACTGTTGGTGCTTTCGGCGGTGGACAGGGGTCAGCATGGGCACTCTGACTGATCTGCGGCTATGCAGCCCCATACACAACAAACTGTGATGCTCTGTGTATTCTGACACCTTTCTATCTTAAACACTTTGAGCTCCAGTAGCTCGTCTGTTTGATCGGACCACACAGGCCAGCCTTTGCTCCCCATGTGCATCAATGAGCCTTGGCCGCAAATGACCCTGTCACCGGTTCTCCACTGTTCCTTCCTTGGAGCATTTTGATAGATACTGACCACTGCAGACCGGGAACAGCCAACAAGAGCTGCAGTTTTAGAGATGCTCTGACCCAGTCGTCTAGCCATCACAATTTTGACAAACTCGCTCAAATCCTTACTCTTGCCCATTTTTCATGCTTCTAACACATCAGCTTTAAGGACAAAACGTTCACTTGCTGCCTAATATATCCCACCCACTAACAGATGCTGTGATGAAGAGATCATCACTGTTATTCACTTGTAATTGATCATAATGTTATGACTGGTCAGTGTATATATAATTTCACATATTATACATTTAATTCAATAAAATAAATAACTAATGTGTGGTAATGAAGCACATTTTTATTTTGAATGTGATTTTGAATATTTCATCATAGTTATGTAAACAAAGATGAAAGGTATTGTTCATTTCAGGGATTTTAAAAACATCTGTAATTAATTGGTTATTGGAAAGATTGTTTAATAGTTTTTTTTTTTTTAAATCCAATATTGGCTGACCTCAAGTAAGGAAAAATTAACTATTTGAAAAAGTTTTTTTTTTTTTTTCAAAACATTTGAAGTATGTATATTTGCAGACCTTTTTAATACTCAAACATCAACAAAATACATGACGAAAGCATGCAAAGTCCTCTTTAAACTTTAAACAAAGTCCTCTTTAAACAAACTGACAAAAACAAAAGTTAGCACTGAAAATGAATGATGTTCTGCTATATGCACTACTCAATTAATATATTTATTTTTACTTTTTTGAATCAATGTTATGGCACTGTTGGTAGAAAAAGCATTTGAAATGAAGCAGCCATATAAGGGGATATGTGGAGCGCTGGTAAAGCTGTGCACTGTGAATGAGCAAATCTCTTGAGCCGAGACTGTTCCAGAAGTGTCCGTATAATACTGATGGATGGTTCAGATGAAGATCTCTCTTACCACCACAGTAACACAGAGAGAGAGCTCATGAACACTATACTAGTGATCAGAAGCAGAACAGAAGCACATAGCCCCACACACACCTACAGACACACACATAATGCCTCAGTTACCAATGATGAATCAGATAAAGCATACGCACAGACTCAAAACATAAAGAAAGCTCATGTTTTAGAACAGGCATTGGTTTAGAGGGCTTAAAATAAAAATGTTTGTGTTTCATTTACTTTTTCAAGTTCAAAAACTTTTGAAAATGGGTTTTAAAAGTGAACGTTTAAAAAAATAAATAAATACAGTTATCATCTCAGTGTAAACTGAACAGTCATGCTCACCATGCAGTGATGCGCGGGTTGATCAAAAATAAGCATGATATTCGGGTCGCGGTCGGTCAGGTCGTTTGAAATAAAAATGACGCAGGACAAAATGTCCGATTTCCCATTGTACCATTTTAATAGGCTACCCTTTTTTAAATGCATATAGCTCAGTAATGTCCAACACGATCACATGGTAATGCGTATCAATAGTACGAGTGTGAAATCTCGTGGAATGTACACGCCAAAAAGAGCTTTGGTGTGCATATGATACGCACTTTATGGCGTGTATATGACACATTCTTGGTTAGGATGGGGGTGGTGGGGTGGGGGGTCTGTGCATATAATACGCCATAAAGTGCATATCATATGCACGCGAAAAACCGTATGCATAAAAATCATTTTGGCGTATACATTCCAGGGCGGGATTTTTGTTGGGAAAGGCGGGGGAGAGACGCACACTTCGATTAGACTGGATAAACACATGCAGCATCTTAATTATTAAGAAAACGAAACAAATTAAAAAAATAAATCAAGCCTTTATTACACAACATTGGCTATATCATACAGCATTCAGAAAAAGAACAGTTTGAGAGGGCTTTCACACTTTTCCAAAAAAGTGGGCTTTCTCTCAGACAGCTGACCTGCTGATGAATTCTCCAAGCAGGGTTGAAGACATTAAAGGTGGGGTAATTGATATCTGGCAACCGTTGATGTTATTTCAAATCACCAAAACAAACACGCCCCTACCCCCAAAAAGGGTCTTGGCCCTATTGTGATAGCTCCGCCCCACACATACGTAACCCAGGCAACGACTATAGCAAAAGGTGTGTTCAACATCGGCTGCGGCTGGATGGATGCGATCGGCGAGAGTAGCCGAGTGCAGGCGGGGAGGAGCTGCAAACGGAGACGTGAAGTCGGACACTTTCTGCTTCCCGTGGTGACGCTTGAGCTGTGTTTGCAAACTTTATCACAGCTGAAGTTAAATAAATGCAGTATTTCTCAAATACACAGATGTTTCAAATTATATTTTCATCCAATACTTTATGTACTGTTTAATAAAGCGTCTATTTGGAAAAAGATTAAAGTTCAACATATAAACCTACACTATCAATGAAGTGTTGTCAACGGTTTTTATCAGTTTTAGTTTGATAAACATTACAATATAACATCGCGACTACATGAAAAGAGGTTTTACTGTTATAAATAAATGATTTGTGAGCATTAGTGTAACATAAGGTTTTAGAATAAACATTAAACACACGTGGTCGCTGTCATGCGGTGATTCCAGCCAATCGTGGATCAGCTGTGTCATCAGAGCTCGAGCAGCCTCCTGCAGTCCCCCTTGAGAATCTGCACCGGCTGCATCAGCCGGCTGCTCTCGAATCGCTCTTGCGGTACTTTGTTGACATACGTCACAGTCACAGGCCGTCGGCGCTGTCTCAAGTCGGACAAAATTTCTAACCGGCATGCACTGCTTCAAGTCAGCCGCCGATCGGTCTGCGCATCGCTAGGTGAAGTCGAACAAGCCTAGAATCTGTCTTACTAATCCAGGTTGAATATTCAATGGAAAAGTCACCCCTTCCATCACAAAACACAAACCGTTCTCATGAACAACTTGATAGAACACGAGCCGACAGTCCAACTAACGAGATATTACAATTATGACCAGATTAGAGTTACAGCAATCACAAAAACACACACAAACCGTTCTCATGAACAACTCAATAGTACACAAGCACACAGTCCAGCTAATGACATATTACAATTATGACCGGATAAGGGTTATATAGATCATGAAAAGATGCAACAAACAGGGAGCTAGAAGTGATGCTTGAAGCACACAGTGAGGAGATTTAGATGCTCCATACGGTGTGGAAATGAACGGCTCTTTATCATCGCTGAAGTGAGCGACAATACGATCACAAATGGACAAACAAGTGAACATGACACACAAGCGCAGTGAAGCAAAAGCCAGCATATATTAGGCTAGTTCTCGGCTAATGTCCGTCATGTGTGACTCGTGTGTTTTGAATAAACCTCTGAGCGCACGTCAGGGCCTGAAACATTTCTCCTCCTCAGGCTGGATTAATGGATATTATGCCAGGGAGCATTTACTACTTTTAAAAAATGCAGGTCAGGAAGCGGGTCGGGTAACTTTACAATATTTTCTTTTTTGCGGTTCGAGTTGCGGGCGGGTCAGCTGAAAACGGGTTGTTTATGCATTGACCCGCGCATCACTGATGCACACGCGTATGATGTGCTCTTTACTTTCTCCAGCGCGGTCGTTTGTATTCACCGCTCTGTGAAGAATGCGTGTGCGCAGGCATGTAGTTTGACATTGTGACAAGTGACATTGCCAACTACTGGCCTGGCATGCATAATACAGCATTTTGAGTTGTTTTTGAAGATTTGTGTGAACAGGGATCATTTTGACAATGCTATCGCCTGTACGCAAAACTTTTCAAAAATGCAAAGGAAAAACTTTACAGTTTTGTTGTCGTGTAAATGTACTCTTATCTCTTTACCTCCAAAAATACTGTGGTATTTAAATTGCCCCTTGCTAAACAATCATCTGCCAAAGACCAAAAATAGTTGCTTAATTGGAGACCATGCAAGCGGGGGCAACATGAGTGTTATTTTAAGCCCTTTGGGGGTTTCAGCAGGACTGCATGGGGCAAGCTAGAGACAGAGAGAGGGGTAAAGTGTGTGTGTGTGTGTGTGTGTGTGTGTGTGTGTGATCCCTCTCTGCGGCAGCTCACTGACGCCCTGCCACCTGCTGCTGCAAACTGCATTAGAGGATGCAAACTTATAAAAGGGGCCAATCTCAGCCAAGAGTCAAAACAGTTCTCACAACACAAGATACAAACACATCAGCACATGTACATGTAGCCCTGTTCAAACATCTGATCGTGGGTTTTCAATCTAATCTAAACTAAACTAGCTGAGATCACAATAATTGTGCAGTTTACATTTCGATGTCACTTTTCCATCCAAATACGGGACATTTGAGTGCTTATAGAAAAGCCATGAAATCCAGAACATTGTGTGTCCTTTTCCGGGGAGTTAAGGAGAAGCAGGGAAGTCATAATCTGGCAGACAGTCTCGCGTGTGACAGCATGTCATGTCTGACAGCGGCAGATCTTAAAGGAACAGCAGCACTAATGATGTCTGTCATTAATGATAATCAAAGAACAATAGAACAGAGAAAACCATAGCTTTAATAAGGATTATTCTACATTTCATTTACAATTCATGCTGTGCTTGATACCTTTATTACATTTCTGTATATATCCCATAGGTAGGAAAGCCACAGGTAAATATGACATTTAGTAAGGGTTTATGTGCGGATTGTTTTAAATTCATTTAAATTAAAAGTTGTTATATTTTTTGAAGTCTATTAAAATGTTAAATATAATAATAATTATTTATATATATAAAACTTTTAAATACACTTTAATGTTGAATGGCTATAATTAATATTTAAAAATGAAGGGAAAAATCTTTTTCATTGAGACATCAGAAGCAGTATTAGTATCAGTGATACTGGCCTTCATTCAGAAAAAGATGTTATCAAAAAGCATGTAAATATAAAGCGTAAGTGTTTTAATTGCAATTAATTGTGGTTAAATCACAGGGGAAAAAATGTAATCGATTCATAGCACTATTGACAGCATTATATTATATTATATTATATTATATTATATTATATTATATTATATTATATTATATTATATTATAAATAGTTTCCATTCATTTTCAAAGCATTAAATTAAATAATTGTCGCATATTTAATTATTTTTTATTATTATAGTATGTACAATTCCAAGCGAATAAGTGAATAAGTGACAGAATCAAATTGTTAGTCACAATTATTTATTTGAAAATCAATCTTCAGGACAAAATTCATCCTCTTTCCATGCACATTCTTACACTGATTATTCCTGATAAACTGACACCCTGTCCTGCTGTGTTCTCTTATCAGGGAAAGATCATAGTTTATAGCCTGACAAGCCAGACCCACATCAAGATGTTTGGTCTGGAAACTCACCATTGACAGCTCAATCTGAGGGGCGGGATAAACGGTTGTCTTTCAAACTCCCTCTGCACGCGATAGGATAGCGCTACACCAACCAGAGCAACGAAGGTGAAGCAGAGCTTGTTGATAGATTAAACATTCACCGTATCCGGTCGGCAAAACTCAGAACACATCTTCCCTTTTTAAGAATGACTTCAGTGCCGTTCTTTGTTCTTTTCTCAGAGAAAAGCTTAACTCCAAGTCTTCCAGAGTCGCGGTCAAAGCTGATTTGAAAGACCGCCGTTCGCCAGTTTCTGTGTTTACTAGAAGCACGCAAACGCAACTCGGCCGTCGTCATTATGGCCCCGCCCGCCGACTCTATACACGATGTGATTGGCCCGGCAAGAGTTAGGGGAATACAGCTCAGAAGGGTATTGAGAGTTGCTAGACGACACTCGCGGGCAGATTAGATTCGCTGCCGCTAGGGTGCGTCTAGATTTCTAGGCTAGGATTATTCTACATTTAATTTACAATTTATGCTGTGCTTGATATTGTTTTAAATTCACTTAAATTATATATATAAAAAATATATATATATAAAACTTTCAAATACACTTTAATGTTGAATGGCTATAATTAATATTTAAAAATGAAGGGGAAAAAAATTTCATTGAGACATCAGAAGCAGTATTAGTATCAGTGATACTGGCCTTCATTCAGAAAAAGATGTTATCAAAAAGCATGTAAATATAAAACGTAAGTGTTTTAATTGCAATTAATTGTAGTTAAATCACAGGGGAAAAAATTTAATCGATTTATAGCACTATTGACAGCATTATATTATATTATATTATATTATATTATATTATATTATATTATATTATATTATATTATATTATATTATATTATATAACATATATCATAGCATATCATATCATATCATATCATATTATAAATATTTTCCATTAATTTTCAAAGCATTAAATTAAATAATTCTAGCATATACATTATTATATTAAGTGAATAAGTGACAAATTGTTAGTCACAATTATTTATTTGAAAATCAATCTTCAGGACAAAATTCATCCTCTTTCCATGCACATTCTTACACTGATTATTCCTGATAAACTGACACCCTGTCCGGCTGTGTTCTCTTATCAGGGAAAGATCATAGTTTACGCAGAAAATATGAAACCTAAACAGCACTTATAGATTTTTGCCCATTACCCTCTGACATCAAAACCAAAGAAAACTTGAAGATAACAGAAATCACATGTTCATTTTATCTTTCTGGCCATTTAAAACATTTGAAACGTTTTAATGATAGTGTCACTTCAGTCAAGAACACCGGTGTCTAAAGTTGTCAAACAAGAAATAAACAAGAAGAATTCACCATCAGTTTCAGTCATTCAAGGAAGCAAACGTTACAATCATAGAGGTCTTTCCATCTGTATTATCTTTCATAAGAAACTCTCTCAACCATTTTGGTATGATTCCATGGCAACCGTTCTTCCTAAACGCAGGAAGTGCTTGTGCAACTCATGCAACATAGCCATAATGAAATACTGGGGTGGGTGTGACGTGCCACCAAACCAGAATGAACCTCATGAGAGAGACTGCGGACTCTTTCCACAAGGTCACAGATGAGTTACAGACGGTTTACAGAGCAAATACTTTCCACTGTCAGCCATCAGCAGAACAGTAGCACACTGACCCATGTGAACACTCATGGGATCCAAACGTCACACGTTACTGAGGGCCCGTTTCACACCGCAGCACGCAAGCAGAGCTGATTTATTTTGGCCGTATAACTTGAGCGTAACAGAAGCGCCAGTCCAAGTAGAGTTTCAGTACGGAGCACACTGAACTCAGCAGAAAACATGGGGATTTTTTTCAACACAACCTTTAGCAATGCTTTTATGAAGCAACATACAGTAAAATACTGGAGTGCCTGTTCATCACACTGACAGTTTTTATAATTCACAAAATCTGACGGAATTAAATTCCACTTAAAGAGTTAGCTCTGTCATTAATTTTGTCGTTAATAACCCTCATGTTGTTCCAAAGGTCTTTCTTCATCTTCAGAACACAAATGAAGATCTTTCGATGAAATCTGAGAGCTTTCTGTCCCTCCATTGACAGCTACGCAACTTTTCGTTTAAAGAGATCATAAAACAAAACTATAAGAATTGAGCGGATTAGTCTGAAGAGACTCGATCACTTTATTTGATGAACAGGATTCATTTAAACATTCATCAGTATGGAGGAGGACTCAAATTGTATGCATGTTCTGTTCATTTACTGTTCATACGTTTTGTTATTGTATTTGTATTTTATTTTATTGATAGAGGACAGCTTTGGTTTCAGCAGAATGGTGCGTGTCTGTGAATCTCCTGTCTGTGTGACACACACACACACTCATTGGCACAGAAAGCCGCTTCAGACAGCACTTGAACAGAGAAAAACACACATGATTATGCCAAAATGGCCATTTTTGTCACGTATCCTCACAAGCACTCTCCTATTATTTTGGGGTAAATTTGACCCAATTCAATGTTTAACATCTGTAAAAACACGATCAACATAATTTTTTCTGCTTCAGATTGAATGACTTTTCCTAATTGAATAGGGACAACTCTGTAAACATAAAATGAACATGATTTTTTCAATGTCCTGTACACATTTTGTAGCATTTGGGGTCTTTGTAGCATTTAGTTCTTTGGGGTCAATTTGACCCCCGGCTCATTTAGCTTTATAAAACATAAGACATATAAAAATTTTAAACAAATTTGGTTTGGTTGTTTTATTGAGGTCACTATAACAGGCTAGAAATTAATATATCCAAAATCATATTCAAACAACTTCCCTCTGTTTTAGGGCCCTAACCATAACTGTAGTAATGTGAGAACCACTAGTTGTTCACGTTATTATGGTCCCGCTCCCCACTTGAACAACAGGGTAGACATTAAAGTGCTGCTTAATGCCATCAAAATGGTTCCAGGGCCCACCAGATATGCTGTCAGCCATAATTGACATAAACCTTTCAAAATCATATTCTGGAGGTTTAAATTGCTGGGTTAAAAAACATATAAAAAAATATGTTACCAGATTTAAGGGTAACAGGAGGGTTAAATGAGTAAAATTAAGTCTTAAGCCCCATTCGCACAGGACTAGTATTATCTGGGGACCTCTGGTGATTTGTAATAATTCCTGAGAATGTCTGTGATCTTAACCCCGTGTGAATCGGCCATGTCTGTAATTTGTAAAGTAAAAATTCCCCCGCAAATGACCTACCATATTTCACCGAACACCGAGGTCCTGTGATGATAGTAGTCCCGTGCGAATCGACATCTCTGTGATTTGGCCAGGATTAGGCGGAATGTATATCAATTTTGCAAGCTTTTTTTCTTCCTGTGAGCATTTCTATCTTTATCTTTCACGAAAAATAAAGTCTGCATTCATAATGCGCACCGTTATGAGTTCCCGTGCAGCAGCGACCGCACGGATTATACTTTCACTTTAGAATGAGTATCAATTTGGGAGTAATCTGATTGAATGGTGTGTTTAATATTAACATCAATACTGTTCTTAGAACAAAAACATAACAGAACAGAACAGTAGCCTACAATGACAAGCTTGTTTAAATAGGCGCTTTTACATTTAGTTGTGAAACTGAATCTTCCGCCGTATATTGTCAGCTTCTCACTCGTGATAAATGAACTCTGACTCCTGCCGCTGGTCTGAGCTCAGTTCATGGCGTCTGTTCGCTAACTGAACGAAATTATGTTTATTTATTAGGCTACTGTTAAATAATCAAAACGATATCGATGCCTGTTTATGATTTCATACAGCTATCTATAACGAAGTCTTGACATCATATCCGGGAGAAGTCAGTAAATTCGAGTAAAATCACAGGCTTTGCTTATCCCGTGCGAATGCGCCATGCAAAACTCAGATGTGGGGGAGTCATTTCTAAATCACAGAGGTCCTTAGATAATACTCATCCCGTGTGAATAGTGCTTAAAATCAACGTAAAGAGTGAGAAATGGGATGCGTAGATCCGCATTGTGTGTCAGCTCTTAAAGTGACAGCAGCCTAATAAACCTGCTGCTGTCTGTCATTAATGATAATCAAAGAACAACGATAACAGAGAAAATCCCTCCCTGCTCTTGACTAAATCACTTTTGTAGCTAAAATGTATATTAATAAATGTGTATCTTGTATTTGTATTTATTTCATTAAATGTATTAATACAATTGTATTTAATGTATAATTCGGAGTGTCTATTTACACCAAGTGGAAATAGCGTGCCTTGTTGACAAGTGCTATTCGCACTAGATCTGCCTAACAATGCCTGGTTGGATCAAACACGATTATAAAGAGACTTCAGTGGTGTAGTCAGTCAACGACCCGGGTTTGAATCCGCCTTTTGCTGAACTCGCATTTCTCCCTTTTCCCATCAAATAACATATCAGAAAGGCATTTACTTTCAATTTCTTTTTTTTTTTTTTATATTCTATAAGTGGAAATAAAGTGCCTAATGAAATGTTTAATAATAATAATTAAAAGCATTTTACTGGGTATAGGGTAGGTTTAGGGAGGGCTTTTATTGCCCCATGAAGTCTGCATCCATTTAATAATTTTAATAAATATAATCATTACGTTATTATTGCATCCTATTATTGCAACAATACAAATAATACAAATGCAAATAGTATGTATGTCAAAATAAAATATAAATAGCATCTTATTACTATTTACACATATTGCAAAGAACTGCTACTTGTACATGCTGAAAATAGAATCACTATTTTCACTTAGTATGTTATTACACTTAGTAAATAGCATCTACAGCTATTTGCATTTAGCACTTAGCATCTATCGCTAAGAAAATGTTATTTTCACTTGCAAATAGCCGCTGCCTTTATAATTTATGCGGTGAAGACTGTGAAGGGTTTGTTAACTTCATTCAATCTCTGTATATATCCTATATATCTGTAAGACCTGGCTGAAAATCCTAAAGCACTGTTTACAAGGTTACACGGGTCAAAAACAACGACTTTTGGTGCATTTTGAAAGGGTAAGGAAAAATCTGAACTGCTCCGACTGAGCCAATAGAAAATAACCGAGCCCTGATATATTGAAGGAGTTTATGTGAAGATTAATATAAATTCACTTAAATTCTAATTTATTTTTAATATTTTTAAAGCCTAATTAAAATAAAAAGCTTTTAATTATACTGTAATGCTGAATGGCTACAATGGCTTCATTTTTCAAAACTTCAAACTTCATTAACTCAATTTCATTGAGAGACATCAGTAGAAATATTGCTATTAGTAATACTGGCCTTATTTCATAAAAAGATGCCATTAAACAAATATTCAAAATATAGGCTACTGTCTTTATGTTGTTTGTACAGTAATCTGGAGATTAAATGTGAAATTATTACAATATAAAAATATATTTAAAAACTTTATTATAAGATGTGATTGATCGTGATTAATTACAGAAAAAAATGTGGAATGAATTCTTTTTTTAAGGACTGACAGCACTAATAGTAACTCATAAATCTCTTTATTGTCTATACAGAGGTCACAGTAAAAATGAAGAGTAGGGATGGGATTGTGGGCTCTGTTTGTTTGCTCAGTGTTATTAGCTCATGCTCTTACTACAATACTGCCATTGGCTGAGGATCTGTAGACCAATCAGAGGAGGAATAGAGCAAAAACAACTGCCAGCAACAAGGACACCGTCGCTCATCACAAGTCAGTCAAGTTTTCTTAAAGCAACAGCCATTTGTATTAAAATAATAATAATAATAACCTACATTCATGGGCATTGAATTTCTTGTACTGTATTTTTAGAGCAACAACAACAAAAAAGACTGCATGTAAAAAGGCTCAGATCCATTTACTTGAGAAGAAAAAGGATAAAAGATAACAAAACTGAGTTTTCAGCAACAACAATGCATGTGGAGTACATATTTGGTGTAAAAATATAAAATAAAATAAACTCAAAAAAAGGATTTTGTCATCATTTACTCATCCTCATATGTTAGATTTCTCTGGGACAGCAGTGGACAGTAAGTACATTTACTTGAGTACTGTACTTAAACGTGCAGTATGCAACTTTTGGCCACTAGGGGTCACTCATTCAAAATAATAACAACTGACGTACTTTGATGACGCCGGGAAAGTGCGTGGGCTCATGGGAGTTGTTGTCATTATTGCCACTGTCAACCAGCGAATCTGGCATCTCCAGCAGAAAACATGTTCACTGACAAGGTAATT
Organism: Pseudorasbora parva; assembly: GCF_024679245.1. NCBI lineage: Eukaryota > Metazoa > Chordata > Actinopteri > Cypriniformes > Gobionidae > Pseudorasbora > Pseudorasbora parva. The sequence goes on from NC_090178.1 coordinate 43,919,718, forward strand.
GATTGTTATATTACATCTCTATTATTGTTAAGTTTAGTTACGGCTTTTCACTTTATGTAATGTCAATCTAATGAAATAGCAGCAAGCTACCGTTACTTAACAAACTTATCAGTAACGTTAGATAATGTGCGAGACAGAATGTTGTGCGGGCGGTCGCTATGCCAACATACCTATAAGTTGGTAGGCTATGTTGACATATTAACCGCGCATCATAATTTGAGTTACTCAAATTATAGATATGTTGACATGGCATCCGCGATTGTCGAACATTCTGTATATCAACTGTTCAATAAGGAAATACATTTCAATTTAGTTTATCATTACCAACATAAAACATTGTAATTGAGAGAACCAGCACCAGCAATACGTTGTTCATTGGAACACGCGCTGTGTCGCTCCCCACGTTCATCAATCATTCTAATAAACATTTATTTTGGAACTCAGAGATATATGAATAAGTAGATCATTATTAAATCAATATTATATGTAGCTAGTATTAACATATGATAAAAGTGACGGTCGCCTTATATTAATTGACCAAGATAGTGGCATATTACCTTATGAAGCTAACGTTACTTTCTCCAGCTACATATAAAACCAATAATAGCTAGTCCATCTGCGTTTTACACATGACATCATCGTGTCACCAAATATACGGATAGAAATACTTTTGAATCAGTTTTTAAAAAAATAGCTCTTTCAGTCTCCAAAAACACAGAATCCGCCTGTTTGAAAAGCCGATACAAAATGTATAGGTATTCAGCTAAACGCGTCTCAATGTGGTCAAGATCACTATGCAATATGCAAACATACAGCATGTTATGATTATATGATTATTATGTTAGCTGAATGGTTACTTAAATGACCTGTTTATTAAAACGCAAGCGAGATCAGCATCTCTCTGCAGTCCGAGCTTGTCACGAAGATTTCGCCATCTTTCAAAGGCTTCTCCAAGGTTTACACGTCTCTTGCTACTTCTACTGTCATTTTTTTCACCCTTACGTTTGCGCTTTGTTGAGCTGGCACAACGTACAGGCAAAGAGTAGTCATGATCCATTATCATACAGACTTTGTTATACGGGGGTTCCCCTTATACTGTCTGTCAGTGTTCCTCTTTGAGTTTGGCGGTTCCGCCCATAGATATCTATGGTTCCGCCGAGTTCCGCAGGAGGACGCAAACGTGGATATGACGTGAAAGACTGGCGACATAACGGAAATAAAGACACGGTCCGTGTCTTCGAATTAAAATATTAATTTCTCTGGATTTAGAAGTTAATTGGAACTGTCGGGATAATGTAAACACACAACTTTAAAAAATATATAACATAGATATAGTGATCTTTTATATTTTTAATGCTGAAACATTACATATTGTGCCTTTAAGTATACTTTTTGAGTATCTGTACTTTACTGGAGTATTATTTTTTCTGGAAACTTATGACTATTACTTCACTACATTTGAAAGACAAACATCGTACTTTTTACTCCACTACATTTCTATCAAGGTCGAAAGTCGTTTCTGTCGCAGCTCTGAAAGTCGGTGGATGATTTTTTTTCTTTTCTTTAAAAGGTTTTTTGGTGTTGTTGTTTCAGACTGTCTGTCAGGAATCACTCTTATAGGGTCATATACATTTCCCCAACTTTTTTGAACACTGATCAGTTCATAGCAAAATGGAAGAAGACGGTTCTTAGGCACAAGTGTGTGCACCCATAGCCATACTTTGAAAGTATGTTTCAGTTAAAAAAAATAAACAAATAAAAAATCTAGATTAGTTTAGTTGGCATACACTTGGTGCATGTCTTATAAAACGTCTGGGAGAAAGAGAATGGTAAAGTTGGGAGAATATCAGAAGTGTATCAGTGTATTGGATCCGTGCATTCGGCCTTAAAGTGACAGCAGCTTTGTAAAGAGCTTTGTAACTTATATACAAGTTTTTAAATGAGTTTAAGTTAGTCGTATGCTAGTATGTCTGATGGAGCATCACTGACTGGCTTAAACCATGATGACTGTGCATTTATACAACAATAATAAAATAATGCATTGGCATAAAAAAGGAAATGTACTTTTATACTTAAGTCCTTTTGAAAACAAATACTTCTGTACTTTTACTTGAGTAAAAATCTGTTTTTACAACTTTCACTTGTAACGGATTAATATTTGACCAGTAGTACTTTTACTTTTAGTCAAGTAAAAGATGATTACTTTGTCCACCTCTGCTATGGGATTCAGTTAAGCAAATGCATCTTGTTCCAAATATTTAAAATCATATATATTTATTTATATTTACTAGAAAACAAGATAAATATACAGAGGTAGAACAGGATATTGGCAACGCTTGTACGATGAAGAAAAGAGAGAGAGAGTGTGAATAACATCCCGTCTGACGTGCCTTAATAAGGAGATCCGATAAATCGCTGGCAGAGGAAAAGAGAAAGGAGAGCAGGAAAAGAATGCTTCTTTGGTAAACTCCCGATTTACATGTCCCAAACACACACACACACAACGAGACAGTGATTCAGCACAGACCTGTCTCACTCTCAACACGGGAACAAAAGTGGGGCGATATTTATAGAGGAAGCATCAACACAATGTCTTCCGAAGAAGAAGAAACACAAGCAGGTGGAGGACAGAAGGACAGAACGGGGAGCGAGGCTTTAAGTCAGAAAATTAGTCTGAAGAAATGTGCTTCTTAACTGATTTGTGCTTTACAGCTTAAGACACGATTCATGTCCACGAACATTTGCTTCTTTAGTTATACTCAGATTCAAGGATGCATTAAAGACATTTATAATGTTATATTTCAAATAAATGCTGTTGAATTCTCTATTTAAAAAAAAATAATTATGATTTCTGAAGGATCATGTGACACTGAAGACTGGAGTAATGATGCTGAAAATTACAGTTACTGTTTTATACTGTATTTTGATCACATAAATGCAGCTTTGAGAGCATAAACAGCATAAAATATACCAAACCCAAACTTTTGAACAGCAGTACAATCATCTCACATTCAGAGCCAAGAAACCATAGAAGTGATGGGGAGATGATTAAAGTGAGAATCAAAAAGAGTGGATGACATGACCTGACATGAGAAATGAAGGGCTTTTTCATTCTATCCACCAACAGTTCATAAATAAAAACACAATTAAAAACACACACTGTGTGCCTAAGGAACAATCCACACAGCCTCGTCCATGTGAACTCAAGTGACCCAGACTGAAAGACAACATCCCGACAGCATCATGTACCAGAACACGCGTGGGCCGTTCCCGCGGCTCAGAGCTCGATGAATTAAACATGAGCATTTCAACTAGACCCAGTACAAAATGAAGAGCCCTTAAGTCAGAAAACACCTCAGTCTGTCAGAGAAACACTTGCTGCAGTGCTATTGAGGTCAGCACAGAGCGCTCACATGCCTCCTGCAAACACACTCTGAACTTTGCCAAACTCGAGACACACACACACACACACAGACTGACAGACAGACAGCATGTGTGCTGATCGATAAGCACTCGGCACCAGCAGCTGAAGCCCGGCTGCACGTGGGTCCAGCAAACACACGCACACACACTGATTCTGATTCATATCATATATCATCTTTTCCCAATGTGTCATACCTTTATATTTCTCTCGGACATTCTCGTAAGCTTGAATAAAGTCCTGTTCATCTGCATTGGGGGGCAGGCAGAGGGGTTCGTACATGGCCATGGTCGGGTCAGTCTCAGGTCCTCTCCTCTGTCTAGTTTTCTCTAAGCCGGTAGAGGATGAGCACCTCTGTTAGTGTGGACGAGTGTGTGTGGCAGCGCTGTGGTTTCTCTCTCTCTCTCGCTCTCTCTCTCTAAACTTCATTCCAAAAGCCAGCGCCAGCCACACCCCCTCCTTCCTGACTGGGACATACCATCAGGCCCGGAGAAGCCCCACCTCTTAAAGACACACAGGACATCTAATTATCCACTCAAAACACCTGAAAGTGTCGAACACACCTCTCACACAGCCTGCATCTCAATGTGCATACTATCCATCCTAAACAGTATGTGACATTAGTAATATTCAACACTATTTAGGGAGGATAGGGTGGAGATGCACACTGGGATGCAGGGACCATTTAAAATACTAATTTTGAAAGCTGAGAAGCAATGATTGTGTCTGAAAATGTATACTTGAGTATTTTGAATAAGTAATTATTTCACAACCAGTATGTTCTATATTGTATGAATGTGGTGGGCTTATGGGATAGTAAAGTGTCCATCGTATGCACACCATCCTGGTACTTTTTGCCTACTATATAGTAGTATGTGATTTTGGATGCAGCCATAGTGTGTTGAATACTGTTTCATGCAATGCATCCAATTCCTGTCTGACAAAAGATCCAATGACACCAACCACATTTTTAGTTTCAGAGACCATTTTAAACAATAGAAGGTAATATACTGTACTGAGCAAATGCGGTGTGCAGGAGGACAGTATCCCATAATGCACTGCATGAAATACTGTAGAGTAGACCAACAATGCAATTATAACAATGCAGTATTGATCCGGATATTAAAGGGTTAGTTCACCTAAAAATGAAATTTCTTTCATTAAGGACTCACCCTAATGTCGTTCCACACCCGTAAGACCTCCGCTCATCTTCAGAACAGTTTAAGATATTTTAGATTTAGTCTGAGGCCTTTCTGTCCTTTGAATGTAAGTGTTTGCCCACTTGCTGTCCACGTCCAGAAGGGAATGAAAACATCCTCAAAGTAGTCCATATGTGACATCAGTTGGTTAGTTAGACTCTTTTGAAGCGTCGACAATACATTTTGGTCCAAAAATGATAAAAAATACGACTTTATTCAGCATTGTCTTCTCTTCCATGTTTGTTTTCAAACCTCAAATAAAGAATCAAACGGTCGTGAATCAGCAGATTGATTCATGATTCATATCGCCAATGTCACGTGATTTCAGCAGTTTGCCAGTTTGACACGCGATCCGAATCATGATTCATGACCGTTTGATCGTTTATTTGAGGAGCACGGAAGAAAAGACGATGCTGAATAAAGTCGTATTTTTTGTTATTTTGTGGACTACTGTGATGATGTTTTCATCACCTTCTGGACGTGGACAGTATAGTGTGCATACACTTACATTCAAAGGACAGAAAGGCCTCAGACTAAATCTAAAATATCTTAAACTGTTCTGAAGATGAACGGAGGTCTTACGGGTGTGGAACAACATTAGGGTGAGTCATTAATGAAAGAAATTTCATTTTTGGGTGAACTAACCCTTTAAATATCTCTTTGGATCGGACTGCCAAAAAATGATTATCTGGCTATCACCAGACCAAGCTCAATTTCAGATTTAACACTGGTCTGGGGAGTCTGCTCTGTATTTTCTTCTGCACAAGAGGCGTGATAAACAAGCATTATTCAAATGACTCTGTACACAATTGGATAGTCCTTCAACCAATCAGACCACAAGAGGCACCGACCCATCTCTTCTCTATCCGTCATCGTGTTAAACCTGCCAATAGCGTGCCAGGTGGATAAGCCAGTCTGCGATTGGTTCCCGCAAAAGAAGCAGTAGAAATTAATGTAGTTGAGTTGCAGGGAGAAATCAAATCGCCGGCAGATCAGGCTGGGTTTACCCAGTCTAAAAAAATATACATTTGTAAATAAAATAGCCAACAGAATAACCCCCCAAAAACCATAATAGTCACATAGTAAGGTCATGTGACAACAATATGCCGTACTACTGAAACCGTTCATCATACTGCATTTTACTACTTTCAGATTCTACTTTCAAACAGTAGTAGGCAGTGTTCACTGTACAGTCTGCTAAAATTAAATTCCAAACACAGCTCATGTTTTACTCACACATTTGATTTTTTTCCAAAATAATCTGCCAGTGGGGTAAGCAAATTAATCTTAAAACAACATTATTATACTTACCCCACTGGCAGATTATTTAGCTTATTTTAAGCAAAACTCTCTTAATTGTGAGTTATTTTTTCCCCAAGACAACACAATTACTTTTGCTTGTCTAGTAAATATTTCTTGTTTTAAGAATTTTTAGATGTTTGGACAAAAATACTAAGTAAGAAAAGCATTTTTTGTAGTGTGGAATAAGCTTTCATGCTTGAATGTTCAAAAAAACACTTTATTTTCCAAACCGATCTCACGGCAATTTGTACGTATTTTGGCTCATATTTTACGCTTTTTGAAAAATTATACAAATTCGTTTGAGTGAGGTCATACGAATTTGTAAGATATTAAAAAAAACATCATCAGGCCCCTAAACCTACCCATCACTGGGGATCTAGAAAATGTTTTACAAAAATGCACAAAAGTGAGGTCAAACTAATTAGCCACCTTGTAAAATACCTACAAATTGCTGTGAGATTGCGTTGTATTTTCACCGGTACCCGTTTAGTTCCTGTCTCTATGAAGCCCTTCCATTCAAAAAGCGCAATGTGCTCTGATTGGTCAGCTGGAAAAGTGTGTTGTGATTGGTCAACTGCTTTGAGTGTGTTTCGTAAATTTCACGGCCCTTACCATAACTGTGAGTTTCAACGCATTACTAACTAACTCAACCAGGCCCCGCCCCTTTATTTTCATAGGCCCTTTGTTTGGAGTGACATTGTGCGTTGTAACCAAGCGGCAACCTCCCGCGATCTCTCTTGAAGCCAATACGGAAGTAATGTAAACTGCAGTTCCTCGACTGACCACTAGGCTTCAGGAGGGAGCAGAATCTCATTGAGCCCCATTTTAAAATTCCCAACTTTACAGCAGAAAAAAACATGTTTACAGCCTGGTACAAATTAAATTTTTGGCCTATACGGCTAATTTTGACCTTCATGACAACTGTGAGGTGGGTGAATTTTTTTATAACGCATTCGTTTACATTATATAAAGCCTTAAAGTTCTGCATAATTAAGGGCGTGGTTACAGGCGGATAGCTGTTTATCTGCCGTCCAAAGTCATTGTGTCACCTAAGCTCCGCCCTCATCCCGCCTCTTTGCCCATTTTCTGTTATCCGGGAGTGACACGCGATGACACGCTCGCAAGATGGCGACACCCAGCTCGCCTCTACTTTACACTTAAGAACGGCTTATCAGAATCCTATGGGGGACGTCACGGACACTGCGTCCATATTTTTTTTACAGTCTATGGTTGTAACTTTGCAGACCTTTTTCATGCTCAAACAGCAACATTACACATGTAAAAAGCATAATAGGTCATCTAAAATGAAAATGAAATCAAATCTAAAAATCAGTCGTGGTGTTTTTTTCCTTAACAGGTTTTCCTAGAAGCCTGACGATTCCTCACATAATGACTACCCGACAAGCTCAGACTCTTAGTCACGCTAATGAAGTTTCTTTCTGAAAAAAACTTCCCATGTCTTGCTAAAGTCGCTGCAGATAGGGATCAGATATGGGCTTCAGTATGAATTTCTCTGCTGATATAGCCTGGGTTAGAATAGTAAGGGCAGGATATCAAGCATATTCTGTTAGTTATGAAGCATGTTGTGCACAACCACATCCTAAACACAATGCTGGTTATGCTGGTCCAGTGTTCAAAGTGTATCAAAGCTCTAGGGCTTCTCACTTTTGCAAGAAGATAAGAACATAACTTATAATATAACAAGGTGTGGGATCTCATGAGGACCATTTCATCAACATGATAAAATAATATTCAGAAAAGCGGCAAGATTGTAAGTTTGATTTTAATTTATACAACAGTTCAATAAACAAAAAGTTATTACTAACTTTCATTTAAAAAAAAAATATTGTCAGCCACTTTGTCTTGTTTTTGCTCCACTAATGAAAATAATACCACTACACTGTTAAAAAAGTCTGTAAAAATAGGGAACAATGTACTGAATTTACACATTGCATTAGTTTGTGTTTTAAAGGTTAACAGAAACTTCCGTAAAATTACTGGATAATGTACTGGCAGAAAATGACCACTACATTTTCCGTTTTTATTTTTTACAGTGTAGTTTGCATCTCTGAGCAACACCCAGCATTGTGTTTGTTTTTTTATTCTTGAGTGATTTAGTGTTTTTGAGCAAATCAATTGAGTAAATCATTCAATGACTCACCCATAAATACAATGGCATCATCCGAAATTTACCCCATACCTTTATTAAGCGTACTGGGGACATTGAGGGGACATCTATAGTGGTGTACCAAAACCATTGTGGACTTTATTAAGAGCACTCCTTCAATCCCATAATCCACCACAAGAACTAGCGAACAACTGATACATACCAATGCACTTTTAGTGCCGAGTGAAGTCCCACATATCACTAGAAGATGGACTATATTACTGGAGCAATATAAAAATAGTGAATGATTGTATAGAGGATGATTCGGGAGACAGTCAGTCACTTGTTTTGTACGTGAATTATTGATTTTTAAATGAATCAGTTAAGTGAGTGATTCAATGACTCACTTTATAAAGACACTTCTGACGACCTACTGCAGAAAGAGTCACTGGAAATAATCTAAAGCAGGGGTTTTCATTCTGTGAGGGGCTAAGGGGTCTGTGGAAATGTTTAAATAAACATTTAAAAGTGTAAAAATATTAAAATAAATAAATAAAAAAAGATTAAAATACATTAAAGTGGATTCAAATACAAATTGGTATGTCAATGAATAAAAAATAGATTAAAATAAAGTAAGAATTATATTAAATGAAAAAAATAAGAACAGATTAAAATAAAAAAAATATAGATTAAAATGTATAGTAAAAAATAGATTCAAATAAAATAAAAATCATATTAAATGGAAAAAATAAGAATGGATTAAATTAAAGTAAATAGATTAAAATGTATAGTAAAAAATAGATAGATTAAAAAAAATAAAATAATCCACAGCACAGTACTATAGTGAGCAGAAAAAAACTAATCATATTTTAATAGGGCTGTCAAAATGTATTTTAATGGCACTAAATTTATTAATGTATGATTAATACAGCATTTGTTTAACGCATTCCCTGTTTGATCCGTGGCCCGAAGTAGCTTTATTGAACTAAATACATTACAATCAGCTAAAACGAATACGCAGATTACTTTTCCGAACGAGAGCGCTCATAAGTCCGTGTTTCTTTCACTGTTCGCATGAATACCGGAAGTTCAATAGGGAGCGCACCTCTTAAAGGGACCACAGTATATTCCAGCTCTTAAAGGGACCACACTATATTCCAGCTCTTAAAGGGACCACACTATATTCCAGCTCTTAAAGGGACCACACTATATTCCAGCTCTTAAAGGGGTCACACTATATTCCAGCTCTTAAAGGGACCACACTATATTCCAGCTCTTAAAGGGACCACACTATATTCCAGCTCTTAAAGGGACCACACTATATTCCAGCTCTTAAAGGGACCACACTATATTCCAGCTCTTAAGGGGTCACACTATATTCCAGCTCTTAAGGGGTCACACTATATTCCAGCTCTTAAAGGGGTCACACTATATTCCAGCTCTTAAAGGGGTCACACTATATTCCAGCTCTTAAAGGGACCACACTATATTCCAGCTCTTAAAGGGGTCACACTATATTCCAGCTCTTAAAGGGACCACACTATATTCCAGCTCTTAAAGGGACCACACTATATTCCAGCTCTTAAAGGGACCACACTATATTCCAGCTCTTAAAGGGACCACACTATATTCCAGCTCTTAAGGGGTCACACTATATTCCAGCTCTTAAGGGGTCACACTATATTCCAGCTCTTAAAGGGACCACACTATATTCCAGCTCTTAAAGGGACCACACTATATTCCAGCTCTTAAAGGGGTCACACTATATTCCAGCTCTTAAAGGGGTCACACTATATTCCAGCTCTTAAAGGGACCACACTATATTCCAGCTCTTAAAGGGACCACACTATATTCCAGCTCTTAAAGGGACCACACTATATTCCAGCTCTTAAAGGGACCACACTATATTCCAGCTCTTAAAGGGACCACACTATATTCCAGCTCTTAAGGGGTCACACTATATTCCAGCTCTTAAGGGGTCACACTATATTCCAGCTCTTAAAGGGACCACACTATATTCCAGCTCTTAAAGGGACCACACTATATTCCAGCTCTTACGCCCGTTTCACACATACTCCGTCTGCAGTGCGTGTGCGTTGCGTATTTTTTTCCGTACCCATGTTAACGGATGACAGCTTTCACACTGCACGCTGATGCTGTCCGCCAGTCCGTTCCAGGAGCTTTGCGTCTGCAGCAGTGCACGGATCGTTTTCGTACCGAGTCTATTTTTTGCTGCGCTGCGTTGCGTTGCTGCATTAAAGTGATAGAACATTGTTCGCATTAAAATAAACATGTACTGACGCGAAAATCTAGTAATTTCAACACGGATGCATATCATTTAAAATATACTCTTGTTTCAAAGTCAACACAGGGCTTTTTTTCTCAAGTAAAGCAACAAAACGACACCTTACCTGGCATTTAGGTAAAAAATGTGCCATAATGGAGAGCACTCGTACTTTCTTGGAGGTGAAATGCAAAGTTATTTTTGACCTGCAGGATTTCTTTTCAAAGGGTTTAAAAACGAAAGAAAAGACGAGAGTCGGCTGTTTTTGAATAGCCTATTCTAAGTTTCTAATTTAAAATGTTTATGATTTTAGGCTATAACCTATGTTTAAATGTTTTGCCTTTTGTGTGAGCTAAATCTAAAGTATATTAATATATAAATATGAATTAATGAATGGAAAAAATGTTGTTTAAATGTAGGCTTGTAGCCTACGTTAACCTGTCTACTCAGAAAGATTAAACAAAGAGAATTGCAATTCTGATGAGCCAAGATTAGTAACAACTTCTGGATTTTAAATAAAAAAATCATTAATAAATGCTGTGTTTGTGGTATGTAAAAGCGGATCAGTTGCGGACTGCAAACGCAGCATATGTGAAAGGACTACAGGGTGTGGGGCTCCTGCAACGCACACGCAACGCAACACGCACCGCACACGCACTGCAGACGGAGTATGTGTGAAACGGGCGTTAAAGGGGTCGCACTATATTCCAGCTCTTAAAGGGGCCGCACTATATTCCAGCTCTTAAAGGGGCCGCACTATATTCCAGCTCTTAAAGGGACCACACTATATTCCAGCTCTTAAAGGGACCACACTATATTCCAGCTCTTAAAGGGACCACACTATATTCCAGCTCTTAAAGGGGTCACACTATATTCCAGCTCTTAAAGGGACCACACTATATTCCAGCTCTTAAAGGGACCACACTATATTCCAGCTCTTAAAGGGACCACACTATATTCCAGCTCTTAAAGGGGTCACACTATATTCCAGCTCTTAAAGGGACCACACTATATTCCAGCTCTTAAAGGGACCACACTATATTCCAGCTCTTAAAGGGACCACGCTATATTCCAGCTCTTAAAGGGGTCACACTATATTCCAGCTCTTAAAGGGACCACGCTATATTCCAGCTCTTAAAGGGGTCACACTATATTCCAGCTCTTAAAGGGACCACACTATATTCCAGCTCTTAAAGGGACCACACTATATTCCAGCTCTTAAAGGGGTCACACTATATTCCAGCTCTTAAAGGGACCACACTATATTCCAGCTCTTAAAGGGACCACACTATATTCCAGCTCTTAAAGGGACCCCACTATATTCCAGCTCTTAAAGGGACCACACTATATTCCAGCTCTTAAAGGGACCCCACTATATTCCAGCTCTTAAAGGGGTCACACTATATTCCAGCTCTTAAAGGGGTCACACTATATTCCAGCTCTTAAAGGGGTTACACTATATTCCAGCTCTTAAAGGGGCCGCACTATATTCCAGCTCTTAAAGGGGCCGCACTATATTCCAGCTCTTAAGGGGGTCACACTATATTCCAGCTCTTAAAGGGGTCACACTATATTCCAGCTCTTAAAGGGGTCACACTATATTCCAGCTCTTAAAGGGGTCACACTATATTCCAGCTCTTAAAGGGGTCACACTATATTCCAGCTCTTAAAGGGGTCACACTATATTTCAGCTCTTAAAGGGGTCACACTATATTCCAGCTCTTAAAGGGGTCACACTATATTCCAGCTCTTAAAGGGGTCACACTATATTCCAGCTCTTAAAGGGGTCACACTATATTCCAGCTCTTAAAGGGGTCACACTATATTCCAGCTCTTAAAGGGGTCACACTATATTCCAGCTCTTAAAGGGGTCACACTATATTTCAGCTCTTAAAGGGGTCACACTATATTCCAGCTCTTAAAGGGGTCACACTATATTTCAGCTCTTAAAGGGGTCACACTATATTCCAGCTCTTAAAGGGGTCACACTATATTTCAGCTCTTAAAGGGGTCACACTATATTCCAGCTCTTAAAGGGGTCACACTATATTCCAGCTCTTAAAGGGGTCACACTATATTCCAGCTCTTAAAGGGGTCACACTATATTCCAGCTCTTAAAGGGGTCACACTATATTCCAGCTCTTAAGGGGTGGTGTGGTGTGGTACTGGTGCGCTCAGGTCCGCATCACAGCTTTCACATTACCAGTTTTTCATACGAACTATGCCCTGTTCTGAATTAAACTGCCAATGTAAAAACTCCCTTTATTTATATTCTTAAAATGAGATAAATCACTACTTATTCTGAATTTTTAAGCTTAGGCTTAAGAGACATGAACAAGTTCTTTGAAAAACATCTGTGACCTTTGACACTTGTCTAGTCTTCATGTATTATTGATTATTATTGAATAAGTATGGTTTCACTTACAATAAACGTACATTTGCATAAAGCATGTATATTTGTCCATATGCCCATGTTGATTAGAGAATTAAAAACTTAATTTACAACTGATAAAAATGTGTGATTTGTACAGTATAAATTGGATCTTTATACATAAAAATGTTTTGCTTGAGAATAATAACACGAGAACGCGTCGTGACATCTAAAAGATGGAAAAACCCTGAACTAAAACATGCATCACAAAATTAACACACAGATAAAGATAGCATATTAAAGCAACACTATGTAACTTTTCCGTCCGCTAGAGGGCGCCTATTCAAAACAAAGGCGTAGTTTGATATCAGATACATTTGAGTGTTTAAAATGATGTTCTGACATTACTCTGTGCATTCGCTCAGCGGCTGCTGGGACCCTTGTTCACACTGCTAAGAGTAAAGCGTTCCTGCAGAATAAAACCAAAAAAACCGAGGATAACGCAGATATGAAGCAATTGACAGTAGTTGGAAACATTTGGGATATTTTAATAATTTAACGGAACAAAATATATAACACTGGCCTGGTGGTTTTTGGATATTTTACAGCAAAAATACTTCATAATGTACCTTAAAGTGTTTAAACAATCATAAATGAAACAAATATTTGTAACTTTACCTTCGCAATGTGAAGACATAAACCTGTCAGTCATCTTCCATAAGGGCTCCATATCCTTAGAAATGTCATAGAAAGGAAAAATAATCCTGATATGGCAGGGCAATAATCTGCCAGATTTTCTTCCTTTTATTTTTGATTTAATAATGCATAACAACATACAGTGCCTTGCGAAAGTATTCGGCCCCCTTGAACTTTGCGACCTTTTGCCACATTTCAGGCTTCAAACATAATGATATGAAACTGTAATTTTTTGTGAAGAATCAACAACAAGTGGGACACAATCATGAAGTGGAACGAAATTGATTGGATATTTCAAACTTTTTTAACAAATCAAAAAAAATTGGGCGTTCAAAATTATTCGGCCCCTTTACTCTCAGTGCAGCAAACTGCACAGAGAGCATCATGAAGAACAGGAACACCCCAGGCAGGTCCGAGATACTGTTGTGGAGAAGTTTAAAGCCGGATTTGGATACAAAAAGATTTCCCAAGCTCTAAACATCCCAAGGAGCACTGTGCAAGCGGTGGGAGATTCTGTCCATGGGACAACAATCAGCCGTATACTGCACAAATCTGGCCTTTCTGGAAGAGTGGCAAAAAGAAAAAAAGTGTCATTTAAAGTTTGCCACAAGCCACCTGGGAGACGCACCAAACATGTGGAAGAAGGTGCTCTGGTCAGATGAAACCAAAATTGAACTTTTTGGCAACAATGCAAAAGGTTATGTTTGGCGTAAAAGCAACACAGCTCATCACCCTGAACACACCATCCCCACTGTCAAACATGGTGGTGGCAGCATCATGGTTTGGGCCTGCTTTTCTTCAGCAGGGACAGGGAAGATGGATGGAGTCAAATACAGGACCATTCTGGAAGAAAACCTGATGGAGTTTGCAAAAGACCTGAGACTGGGACGGAGATTTGTCTTCCAACAAGACAATGATCCAAAACATAAAGCAAAATCTCCAACGGAATGGTTCAGAAATAAACATATCCAGGTGTTCAAATGGCCAAGTCAAAGTCCAGACCTGAATCCAATCGAGAATCTGTGGAAAGAACTGAAAACTGCTGTTCACAAACGCTCTCCATCCAACCTCACTGAGCTCGAGCTGTTCTGCAGGAGGAATGGGCAAACATTTCAGTCTCTCGATGTGCAAAACTGATAGAGACACACCCCAAGCGACTTACAGCTGTAATCGAGTTTGCTGCACTGAAAGTAAAGGGGCCGAATAATTTTGCACGCCCAATTTTTCAGTTTTTGATTTGTTACAAAAGTTTGAAATATCCAATAAATTGCGTTTCACTTCATGATTGTGTCCCACTTGTTGTTGATTCTTCACAAAAAAATACAGTATCATATCATTATGTTTGAAGCCTGAAATGTGGCAGAAGGTCGCAAAGTTCAAGGGGGCCGAATACTTGCGCAAGGCATGGTATATAGGTCCTGAAGAAGATATTTGAAATAGAGAACTGCAATTTGGATAAAAATCAGACACACACACACACATACAGTTGGGGGTTGATTCATGTTACCACTTCAATTAAAGATTAAGATTACAGTAAACAGTAAAGTGTAAAGCTACACCTCTTTGCTTTAAATTGTTCCACTTTTAGCAAGCAATTACGTGTGGAAGCCAAGGCCATCTGGTAAATCCAGCCAAAGCACAATGAAGATATCAAACACACACACATACTGAGGGCTGTAAGGCTGTGAAGATAAGAACGTGCGTTTGAGGGACACATGCACGTCCTGAGTCATTCCTTCAGGACTACGGTCTGGAAGCCAAAAACAGGTGCTAGCTGCAGTGTGAGGACGTTACTGTGGGCTTGAGTTACACGAGTGTGTGTGGTCTCTAAGTGTCGTGTGTGAAGACCCGCTGGAAACATCTGAGCATTTAACGTCCCCGTGCCATCACAAAGAAACCCGACGTGAGTGTGAAATGAAATATGTCCGACTTGCTCAAGGGGCGGTTTGACCCTACATGAGCATGTTAGCACCGTTCACACCTACCTATTATAGCACACAGCTGCCATGACCTTTGACCCCCTCACTTACGACCTCAGGTAGTAACCCAACAAACATTAAAGCAACCCTAAACATACTCTGCCATCTACAGTATGAAGTTAAACAGTGTTGCCACAGTTACTTTGAAAAAGTAATCTGATTACTGATTACTGATTACTCCTTTAAAAAGTAACTTAGTTACTTTACAGATTACTTGATTTTAAAAGTAACTAAGTTAGATTACAAGTTACTTTATTAGTTACATTCAGCAGTTGCCGACAACACCACTGCCGCCTCAAAATAGAAATGACAACCGTTTTTGGCAACACACTTTATTGTATTTATGCCCGAGACTGACGGTCCCGACTTTTTTGCGCCCCCTTTTTTAGGCTTCTCCTTCGTTTTATATTTATTTTAATAATTAAAATGAACAATGAGATGTGCTGGTGGAAACAACATGAGACCATGATAGCTTGCGCCACTGTCAAGATATGGCTCGCGCAGGGTTAAAGAGTCCGTATCTTCAGCACAGCTGCTAGAGTTATGGCCTTTTTACAACTGGTTCCTTCATTCGTTTTCTCTGACCAGGTATCTATCTGATTGCGAAATGACCAGGAGTAGGCCTAAATGCCTTCCGAGAGTCTTTCCAGACGTATTTAATTCCGATCACTCAAACAAACCAATTCAGAAGGTGCATGAAAGCATTTCAAACTAAACCGGACAAATGTAAATATATCTGGTTGTTTAAACCACATGTGTAAATTTTACTCCTGGCAAATAATTAAAAAATAAATGTGTGAGAACGTGTTATGTTGTAGTCAGATAGATATGACGGTGCTACTGCAACATCGCTGCAAATGAGTAAAGCAAGCCAACGCATATGGCCGTAAATGAAACTTTAAAATAAGTCACACAAAACACAATCATCTTTAATATAAAATAATGAGACTAATGATCTTACCAGTGCTTAGGTCGCTCTCTCTCTCATATTGCGATCATTGAATTTAAAATGAGCTGCTGAATAAAATGCTGGAATCTTTTGCTTTGATGTGAACTCCGTTAAATGAGCATATACCGCGGGAATTGAAGATCGGATTTATATTAATTTTGCTGAAGTGTAAGGTAGGCTATAAGACAACCTGCCTGTACTTTTTTTTTTTTGTTTGTTTAGATTGTGTAGCCCGTTTCGGGTTTTTTGAGCACCGTTGCGAGCATGTTGTGAGCAGTAGGCTAATCTATCAGCTGCCTCAGCTCGTCAGAAATGCCTTTGTGGTGGTATAATAACTAGCCTACTTTGTTTTTAATGTCAAAGTAGTTATATTTCGTTTCGTTTATTTTTTAAGTTCATTTAGAAAAATGTTTGGAGCAATTTTTGTTTGTTAAATTAAAGTTTTAATTTTTTTATGTGACGACCCAGTGAGTTAACCGCATGTTTAATAGCCTAGTCTCTCAAACCAACTCTTGAATTGTCTTGCCTATATAAACTTTAATTTAACAAACAAAATTAGGATAATAAAAAACGAAACGAAAAATAACTACTTTGACATTAAAAACAAAACTGAACTATTTTAATGGCTGCAACAATGTAAAAAATAAAATAAATAAATAAAAAACACGGCTCCAGCCCTCGGGCTGAGAACTTTGATAAGCTGTCGGTTTTTACTAAGGAAAATGACTAAAATAGTAACTCACAGTGACTTGGATAAGTAACTTTAATCTGATTACTGGTTTGGAAATAGTAACGCGTTAGATTACTCGTTACTGGAAAAAAGTAGTCAGATTAGAGTAACGCGTTACTATGTAACGCGTTACTGGCATCACTGAAGTTAAACCTGACCACATTCACATGCAGCAGAACCTGGTTTCACCAAATACAACATGCTCCTGGAACAACCAATCAGATTTGAGGGACAAGTTAACAGTTTATGTCAAGTTTGGGCTTACAAGCAGGGTTAGGGGCTTCTACATCAGGGTCATTCACATATCATCATTTCCATCTGCTTTTAGGGATCAGTTATGGGTGGAGTTAGGACATTTTCGGACAGGAATGTTCCAGGATCAACAAAATATGTTGACACAGAACACGAAACATGCCCTGCAATACACAGATATGACAGTGACGTATGGAGAATTATGAAGAATTTCAAGTAAACAGAAGAAATTACCAGATGATAAAGGATACAGGCATCTCAGTTCATCGACACATTCATTTTGCAGTTCATCAAAATTACCATATGCATTTTTCCATTCTTTTTCCATGG
Source organism: Pseudorasbora parva (assembly GCF_024679245.1). Classification (NCBI taxonomy): domain Eukaryota; kingdom Metazoa; phylum Chordata; class Actinopteri; order Cypriniformes; family Gobionidae; genus Pseudorasbora; species Pseudorasbora parva. Next base: position 43,937,338 of record NC_090178.1, read on the forward strand.
CATTAAATCTGTTTTGCTATATTTTAAATGTATTTTATGTATTATTGTTCATGTTTTAGACTTTGTTTATTGTTTTAAAATAAATGTAAATTCATCATAAAACATTTTAAAACAATAATCCTCTAAACAAAGAGTGAAATAAGGCAAAATGTCTTTTTAAGTGCCTGTATTTAAAGAAACACTACGCGTTTATGTCACCAGCTTCTGATTGGATTTAATCTTTTGACATGCATACACTGCATAAATATATACAGAGTTCCCCACTGTTGTTGTATGCTAAACATCATCATTTTCTTTTTTTTTAAAGGCAGACTTAATATTTATCTATTTCGGGTCCTAATTAGACTGCTAATATTTATAAAAAATGTAAAGCGGTCATTCCCACGCCCAACACAAGTCGTCTATGGCGTATGAAACAAGGACTGGTGGGACGCTAACCTTCACAGACGATGAATGGAAAGATAATTTGTGGACAGAGGACACTCATTTATGACACTTTCTTCAACAGGAAGAACAGCACGCGTCATTACGCTGGTTCTACATCTAAAAACACCTGGCGGCACATTATGCAGAGTGTATAGGGCTCATTAAGTTTAAGGATACAAATGTGTGATACACAATACACTGCAAAAATTATATGATCAAAAACATATGTTTTTACATTACTTTAACTCATTAAAAAAACTTTTTTTTAAAGATTTTTAGTTATACAAGATTATCAAAACTCATTTTAAGTCAGATTAATATAATTTAATTCGAAATGACCTTAATGGCCTTTTAATTTAAGTTGATTGTACTACAACATTTAAGGCAGCAACTTTTTTTAAAGTGTAGAAACAGCTTAATAATCCAACTTATCATATGCTTTTCAATTGTTCCCCTTTTTAAAAAAAATCTTAATATAGGTTTAAATCTATCATAAAATCTTAAATTTTAATGCAGTGACAATCTTAGCGAAGTGAAATAATTAGTGAAAAAAGTGAAAAACATTTGAAATGAGTAATTGCATTTATTTAGCACCCATATTTAAAGAAACACCTATCTTATTGAAATAATTTAGCATGATTCCCATTGCACCTTTCCACTGTGATAAATAAATCAACTATAGCAAACTCATTTGTGCCTATTGAAATAGTCAGATTTCCATTTACCGTTAGAACCTGCTGACATCTGGTGGATCCAAATGGAACTGCAAATTCAAGATAAAACCCTTGTCTCATATTCCATGTGCTGATTTATACACTCATACTGAGAGATAACATGGGATATTTGTACTTTTATAAATTAATTTGCCACAGAACTATTTGACAAGAGCAGAATAAAAATCTTAGTTATAACTCCGCATGGATTGGATCAGATGCCCTTGACTTGAATCATGCATTTTGTACTTCTCTCATTCAGAGGGTGTGTGTATAAATGAGGGTGGAGGACTGCTGTCCAGGGGTCAGTGTTCTCTTACGCAGGATTCATGAAACACTGTGGACGTCCACACAAAACCAGCCCCTCTGACTCAGCGTTTGCGAGGCACTGGTAAACAGTGTAATCCATCATGTCACAGGACGACGCTGCAATTTAAACGTGAACCATTTGAGGCTGCTTATGCTACATGAAATATGAATCCACACCTGGTCGTAACTGTAGCGCAGTGTGTGCTGCTCATATCTGTGTTTGTGCTCACGGAGACATTCATTTAAATTCCATCTCTCATGAAAAAGGAAGATTCATCTGGAATTGTTATAGCTCTTTTGTACACACCAAGGAAGCTTATCCACGAAGACAAAATATTTTCTAAGAGTGTATGGCCAACATTCACATTAAATTACGAATATTGTATATTAATGTTCTCTACGTGTTCAAAATGTTTTTTTGATTGTGCGAACGTTAAGGAAACATTTCCATATTATCATTCTGCAAACGTTATGGGAACGTTATTTTTATGTTCTCTGAACACTCTGAAACATTTTTTAAATGTTCGGTGAACGTCCAACTAAAATGCTTTTACAAAAAAACTTCCAAGTTTTTGAGCTAACAGACAAGAAGATCGTTTGTGCAGAACCTTGCCAGACCATTTGCCAAAGTTCTGAAAGTTCCGACGGCGAAGTGACACAGACACCAGCGTCCTCTCAGCACTCATCTCATTCGCTCCGGTTAAAACGTGCCTATATTGCGCATCATTTTATGAGTTTGTGCAGGTTTCTAGCTCACACCAAAAGCACACACAACTGGTCTGTGCACTGCACACATAAGCCAGGGCTCCATGATTTCCACAATACAGAAAACACAAGATGGAATCCAGTCATAAAAACTGAATTTAATGTTTAACATGGAATGTCATGGAATTTGTAAAATTTTGGATTGATAAATCTAAACTAGGTCAGTAAACTTAAAGGGGCGATGAATTGAGAAATCAACTTTCCCTTGAGTCCATGATATAGAAAAGTTAATCATGATATAAGAATATCCTGCAAGTTTCGGAGCTGAAAACTTAAAGTTGCACTATGTAGTATTTTTGCAGTAAAATATCCAAAAACCCAGTGTTATATTTTTTGTTCAGTTGAGTACTTACAATATCCCAAATGTTTCCAATTATTTGTAAATTGTGAGAAAATTGCTTTTTTAACTAAGGACCAGGACGTGTCAGCATAGCGTTTGAGCGAGTCGCCTGTCAATCGCGTCATATCTGCGTTACCCTCGGTTTTGTTCTGTAGAAGTGCTTTTATCTTAGCAGTGTGAACATGTCACAGCAGCGCCGAGCGAACGCACAGAGTAACGTCATAACAATTTTAAACACACTTAAATGTATCTAATATGATAAACAGAGCTGCGTTACCTCATAATCATGACCGGAAAAAGCGGAAGTGCGCGCGCCCAGGGACTGTGTCCCGTCCAGGGTTTTCGTTGTCCGGTAATTACCGGACATTGGCTGGGAAAAAAATTAAATGTCCGACAAAATGAAATCTTTTCGGTCAAATTGTCAGGTTAAAACTGCCTCTTATCGATACCGTAAGCCTGCGACGTGATGCCCTCGCTGTCATGACAGCGCCCTGTGGCTATGGAGGACTGGAGGACTGCAATTCTCCACAGCCTGCGAAGTCCTCATATGTGATTTCCGCGAAATGTATCCAGTGTGGACCAAGCTCGCCAAGATAGCCTGTGTAATCCCTGTCTCGAGTGTTCCTGCAGAGAGGGGGTTCTCGCTGCAGAATCGGATAAAGACGAAGCAGCGAAGTTGCCTTGCGGAGAACAAGGTTACGCAGCTTGTGGAGAGACACTAGCTGCGTTTCCATTACAGATTTGCGCAAAACTTTTGCGATATTTCTTAAATGTCGATAAAAAACTGTTGCGAAATAACAGCGTTTCCATAGCTGCAGTTATGCGACTAAAACATATTACTTTCCTCTCGCGATAGGTCATTCAAAAATGATGGCACTTGGTAGGTTTGTATATCCCATCCACCACACTAGCCATTATTTTTATTGGAAGGAGACATATGTGTTATCCAAGCATTAATGGCAAGGAAAGCCCCTTAGGTTACTTAAGCGGCACGGATATGAGGTGTGTGTGTGTGTGTGTGTGTGTGTGTGTGTGTGTGTGTGTGTGTGTGTGTGTGTGTGTGTGTGTGTGTGTGTGTGTGTGTGTGTGTGTGTGTGTGTGTGTGAGCCTGTTTATGTGGTTTATGAGGACACAAATTTGTATAACTACATGGGTATTACACTGGTATTACACTATAAATGTGGTTTATGAGGACATATCAAATGTCCCCATAATTCAAATGGCCTTAAAAACATACTAAATGATGTTTTTTTTGAGAAAGTAAAAATGCAGAATGTTTCCTGTGATGGGTAGGTTTAGGGGTAGGGGCAGTGTAAGGGGATAGAAAATACGGTTTGTACAGTATAAAAACCATTACGCCTATGGAGAGTCCCTGTAAACCACATAGACCAACATGTGTGTGTGTGTGTGTGTGTGTGTGTTTGTGTGTGTGTGTGTGTGTGTGTGTGTGTGTGTGTGTGTGTGTGTGTGTGTGTGTGTGTGTGTGTGTGTGTGTGTGTGTGTGTGTGTGTGTGTGTGTGTGTGTGTGTGTGTGTGTGTGTGTGTGTGTGTGTCAGATCTGCTTCAAGGTCTTCATGATAATGTAGCATTTCTGTGTTTAGAATCCAGTATTACTGTAATCCTATATTGTCTTTTATGAGTTTAATAAAGAACTCCGTCTCGTCTTCTCTCCAAACAAACCATCATCTGTAAAGAATTATCGACTTTTACGCGCGCCAGGTTGACGCATATAGAGTAGAGCGAAATGTTTGAATTTGCATGGTAAGTCAAATGTTTTTTTGTTTTTTTTCTATTTTCACCACTTTCGTTATTTTGGCTAGACATTTCGTATGTTTGGCATAAGAACTGAATTTAGAAACGCTTTGTAAAAGAAAAAATTGGCATTTAATAAACAAAATAATTTTAATGAAATGAAGACAGCGTTTGGAGTGAGTGCATGCAAAATAATTAGTTCCCTGAGTCCACAAATAAAAATAGACAGTTTATAGTTTATAATTATGTCTTGAACTCATCTGTATAGCTAAAAATGACAAGAGTATTGTAAATTGTTTCATCTCTCTTAAAAGAAGAAGGAAAAAATGAGAACGTCTGCGCTTTTATCGGCCGTGGGTTAAAGAAATTAGCCTAACTACAAAACTAAATAGGCTACGTTTAGGACTAAACATTAGCCTGTAATATTATTTTTTTAATTTATATGTTGATTATGAAAAGTGAGCAGCATGAGTAAGAATCGCAATATGTTTGAGACCTGGGGAGTCACATGATTTTGATCACTTTGAGTTTTATTTTCTAGAAAGTCTTTCTTTAAAAAATTTTTTCGTTTTGTATAAATTGTATTTTTATTTTGATCGATGTTTCATCAATTAATTGCCTGTTTATTAAATAAGAAGCAAACTAAGATCGTCTGGAATGGATTGACGTCCGTTTCCTCGGCCTTTGAGTAAGGCTGAAACTAGCTCTTTCTGTTTTAATACATTTCTTGAATATATGTTTTAATTACAGTATACATAGCCTGTAGTCCTTATTAGGAGAAAATATATGTCCTTTTAACTACATTATCTTGTTATTATGACACAATTGAGTGGAAAATATAATATATAGGCCCTATGTTGCAGCAATGCGTCACCGCAACAGGTGACATGTAAATGCGAAAAAACCGTTTCCATTGCAGTTTTGCGAAAATGTCCTTTTTCGAATTGCCTGAAAAACCACTTCATGAGAGCGTAAAAACTTTTTTGCGATATATGGGAGTTTTTGCGAAATTGCCGCGTTTCCATTGGGCGTATTTTCAATTCGCAATTTCAATATGCGCAATTTGAAGGGTATGGAAACGCGGCTGGGAACTTTTGATTTTAAGTCGGCAGCTGCACAATTATTCAGCACTGCAAAAAAGCGTAAAAAGTAGCCAAAATGACACGAAAATGTTTTATAGGCCTAGTCATTTGTTTGTTCAAGTTCATTTGACAAGGAATCATTTCACACGGTGGCCAATTTAAATGTTACCAACTAAATGAGACATACTGAGTTTGTAATTAAATGTATTAATTGCGTTTAATTATTGCATCTAAACACAATAGTGTTGTGCCAAGATTTTTCACTTGAATAAAGGCAAATAGATTTGCACACTTTGCTTAATCACTGGTCTAGTCTGTTAAACTTGTCAGAAGTTCTCGTTTCTAATCTGCCCTCGTAGCCTATTTTTTCTCTCATCAAAACCGAATACCATCAGTGGTTGTACATCAAGAGCAGGAACAGTTTTTGTGCATTTTGTTTCGTGATCTGACCGGAACAAATAGAAAGTCTCTGCAACGGCGTTAAGCGTTAGATTAAAGCGCTCGTCTGTGTGAAGACTGCACGATCCGCGAGAGAAATCTGCAGCACTGATAACAGCGGCAACGAGCGCCAGATCGCCTCTTATTTAACAAACGAATGAAATTATACTCTTCTAGTTAACCAGAGATGTTTTGTTTGTATTAGTTAGGTTCATCCGTGAAGCAAGATGTTTTAAAAAAAGTGGTGGGGACATGTCCCACCTGTCCCACCCGCAAATTACGCCTATGAGTTTAAAAAATTGGTTGATTGACGCCAATCGGACGTTCATGTTTTTTTTTCCGTCTATTTGAAAGTTAGGCTAATAAACATGTTGCATATATGGCCTGATTAGGCTATGTCATTTTTTTTAAGTTACATAAACTGCTTTCAGGAGTTTTTGACCGGCATATCATCAAAATGTCCGGAAAACGGGCACCATTTTTTTCTAGCGGAAACTCTGGTCCCGTCCCGTCATAATAAAAGTCCCGCTGCTCGCGAGCCGTGTGTTTGTATAACAATGGCTCCAGCGGCCGTGCTCAGCTCCTCAACACTCGGTCCTGCTCTGCTTCACACTACAGTAACGTTAATAACCGCATCAATGAACATGATTTCTGCCTTTGTCCTATTTTCCACCGGCTGTGAGGTGAAGACCACATTTCCCAAGATACTGTGCTCACACTTGGCGTCATCAAACTACGCCTTTGTTTAGAATAGGCGCCCTCCAGTGGACGGAAAGTTTAATAGTGCACCTTAAAGTCAAAGAAAAGCTTTTATTGACACCAGGCCCAGAAAACGAGAGCTCTCCGATATATATTGATAAAAGACGTACTAGAACGCTGAAACGCCGCCTCTACAGATAAATATGTACGCCTGCCACGTTACCGAGCAATACACTTCCATTTTTGCTTCATTTCACTGCGGAATCGTTTGTAAACAAAACACAGGTTTATACTGGATTTGCAGACATATTGAGATTAAAACACAAAGTTTGTGCCTTCTGTATTGGATCTGACAGGAATGGTGCAACACACTTACGTGAGTAAAACGTGTTTTTATATGTAATAGTATTGCATTGATACAGATCTATTGATTATGTGTGCGTGTCTAACAGAACATACCTTAGCACGGTCACAGGCTGGAGAATCCTTTATTTATTGGTTCATTGCGATTCGGGATCAGACTCGGACATGTAACGTTAATGTTATGGGTCAGGGCTTGCAAAGCTCAACGTCCCGGGTCTGTGTTTTCCAGCCAGGCTACAAAAACATAAGCCCCTCGGCAGGCCGGTGAATCTTAAATAGTGAAATAACATTCCTTTCTTGATCTCTGTTGTACACACTCTTGACTTGATATTTGAAGGTGTGTGGTTCGCGCTTATAACCACGGATCGGGCCGGCCAAGTAATACAAAAATAATATTCCAATCAATCACGGGTGGATGAGAGATAAATCACTGTGTTTGTTTGATAAAGACATTTTGCTAACCCTGTCAGAGAATCATTCTGGTTGCCGCTTTTAAAACAATCCCTTCCTCATGTGAACTGAACTAACAGCGGAGCAGAAGCTCATTAAATATGCAAATCTTCTCCAATCCTATCCATGTGTGTTTTCTTCTAAGTCTCCAGTGTGTCACGCCCATCAAAACCCAGCGTTCAGGAGAGAGCCTCAAAACCAGTGAAGAAAATAGCCTATTACTTATTAGTTATCATGTTTTTTAAAAGTAAAAACCACACAAACGTCATTAGTTGACCTCAGATAACAATATATATATATTTTTTAAAAAGCCAGTTCATGACACATTTAAATCTCTCGACAGAAAGGTTTTTGCAGGTTTTCATAAAGTGTTATTTAATAACAGTAGCTAGTCATAATAAGTATATTTCCAGTAGCCTACGTGCCTCAGACTTTTTGTAAAGTAATCCTCTGCAAACTTTGACAGATGTTTGAACCGGTTCTTCTCTTTCGGTTCTATTTTAGTTGGATGTGCTACAGTTCAATTCAGTTTGATTAATGAACCGGCTCAACCGGTTACTTGCTGAGAATCGGCTCAAAAGAACAATTTGTTCAAGAACCGAACATTACTTGTTTGTACAGTATATGGTCAAATATAGTTCTTTAAAAGAAAATGCATCGAAATCAGCAAAAATCGGCATCGGCAGGTCACACAAAAAAACTGACACTGCAATCGGTGCAATTTTGATCAATTCAATGCATCCTTGCTGAATAAAAGTATATTAAAAAAAATGTATCATACTGAGCAAAAACTTTTAAAAATGTGTACATTTTCTATGTTCTCATCAGTGGTCATGGTGTCACTATCATCAGACTCATATAATCTAATCAGGAGAAGCTCTCAAAGCATATTACATACTAAGGCAAGTGCTTGTCAGCAATAACTCCCAATAACTAGAGGAGAGAGAGCTGCTGAATTGTCTCTTCATATGCCACAGATTCACAGATTCTTGCTGTAGTTTTCATGAGGACACTCTTGTCACATCAGACACATGTTCTGTCCATCACTAAAGCAATGTTTCGCTGCCTTGAGCTTTTGTGAGAGATGTTTGTCGTCTGCTCTGACTGCAGACGGTTGGCACCTCTGACGCAAGAGTGTCTGGATGCAGAGAGGTACAGACCAGCCATTAGAATTAGCTACTCTGAACATAAAACCTGATTTTTACATTTTCCATTGAAAACGTGAATAATGCTTCCTGGCACTGCTGTGGGTGCTTGACAGAAGTGACTTTAGCACATCGCTATGTGGTTGCCAGGGTGTTCTAGGTTATTTCTAGATGCTTTTACTACTTGTGTGGAAAGAGTCCTGAAAACAGCAAACACTGATCTTTACAGTTTTTCTCGATTGCTTAAACACTATAACCAGGCTTTTGAACTAAAATTTCAAAACCATAACGCCATTTATCAAAAAGCACACCCATTTCACTAAACTATAAACACTATTCCCTGTTTTGACACATAAGTCAGATTTGTTGAACTGTCACTGCAAAACTCTACACACAAATCCCTTAATTTCTCATTGCCTAGACCATGTGTTCATGTAGAAAGCACTAGCATTCAATATTGTTCACTCAAGTCAGCATAGTTTCAGCTCAATTAGCACACAATTACCCAGGTGAAAACACTAAAAGTCAAAATTTAACACACATCAATCAGAACTTTCAAGATACATAAAATTGCCAGAGTCAGTTCATTTGAGCTTTGGAACAATGGATCCACAAAGAAATGAAGGAAGAGTTCAAGGAGGGAGAGGAAGAGGACGTGGGTGGTGAAGGAGGAGGAAGAGGACATGGTGAAGGAGGAGGGAGAGGAAGAGGACGTGGTGAAGGAGGAGGGAGAGGAAGAGGACGTGGTGAAGGAGGAGGGAGAGGAAGAGGACGTGGGTGGTGAAGGAGGAGGAAGAGGACATGGTGAAGGAGGAGGGAGAGGAAGAGGACGTGGTGAAGGAGGAGGGAGAGGAAGAGGACGTGGTGAAGGAGGAGGGAGAGGAAGAGGACGTGGTGAAGGAGGAGGGAGAGGAAGAGGACGTGGGTGGTGAAGGAGGAGGAAGAGGACATGGTGAAGGAGGAGGGAGAGGAAGAGGACGTGGTGAAGGAGGAGGAAGAGGACATGGTGAAGGAGGAGGGAGAGGAAGAGGATGTGGTGAAGGAGGAGGAGGAGGAGGAGGAGGAGGAGGAGGAGGAGGAGGAGGAGGAAGACAAGCAGTCTCGGATGAAATTAGAGCCAGTTTAGTTGATTATACGAGAGAAGTGCCAATCATATGCATATTCCACATTTTATCATACTGTAAGTGTGGGGACATGCACTGGTCATGATCTTGACTCGGTCTCGGCCCTTCAAAGTCTTGGTCTTGGTCTCGGTTTAGGTGGTCTTGACTACAGCACTAGTGGAAAGTGTATGATCGAGAACCTTATATGCTTGTTCACCTCGTCCAGGCCATGTGTCAGTAGATGCGTGCCAGGGGTGGATCAGGCATGCAAGAGGATTTTACCCCCGCTGCCAGGCTAGGGCTAATATAGCCTGTGATGTGGATGAGATTCTCTGACCTGACCCAGACCAAAGACGGGAGGCTGAGGCGGAATACAATTTTTTTTTTTTTTATTTTTTTTTTTTTTGAACTGTGTAGTATGAATGAATGAATAAAAATGTGCCAATGTATCCATTGGTTGTGTCTTTTGTTCATCATGTGAAAAGGTTTGTGAGGAGGGGAACCACAAGTAACATAACTTACCAGTTTTGGAAATGTTGTTTTGAATTTATTGCACCAGTGTGTTAGACTATGTTGTAGTGTGTGTGATTTTGAGGGCTTGTGTGTCTTGTCTGAGGGCAAAGTTTGGTTTTTCAGCAAGAGTGAATGGTTTTGATTGTAGAGCTTCATTTTGACCTGAAAATAGGTTGTTTGGGAAACTGGGTGAGACGTTATGGATTTGTGTTTATAGTTTTGAGAATATGAGGCATAGTTTCAAGAAATGTGTTTAAGCAATCGAGAAAAACTGTAATACTAGTGACTAAAATGTGATGCAATTTTTAAGTATTTCAAAAGTGAATTATAGTAATATAATACACAAAATAAAACATATAAAAATATAATGCAGCATTATTTAAATCTATCAAATTTGTATATATAATAACACAATATAGAAATAGTGTTTGTAAATTAAAACTAATGATGTAATATAAATATAAAAATATTAGGGGTGTCAACAATAATCGATTCGGCGATGCATCGCGATGCGGGGCATGAACGATTCAGCATCGATGCGGCAAAGGGCCATAATAGATTATGTCACTGTTTATTTTCTGGCAGACGATAAAGTTGTGAAGTTTCAAATACTTCCGGTTCCGGGAGAATAACAACAACAACAAGGAAGATGGCTGAGGCGGAGGGAGATGACCGCGATAGACGGGCTATTAAAAACGCGCTAACGCGCTAACGACCCGATGTGTAGGATTGTACGTATATATTTTTTGCACAATAATAAATTAATCTATAATGACGAAATACGGCGCAATTCACCTTTATTCCACAAGGTGGCAATGTCTGATACCCAATGATGAAGTGACGTTTCACTCATAGTTACCTCTGACAGAAAACGAAACAATAATTATAATCAGCAAAACTTGAAATGGGTTAGTGATTTACTTCAGAGAGCAAGTACTAAACACAATCATATGTTAGTGTCACTGTCTCTTGATGATGGATGTGGTCAAGAAGCTGTCAGTGATCAAAATATTGATTTTGAAGACATTAAAAATGAGTTAGGAGAATATGCTGGAGACCGCGAATATGAGGCAGATGCTGAATATACTGGTAAACGAGCTCTGACGAGGTCATATGATGATGGTATTAAACATCTGCTCAAACTGAATCCCTCCAAGCTCCAAAAGGTAATGAAATAGGTTTTATTTTATTCTTCTGTAGCTGTTACTCTAAAATCAGGAGTTTTATATATTATCACGACAGGTAGAGGTCTATCCATGTTAAATATAGATCCAGGTCGCTAACGACCTGAATATGTAAGAATGTTTGGTGAAACAGTCATGCATTTAAGGGTTAATTGCATTTTATTTAATTTTATTTAATTACATTTTATTTAATTTAATAACTTTTATGTCAAAGATACAGGAGACACATAGCAGCCAATACAATCTGTTGTTTAATATCTGCTTGTATTGCCTCATGACTGATGAAAAATTTGCTTTGTGTGCAGTAGAATTTTGATGCATCACAATGCATCGTAGAATCGAATTGAATCGAATCGTTACCTGGTGAATCGTAATCGAATCGAATCGTGAAGGCAGTGCCAATGCACACCCCTAAAAAATATTATAAATAATATTATTAAATCTAATAAAATGTGAAGTATTTTCAACTTCAAAATATAATAATGTAATATAAAATATAAACAGTATAAAAATATAATAAATCAGTAGCCATAAATCTGATACAAGTATTTTAAAATGTAAAATATACTAATACATTATAAAAATAAAAAAATATAAAAAATATACTATATGGGAGTTTGTTTCAATCACTAAATTAAAAATTAAAAAGATAAATGCAAAAAAATGTATCTCACAATATTATCGCAGTTTATTTATATATTTTATCTCCCAATTCTGAGGGGGAAAAGTCAGAATTGTGAGACAAAAAGTAGCAATTATCTTAAAATTTTTATTTAGTGGCAGAAATAAATCCATAACTCAGCAAAAGTCAAATCAGTAACCCTAAATCTAATATCATTTTAAAATATAAAATATAGCAATGTAATATATAAAATTATTTAAAAAATAATAATAATAACCATAATTCAAATAAAGTTTTAAAGTGTTTTGAACTTAATGGTATCATATTAATATAATAACTATTAACATAATAACTTATATTATCAGAGCAACTTATGCATCACTTTCCATTGAAGCGTACTGGATATCATCGAAATGTTTTTATGTGTTTATATTCCTGCCTGGCTCATATTTCTCATTAATATCACACTGAGGCTTCAGTTACTCATACAGTATCTCTGCTGTAATACCATCTAATGCAGTAGATCTATTCTAATTACACTCCTCCACTAATCTAAAGACGTCCCACGTGAAATTTGCCTAAATGATTTATACTGGAGTGGTCTCGCCTCTAATACAAAGAAACACTGAAAAGTCCATTAGCATATCTGCCTGTGTAAAGTCAATACATGTCCTGTCATGATCAGCGGCCAGCAGATATGATGAGAACAGGAAGAACAGACCTGCGATGCGAATGACGGCCCTCTCGGCCGGGTCCAGCACGTCCCCTGAGGCGGATTTGGAGCGTTTGACGCGCTGGTGTTTGGGCAGGTTCCAGGGCAGCGTGTCTCCAGGACTGGGAGAGCTGCTCCTGTCACTGGAGCTCTGATCCACCGGAGGAAGATCTCGCAGCTTGTCCCTGCGGCCGGCAGCCATCGCCTGCAAGATTTACAGCCAATCACACAATGCAGTCAGTGGCGTCCAGTGGTGCTCTGAAACAAGGAGACACATTTCTCCGTTTTTTTCTCACTGTGTTTACGTAAATTTACATTCCAGTTGACAATATTTCAAACAAAAAACTGAGAAAAATCACATTTTTGTCAGACATTGATCGAATTCAGAACGACAATCAAAACATAGATGAAGTAAATCGAGTCTATCAACACCCCCAAAAATGACACTCTTAAATCTCTTTGTGGCTTCAACATTTTACTTCAGAGTTTCCCGATATACTTCAAGCAAAATCAAAGAACAAACTGATGTTCAACTGTTCTAATAACTGTTCAACTTATCTTCGGATCATCACTCCAAATCACTCAAAGCTCGATAAACACTGCAGGCATCATGATGGTCACGGAGATGTAACTTTAATTTCACCTCATTACAAAAAAAAACCCCTCACAGATGTCAATGACCCTTCAACAGCATTAATTGTTCATTCAGACTGATTCACGGACACTGAACATGCATAAAAGACGAGAGGCGTGAACAGTCGATCTCAGCACAATGGAGGCATTGCCTCCTCTCACTGGACGTTAACCCATTCATTCTCAACAGAGCTCTGCAGTTATTTTACAGCTCTACATTATTTTTGTAGGCCATTTTGTAAGTTCGCATCACCCTGGTTCCACTGACAAAAACCCATAGGATTTTTCCTTTGGCTTTTGGATTATTTGAATTACAATATTAAAAAAAATTGCACTTTGGATACATGGCCATTACTAAAATTCCGATCATTCTAGGGGCCCTATTTTACCGATCTGAGCGCATGGCACAGGTGCAATTAGGCTGTGTCCAAATCCACTTTTGCTTGTTTAAAAAACGGTCTGTGCCAGGCACATACAAAAGAGTTGTCCCTAGTCTCTGAATGAATCATGCACTTCTCCAGCGGAATCCTTTTATTTTGTAATATGCCTGTAGCTTGTAGCACGTCACGACACATAATTCCCCATCTTCTTTTACTAAAAAATATTTTTGACTTATTTACTTATTTAATAATAATAATAATAATGCGTTCGATTATATAGCGCTTTTCAAGGCACTCAAAGCGCTTTACATAGAAGGGGGAATCTCCTCAACCGCCACCAATGTGCAGCATCCACCTGGATGATGCGACGGCAGCCATATTGCGCCAGAACGCTCACCACACACCAGCTGATTGGTGGAGAGGAGACCGAGTGATGAAGCCAATCAGGATATGGGGATTATTAGGAGGCCATGATGGACAGGGGCCAGTGGGCAAATTTGGCCAGGATGCCGGGGTTACACCCCTACTCTTTTTCCGAAAGACATCCTGGGATTTTTAATGACCACAGAGAGTCAGGACCTCAGTTTAACTTCTCATCCGAAGGACGGTGCTCATTGACAGTATAGTGTCCCCATCACTATACTGGGGTGTTAGGACCCACACAGACCACAGGCTGAGCGCCCCCTGCTGGCCTCACTAACACCTCTAGACTCTAACACCTCTAACACCTCTATTTACTTGAAATTGTTGACTGACGGACATGCGCTGACCTGTTGCTGTTTGAGCGCGCAACAGCGGCTTCGGGGGAGGGGCGGGCTACTGTGTGTGATCGAAGGTCTAGAGCGGCTTGCCTGACTGCCTGTGCATTAGGGATGATATGCATAACTGATGCTAAAAAAAATTATACTGGCCAGTGGGGTGGCCACCCCCTGGTGGCGCCACTGGCTATGACGCGATTGACAGGCGACTCCCTCAAACGCTATGCTGACACGTTCCGGGTCATTGGTTAAAATAGCAATTTTCTCACAATTTACAAATAGTTGGAAATATTTGGGATATTGTAAGTACTCAACTGAACAAAAAATATAACACTGGCCTAGTGGTTTTTGGATATTTTACTGCAAAAATACTACATAGTGCACCTTTAACTTCCAAACACAAATAAAGTAAATAAATATTCTTTATGAAACCTGAGGGATTTATGTCCCTCCATGAGCTAAACTTTTACCGTTTCAGAGTGGTCATTCTGACAAACTTTCTTGTGATTAGAACTGTGACAGCTTGCATTGATCATCTGAAGCGCACACGCTGCCGAAACGGTGCTCTTCAGTGAGGCTGCAAACATTATTTCAAGCGACACTCCTTAGTGAAAGCAAACATCATTTAAATTACCAGATCACATTTAGTTTTAGCAGTATAATTATTCAAAGCATTTCATATGGTTCATTCTTACATAGGCTACTGCATTACTAGTGGGAGAGGAAGGGCAGGCATGGGGAGAGATGCTGCCTGCGTTGAAAGCGTGAATAATGCCTGAGGGAAAAAAATTAAAGTTTAGAGTTTCAGTGACATTATTACATTAATAATCTTATTACATAGAATCATACAAGAACTATACATAATGTTGAATATAATGTATAATAATGCAATGGGGGAATATTAATAAAATATAATCAAAACAATAACTAAAAAAGTTTTAAAAAAACAAAACTTTATTTTGGCTTAAAATATCAGGATACAAATCGTATCGTGAGTTCAGTATCAAAATACATATTGAATCGTGACACGAGTTTATCGTTACACCTCTGCCAGCAATCTCCATTTAGAAACTTGTTAGCAACTGCTTTTTACAAGACAGGTAAAACCTGTAGAAATATCAACAGGGGTGTTACTGTTGTAATGTTATGTCGTAAAATAAAATTTGAAATATCTTGAGCTTGTGTTAACCACAGACCTTACTTCAGGCATTGCCATTAGTTCCAAAATGCTAATTAATTGGAATATTCTCACACTAGCTCCCTTCGCTTGTCATTAAAACACCTCTGAAACACACAAACACACATACACACACACACACACACACACACACACAGTGCAGAAAACAGTGTCTTTTTGACATGTCAACTCCTCATGAACCAAACTCTTTCAGTGTCAGCTACAACTACAGTGTTTGAGGGCGGGGTCAAAGTAGACATTATTCTCAGGCAGCCAATGAAGGCCATAGGCTGGCATTATGCAAAATGTGTTGCAAACCTATGTAGGTTCGAGCAGGAAGACAAGGGCTATGTCTACATTATTCCGGATACAAATGAAAAAGCCATTTTCATTTCAAAATGCTCTCTGTCCACACAAGCATTTTCAAGCGTTTTCCAAAAGTTTTTCATTCACACTGAAAACCTCATAAAATAAAATCTCATAAAAGCTCACTGAGATGATACAGACAGGACAGACATCCTAATTCTCATGCTATGTTTTGACGCAGGTTCAATATGAGTCACATGACTAAACATGCATCATCGTTTTAAATACCTCTATTTTCACAGTCCGCACTACAATTTGAAAACGCCATTTTCAAATGTATCCACTTAAGAAAGCGTTTTTTAAATCGCAGGACAAAATGACATTGAAGTGTGAACAAGGCCGGGAATTACTGACGACTTATATGCAGACGACTGACGACTTTAATGCAGTTCAAAATCAGTTATTTCTTTTGAGAGACAATGACCCCCTTTTTACACCCGGCGCGGGGCGGAGTTATCATTTTCACGTCCAGCACCACGTTGCGGTCAAATAGCAAATGTGTAGAGGTGGGCAGATCGATACTAATATCGATAATATCGATACCAACGTTGGTATCGGTATTGATCGATACCAACGTGAAAATATCGATACTTAAGTTTCAGTTTCTCTCGTTTTGCGACCTGGCCGTGTTTGTCAAAATGCTGCTGCTGTGACAGAGCAGAGGAAGCTCTCAAGAGAGTGCTGATCGTGCTCGACACTGCTCTCCTCCCCCTCTCCTGTTTTGTACCGTCACGTGACTCACCACTAGCACTACCACCAGCAGTCAGGCACGCGCGCCGCTCAGCCGCGCATTTTAATTTTCAGCATTATATCGTATTACAAGGAGAATTTGTTTTACATTTTTTATATCAATTGTGAAGTAAAACTTTGTGACTTTGTTTATTTAAGAAAAAATCTTGAAAAGAAGTGCACTAAAGAGGAGAAACATTTTTTGTTAACATGCTACTTGAAAAGAGAATTTGTTTTTACATTTTTTATATTTGTGAAGTAATCATTTTGTAACTTTGTTCATTTAAATAAAACAGAAGTAACCAAAAGTTGTTTCTGAACAAAAGCTTTTGTAGCACTGATTAATAACTCAAAATGCAAATCACAAAAACAAATTAAAAGTCATGAAAATTCATTTAGATTTAGGTTGAAGACGCATCCACCTTAATTATTAAAAAGTATCGGTATTGGTATCGGTATCGGCGATACTGGCTCTGTATTTACTTGGTATCGGATCGATACCAAATCTAGCGGTATCGCACACCTTTACAAATGTGCACTTCAGTGCTCCCTATGGTGGCTTCAGACCATGTGCTCAGATCATTAAAAAAGGGCCTAATAACTCTATGTATCGAGCACTTCAATCTTTGACAAAAAAAAGCATAAAAGAGGCATTTTAAAACATTATAAACTGTAATAACATGCAGGGAAAAAGCATAAAACAATATCCGGGACAGGACTCCTGAAAATTGTGTCAAGGTCAATAAGTCTATTAAAATGTCAAATCTTTTGACATGGCAAGGAACCACAGGATTATGATTCAACTACTGAAAGTCAATCAAGGCACAAAAACACATTTTCAGGCATTTCGGGTAACACTTTATTTTAGGGTTCAGTTCTCTAATAAGCAGTAATTGGTGTTTATTGAGGAAAAAGTCGTAGTTAATAGAGAATATGTGCTCTCCATACTAGTGTTACTGAATATAGCTTCTGTATCAAATGCTCCTGTGTGATGATAAACCCTGGCGCAATGCTAAATTGCAATGTTTGTGACTTAAAATGATCTCCTCACATTACTCAGATGGGTTAGGCAACTGACCCGTGTGTTAAAGTTAGGCTAACTAAGAGTAAATGATTAACCACCGCATTGCTCATGCACGGCAGCCGTTTCTAACTTATTTTCATATCACCTCCATTATAATGTAGAACTATGTAAAACGAGTGTGATATATAAAACGTTATCCCTCTTGTACTGTCATGCAGCAGTTCAAGAAGACAGTGTTCACACTGACTGCAAAGTTAAAATGGATAAAGCAAAACACTGGCTATAACTAACAGCTCTACATTTACACATTTGGCAGACGCTTTTATCCAAAGCGACTTACATTGCATTTAAGGTATACATATTTGTCAATTCTTGCTTTCTGGGAATCAAACCCATGACCTTGGCGTTGCTAGCGCCATGCTACAGGAAAACTCTAAATATTGTGACCATGCCAATAGCATTTACACTAAAAATCCACATGCAAACAAACACATAGTAAGATGTGGCAGTAAGGCATGTAGATGTGTCATATACAGAGCTGTCTTTGTTTGAAGATGATGAAGGATTGAGAAAGCTGAGGAAATGAGATGTAAATGACCTCTAGCTATCTATAACCTGAAACCGGAACTCAACTCCTGCAATAAACGTTCACTTCTCTGAGGGGCCCAAAAAACTCTTAATAAACTATTACAACAACAAACTTTTGTAGGAATGTCATGTTAAATTCAGTTTGTTATTTGGCATTCAAAACTCACAAAGTGTGTTGATGCCACAGTTCCACACCCCACCCGATTGATAGATCTTCCCATGGATCATAGTGCTAGGGGTGGGCACATCAATACTGAAGTATCGATACTTTCATATCGCACATTATATTCTGTAATTGATGTTAATAAATCTGTCAGGAATTTTTTTGCAAAAGTTTTACCTTTTTGGGCACAACCTGTCACTGGTAGTTTAAAAAAATGATTTTACTACAGTAACCATACACACGACTAATTAGAGACACAACACAAATCACAAAATATTTTGGTGATCATGAAAATGTATTCAGATTTAGCATATAAATGTACGGAGCCCCTACAGGGACGTGGTGGAGGAATTTTTTTAGGTGGGGAGATATTTTTTTTCTCTAAACCTTTTGCGTTCCCTCGCAAAGACATTTGCGTTCCCTCGCAAAACTTTGCGTTCCCACGCAAATATCTTTGCGAGGGAACGCAAAGTTTTGCGAGGGAACGCAAATGTCTTTGCGAGGGAACGCAAAGTTTTGCGAGGGAACGCAAATGTCTTTGCGAGGGAACGCAAAAGGTTTAGGGAAAAAAATACCTCCCCACCTAAAAAAATTCCTCCACCATGTCCCTTTAGGGGCTCCGTATAAATGATAGTCACCTCATATATCATGACCATAGACCGTAAAAAAATATGGACGACTCGACATCATCCGTTTCCGCTTGCCATATTTGAAGCTTTCAGGCAGCCTGCACGGCGCAGACATCTTGGCACAGAGTCTGCGCAGTAGCGATTTCGGGAACGGAGTTGCGCAGTAGAGCGCAGGAACTAGAGCAGGAAGGACGGTCGCGATATCAAAAGCCCGCCCACACTCTCGCAGATGCAGAACAGTTGGTGTGAAATAAACAATTATGGAAATGTAGAAATTAAAGCTAAAGCTCCAATCTGCTCCCAAAATTCAGAAAAATTCAGTTAGTGCCTCAGTGACAACTTCACTCAGAGAAGCCGTCAGTCTCAGCTGTCAATCATGACGTCCCCCCCCCCCCCCCCCCCCGTTTTTATAGCATCAGATAAAGAACTAAAACTAAACTTATTTTAAAAAAAAACACTTGAAATGAAATCATTGTGATGATAACTGCCTTCAATGACATAAACTATATTTGGGGAACAAATACTTGAAGTGTAATTTTATTGTTTTGTTTGCCTCGCGTCCATTAGAAAACACAGAGGGGCGGCTATACTCAGGGTTCGTACACCTTTTCAAAGGTCAAATTCAAGCACTTTTCAAGCACTTTCAAGGTCCATTTTAAAGATTTTTCCAGCACCTACCTACGCTGTAAATTACAAACCAATAAATTGTCAAAATTATTATTTAGTGTTATCATCACATTAAAAAGATAATAATGCTATAAACAGCCAAAATTGTGTTTCGTAAAGCAGAAGGATCAGATGAACATGCCATAACGGACATGCTAATCTTACATTATCACATTATACATATAAGTACTCTGTCACTTATGCAAATTCCTAACTAGCAGTTAATAGCGCAAGTTAAACAAATAGGCGCTAATGTGTAGGCTACAGTAAACTACTTTAGATAGCTTACTTGAAAGTCTATGAGTTAGCCTACCTTTCATGTGACTCGAAAGAGCAGACTCGCCCATAGTGAAAAGCTCCAAGTGTTTTTGCAGACTTTACAAGAGGCACTTCGTGGGGTTTGTGCCCGTTTGATCCAAAATTCGTATTTAGCATCTTTCAGCCAACGTTCATTGAAACGACAACATGGGGGCGGAGTCACACATGGAAATAGACGGGCAGATCGCGAGCACAGCAGGTTTAATTTTAGGCTCTCCAACATTTTATTTCTACATTTAATAAACAAACTATTTAGTCAGATAGGTATTTGTTGTAAAAGAAATAGTAACATTTCAAGCATTTTTAAGCACTTTATCCAAAATTCACGCACTTTTCAAACCTTGAAAACACAACATCAAAATTCAAGCACTTTCAAGGATTTCAAGCACCCGTACGAACCCTGTATACTGGGACCGGTCACCGGGGGCGATCGAGGTGCGCAAGCTTCAGTATCTGAGAGGGAGACTGCAGGCTTGATCATGACACACTGTTTTTCCGCGAAGGAAGGTACATGTAAGTTCAAGTGCATGCTTTTAAAAGTAAAAAGTGTATGTATCGGTATCGGCATCGCCAATATTGGCCCTCTATTACTTATATCGGAATGTTACAATTTTGCAGTATCGCCCACCCCTATGTAGTGCACTGCACACACTTCTTTCCTCCAGTGAGCACTTTAAAAGTGTTGGGGTAACACATAACAAGTAACGCAAGTTACGTAATCAGATTACTTTTTCAAGTAACTAGAAAAGTAACTAAAAGTAACTGTAGAACTTTCCAGCAGGTGTGGATATTGTTTATACATACCGGTATATATGGAGATATATTTGACAAGTCATGGATACTATTATGTTCTGGTGGTTTTGTGGAAATTAGTGTAATTTAGTACATTTGTACATTTATCGCATTGTTCCAAATGCAGGCATTCATGTTATATGTTATAATCTTGCTAGGTTACAGGGTTGTTTTATTATCTTTACTGGTCACCAGACTATGTGTCCATATATGCTTAATTATTCACGGTGAGCCAACGTCGTTTTTGATGGAGCGGTCCCAGCGATAAAGGTTCGGTCCTGCTTTGGAAGCAGCCGGTGAGTAAAACTGCTTCAAATGTCTATGCTGTTGGCTATCATAGCGTAAGTAAACATCAGTAAACAACACGATCGCGTGCTTCATCAGTCAAATGCGCTAACGGACTCTATTGTTGTTCTATGTATAACGTTACACTAGTCTGACGTGCAAAACCGTTTTGCTTGCTACTGCTCAGGTTTAGTCGCATACATAAGTTTAGGTTTAAGGGATGTAGAATATGATCATCCAGAATTAGGCATTATTACGTGCTTTATAAGTACTAATAAACAGCCATGTCCTGGTAATATGCATGATAATAGCAACTAGTTAATAGTGAGAACTGAACCCTAAAATAAACTGTTCCCAAAGTATCTAAGTTAGTTACTTTTTTGAGGAGTAACGCAATATTGTAATGCATTACTTTTAAAAGTAACTTCCCCTAACGTTGGTGCTTAACACTTCAAGAATTTACTACTGGACCACAGTCAACATGACACCGATAGCTATGGTGCAAAGATAGTTCTTACTAAATATAGTTCAGTGCAGTCCAGTGTGCACAGATGTATATCTGATATAGAGCATGCACACTCATGCACAGTCATCAAATGTCTTATAATCTCTGTTATGACCGTTCGATCATCGGTACTCAGATACAGAAGCACAGTGATGCATGACGTACTGTACATTAGATAGAGAGTGACTGAAGTACTGAACCACCTCTTAGACAACAGGAGATGGATTCAGGCTCAAACTTTATGGATTTAAGGAGCCAGATGTTTTCTACTACACTCATTTAGAACTGTATTGTGCATAATATTATTTTCAGTGGTTGATGTATTCAGACACTTTAGTCAGTTTTCGAATCATTTCTATTGTAATTGCAAAGCAAACTAAATCTGTATGGTTGATAGTACAATATAAAAAATGAAAAAAGCTGTTACCTGTTAAACTATAAAATCCCATCATATTTGTTGGTTGTGGCATTATTTTCACCTCAGCCAGATATTTTGCCCCTAATACCATTTTATCTTAGTGTACTTGTTTATAAAGGAGACAACAGTTCTTTAATCAAGCTGTATTTTAGTCAAAATATGCAATAGTTTGATATTTCATACGCTTTATTCTGTTTAATAAGTAAACAAAATGCAACCTATGAAGTTAGAAAATGTTTACAATGTCAATTCCACCCCAGATGATGGCATTTAAATGCTCATTGCAGTACAAAAATACTGTGCAATTACTGTGCAATATGGTGCAAGTAGATGTGGTGCTATGATGGACACTGTTAGTGGACAAAAAAATCAAGTGGGAGTGTGTGAAGTGTTATAAGGGAGATTCTTGCACATCTATGGTGCAGATGTGCTGATGTATGCATGAAGGCAAGATGGGTGTATTACATCACTATACAGTAATAATAAATTACATCAAAAAACATTTGAGAATAAAAAATATGCCTCTGATGAGAAGTGAAATCATCAGCACTATATGGATACAAGGACACTCCAGAAATTATATTTGTAATTATATTTGTGAAACGCTGAATCTTGATGTAGGCTATTCACTTCATGACTTTGCATACGACTGAACGGTTATAATTAAACAAGTTATAATTGAAGCTCTTAATAACTTTTCGAATACCTCACATTATAAGGACGTACAATAGCATTTAAGTCAATTTCGTCACCTGAATAAACCACTGCAAAAGCCCACCGAACATCTGTCCATTCAGAACATCCCTTTAAACCTGCAGGGCACGCACCACCCATCCTCAAATTGAGTAAATATCAAACATCTCTCCCCCAAATATATCACATGATCGAAATCTTAATAAAGTCAGGGTGATTTACCGTGTGTGCGGCTGGCAGCTCTCGCGGTCCTGTCAGAGCAGCATTCACGGGACACACGCCTCGCTTCTCGCTCAATTACTGTTACACTGAGCTAAAATCCACTCAAATCCACGCTTGGAAATAAAGAAGCCTCGCGGTGCGGTCAGTCAGACTCTGCCGCAGGCAGAAGAGCTGAAATGCAGAAACTGCAGTGCTGCGCGCGCGGTGTCCACATGCACACACACATACACACCGTCCCACAGCACACACACAGCACGCGCAAAAACGTCAGCGATCAATGATTAACCAGTGTAAAACTGCGACCTATTGCGCCAAAAGCGCTGCCATAAAGATGATTAAACGATACGTGATAATCCACATTGAGGGACTGTACAGTGTCCAGTTCTGACCGAGGCTTAACACGCCAAATGGTTAAATTAAAGAGACATGCAGGTGTGTGAACTCTGATGCAAGTTTAAGCTTACCATATAATGTGATACCAGTAATGACATATCTGCATTAAATAAACACAGGCTATATGCTTTCTGTTTTTACAACATGCATGACAGACAGACTGGATGGATGGATGGATGGATGGATGGATGGATGGATGGATGGATGGATGGATGGATGGATGGATGGATGGATGGATGGATGGATGGATGGATGGATGAATGGATGGATAGATAGATAGATAGATAGATAGATAGATAGATAGATAGATAGATAGATAGATAGATAGATAGATAGATAGATAGATAGATAGATAGATAGATAGATAGATAGACAGATACAGTCCCTGGCAAAAGTCTCGTCGCTTGTGTACACATTGACCTAAAGTGCCGCTGAAATATATTTCTAATCAAGATTTTTTTTTACAAGAAATGGCTCAATTTAATCCCACCAGCTTTTGTGATAATGTTTCAGTGAAAAACTAAACTTTCAAAAAGTATTCTAATATTCACAGCTTGGTAAAGCCCATTGAGTCAATTTTTGCAAAGACATAAGTGTTGTCACCTTGTCATATGAGCTTCACCTGTGACTAATAATGGATCAATTAGGTCTCAAGTGTGTATAAAAAGAACCCCAGTACACTAGACCTTCACATCAACTGCAACTAGACCTCTGCAAACATGCCTAAGATTCACCCAGAGACTAAAGTTTTGATTATCAAGAGGCTGAAGACCAGATCCACTGCTGATGTGGCAGACACCTTCAATGTGTCTCAGCGTCAAGTACAGAGGATAAAAAAAAAAGATTTGAAGAGACTGGAGACGTTTTTAACAAGCCCAGGTCAGGCAGACCCCGCAAGACAACTGCTCGAGAGGACCGTTTGTTGGCTCGAAAATCCAAGGCCAGACCATTATCCACTGCAGCAGCGCTCCACGAGACCTGGTCACCTGAAGTCCCTGTGTCAACCAGAACAGTTTGTCGGATTCTGTCTCGAAACGGCCTCCATGGTCGAATCAGTGCCTAGAAGCCAGCACTAAAAAAAAGACAATTGAAGAACCGAGTGGCATTTGCCAAGGCCCACAGCCTGCTAAAAGGATGGACGCTGGAAAAGTGGCAGAAGGTGGATCAGATGAATCTTCTGTTTAATTACACCACAGTCGCTGCAAATATTGCAGGAGACCTACTGGAGCCAGAATGGATCCAAGATTCACCCAGAAAACAGTGAAGTTTGGTGGCGGAAAAATCATGGTCTGGGGTTACATCCAGTATGGGGGTGTGCGAGAGATCTGCAGGGTGGAAGGCAACATCAATAGTCTAAAATACCAAGAAATCTTAGCTACCTCTTATATTCTCAACCATAAAAGAGGCCAAATTCTGCAGCAGGACGGTGCTCCATCGCATACTTCCATCTCCACATCAAAGTTCCTCAAGGCGAAGAAGATCAAGATGCTCCAGGATCGGCCAGCCCAGTCACCAGACATGAACATCATTGAGCATATGTGGGGTAGGATGAAAGAGGACGCATGGAAGACGAAACCAAAGAATATTGATGAACTCTGGGAGGCATGCAAGACTGCTTTCTTAGCTATTCCTGATGACTTCATTAATAAATTGTATGAATCCTTGCCAAACCGCATGGATGCAGTCCTTCAAGCTCATGGAAGTCATACAAGATATTACATTTGGATCTCACAGCACCACAACTTAATTTGCTGACATATTTTTGTATTTGCTGTAAATTTGTTCAATTTCTGTATAGGCGACAAAACTTTTGTCTTGCCAAAATTTGATCTTTCCGTCTTGATTAAATGATAAATATTTTTTCTGTGAACATTATTTATTTCAGTGCATTAAACATCATTTGGGAGGGTTTTAGCTTTTCATATGAGCTAATTCTAACACCAATGAATTAATTAAAAGTCAGGTTAATATCAGGTATTTCTAGAAAATAGATAAGCGACAAGACTTTTGTCAGGGACTGTAGATAGATAGATAGATAGATAGATAGATAGATAGATAGATAGATAGATAGATAGATAGATAGATAGATAGATAGATAGATAGATAGATAGATAGATAGATAGATAGATAGATAGATAGATAGATAGATAGATAGATAGATAGATAGATAGATAGATAGATAGATAGAGTCAAACTTCAAAACAGTAAGAAGGATGATATTTATTTACTAATGTCTGCATGTGCTTGACATGAACTCCACAAAACTTTTCGGTAACATCTATTTTATAAAGTGATCTGAAAAGTGCTTCAAGCGATTGTGCAACAGTTTTAATGTTATGATCTCAATCACTTATGTTTGGGTTTCAAAGCCAGAGCCTGGAGATTGGCGGGACCACCCCATACTGTCCCAAACACATTCCTCTCAGTTTGAAGGGCTTGTTCCAGGGGAAGCTCTCTTCCTGAGACGACGACCTTCTTGATGGCCTGGATCACCGGGGCCGGACCCTTGATGAGCGGACTCAGCCACTGCTCGGCTTGTGCCAGTGTCTCTCCCGCACCAGAAAAGCACTGGAGAACCTCATCCACCAGCCCCATCTGCTTGCCCAAGTCTGGATCAACCTTTTTCGCCCCGCTCAGCAGTTTCAGGGCGTTCTGGCTGCCAACAATACGAACTAGTCTCGCAGCTCCTCCCCATCCAGGTACCAATCCCATACGCTTATGGACAAACTGGATAACACCATCAGACGTCATTAACCTGGAAATGGAAATAAAATGGTGGCATTCTATTCCAATAGGATATTAAAGGTAAAATGGCATAGTAAAAACATTCAGAATACTAATCTCTCACTGCAGTCCAAAAAGATTAAACCATTTTCACAGACTGTAATGATGAGTTTCCACAGTTATTAACATCATAAAGCCAGAAGTTATACAGTCAGGGCATCCGGGAAGTATTCGCAGCGCTTCTCTTTTTCCACAATTAATGTTATGTTACAGCCTTATTCCAAAATTGATTAAATTCATAATTTCCTCAATTCTACAAACATGCCTCATAATGACATTATTAAATGTCATCTAAAAATAAAAAACAAAACAAAATAAAAATATCACATGTACATACGTTTTCACAGCCTTTCCTCAATACTTTGGTGAAGCACCTTTGTCACCAATTACAGCCTCAAGTCTTTTTGAGTATGATGCTACAAGCTTGGCACATCTATTTGTGGGCAGTTTCTCCCATTCTTCTTTGCAGGACCTCTCAAGCTCCATCAGGTTGGATGAAGAGCGTTGATGCACATGCATTTTCAGATCTCTCCAGAGATGTTCAATCAGGCTCAAGTCTGGGCTGGCTGACTGGGCCACTCTAGGACATTTACAGAGTTGTCCTGTAGCCACTCCTTTGTTATCTTGGCTGTGTGCTTAGGGTCGTTGTCCTGTTGGAAGATGGAGGTCCAGAGCTCTCTGGAGCAGGTTTTCATCAAGGATGTCTCTACATTTCAGCATTCTTCTTTCCCTCAATCCTGACAAGTCTCCCAGTTCCTGCCGCTGAAAAACATCCCCACAGCATGATGCTGCCACCACCATGCGTTAATGTAGGGATGGTATTGGCCAGGTAATGAGCGGTGCCTGCTTTCGTCCAGACATGATGCCTGGCCATTCAGGCCAAAGAGTTCAATCTTTGTTTCATCAGATCAGAGAATTTAATTTCTCATGGTCTGAGAGTCCTTCATGTGCCTTTTGGCAAACTCCAGCCAGACTGTCATGTGTTGTCTGGCCACTCTACCGTACAGGCCTGATTGGTGGAGTGCTGCAGAGATGGTTGTTCTTCTGGAAGGTTCTCCTTTCTCCACAGAGAAACACTGGATCTCTGTCAGAGTGACCATCGGGTTCTTGGTCACCTCCCTGAATAAGGATAGCTTAGGAAGAGTTCTGGTGGTTGCAAACTTCTCCATTTACGGATGATGGAAGCCACTGTGCACATTGGGACCTTCAATGCTGCAGACATTTTTCTGTACCCTTCCCCAGATCTGTGCCTCAATAAAATCCTGTCTCAGAGGTCTACAGACAATTCCTTGGGCTTCATGGCTTGGTTTGTGCTCTGACATGCACTTAAATTTGGGACCTTATATAGACAGGTGTGTGCCTTTCCAAATCATGTTAAATCAACCAGATTTACCACAGGTGGACTTCAATCAAGTTGTAGAAACAAGGATGATCAGTGGAAACAGGAGCACCTGAGCTCAATTTGAGTGTCATGGAATAGACTGTGAATACTTACGCACGTGATTTTTTTTTAATACTTTTGAAAAAAATTCAAACAAACTTCTTTCACGTTGTCATTATTGGGTATTGTCTGTAGAATTAAAGGAAACAATAATGTTTTTAATAAATGCAATAAAATAAAAATGTAAATGTAATGTACAGTGGATATAAAAAAGCTTACTAAGTCCATCCGAAAGCAGTTGGTTTTTTTGTGGTATAAAAAAATTAAACAATAATAAACCATATTAGAACTTTTGCATCTTTAATGTAAATATAACAACCTATTGCAATGCTACTGAAAACCAAAGTGTCGTATTTCAGAGACGAAAGAAAAAAACTGGCCCTTTCGCTTCGAAAAACGCAAGACGAGGTCACTGGAATGAGGAAAAACCGCAAGATATCGAGACACGTCTTTTAAAAATGGAACTTATTTTAACTTGAACATCGCATTTTTAGAATTCCATTTTTACCTAGAAATGTTACATTTAGTTGTTTTTTTTATATATATATATAAGTACTAATAAGCAGCCAATATCCTAGGAATATGCATGCTAATAAAAAACTAGCTAATAGGTAAAATTGGACCCTAAAATAAAGTGTTTTAGCTAATAGGTAAAACTAGTACTAATAAACTAGTTTTACATTATTGGTTATTCCAATGTTTCTCTGAAATGAGTCACTTTGAATAAATGAATACAAAAATAGAATATCATGACCCCTAAAGAGTTAAATATGTTAACATACCTGAAGTCACAGGCGGTGGTGAGTTCTGCTCCACCGCCCAGCGCTCTTCCCTCCACCAGAGCTATGGAGATGAGCGGCAGCCTGCCTGAAAGAACTGGACTTTAGCTCTGACACAGGAGACCGCAGAAATAATGCTGTTTAAAAGGCATGGATCTGCACAGTTTTGAAACTAGACGGTCAAATACATACTATGCTCAAAAATGCCCACTGTGCCCTTAGACAAGAGTTTAACAGGATGCCCATTTGAAGTGGAGTACGAAAACCATAGTGGAAATTACTGAATGGGCTTTTTCGATCCATTAAACGCACAGCAAATTAATGTACGGTATGTGAAAACCCATAATGCACTGTGGGGATTGTGCCAAAAATGTGGATGTAGATTCTCATGCAGGTAAGGCAATTATTATTAATGGTTCTTATTATTATCAATGTTTGCAATCATAGCTACTTAACATTTTTGTGGAAACAATGCTACTTTTTCCAGGAGTAGAAAGTTCAAAATAACAGCTTTTATTTGAAATGGTCTATGAAAGCTGGACAACTGATTAATATTTGATAATAAAAAAATGTGTCTTGAGCATCAAATCATCATATCAGAATGATTTCTGAAGGATCATGTGACACTGAAGACTGCAATAATGATGCTGAACATTCAGCTCTGATCACAGGAATAAATTACATTTTAAAATACATTTACATAAGAAATATTTTTCTATTTGAGTAGTAACATTTCTCAATAATACTAGTTTTACTGTATCTTTGATTAAAAAAATTAGACCAAAACCCTTTAGAACAAAAGAAACTTCTTTAAAATACATTGAAAAAACGTAATTATTCCAAACAGCATTGTAATAAGCTCCACTTGACCTTATATTTCCAGTGTGTAAAATAAAATAAAGTAACAGCAGTCATTACTGCCACAGTTTTTAATGTGCCTGATTGCACTTTTGATTAATCTGTCAAAAGTGTTTATATATATATATATATATATATATATATATATATATATATATATATATATATATATATATATATATATATATATATATATATATATATATATATATATATATATATATCTTGATTTATTTTCATGATAATAACATGGTCACATTATAACAGCATAGCAAACTACCCTTGCATTAAAACGCATGTTTCAAAAAAAAGGACAAGGGGGGTCATTTTCATGGTGTGGCAAAGATCTTCTAAATTTTGTTCAAAAAATACATTTACAGAATCGACCCCTGGTGTCCTGACTGCCCAGACTAACCTGAGGAGTCTTGTTAGAGTGTTCTGCATGAACTCACACATCTTCATCCCATCCTGAAAAACACAGCAAACATTATATCAAATGGAAACAGATGGTGTTTGGTTCTTCAGCTGTTACAGAAGGCTACAGAAGTTATAATGTTAGCAAAGATAGATGTTTTAGTTCTGAAACTTACAATATCTTCTCAGAATACAAATAACTTTTTTATCTCAACAATTGTATTGAAAATACACTGCCCGACCAAAAAAAATGGAGTGTGTTGCTTTTCATTTCTGACAACCATGTAGGAAGACACATCATAGTCATATTCCAGGATCACAATGGCTGCGTTTACATAGACCCTAATAATCCGATCGGGATAAAAGAAGTCACATGTAACCACGTCAATAAAAATTCGATTCAAATTTAATTCGGATTGTAAGGGGTGGTTTAAACCTTTTCTAATCTGATTGAAAGGGCATGTAAACACTTGATCAGGTTGAAAACAGAACACTAGAAAGTACTGTGCATGAGCCAGGGCCGGCCCGTGGCATAGGCGGAATAGGCACATGCTAGGGGCTTACAGCTACTTTTTATAAATATTAATACGAAATATTACCAAAAAACCTTAAACAAATCCCCAGACCACCGCATCAATCTCCTCCTGCCCAGCGAGTGCTTTAGTGTGTCCGATATTGAACGCGATCAGTTTAACGTTGGGAATTTGTTGTCGCGTTGCCTCTCGCGCATCTAACAGACAGGATTGCTTTCGTTTTTAAGGTGCTTGTTCGCTTGTGCCAGACAGTGAAAGTTGCCTAATTATTTTTGACGGATGGCAAATGTGTCAAAAAGACCGAAGCCCTCTGATACAGGAAAGATAAGGAATAAGGGGATAAAGACAGAGGTAAAGTGATGAAATGAATGAACAGTTTATCTAAATGCATAATCTAAAATTGAATGTTTGCTAATTAATTCCAGTTATTTTTATCTTAAACTTTATGTAAGCAGCTGTTCTGGGTGATCAGAATCTGTAAAAAATCATGTCAATTGTTTTTAAACTATTTTTTTTTTAATAGCCTAATTTAATAATTTAATAGCCTATAGTTATACCACCCCTTTAAACAAAACTCGAATCAATTGTGCATTCACGCGTTTGAAGCGAATTCGCATCTACGCCTGAATTAAAAAATGTAAACTTTGGCGTCAATTTACGCAAGCTCGAATGATTTTCTTAGCTTTTTGTTGAAAATGTTGCTTTTTTTTTTAGGAAACTTACCCATATTCAAGTGTAAAACTAAATATTCCTTTGGCTATTAAATTTTGGTGAAAATGGTCAAAAACCCTAGCGGGGAAAGAGTTAATCATTTGCAGCAACTTTTTTGGGGGGCCTGGCAGTGTTGACCGTATGAACATAACTCTTCTCACATGTGGGTTTGCTATGGCTCTGACTGCAGTGAGATCCGATCCGGAGCAGAAGGTTCCAGCCGCTCCCTGCACTATGACAGCTTTCCCTTCTGTCCAGGTCTCCAGTTCATGCACCCGCTGCTCCAGCTCAAGCATCATGCTGCCTGCAAGCATTAAACACATTAAACCTGCTGTTTTAACATGCATAATTTATATTGGCTACATTTCAGATGTATTTACTGTATGTAGAAATGTTATTGTTTGACTCTTATCCCAGACTGTCAATCTTAAAGTCACCATGAAATCAACAATTGAGTTGACAATTCCTATTTTTTATGGAATATTGCCATATTTTTCTAAATGATTCATCCTTGCAGATACTTTTTTTTTACATTCATGTGCCTCATAATCTTTAATCAAATAACTTCCCCATCCTCTTACATCTCATCTCTTCTCTGATGATGCGTTTACTGGCATGAGGGCGGAGCAACCGCTCACTCACATGACATCCACCAATAGCAAACCACAACCATCTAATCAATTACCCATTGACAAAATCAAGTCCCGCCTTCCATTTGTACTGGTTCAAGAAGCCGTTTCACTCGGATAAACAGTACGTCACAATAGCGAAGTCTGTTTGATTGTTTTTAACATCATGCCAGATTCTATTTTCATAGAGAGAAAATGTATGGTAAAACTATATCAGCATGTTTTTTGCTAAAAACTCTGTATTTAGTTTAACTTTGTTTAAACATTTCTTCAAGAGTTTCACAATAGGGAAGGAAAGAATATCATTAGGGATGCACGATATTGGATTTTTGCCGATATCCGATATGCTGATATTTTTCAGCTCATTTAGGCCGATGCCGATACCGATGCCGATATATGTTTATTTTTTCCCTTTGTTTGGAAACAACACCATTTTGAGCAAAAACACTAGGACCTGGAGGAGCTTCTGCTGCTATGGAGGCTGCCGCACGCGCTAGAGAGTGGGGAGACGCGATTGGGCTTGTTTTGGGCTAGTTTTGTTGTGAAAACGTGGCAAATCTGCTGCTGACGGTCACGTCCTTCTGTACGTGCATTCAGAAATTCAAGGCAGCATTTAAAAACAGCCAATATAAATCACTGTACATGCAATGTATTTTCTTGTTTTCACTTGAAGAATGACCGCAGTGCTGACATGGTCTTATCGCTGTAGCACTCCTTGCACACGTGAGTTATTGCAGGCGCATATCAACACGTTATCATATCGGCAAGGCATATCGGCATAATGTTTTCATATCGGCCGATGCCGATTTTTATATTTTAAGCGTTTATCGGCCGATTCCGATGTCGTGCCGATAATATCGTGCATCCCTAAATATCATCTCACAATTTCAAAACAAGAGTGAAACCAAATTTCACAAATTTCAAATTGATCCTGTTAAAAGGCCATTTCCACCACATCAATCCATTTTATCTCTAACAGTTTAAGTTTGTTTAGCAAGGACACATAAAAGTTTGAGATAAAGTATGAAGCAATTATATGAAGGCAAGTATGAAAATGAAGGCAAATATAATTTATGGACAAAGTATTTTTACAGTGCATCATTTCTAAACAAACTAATTTGGATTAATAATGCAAAACGTCTACAAAAACTACTTCTATGAAATAAACCGTCACAGTATATCAGGTGTCATGACTATGTACTTGCAAAATGTTATGTACCATGCACTTGTATTGCAAAACACTTGTGCTGCTGTTGAGGAGGGATACCGGTAAGGTTAGGGCCAGGTTTGGTGGCATACATGAGTGAAGGGGCAAGGGAAAGGTCAACTGTGTAATTAATAAAATTACAGACATTACAGCTGTAATTGCATGCAGGTGTTTGGTTTTTTTTGGTTGCACTTTTTTTAAGGTGTCATTGTTACAGTGTAATTATGTATTTAAGTACTGATTCATATTAATAAACAACATGTACTTTTAGAGTTAGGGTAGGATAAGGGTTTGGTTGAAGGTTAGTTCCATGCAATTATACATAAGTTACTGTTATTACTATGGTAAGAATATGTAACATGTAACAAGCACATTGTAAAATAGTTTTACCATTTTTTTAAATATTAATTTAATGTAAAAACATGTTTGCAAACAAAACAAGTGGTTACTTTAAATGTTAGTACATAGTAGTTAAAGACTCCCCTTTTTACTGGCACAACAGCCCTGACATATTGAGGCATCGACTCTACTAGTGTGCTGTGGTATATGGGACCAAGACGTTAGCAGCAGATCCTTTAAGTCCTGCAAGTTGTGAGGTAGGGGCTCTATGGATCGGACTTGTTTGTTCAGCACATCCCACAGATGCTCAACTGGATTGATATCTACATCCACATGGATGGCAGGACCCAAGGTTTCCCAGCAGAACATTGCCCAAAGCATCACACTGCCTCTGCCACCTTGCCTTCGTCTCATAGTGCATCCTGGTGCCATGTGTTCTCCAGGTAAGCGACGCACATGCACGGCCACCTTCTTCCATTGCTCCGTGGTCCAGTTCTGCTGGTCACGTGCATCACGTGTGGACAGGGGTCGGCATTGGCACCCTGACTGGTCGGCTATGCAGCCCCATATGCAACAAACTGTGATGCACTGTGTATTTCTAACACCTTTCTATCAGAACCAGAATTAACTTCTTGAGCAATCTGAGCTCCAGTAGCTCGTCTGTTTGATTGGACCACACAGGCCAGCCTTTGGTCCCCACGTGCATCAATGAGCCTTGGCTGCCCATGACCCTGTCACCGGTTCATCACTGTCCCTTCCTTGAAGCACTTTTAGTACTGACCACTGCAGACCGGGAACAGCCCACAAGAGCTGCAGTTTTGGAGATGCTCTGACCCAGGTGTCTCTAGAGACATTACAATTTGGCCCTTGTCAAACTCACTCAAATCCTGCTCTGAGGACAAAACATGTTCACCTGCTGCCTAATATATCCCACCCACTAAAAGGGGATAAAAAGACCGTGTTATTCGCCTCACCTAATTGGTGTAACCAAAGCTATTATTTGATACATAATATTTGTACGGAAATTCTTAGCAAGTTAACGGTTCTGCTATGTTATTTAAAAATTCAATTTCCACCACAAATCTTTAAAAAATAAAGTGTCCGCAATAATAAACCGCTCCTCCCTGTGGCGTAAACATTAGTAATTTACCTGAGAAGGCGTTCATGCGACCCGGATTATTGACAGTGAGCACTGCAATGCCTGACTCCTGCTGCTTCTGGAGATCTATGGATCCTCCCGGGAAAGCTTGCAGCTTCTCCCTGATACTCTCAGCACCTCCATTGTGTCCGCAGGCGGTTCGGTTCTGCTGAAGGGCCCTCCTCACAGCACCGCGGGTCTGAATCAACCGGCACCGAGCAGCACCGCACACACTCATGATATATTATGTCGCGTCTATATTTTTCAATTTTAAATGCATTTATTTTCAGTGTTTTAAAAGTACTTGACCTGTTTCGAGCCGTGGGAGTAACTTTAAAAACGGTCCTGAAAGAAACAAAGTATTAATGTAAACAGTCCGCTTCCGCCTTAAACTTACAATTGAATTCTTAATAAAGCTGATATGCACTCAACGTGCTGAAGAAAATCACAAAGAAATTTAAGCAGACGAAATATCCACCAGAGATATCGATGGATTTATCAAAATTCACTTTATAGGCGATGCTGAAATTGTCCACAGGGGAGCGCTGGTCCCCAATACACCGCACCGGTGCATAGAAAGGTAGAATGAATTAAAATTTAGGCCTAACTATTGATATGGTTCATTTATTGATGGTATAAAATGTAAGTATCACGGCACTTTGTATAGGCTATTGTATGTTAGGTTACAATTTGAACACCATGGTACTGTAAGGTTGTTATAGTAAACCAATCCACATGTAGCCTATTAACTGGATCATAACCTTTTTATAGCCTAACCTTGAATCCCATAAATTCTGTGAAAATTTTACCAGACGGATGCCAAATTCTGTACCTTTATTTGTATAGCCTAACTATTATATTGTTATACCACGTACTGCTTCAAACTTAAGTCACTTTATAAGTCCCTATTACCCAAAGCAAGCTGAATTCAAGGGAGAATAACCACAGTCTATGGATGTGACAGTGGAAAAGGGGGAAAATAGGTATAAACCAAAATACAAGAACAATTCTTCATTTTATGTTTGTTTAATAGTAGCCTAGGCTATAGCAAGTGACCACAATGCAGGGTGTTTCTTAAATGTTTATAGCCTGTAAGAAGAAAAATCATATGGCTATACGGTGGCTTGAAAACAAGTAAATTATGGGATAATTTTAATTATCCTTTCAAACTAAGGTGAGAGCGTGCAGGTCACAATACTTCACTGATAGTAGCCTACGACAGGAAACGAAGAAACAAAAAAAGGGAGTTTTGGGGATCTATTTGATAAGATTAGTTTTAAAATTTGTTCAAAAGTAAGTGAATTAGGTAGGCCTACTTAATTTTTTTATGTAATTTATTTAGGCCTACAGTTAGGCTACTTTATAATGTAGCCTAATTGAACTAATACTAGAACAATATACAGGCTAATAGCCTATAGTGGAATGTATATCGAAATATAAAGTTAACTTTAAAATACATGTTTTATGTATCCTTCTCACATTCGTAAAACGTATTGGTCAATTAATAAGAATAATCTATGTAGGCTATATAGCCTATATCATTTATTTGAATGAATTAAAAGAGCCCCATGTCCAATCACGGTTGATAGGCATAGATTTAGAAAGTAATTAGTAGCCTTATAATAAGTAGCCTAGGCTAATGAAATACTTTTTGGAGAGAGTAATTTGACCAGTAGGCTAATATAATTACACTATTGAAGAAAGTAATTGTATTAATTACTTGTTTAGAGTAGCCTACACTGATTATAATGAATGATTACGGTTTTATCTATCCTATTTCTGTAAAATTCTACAGCCTTGATGACAGTACCCATGTTATTAAGGTAAAGACTGCGATGCAGTTTTACTTATTTATTAGTTAGGCTAATATTTATAGGTTATGCGGTTTAAGGTTACCCCGTCACAGCGGGACAGACTACAGGCGTCTGCGCGCGTATTTTTATCTGGCGCCAAACAGGCGCTCGCGAATAGAAGTAGCAACAGAGCAGCTCGGGCTCCTTCCGAGACAGGTAGCCTAGTGCATTATTTATCTCTTCATTTATACTAACATATTAAATCTAGTGTTCACGTACCTATAGTCCTATATAGTCCCTATAGTCCACACATAAGCAGTAGCCTATATAATGTCATTCATTTGTTGACTGATTTTTTTTAAGAAACCTCTTTAATATGTGGATTCTGAAAATGATGTAACCACAATTATACACTAGTAAAGTAATATATATGGTGGTTCAAATAGGAGTTCCAATCATAACATAGGCTACTTTATCTCTATAAAAAAAAAAAACTGAAATAGCATCGGACATTAAAGTATTGAAAATTCAATATAGAAACTCATTGAACCTTTTGGTTTTCTAAGAGTGTAGTAAACTTAACCCAAAAGAGTGCAGGAACAAACACATGGAGCCTTTCGACAGTGAAAAGACATCAAATGTCAGAAGAGAGAGGTTAACAGAGGCTTCTTCCTGTCTGAGATGCCTATGTGGGGCTCCTGGCTTCCTGTTGGGAAAGATGTTTGAGTGAAGTGGAATAAATGTGGACAAGGACGAGGTGATTTGCGCCTGTGGAAGGCGATCTTTGTCCTGGCATGTTGGCTAAGGTTTTCTGGCAGGATGCTGCAGCTGCAAAAACATTTTTTCCTGACTTAATTCTGTGAGCGACTAAAGAGAGCAAGGTTGGAGTCTATATGTCTACACTCATGACTAGAACAGATTGAAAATCAAAGCAAATTCAATATGTAAAATGAACTGTACTTCAGTTCAGACATTGTATTCAAAGTGACATGTGTATGGGCATATTCTTGTGGTTGTGGGAAAAGGTTTAGGAATAAAACAGGTTTAATCCTTATCGAATATATACTTGTGGCTTTGGCACCTTTAATCAAAAATATATTCTTCTGCTGTTAATGACAAAACCATAGATGTTTGTCTTGCTGTGTTATTTCTTGGTATTACATAGTTAAGGGGAAATGTTAACTGTCCATGTCAAACAGACTCCACTCATGCCTCAGGATCAAAACACTTCAAGGCAGGAGGACAGCTGATTCAAGCAAGGTTTTTAAAGGGTTAGTCCACCCAAAAGAGAATGACGAGAATGAACCTCATTGGTTCTTGCAGAACCTCAAACGTGCTGCGTAACTCGAGAATGAACCTCATTGGTTCTTGTGAAGCTCAAACGTGCTGCGTAACACGAGAATGAACCTCAATGGTTCTTGCTGAAGCTCAAATGTGCTGCGTAACTCGAGAATGAACCTCATTTGTTCTTGTGAAGCTCAAACGTGCTGCGTAACTCGAGAATGAACCTCATTGGTTCTTGCTGAAGCTCAAATGTGCTGCGTAACTCGAGAATGAACCTCATTTGTTCTTGTGAAGCTCAAACGTGCTGCGTAAGTCGAGAATGAACCTCATTGGTTCTTGCTGAAGCTCAAATGTGCCGCGTAACACGAGAATGAACCTCATTGGTTCTTACTGAAGCTCAAATGTGCTGCGTAACTCGAGAATGAACCTCATTGGTTCTTACAGAAGCTCAAACGTGCTGCGTAACTCGAGAATGAACCTCATTGGTTCTTGTGAAGCTCAAACGTGCTGCGTAACTCGAGAATGAACCTCATTGGTTCTTGCTGAAGCTCAAACGTGCTGCGTAACACGAGAATGAACCTCATTGGTTCTTGTGAAGCTCAAACGTGCTGCGTAACACGAGAATGAACCTCATTGGTTCTTGTGAAGCTCAAACGTGTTGCGTAACTCGAGAATGAACCTCATTGGTTCTTGCTGAAGCTCAAACGTGCTGCGTAACACGAGAATGAACCTCATTGGTTCTTGCTGAAGCTCAAATGTGCCGCGTAACACGAGAATGAACCTCATTGGTTCTTGTGAAGCTCAAACGTGCTGCGTAACACGAGAATGAATCTCATTGGTTCTTGCTGAAGCTCAAATGTGCCGCGTAACACGAGAATGAACCTCATTGGTTCTTGTGAAGCTCAAACGTGCTGCGTAACTCGAGAATGAACCTCATTGGTTCTTGCTGAAGCTCAAATGTGCTGCGTAACTCGAGAATGAACCTCATTGGTTCTTGTGAAGCTCAAACGTGCTGCGTAACACGAGAATAAACCTCATTGGTTCTTGTGAAGCTCAAACGTGCTGCGTAACACGAGAATGAACCTCATTGGTTCTTGTGAAGCTCAAACGTGCTGCTTCACACGAGAATGAACCTCATTGGTTCTTGTGAAGCTCAAACGTGCTGCGTAACACGAGAATGAACCTCATTGGTTCTTGTGAAGCTCAAATGTGCTGCGTAACTTGAGAATGAACCTCATTGGTTCTTGTGAAGCTCAAACGTGCTGCGTAACACGAGAATGAACCTCATTGGTTCTTGTGAAGCTCAAACGTGCTGCGTAACTCGAGAATGAACCTCATTGGTTCTTGTGAAGCTCAAACGTGCTGCGTAACACGAGAATGAACCTCATTGGTTCTTGTGAAGCTCAAACGTGCTGCGTAACACGAGAATGAACCTCATTGGTTCTTGTGAAGCTCAAACGTGCTGCGTAACTCGAGAATGAACCTCATTGGTTCTCACTGAAGCTCAAATGTTCTCAGATCATTCTCAGAATGTCCCTGCTGGTGTAAAGGACGTCACCTTGTAACGTTCCCAGAACGTCATGATGTGGAGTTCTTTAAAGGGTTGAGGGACGTTATTTGGCTGAATTATCCTTCATTTGATGCAAAAAAGAACACCTCGTTTTTAACTTTGTATAGTGCCATGTGTAGCTCCAGCCAGGCAAGACTAAATAGGTAATGAATAAATCACATCAAGGAATGAGTGTCAATATTTTATTTTATAAATGCTTAATACACTTGTCATAATTAACAAGAAAAAGAACTGCAAAGGCATTGTCTAAATGATATGTCTCACATCAGTTAAGCATGTAAACGGAGCAAAGAATCCATTTGTTCCGGTAATAATGTTTCATTTTGGTTAAGGTTGGTAAAGGTATAACAAAACATGTGATGTGAAACAGGCTTTGATATTATCAATCAGACCTCGCACACACACACACACACACACACACACACGCGCGCATGAACGCTCACGCACGCTCACGCACGCACGCACACACACGAGGCCACATGTGAAGCAGACAGAAACAGGTCTACATTGGCAGCTATAAAATATAATGATGACAGATTAGTTGATGAAAACAGAACAAATCATTGGTGCACTTTTAAAGTCACACTGGTAGAAATGAAATATAAACAACAGATTGAAAAAGGCAGTTTGATTTCATGGTTACAGAAATGTACACAACAAAATCATCATTTGAACAGTCACAGTGTTTATTTACACAGGTAATCAGGCAACATTTACAGCTGTAAAGGCATTGGACTCTATCTAACGGCCGTTTAGATCACTGTCTCTGTGTGATAGGTGGAGTAGGTGAGTGTTTGTCGCTGGGTGAAGACTGTGGGTGGGGGTGAGGGTGAAGATGCAGACGACACGGACGAGCGGCTAGCCCAACGAGAGGGCAAACGTCTCTTTGCAGGACACATGGGTCGTGAAAAGCTCTTCTTGATAGTTACAGAGGACTCTTTGCCTTGCTGTTGAGACAAATATTTTTTATGAAATATCATTGGATTTAAATATTCCTTTCAACAGCATAATAATCTACTCTGTGCGCTTTAATGTACAGAACATTTGTGAATGACTCTCACAAGACCCCCCCCCCCCCAAATAAAATAAGAAATAATGTGTTGCCTGCATTATCATCAATATAATGCCGTTTTTAATGTATACAGCAAAGAAAGTGTTATAAATATTGATAAAGTGCAACTGATTTTAATAAGAAATGTGTCCAGACAGGATGATTTTTATAATTGCATTACAGTTATGGAAACTTAGGGAGGAGGTGCTTAGTTGTCATAAAAATCACATCAAATTCTTATGCAAAAAAATAATATTTTTCTTTCAGTGCCATTGCAATTAAAGGAAATGACTGAACTTTTGTTTCCAGCATATGTCTCTATTTTAGATCTAATTGAAAATAAAAGAACTGATTCAATCTCTCTGATGCTTTGTGAGTCATCTGACAATCATTTCCAGCAATTCTGCTGTGATTTACAAAAGCGGTCCATGCAGAGGACTGGCTTCACTAGGAAACCTGGCCATGGTACATGTTTCTGTAATTGCACCACATACCTTGGCCTCTATAAAAACAGATAATTGAGGTCGTCCAAAGAGCTAGACATGAAAGATGGAAATTAAACCTGGTGCCACTAATTCTTTTCACTTAAAGTCTTGAAGGAAATGCACGATTTCAACAATAAGAAGCTTTTGTGCTTCTCGCTTTGAGAAATCTGCCAATGTTTTCTGACAGAAATTCAACTTAAGGAATTTTAATTGTTCTACGGTGATGGTTTTGTGGGAATGAGGTAATTTTACAATAAATTCTAACTATTTCCAGACATGAGAAAAGTCTTTCGGTTGTAGATTTAGAGGAATTGTGTACAGCACCCAAATAAACCACTTATTAACCTACGTTTACAAGTTTACGTTTTAATAAAAATGTCCATGGCTGAAGTT
This sequence comes from Pseudorasbora parva, assembly GCF_024679245.1. NCBI lineage: Eukaryota > Metazoa > Chordata > Actinopteri > Cypriniformes > Gobionidae > Pseudorasbora > Pseudorasbora parva. Next base: position 43,978,102 of record NC_090178.1, read on the forward strand.
GTTGCAGGTCAACACCCTTTCACTGTTTCTATGTTCGCAATACAGCAGGCTTTCAGACCTTATGGCAAATGCATTTGAATATTGAACAAAGTGACTTCTTTCCTTGAAAAACTGGTACTTACTTAAAGCCAACCAAAAATGAAAATTATTCTATTAATTACTCACCCTAATGTCGTTCGACACCCGTAAGACTCTCTCAAGACCCATAAAGGCACTAAAGATGTCGTTACAAAGCCCATCTCACTACAGTGGCTCCACAATCATTTTTTAAAACCAAGAGAATAGGTTTTGTGTGCTATTAAATCTAAATAAACACTTTATTCAACAAGTTCTTGTCTTCTGTATGAGTCTTTGATGTGAACTCTCGAAACTAGGGATGCACCAAATGTTCGGCAACCGAAATTATTCGGCCGAAAACAGCCAAAAAAAGCACTTTCGGCATTCGGCCGAATAAGTAAAAAGGCCGAATAATTTTTGCCGAACAATGACGTTTTTAATGACCCGATCAAACAGTAACCCACATAGAGTGAGAGGCGGGCGCTTTATGCAGCAAGCATGTCAGCAGTGTGGAAACACTGTTTAGTGCTGCATCTCATGTCATCGATGAGAAGAGGAACCGACTTTCATGTGAGAAAGCAGAGAAGCTACTTTTCATAAAGAAGAACCTGCCACTTTTCCTGAAGAAGTAGGCTAAGTAGGCTTATGTCTAGGACAGTTATTTATTTGTTGTGAGTTCATCCACCTTTTTTGCACTATTCAATGCACATTTGTTGTTGTAGACATAGAGAGTTACTTTCTTTCAGCAGTCAGTTATAGGCCTAACATAGGCTATTCAAGAGGGGGCTTCAAAGACAGCCAATTAAAAATATATTTTTTAATTTACTAATTATTTATTTTAAGTTATGTTGTGCTTAGTTTGTATAATATCTGCTGGAATGTTAAAAAAATGTTCAGTGTTAAATAAATATTTTGAAATTGTATTTTTGTTATTTGATTTATTTCTCTGAAAAGCAACACAAAAGAGTAAAAAGCAAATTTTTACTATTTGATTATTGTAATGGTAAAAAAATTGCCAAATAAATGGAAAAAATGTGAAACACTGCGTTCGGTATTCGGCCTTCGGCCTTCGGCCAAGCATTTCATTATTATTCGGTTTCGGCTTCGGCCAAGAATTTCATTTCGGTGCATCCCTACTCGAAACACCACGACAGATTCGCGAGAATATGAAGTTTCTCACGGTTCGGGCATCCAACCGGCATCATGGGGCATATGTCATATTCAGGCGACACATGACCCAGAAGTGAGGAACTTTATTTTCAAGCAGAGGAAGACTATCTAAGCTGTTGAATTCTACATTGATCGTTCTCTACATCAAACGGTACTTCGTAAATATATCAGCACAATCAATGTAGAATTCAACAGAACGCCAGCTCTACATCATATTCACGTCACTTCATAAAATAATTGTACAGCCACTGTAGTGAGATGGGCTTTGTAACGACGTCTTTAGTGCCTTTTATGGGTCTTGAGAGAGGAAATGACATTGGTGCCAATGGAGGCCTTTCTGAGCCATCGGATTTTAACAAAAATATCTTCATTTGTGTTTCGAAGATGAGGGTGAGGAATTAATGGCAAAATGTTCATTTTTGCGTGAAGTAACCCTTTACCGTGGTTCTCAAACCGGTCCTGGGGACCTCCCACCGTTTCATCATTTGTATGTCTTCCTCATCAGACACAGCCGTTGCAAATTTTGCATTCTGTACTAATAAGCTAAAAAGTTGAATCAGGTGTGTTAGGTGAGGGAGACGTGCAAAATGTACAGTGGTGAGTTGTCCCAGGATAGGCTTGAGAACCACTGACTTAATACACTATAGTCATCTACACTTGCACTTCATACACTTCTCCGGCTGAATTATTTAGCATGTATTTGAATGTCTGGAGCTCGGGTGAAAGTGTGTGCTTTTGTGGTTTGAATGGCGTGTCTCTATGTGTAGGAGTGTGTGCAGCACTGACCTGCACTGTTACATGTGTCTCTTTGTGGGCTATGACCTGGTGGTGCGGTGTGTGTGTTAATCTCTGACTGGATCTGGGCTCATGTCGCATATCCAACATTTCCAAGAGGTCCATTAGGTCTTCCTCCTTTCCTGGACTGGGCTGTGACTGCTTCTGCTCCTGAGATCTCTCCAAATCCTCGTAACTTTTGAGAATCCTCTCAACAGCGCCATAGTTGGACCTAGACTCCATTGGACGAGGATAGGCCGCTAGTGTAGAGGGCTTCCATGGATTTTCGTCTAAAATCCGAGATCTGGTCCTACACTTGTCCTTTTTGGCCTGTTTGGATTTTTTGACTGCTTGATGTTGATCTGTACTTACATCCACAACTTTGCTGCCCCTTTCCAGATGGATTTGCAGCTGTGGTGGACTTGTGCCAATGTCACAGCATTTTTCTTTAACACTTGGGCCAAGTTGGTCAACTAAACTTGGTCTAGTGTGTTCAGTCTGGAAAGGTTTCACTTCATGGTCTTTTTGTTGAATACATTCCTGCTGTGGAGATGAAGACTTGAAGACAAGGTCCTTTGTTTTCTTACGTCTTCCCTCCTCCTGTGGCACAAGATCCGAGAGCTCAAAATTTAGATTGTCTTCAGCATACATTGATGGGCTCTCTGTAAATGTGTCCTTTGATACGACCTCTGGTAGACTTGGACCAGAACAATCAGTAGATACATTCATAGAAATGTCCTCATCAAACCGAAGACCCATTCCTGCCTGAAAGAGTGTACGGTTAAACTCTGCAGTTTTCTGCTCAAGTCTCTCATTTCTAGAAGTAGCTTTAGCACTGGGATATTGTGAAATGAAGTCTATTGATGCTACAGAATCTGTAGACATGTTCATGGGATGAGATGCACTCTTGAAATCGTTTTTGCTCTCTGGATCTGTTTGGTTTAGATGTCTCTCATTTCTGGGAGTAGCTGTAGCACTGGGATATTGTGAAATGAAGTCTATTGATGCAGCAGAATCTATAGGCATGTTCATGGGATGAGGTGCACTCTTGAAATCATTTTTGCTCTCCGTATCTGTATGGTTTTGACTGCGATCTGTGGCTTCAGCTGCAATGTCAGTGTTGGAGAGGCATCTTTTAACAGGTACATATCTGGATGAATTGTTGCTGCCAAACCTACTTCCATCACAGGACCAACGGCTCTGGCAACAACTAATATTATTGCACTTGGGATCGTTGTAGGTTACATTCCCAGAGTCTGTCAGAATTTTCCCCTCGTTTTCTTGAAGCATCGCCTCAAACTTTCGTACAATTGCGGGGCTGGTGTACTTTCTGTCCGGATGGGGTCCTGGCCGTTGACACAATTGCTCGGTACTACTGGACTCTAATTCTGAAGCTGATGGACTGCTAAGGTACCAAGATGTACTACGGGCTGGTATGGGCGGGGCTTGTTGTCTTATGTTGTCTGGTGGCTTAGCATCACTTTGCTGTGATTCCATGTTACAACTTTCCCAGTTCATCCAGTATTGCTCATCGAGGGATTTAAGATCTTCACTCATGTTTTTCAAGTACAAAACTGTATCCTCCATTTCCAAACGATCCTTTACCCTCTCCACGAACCCAGCCTCTCTCGGAAAAAACATTGACTCACTGCGGCTTCTAAGAAGAGAAACAAATTAAAGTGAGATCATTATGAAGCAAAGATCTGATTCATTTGTGATGCATGCAACACCTGTGGCACAATGAGGTTTACCTCTTAATATCAGGACACTTCCGCATTTCATCCTGGTAGCTACAGAGTTCTTCACTCACACTGGCAATCTCCTTAAGTGCCTACAAGATGTTGATGAATAAGAGAACTGATAAGAGCAAACCTTAGACTTTAAACCACACAGTCTCTAGCCCTACATGGCAGCAACCTAACATGGAATTAGGGGTGACCCCGAATAGTCAAAGATTCGATGCATCAATATGCGAAGCCGGATTCGACCACCGATCTCACAGTCGAATCTTCGCGGGTGTTATGAAATGAGGATCATACCATTTTGGCAATATGGGGGTGCTCAATATTTTAAAGACATGTCGCGGGGCTGAGCTTATGTAACCAAAAAAACGCGAAGCACCGCGCCTTTAAAATTCGAACACATTGTTTTCAATGACAACAAACCCACGTGTACACAAAATGCGGGTACACATAAATTTACACAATGTACACACAAAATGTACCACGTGTACACAAAAATGTACACAAACCCGCGGCAGCATTCGGTGCCTGTGCGCGGCGACTAAGGAAGTTGTTTAAAATCCTGCCGCGCCACAGAGCGCCATTTCAAGGTTTTATATTAAATGTATATTATATTTCCCTCAAATCGTCAGTGTACTTACTGATTTCACCCTGTGCTACAAGATACGCTCATCGTGCAGCTCTTCTGTCAAAAGTCGATTCAAAATTGAGCTTACACGTAATTTATGCGGTTTATTTATCAAAATGTTTCTTTTAAATATTTGTGTGATGTTCTGTATTTTAATCGCGACTTTAAAATGAGATTGTTATGAGAAAACGTTTTATGAATGTTTATCCAACACATTACCTTTTTTTAAACCTATATAAGAAAGCCATTGTCAGTTCATCTGTCAGTTGGCAGGCAGTTTTGGTCGCTTTGTTAAAAGTTGTTGCTGTGTGCAGTGCGTAAAGGAAAATAAAAATAGTTTTACCCTCCTGCTGACTCGTGTCGTGCCCCTCCCAACCCATTCACACACACATCGATGATTCTATCAGTCGACCATAAAAAGATTCAACAATTCTGATTTGAATGTGTAAATCCTTAGTCGGGGACATCCCTACATGGAATACAATGAAATAAGTAAATGTACAGTACATTTACGGTTTGCAGCTCCCCATGTTTTGTGTTTCTATAAAAGAATAGTTCATGAAGTAAAACCGATAAAGTAATTGTAAAGCCTGAGAGATTAGATTGAGATTAAAGTGTTATGAACAACAAGTCTCACCGCATTAAGGGCAGTATTGTTCTTCTTTTTGTCACTTCCACAGGATATTTCCATGCTCTGAAATCGTTTGAAAGGGTTAAGGAGGTCATCTTGTCCAATGAAGCAGGACTTGTTCCCCATTTTCATTTTCAAACAGCTTTCCAGGATTTCTTCCAGCTCTGCAGTGTCTATAGCCTGTGGTTCACCAGTCTCTTGCTGATTTAATAGTTTGCTTTGATCGCTGTTGCTCTGGTCACTGGATTCACTGGTGATGTGACTGAGATGACTTGTCTGGGAGTCTATGCTGGCATTGCTTTGCTGGGTTAGAGCCTCAGAATATTCATTGCTCTGGGCATCTGAGGGATAGGTTACTTCACTTGACAAAGTGCTGGCAGAACATGAGCTGACCCTTAGTGCATTTTGTCCATCAGTAATTGGTCTGAGAGAACTTCCTGTACGGTGAGCCTTCACTTCATTGTACAACTGAAAAAGGAAAAAAACAATTGTGAATGTAGTCCTTGGTAGTTGGTACATCTTCTAATACCCAGATATTTACTACTTGCCAGTTTAAATCTATTATGCCAGACCTCCACAAGAAGCCCAGCCATTCCCTCTCTAAATCAGGAACGGGAAACTTTGGTCCTGCAGTGTCACTTGCAGAGTTTAGCTACAACACTAATCAAACATACCTGAAAAAGCTAATCAATAGGGTTATTCGAGATGCATCAGCACTGCATATAACATCAAAGTACCGCAAGAGCGATTGGAGAGCAAACAACTCCTTATGCTTGATCACTCTCGCGGTACTTTGATGTCATATGCCGATCAGTCTGCACAGTGCGCAGACGAACAAGCCTTATGTCTTCGGCTAAGGCAATGAGTACAGACAGGTGAGGGTTTTTTTTTTCAAGATAAAAGCTAAACTCCAGGGCCGACGTCGCCCCTCCCTGCTCTACATTTAACCACCCCACCATTCCACAGCATATCAGTAGAGAAGGGGTCTCCAATCCTGCTAGTTTCTAGTGACTCTGAAGGCCTTGATTAGCTAGTTCAGGTGAGTTTAATTACGGTTAGAGATAAACTCTGGCCCTCCAGGAACAGATTTGCACACTCCTGCAGTAGGGCATGGTGCTCACAATGCCAAGATCATGGGTTTGGTTCCCAGGGAATGCATGAACTGATAAAATGTATACCTTTAATACGGTGCTTTGTATAATACGATATACTGTATATCACAGTATACAATATAGTTTTTATGATATACAATTTTTATTGAAATTTCAGAAATCTCTTCACTAATTTCAAAACCAAATAAAAAAAATTAAAAAAACTACAATAGAACAAAGCAGGTTTATAAGGATGCTGTGACTTTAAGAGCGAAGGCACAGATCTATCCGCTTGTGAAGTCGTGACATAAGGAACGCTGTTTCTGGGTCCAAGCCTCAACTCGTTTCACTTGAGAATGCCATTGACGCCTATTTATGAGCGCTATTTTTTCATATTTAACCTCAAACATTTAAAAAAGTTAAACATTTTAAAGGGGGGGTGAAATGCTGTTTCATGCATACTGAGCTTTTTACACTGTTAAAGACTTGGATTCCCATCCTAAACATAGACAAAGTTTCAAAAACTAATGTTGGACGTTTGATGGAGTATTTCTGTGTCAAAAATACTCCTTCCGGTTTCTCACAAGTTTCGGCGAGTTTTTTTCGAGTATGGGTCTACTTGACGTTAATAAGAGCGGAAGGTCCTTGTATGGGCTGTATGGGCTCTTCTCCCGGTAGGGTGCGCGCGCGCGCGCGTGAGTGGAGCACGCCGTAAACAGTCTCTCAGATGCAGATCCAGTCGTCCGTGAACACTTATGTGGCGCCGCGCTCCACTTTATTCCTACGGGTGACATCAAGCCACTTCAACGCTTCAGCACAGCATTCCGGGAAGGCAGCGCTGCATTTGAACCGATTTGAACGCAGAAATGACGGGAAGCTTCACAACATCGTTTCAGTCGCGTCTCAAAATGGATTTACACGCCACTGCTGTCAGGACTTTACCAAATCATACCAAAGAAGTGTGTTTTTGACGGAGCAGTCCCAGCGATAAAGCTTTCGTCCTGCTTTGGAAGCAGGCGGTGAGTTAACTTAAACTGCTTCAAATGTCTCTGCTTTTGGCTACCGACGCATGAGTAAACATCAGTAAACGACACGATCGCGTGCTTCGTCATTCAAATGCGCTAACGGTTACTCCATTGTTGTTCTGTATAACGTTACAGTATTCTGACGTGCAAAACCGTTTTGCTTGCTACTTCTAAGGTTTAGTCGCATACAATAGTCCATAAACTGAATCATGTCCTCATACACTGCGAGTAAACACACAGAAATGTGGAGAGGCCACTAAATACAGTAACTTACATACCACAGAGACGGACGTCCTGATGTTGCCGTTTCTCCTGTTCAATTTATTTCTCCCTCAGATTTGATTCTGGATCATTATCTGTATTAGCTGAGATAGCCATGGGTTTTTCCGCTTAAGGACGTCACCGCTTTGCGCGCTTGTCATTCTTTAGCTCCGCCCACACGATACGCCTCCAGGCGCTCGGTTTTTTTCGGAAAGACTCGGTACAGCCCATATTTCTTTTATAAATATGATAAAACTAAAGACTTTTCGGAGATATGAAGGATGCAATACTACTCTATAGGTACTCAAGATTGACATGAGATTGACTGAAACTGAGTGTTTCACCCCCCCCTTTGATTACTAACAGTCTAAACAACAGTCTCTATGGTCACAGCGTTACAGACATTAATATTTTAACGATTTATAAAAGATGAACTACTGTCTGGCCATCTGGAATTTTGGTGTGGAGAAAAAGGTTATTATTATAACTTTTTTTGTAGTATTCCACCACACGTATATTAGCACCATTTGTATTTTTTCTTGTGGTAGAGATAGAGCATTTAGACCCGGAAGCGCTGCCGCTTGACGTCAGCCTTAACAACCGGATATACTGATACACATGTGCTTCCTTTCTCAACCATCGTTCACTTATGACATAAATGACTGTTTATGAGGATACTTGCAAAGACTGGCATTTAAGTTTATGTATTTGACTGTTCAAGTCCAGTAATGCCTGGCTCACCCTACAGGAGTTTTAGGCCGGAATTTTTTTTTTTTAGAGAGAGAGAGAGAGAGAGAGAGAGAGAGAGAGAGAGAGAGAGAGTATCAGCATTTCTTGTTTTTCATTTGACAGCACAAATCTAGATCAGTGACAAAACAGATCAGTGACGATCGCTTTTGAACTAGGCAGCGGTAAACATTCTAGCACACTAGTGTGACCTAGCGTTCGTGCTGGGTTCGCCTAAAATTCTCAGAAATAAGAAAACAATAAATGACAGTTGTCTGAACGTTCCTTCACTTTATTTTTGGTCACGCATAATAACTAGCCTGAAAAACCCGCTACACACAAGTGCGCATGCACTACCTCTATACGGCAAGCCCAGAGGGGAAAAATACATTGCAAACACACACACACAACAAGCACCAGAACGACAGGATCAAATAAGGTCAATATAATTGCCTCCATTTCTCGCTGAAGAACTGACAATCCAAGTTGACCCTGTCTCCCCAACCATTTTCTAATCCACACTGGTTTATTCTTACACTTTTGTTTTTTTCCACATCAAATGATCATTATTGATACAGCAATTTGTCATGTTACAGTAGGCTGATCCATTTTGTTTTCCCTCTTACGATCTGCTGCGTAGATCACGTGACGCACTTCCTCTGGCACGATAATCTTAATAATATTTTGTAGTGTGTGATCCTCCTCGATTTTCATATCTTGTAGTGTGAGCATGTTTAAGATTTGAGTTAAGAAAATATGCAAATATTCTCCTGAAGTGTGTGCTGCAACCAGATTTTACAATCTGATAGGATTTTAAAACTCCTGTATTGTGAGCCAGGCATAAGTCACTAAAAAGAACTCTAGGCATCAAATTTAGTACTCACACGCTGTATGAGCAGTGGCTTTATGTCTGCGCTCAAAAACAGTGTGTCTCTCAGACAGCACACGCATATATCTTTCGCTGCTTATTGCACTGGAATGATTTAAAATCCACAAATCCGTTTTTAAACCGCAAAGCTTCAAACAATAAGATTTTGAGATGGCATAGAACGGTAAGCGGGATAGAGATGATAGTCCAAAAGCTCCACCGTCTGACAAATTTCTACTGCTTTATCGTGACTACCGGTATATTGCCCACCCCTACCTGAACAAGCTAATAAAAGTTCCAGAGTTATTAGAAAATTACACGTAGGTGTAGGTTTGATCAGTGTTGGAGCTAAACTTGGTCTAGAGCTTAGAATTTGGACCAGACTCTATGGGATTACACTGAAAAGTTCCATTACTGAACCTTAACCTGGTAGAGCACAGAACACTTGTAACACCAAGGTTGTGGGTTTGATTCTGGAGGAACGCTTATACTGATAAGATGCATAGCTTGCAAAATGCATTGCTGTTTGCTCCTTCACTACCACTAGTTTGGAGCTCTGAGCTTCTCTCTGATGAATGCCTGTCACCACTGAGCTTAACTTTCTTTGGCAGTCACTTGAAATTCCAAGATTCATATAATGTGACTTCATCGCTTCCAATTTTAGTTGTTACCATTATCCTTACTGGCAGAGCTTTCATTTAGCATGGAAGTAAACAGGAGCACTTAGGGAATTCATTTCATTTGAAACGAGATATCGCTCTTTCCGCTGAGATGTGGGGAGTGGCCCACATCTGCAGACTCACCTCCTCAATCTTCTGCTGCATGTCCATGAGCTGGTTCTCCCACTCCTTCCTCTCTGTCTCAAAGCGTTCCAGCAGCTCAGATTTTTCCTTCACCCAGCCCTTCTCGCTGCTCTCCAGCCTGCAGCGGAGGTCCATCGCTGCACTGTGAGTGTCTGCCAAAAGCCTCTTCTGTTCCGCTCTTTCCCGCTTCAGAGTGTCCCCTTGTTCATTACTCTTCACAGTCTCCACCAGCACGCTACATCCCCGCGTTTCTAGCTGTGGGGGAAGAGAGGCAGGGATTTGCTGACCACCAAAGAGAAAATGGGTGTATGGGACAGTTGTACAAAGAAAACAAAACATTTGAACGAGACGTTTAGAGAATCCTGTTGCCAACAGGATGAAATGGACCTTGTGTCCTGACCAAGGCCTTGGATGCCCAGCCTAAGCCTACAGACAAAAACAGCTCAGACTGGTGCTGAGAGTTTCACATGTAATGGAGAGGCCACATTGGTATGCTGACCCCCCGATGATCCTGGAGGGAGCTCACTAGACAGCAAACACTAAAACCATATTTATCACAGAGCTTGATTGACCTCTGCAGCTGATGGAGCTATTGATGTCATTGAGACCTATAGTCTATATGAGTTATTACACATAATTGTGCTCGTTGTGTTTTACAGATTTCTAAACTGGTGTTCAGAAGGTAAATTTTTTTTTTAAATTGATCAATAGTGACACTAAATAGTGACAAAATGCTCTTCTTTTGAATGTTGTATTTTAAAAAAAAATATAAGAAGCAGTCTTAGTGAGCATAAAAGACTTTTGTCAAAAGCCTAAAAATAATGTACAAACCACAAACTAGTCTTCTGAACATACAACAATGCCACTATTCTGCTATGCCTGACAAAATCAGACTTGTTGGTCATGTGTAATCAGCTTGACCAATTAACAGAACTTGTCAATTGTCAATATTAGCTACGTTCTATTCCCCTCTTTTTATGTGCATTTTGGTATATAGCATAAACTGCTGGATATATATTTTGTTCTGTTGAGTACTTACAATATCGTAGGCGCCGTGTGTTTGTGTAACAATCGCTCCACTACACAACAATCTGTCCTGCTCTGATTTACACTACAGTAACGTTAATAACCGCATGTATGAATGTGATTTCTGCCTGTGTCCTATTTTCCACCGTCTGTGAGGTGAAGACCACATGTCCCAAGATGCTGCGCTCACACTTGGCGTCATCAAACTACGCCATTGTTTTGAATAGGCGCCCTCCAGTGGACGGAAAGTTGCATAGTGCACCTTTAATCTCAATATGTCTGCAAATCCAGTCTCGACCTGTGTCTTGTATACAAACATTTATCTTGCTATCTTCTCAGTAGTTTATTGCTCAGTAACAAGATCAGTTTAGCTCCACGAGTCGGTCCACAGAGCTACAGAAGCAGCGTACACATTTATCTGTAGAGGCGGCGTTTCCCAGTTTTAATACGTCAATGATTTGAGAGCCTCATTTTCTGGGCCTGGTGTCTATAAAGGCTTTTCTTTTACTAGTAAAGAAGTTTTCAGCTCTGAAACGTACAGGATATTTTTATATTACCATGACCTTTTATATATCAACAGCTCAAAAAGTTGATTTCTCAATTCATCACCCCTTTAACAAGTGTGTGTCCAAGTGTGTGAACCTCAGCTTTATTTCCAGTATTCCAATTTTGTGCAGAAGTTAAATTGGCAACTTTAGATGAAAAAAGCTACTTCTAATATTAAATTCTTAATAATATATCTCACAACTCAGCTGAGAAGTTAAGTCTAAAAGGACAACTCCGGTGAGAAATGACCATAGGGGTAATTAACAGATGGTTACCGAGTAGATCGTTCTCTGGGATGCGTTTTAATGAAAATCGAACGTAAAGAGTTTTATCTTTAAAAACAGATTAGCTTATAACGCTAGTCTATGGGGCACAGGGTAGACACAGGGTGGTAAAATTAAATCGCTAGTTAATACCACTAACAAGGCTCAAAATAGCCTCACACTAACACGGCAGCATAATGAGGGTCCCTACATGCAAACTGAAGCATTGAGAACTTTGTAAGTGTACAAACAGTTTAATAAGAATATAATTTATAAACATAGTGCCTTACGCGTTCACGGACAGGCACCATCTTGGAAAACAGTCTCAACAAATCAATCCACGAGCGCTGTTCTAAGTGAGCTGGTCGATAGGAATTAAGTTTGTGAAATGTAATAACATGGACATTTTTAGTTTTATTTATTTATTTTCTCTGTTGTGTTCAGTGTTTTCTTCCAGAAACAACGGACCATATGAGATTCCAAGTCACAGTTCATCACTTAGAACAGCGCTCGTGACTCGATGAGTCGAGACTGTTTTCCAAGATGGCGCCTGTCCGTGAACGCGTAAGGCACTATGTTTATTAAGTGTCTTATTATTAAACTGTTTGTACACTTACAAAGTTCTCAATGCTTCGGTTTGCATGTAGGGACCCTCATTATGCTACTGTGTTAGTGTGAGGCTATTTTGAGCCTTGTTAGTGGTATTAACTAGCGATTTAATTTCACTACTGTGTGCCCCATAGACTAGTGTTATAAGCTAATCTCTTTTTAAAGATAAAACTCTTTACAAAACTCTTTACGATTTCCATGAAAACGCATCCCAGAGTACGATCTACTCTGTAACCTGTTAATTACCCCTAGGTTCATTTCTCACCGGAGTTGTCCTTTAACTGGACTAAACCTGCATGATCCACCATCTGGGCAACCACAAAGACAAAAATAAGTGAATCTTATTTATGGTTCATATAGCAACGAACCAGAGCAGAGCAGTGTTTGTACTAACAGTGCGCTCATATAGCACCTAAAATGTGCTGGCACACTGTCATTAAACCCATGCGTTCTCCTGGGTGCATAGCAGCATGTGTTTACAAGCAGAGGGCATGTGAAACACAGAAGGGACATGTAACTAGAGTTAAGAGTGCTGCTAGTTTTAAGACTAAAATATAATTACTGTGGATGCAGTGCACTCTGTGTCTGTGTAACAATGTCACAAAAACAGCTCTCTATTAATAGACGGCAAGACCAATCCTTTAGCATCTCACATTCCTAAGGGTGGGGCCCTGGAGCAAACTCATCTCTGTTTTAAAGATCAAAAAATATTCTCAGAAATAAGCAGGCAAAAACCCTGCTGTAGTGGTAAACTTATGAAATCCACTGGAACTAAAGTATGTGCTGTGGTAGGATGTGGACTGCAAAGAAAACAACTTTTTACAGTTCAGTTCGACCCCTCCCTGAATTCTGTTCTCTGTACCAACCAATACTTTGTGTGGATTGGTGTGGCTAAACCCAAATCATTTGTATGCATTTTAACAAGTGCACTTGCGGTTAAGCGACACATGAGTCCATAGTTTCACAATGTCAAACATCAATGCAATACCACTACACATTATTGGGTTATTATTGTGTATGTTTTGCTGTATCTTTAACTTGGAGCACAGCATGGAGTCTTGACTCTTGAGTCTAGTGTATGTCCTGAGGCGTAGTCCGTCACAAGATATGCCTTCACACAACAATCCAAAGCTCATCTCCTCTTCATCTCAACAATGCCGTCTGTGCTACTGTATTAGGAGTTTCTCTGAGTCACTAACTGGATACTGAAAACTGACTGGACTAGCTGGATAACATCACCGTTTTCCCCAGAGCGGCTGTACAGCCGAATCAAATTGTGTTCCATTATTTTCCTGTTAACACTGTGAACGTGTTTTGAAACAATTGGACTTGTAAAAAACGCTATATAAATAAAGGTAACTTGACTAAATCACACTCACAATATAAAGCTCTAGATTGAAATCTCTAAAATTGGATAGTATAGGCGATCTGGACAGTGTCTTTGTAAGGATGTCATAAACAGAAATGAAAGCATTCCATTCGAGAGGGGAAAAGCACTACGGTGAAAACTAAGAAGATGCTATTTTTCAATTTTCACATTCATTTGCTATGCATATTACTCTTGCATGTGCACTGTGGCAATATCTTTTTCATTCATGGATGAAATATATATTATCTGTCTTCTGTGGCCGCTCACACAAAGCTGCTGCTGACAGGATATATTTGCACATGATAGTGTTTGCGTTACATAAAGCCTGTGCAATCTCTGAGCTATGCTCAATGACAACCATTAGAAGACCATCACTATCTGTGCCAGTAATAAAAATGTACTTTTAGATTTGACATTTTTAAACAAAAACTTAAAACCTTAGTTTTTGTCAGCCGCAAAACTTTTCATTCACTGTAACCTGTGATTGTTACTTTTAAGATCTATGTCTACCTGATTTAACACCCCAAACATTACTTTTGTTGGTAAGGATGGATGTAGGTTCAGTCATGTTAAATAATGTTTGCCTTACATAAAACCATTAATTTAATTCATTTAGTTGTTGTTTTTTTCAGTGTGGAAGAAGTGTAACATTTTTTATTTGCTGTTATTTTATTTATTATTCTTTATATATATATATATATATATATATATATATATATATATATATATATATATATATATATATATATATATATTGTTTGTGTTGGCCAAAACAACACAATTGGTTCGGTATTTTTGCATTCTTCTCTGTATTGGTTAGTGCTTTAAATTTGGAATACAAATATGCAAGGAAATATTGTGTCTTGAATGTTTATAATTGTTGTATTTTATTTGCCAAAAAGATATTCCCCTGGAATCAACATCAATAAACAACAAATTCACGCTGTGACAACATGCCCCGCTATCGTCTGTGTTCAATTAGCTACCTTCTTTTACCCTACGGTGCGTGTTTTGTAAGCAACACTTTCGGTTTGTGTCTATACTTTCACAAAGAAACCCACCCTTAGAAATAGACATCCTCTCACAGAAATAGATATGGTTATGCTATATGTTTCATACCTGAGTAATGCGCCTCTTCAGCTCTGATCGCTCCAGTTCCCACGCGCATCGATCCTTAATGTACTGCAGTTCCAGCTCACCCCGTTTACTTTCCTCACGCTTCACCCCCGACTGCACCTCCTCTAAAACACACTTCAGATCCAACAATATCCTTTTGTTTTCTCCACCCTGTAAACACAACGCAGAATAAGAGAAACGCACACTGCTGGTTGGTCAAAACCACTGGTGTCGCATGCTTGCATTTGTACTTGAATATCAGCAACTTGTCTCAAAAGCATTTCCTTTTCCATTCTCCACTCCTCTTTCTCGTGATCGTAGCGTTTTTTTAAGTCCTCGACTTTCTTTTTAAGGCGTGTGTGTGGACTTGGCTCCCGACTCGGGGTTTGTCCGCGAGGCGCATCGGATGCAGCGGAAGCAGCAGCGGGTCCAGGTGGAAGCTGCTCCAGAAGGTGGCTCGGGAACGACCGAACCCGGGCGGGACTCTGGACCTTCTTACCGGGCCTCTCTAGGCGAGAGCACGGGACGAACTCCCAGCCTTGCGCCTTGCTCACATACCCGCTTGATCCATTTCCAAACGCATTCCACATCTTTCAGTCACAACTAAACACGAATAACAGCCTCTCTCGCTCTCTATCTTTAACTATTTGCACTCCAGTTACAGTTCCCCATAAAAAAACACACACTTTTTATTATCCGAAACCAGCCATTTCTTCCATCTCCTCCGCTGCCCAGACCGCGTTTGTTCCTTCCATACCAATAAAGGACGACAAGGTCAGCTTGTCATTCTTCAGAGACGCCGATTTAACCTGGAAATAGTATAGTATACACTATCCTCTCAACGACATCCTTTAGGTAGGGCTAATAAATTCTCAGTCTACATTATTTCTCTTTAATAGCATAAGCTAGTGAGCTGATGAAGCGCTTCAGACTGAAAATGACACCGACAGACTCCGAGTCAAGAGCCTAAAATACTCTGAGCTCACTGATGTAAGAGTTCACATGTATTTTTACCTCTGTAACCATGTTGTAGGCCTAACATGCACACCGAAAGCTCAACTTTAAAGATGTCATGAACTGGCTTTTTTATTTTTTTATACTGTTGTCTGAGGTCAACTAATGATGTTTGTGTGTTTTTTACATTCAAAAACATCATAACTAATAAGTAATAGGCTATTTTCTACAGTGGTTTTTAGGCTCTCTCCTGAACGCTGGGTTTTGATGGGCGTGACGCACTGGAGACTTGGAAAGTAAACGCCCACAGATAGAATTGGATAAGATTTGCATATTTAATGAGCCTCCCTGTCAGTTCAGTTCACATGAGGGAGGGATCGATTTGAAAGGTATGGAGGACCAAATTACTCAAAATGAAATAATTCAATAAATTATGAATTCAATAAAAGAACAATTAAATGTAAAAGTTTATTCTGAAATAATTAAATTAAATAATTAATTTATTAATTAAATATTATTTAAATAAATAAATGTATCTATTGATTTGGTAAAAATACATGAAATTGTTTAATATATTTCACAAATACCTCTTCCACACGCACTATTGTTATGTCTAAAAATATTTTTTATTATTATTTAATAATAAAATAAGATTTTTCAAAAATTAGTTTTTCATAATAATATGCTGCATTTACGAATGACGCCTGTTTGACGAATCATGCATTTCCAAAGCAAGATTTTCCCAAAGATCTTTTTCATAATAATAGAGGACATTTCACAAATGCCAATCAACAGCCAGTGGGCGGTGCTTGGTGCTGATTGGATAATAATTTCAGATTGATGACTTTTTTCTGTCTGGGTCAGGCAAGTGGCAAGGGGAAATAGGGGAACTGATTGGAAATGAATATGACGGTAGGAATTGATCAAGATAAAAACGCAACTACTTAAAACACCGCTTAAGCACCGCCCACTGCCTGTTGATTGGCATTTGTAAAATGTCGACAATGACAACGACAACGACAATGGTTTATTTCTCATCCATCCGCGATTGATTGGAATATTATTTTTGTATTACTTGGCCCGCCCAGTTGGTGGATAAAAGCGTGAACCGCGCTTGGTGCACACACACACAAACATACACACACACACTATTTGAGATTCACCGGCCGGCCAACAGGCTTACGTTTTGGTAGCCCGTCTGGAAAACACATAGCCCCAGGACTACTATTACATATAAAAAAGGCATTTTACTCACATAAGTGTGTTGCACCATTCCTGTCGGATCCAATAGAGAAGGCACAGCGTTGTGTTTTAATCTCAATATGTCTGCAAATCCAGTATCAACCTGAGATTTTATTTACAAACGATTCCGTAGTGAAATGAAGAGAACACACGTACATGTGTTCCCAACGTGAGTTGGAACTTCATTAAAAATAAATGAAGTATCACACATTCCTAATATTATGATCCGAAGGAAGCTTATGCAGCGACTGTGTTCTTCCTCAATATCTTGCTATCTTCTACAGTATGTTTATTACTGTGGGCTAGCGCGATCCGATCAGCTCCATGAGTCGGTGGGCGGGGCTACTGAACTACACGTGCGTATTATTCTGTAGAGGCGTGTTTTCACGCGCGATGACATATAGTGCACAAAATCGTTTTCTGGGCCTGGTGTCTATAAAAGCTTTTCTTTGACTAACAATGAAGTTTTCAGCTCTGAAACTTACAGGATATTCGTATATTACCATGACCTTTTATATATCAAAAGCTCAAGGGAAAGTTGATTTCTCAATTCATCACCCCTTTAACGTCACCATTAAATCACAAATAGCAATCCCCTCCCTCTTGCAGCACAAACCACAACCATTCAATCAATTCCCCATTGGCAAAATCAAGCCCCGCCCTACATTTTATATTGTAGTTCGAGAAGCCGTGTCACTATATGGAAGCCTGTTTCCAACACATAATAAAAAAATTAAATATTACTTTAAAACTCGCAATTCTGACTTTATATCACACAATTCTGACTTTATATCTCACAATTCTGACTTTATATCTCACAATACTGACTTTATATCACACAATTCTGACTTTATATCTCACAATTCTGACTTTATATCACACAATTCTGACTTTATATCACACAATTCTGACTTTATATCACACAATTCTGACTTTATATCACACAATTCTGACTTTATATCACACAATTCTGACTTTATATCACACAATTCTGACTTTATATCACACAATTCTGACTTTATATCACACAATTCTGACTTTATATCACACAATTCTGACTTTATATCACACAATTCTGACTTTATATCACACAATTCTGACTTTATATCACACAATTCTGACTTTATATCACACAATTCTGACTTTATATCACACAATTCTGACTTTATATCACACAATTCTGACTTTATATCACACAATTCTGACTTTATATCTCACAATTCTGACTTTATAACTAGCGATTCTGACTTTATATCACGCAATTCTGACTTTATATCTCACAATTCAGACTTTATATCACACAATTCTGACTTTATATCTCACAATTCAGACTTTATATCACACAATTCTGACTTTATATCTCACAATTCTGACTTTATATCACACAATTCTGACTTTATATCACACAATTCTGACTTTATATCACACAATTCTGACTTTATATCACACAATTCTGACTTTATATCTCACAATTCTGACTTTATAACTAGCGATTCTGACTTTATATCACGCAATTCTGACTTTATATCTCACAATTCAGACTTTATATCACACAATTCTGACTTTATATCTCACAATTCAGACTTTATATCACACAATTCTGACTTTATATCACACAATTCTGACTTTATAACTAGCGATTCTGACTTTATATCACGCAATTCTGACTTTATATCACACAATTCTGACTTTATATCTCACAATTCTGACTTTATATCTCACAATTCTGACTTTATATCTCACAATTCTGACTTTATATCACGCAATTCTGACTTTGGACTTTAGAACTCGCAAATGATATGACAATGATAACCACCAGATTTAAAAAAGACAGAACACAAAAAATCTCAACAGAAACAGTATAAGAATGTTCATTTTTAAGGTTCACAATGAGTAGAAAAGTAGAAAACAACAGCTGCCCATATTCAGCATTTACAGTGTACAGCAGATAGTCATCATAACTGTGATCATCAACCATTAAAACAAAAATAGATAATAAAAATAAATGTGTTTTACCACCTGATGCTAAAATAGTTCCATGTTTTTTTAGAAAATGCACTGGAGCCTCTGAGAAGGGCTTCACTTTGATTTTACTAATGCATAATGCTCAGATGTTTTAACATGTTTTACAGTTCACAAAATAAAACCTTCCATATTCTGTATAAATATTCAGATAATCTCGACAAGGGCTTGACATTAACTTTTTTGGTCACCAGCTGCTGTGGCTAGGGGTTTTCCAAAGTTACTAGCCACTCAGCATTTTCATTGGTCACAATTGTGACATCGATACCATGGGAGACAACTGCCATTTAGATATTTTTAATATTATCTCATAATTTGGCAGCATATTTATTAGGCTGCTGTCACTTTAAGATCCGATGCATTGACCCAATACACTGTTACATATGTTTTCTCTCTCAACTGTTTACATTTACTTAAAAACATAACTTACTGTTTACGTGAACACTCAGCATTTTGACATTATTTTGTGTGTATTTGAATGTTTAAGTGCAATAAGCAGCGAAAAAAATAACTCAATTTAGTTCTGAGAGGCGGCTTTATGTGCGCGCACTTTGGGTGCGAACAGAAAATCTGCTGGAAAATGATGCTCAATATGCGCAATCCCACGCCGAAATTCAAGCCCTGTAACACCAACAATATTCATCTGGAGAAAATAAAGCAAGTGAGTGAGGGGAGGCGGGTTTGTCTCGCTGTCAGAGAGAAGAGAGAGAGAGAGAGAGAGAGAGAGAGAGAGAGAGAGAGAGAGAGAGAGAGAGAGAGAGAGAGAGAGAGAGAGAGAGAGAGAGAGAGAGAGAGAGAGAGAGAGAGAGAGAGAGAGAGAGAGAGAGAGAGAGAGAGAAAGAGCAGCGGGTATCATGTCTATTCTGCGGGAAATTTTGTATTGGAAGCTTTTCAGAAATTTCAGTATCAATTTCAGGATAAAAAAAGCTTTATGTTTGACAACACTATGTTGCACTTAGTTTATTATTTCTGACGAATTTTTAAAAGACTACAATTGAAAACTATGTATATTATATACAGTATAAAAGGAGTGACTGAATTACACACCTCTGCTGAAATCCACCTGCATTTGGCAGGTTGGCAGCTGTCAATGTCAAGCCCTTATCAGGACACAATGCTAATACATATCATTTAAACTATATTTAATGTAATAAGTTAATGAAACACACAAAACACTACTCACCTAATAAACTGACTATAGAAACAGTGAAGCAGATTGTGAGTGGATGCTTGTGTTGGGTTGAATGACTGTAGCCTGTGCCTGAGATGATCATCGCTTCCTGTACCGTGTGTAACCTTGATGACATGTCCAAAATCAATATGATAAACTAAGAAAACAGAACAAAAAGAAAAGGGAAAAAGTAACAAAACTGTACAATAAATAAAAGAAATGAAGTTTACAGAACAAAGAAAAGAGTGAAAAGAAAGACTAGTTTGAAAATAGTGGCATACGATAAAGATGAGAATAAGACAAGAATGAGAATAAGCAAAATAATAGGTTGAAACATCTGGGTTGATATCAAAATGAAAGAGGAAATGGAAGAAAGAGAGGATCAGTGAGTCTGAAGAGAGGCAAGGGTCAATATTCATTACATATGACCAAGATTATTGAGGAAAAGTGAATATCACAATCATCCATTCAACAAACAATATTATACGGAAGAAATGAATGAACTAGTTCACCCCAAAATGACAATCATCAAATTACTCATGATTGTTCCAACACATATGCTGTTGTTGTATGAATGCATTAATACAAAAAAGTGAAGAATCTTTCTGCAGCTTTTTTGACTAATGTGTTATATCACAAAATGGAAATCATTCTCTAAAAATCCTTCTCCAGTCTCTACCGTAGGGGTCACATCAAACATGGCACATTTTGTCACATCCACCTCAAGTTTGAAATCAATCACATCTTCAAACATAACTGTTCTTATGACTAAATGTTATTGAGGCCAAAACTGGTGCTATATTTGATCTGACAGCTATGGCAGAATAGGAAAGTGTTTCAGTGAATATAAACCATTTCAATAGTAGTATGTTCAGGCAAACCTTTAACTTGATAGAGGAAATTACAATAAACTTATAGTTTGATTCTTTAAAACATCTTATTTGGGGGGTCAGTCGGCCAGACTGTATAAACATCTTATACAGTCTGGCCGACTGACATGAGGATGATTAAATAATGACTGAATGTTCATATCGGTTAAACTTTTTCTTTAAAGTGCCCCATTATGCTATCGTAAAGGTTGCCCTTTTTGATTTTGATCTAATTTATTGGTCTACTCTCCTCTGATTGGTCGGATGGCTCAGTCTGTTGTGATTGGTCTACTCTGCTCTGATTGGTCAGATGGTCCCATCTATTGTGATTGGTCTACTCTTCTCTGATTGGTCAGATGGCCCAGTCTGTTGTGATTGGTCTACTCTTCTCTGATTGGTCAGACGGCTCAGTCTGTTGTGATTGGTCTACTCTTCTCTGATTGGTCAGATGGTCCCATCTATTGTGATTGGTCTACTCTTCTCTGATTGGTCAGATGGCCCAGTCTGTTGTGATTGGTCTACTCTTCTCTGATTGGTCAGACGGCTCAGTCTGTTGTGATTGGTCTACTCTTCTCTGATTGGTCAGGTGGTCCCATCTGTTGTGATTGGTCTACTCTGCTCTGATTGGTCGGAAGGCTCAGTCTGAGCACTTGATACACGGTGACGAACAGTAACAATGGTGTCTGAATTACAGTATCGATTTCCTATGCAATGTGGATTCCCTTTACAGCGCAGAAAACTGCATCTTCACGACATGTCGACAACACTAACCAAATTCTTCCAGTCAATAACTCAATCCACTTTGATATTTGAAACTTTACCGACAGTTTACATTCACTAACAGCAAATATCCAAAAAGAAAACATAATTGGGGCACTTTAAACAAGCTTAAACAAGTCTTGTATTCATTTGTACTTACTGACAGTGGTTCTTCCATTTCTCGATCCTCTGGTTTTGGGACTTCCAGGCGGTCGATGAAGTTCTGCAGCTCCTTCTTGAAAGCTTTCATCTGAGCATTGATGCGGTAGAGCAGCTCGTGCTCTCGTATTCGGCCGCCCTCTTCATCATCATCCATTCTTCCAAACAGCTCACCGTTGGTCACGTAAACTCGAGCTTCTGCAATGATAGTGCTGGTGTCAGCAATGAGTCTATCAATGGTCCTGCTCAATCTTTCCGCCTCCATACGGATATCAATCATCTGCTGCCGGTCCTTGAAACCTCTAGATAAAAAACGTCCCTCTGGGGTGTAGAGGGAGCGAGTTGGAGTGAGACACCGGATGTTGCGGACCTCCTCTGAGTCACTTTCGCCACCGACAGGACCCTCACGTTTGCGATGAGGCGTGAGCCGAGAGCAGTCATCGTCGCTTTCCCTGCGACCACAGTCGCTCTCTGCGTCGCTGTCCCTAGGGCTGCCGCGGATGCCCAGGTGGGACGCCAGATCGTAGCGTTGCATGTTGGACAGCAGCACGCGGTTTTCATACTGCAGCTGCATCACCTTCCCGCTCAGTTCGTTGATCTGCAGCCTGGCGGCCTTCAGCTCTTCCTGCAGCGCTTCAAACTTTGCGGCATCAATAGCCCCGCTGTTGTAGCGTGAGCCCTCATGTGACCCTGCCTTGTATTTGAGCTTGTTGAGCTCATTGGTCATTTTCTTGTTCTGCTCTTCCACATCAGCCAAATTACGGCGAAGAAGTTCGGCCTCATCCTCCACCAATTGCAGCTGTTGCCGCAGTTCAGACAGCGCCTCGCTCTGCTCTCTGGACGACGGGTCCATCGTCCCACCGGCCAGCTCCTCCCCGCGCATGTCATCCAACTCTGCCTTCAGCCCGCGGTTCTCTACTTCCAGCTCCACGATTTTGCGACCTAAAATATTGGCTTCTTCTTCCACCAGCCGCAGACGAAGCTTCAGTTCGGACTCTCGGGTGGTGGGGGGACCTCCAGCCTCGCCTTTGGGGAGAGGACTGTCTACATCACCGTAAAAGGAACGGTACTTCTGGAGCTCCTGCTCTAAGCGGTCCTTCTCTTTGTCTATCTTAGCCATTTTCTTCCGCATTAAGATAGCCTCCTCCTTGATGAAGGCCAACTGGCATTTTAGATCTTCATTTTCCTCCTATGGAAGAAAATATAGTTTGGTGTCAAATTGTTAATGCTATTGGTGAAAATCAAGGGTACTGGAACATTAGGTAGGAGTCATTAGGAATTTATGGATTAACTTGGGTAAAAATGGCAGGTTACCACTTTTTACCACTTACCACTTGCACACCAAGCCAGTAGCAGGGTGCATAAAAAGGGGGGGTAGCTGATATCATGTTCGGTTGCTTTCGAATGCATGCGTTCACTTCTACTTTTTGAATTCGCTCGCGTTCAGTAAGGAGGGGAGGGGGGGTACAGGAACTCATTTGGAGGGCATAGGCCACAAATGCAACTGGTGCTGACCTAGTTTGTTTAGGTTAGCAACTGGTTGGCAAATGATTCTGCTTCGGCTTATACCACAATTATTTCCCAAACAAAGTGTGTGTGTGTTCCCAAACAAAATGCTTACAACATTTGAATGTCTCTTACCTCTGTTGGGGTTTGTGGAGTCCTCTTCTCTGATTTATGGACATCTTTTCCTCTTCGTTTCAGAGAAAGCTGCAATGCATTGGAATAAACATTATGGAACTTGATAATCTACACTGAAAAAAGCGAAACAACTGTCATTTAGTTAAAAAACATTTATATATTCATCAAATCAAATATCATGGTTTTGTTCGGTTTGTCTACAACACTTGTCACAACAAAATACTATAAATAATTTTCACTTGACACCAGAGCATTGATGTGCAGAACACTTGGCTAGCTTTACTGGCGGCAGAAATCATTGTGGTTTTATGTTTAGGTTTTTCTGATGTTTTTTGAAGCTTATGATAAAAAAATACAATACACATTTTTAAAAGACATCACAATTGTCATGAATTGCATACAAAGGTAAATCCAAATAGAGTTTATTGAGACACACGCACAGGATGCAAATAGGTCAGTAACTGGAAAGTAGATAGTTGAGATGATACTGGCAGGGTAATGACTGTTCTCATCTGATTGCAGGCAGAGATAACAGGAGACGGGAAGGCTGGCTGGCTTGAAGACGAGATGATCACTGAAGACAAAGTAAGACAGAAGACTTAGGAGGAGGGCATGGATATGATGCAGGGATGGTAAGGGAAGCAGGCAAAGGGATGGTGATAGCAGGCTGCAGGAATGGAAAAAGAGGGACGAAGGGACCCCGGCAGTGATAATGGTAGTTGTCCGAAGGCACAGACCCAGAGCCGACAGACCACGGTGGAGTCGAGGGAGGGAGGAGCCATGGTGGAGAAGAGGCTGACTTCAACTGGGGGCCGACCAATGGAGGCGGAGCCGATGGATCCCAGATGAGGAGCGACGTCGCTGGCACAGGAGGGCTATGTGATGGCACAGATATGATTGTCTGAGGAATCAGACGGCCCGAGGTCTGAGCCGTAGGGGTGGAGGATCATAGTGCAGCGGAAGAGTCAGTGGTGGAGGTGCTGTGATGACTGACCCAGTGGGACAAGGGAACCTGGTGAATTTGAAAGGCAGAAGGAGTCTGGTGGAGCCAACAGTGATCATCAATCCGCTCAGGGGCTGATGGTGGTTGCAGGACCTGAAGCTAGACGTAAGTGCTAGGCATTGCAGGAGATGGTGAAGGGCTGACAACCTCCATTAGAGGTGGGGCTGGAGGACTGGCTAATCAGCCAGTCTCAAAATCCACCAAAATTACCTCGGCCACTGATGTCGTGGACTCACACCCCTGGTCAGTCTCACTTCTGGGGCGAGGATTCACACTGGCCTCTTATCTTACAGTAGCTCAACATCTGTGGAGGACTCACGTTTTCTTCCATGGTCGATGGTGGTGGAACGGACCCAGGGGTAAAGACTCTCCAGATACTGGATGATAGTGTCCCTCCAGTTCAGCCCAGAGGTGTCTAGTAGGTCTAAAGGGTGATGGTAATTTACCCCCATCCAGAACAGTGACTTCAGGGTCGGATCGTCAAAGGGGCTAGAAGGAAGAATCTCTCGGTAAAAACAAAAAAAGTCAAATCACCCATGAGCCACAACAGCAAATCGTGCCTCATAATCCATTTTAGGTCTGGTCTTCTGTCATGGAACAGAAGAATGCAGACAAAGGTAAAATCCAGACAGAGTTTATTGACACACGCGTGAAGACTGGAAAGCTGGCTGGCTTGTTGGCTGTCACCGAAGACTAAGGAAGACAGAAGACTGGACAATTCGTAGTCCGGGTAAGCGTTCAGGGTTGAACAATGAGACCAGACCAGGTTGGTGCTGGCTTTTATGGAGAAACCGATGAGGCAGATGGCAGACAGGTGTGGTGATTATTGAGTGTGCACAGGTGGTAGCTAGACGTACAGACGTGACGTCAAAACTCCCTTAAGATTTTCCTACAGGTTTTTATAATCGGTTCAATCCATCAATTTGTGATTAAAATAACGTTGTTTGGCGATACGTGGATGCTTTGTTCTTCAAAGTAAATCACACACAACCAAGGTATCATGTTTTTTTAAATGTATGTTTCTAACAAGTAGCTAGATAATGCAGTTCGGGGTGTGAGTGTGTGTAATGTACATGGTAGAACAAAATGTCAAGTTTTGCTTACCACAGACCTTATTTTACTCATAAACTGGAAAACCCCATTATAAAATCTTGAGGAAACTAGTGGCAAATTTGTCCACACCACTCTGTAAATGAAGGTCTTTCGAAGTCTTTCTTTCTTTATAGTAAGTAAAAATGTTTTTACTTTAGTTACTTAAGTGAAAATTTCACCATAGGCAAACTGGCAATAATATGACAGATATTATTTAAGTTGGAAAATACAAAAAAAAAAAACTGTTAAATTAACCTACATTAAATAACATTTTGATTTAAGCCTAAAGAAAATGTATTGATTCAGTATGGCATGATCTTAATAAAAAAATATCTTTTTGTTTTCTTTGAATGCTTTTGTCTTGGGCAAAATAAATGTTTTGAATGTATGCTTAAAACATATGATGCTTTGAAAACATGCATCAGTGTATATTTCAAATGTGTATGGAGAGATGACAAATCTTATCGGTGTAGTTATATTTCGTTTATTATACTGGGGTGCGTTTCCTGAAACCACAGTTCCGAACGAACTTTCGCAAACAGCGTCGCAAACTTGCGCAGTTGGAGCGACAGATCTCGACTTGTGGTTAGAAGCAGAGTTTCTTGTTTGTATGAAATGTGAACTTAATAAATCCTTATATTGAGCAAAATAAGCAAGCTGGCATTCAGTACAATCTATATCTTTTATTTATAATACATACAAATGTAATTTATGTCTTTTAGTTTGTCAAGATCTATTTTTAAAGAGTGAACATGTTGAATGTGCTCTAATACATAAGGACAAGCCAGTGATTGAAACTGGAAATAAAGCAAAATAACTAAGACAAATTTGAATTAGTCCTCAGATGCAATGTTTATAGTTTATAGCAACAAAAAAAAGTATTAATTTTACCATAAACAGATCCATTAAAGCTGCACTATGTAACTTTTCCGTCCACTAGAGGGCGCCTATTCAAAACAAAGGCGTAGTTTGATGATGCCAGGTTTGAGCGCAGTATCTTGGGACGTGTGGTCTTCACCTCACAGCCGGTGGAAAATAGGACATGGGCAAAAATCATGTTCATGGATGCGGTTATTAATGTTACTGTAGAGTGAAGCAGAGCAGGACCGAGTGTTGAGGAGCTGAGCACGGCCGCTGGAGTGATTGTTACACAAACACACGGCTCGCGAGCAGCGGGACTTTTATTATGAAGGGACACAGTAGCTGGCGCCAATTCCGCTTTTCCGGTCATGAGTATGAGGTAATGAAGCTCTGTTTATCATATTAGATACATTTGAGTGTGTTTAAAATGATGTTATGACGTTACTCTGTGCGTTCGCTCAGCAGCTGCTGTGACTTGTTCACACTGCTAAGAGTAAAGCGTTTCTGCAGAATAAAACCGGAAACCGAGGATAACGCAGATATAAAGTAATTGACAGGCGACTCCCTCAGACGTCCTCCTTGGTTAAAATAGCAATTTTCTCACAATTTACAAAAAGTTGGAAACATTTAGGATATTGTAAGAACTCAACTGAACAATATATATATAACACTGGTCTGGTGTTTTTTGGATATTTTACTGCAAAAATACTACACAGTGCACCTTTAAAAGAAGTTATTACTCCACCACCTGTGTGACATCATTAACCAACGCGGTTGAACGACAAATTTGCGACAATTCGGTTTCGGGAATCAGTCGTGACTCGTGACTAGCTAGTCGATTTCTTCAACGATGCATTATACTATGGTGATTAAGCAGCGTGTTACATCATTGTGCGGGAAACACACCCCATGTCAGTTAAAATGGCTCCCTGATTAGTTTGACATTGGTACACTT
This sequence comes from Pseudorasbora parva, assembly GCF_024679245.1. NCBI lineage: Eukaryota > Metazoa > Chordata > Actinopteri > Cypriniformes > Gobionidae > Pseudorasbora > Pseudorasbora parva. The sequence goes on from NC_090178.1 coordinate 44,005,535, forward strand.
CCAGATACTCTCACCTCTTTAGTCTTTTCCAGCTCATTTTGTAAAGCCTGCTTTGTCACCTCAACTTCAATCAGCTGTTCCCTCAGTCTTTCATTCTCTTCGTCTGTTCTCGTTCGTTTCTCCTCCACATTCTCCAGTTCATTGTGCAGGCGCACAGACACATCCTTGGCCACCTGGGAGAGAAAAAGAACATTTTAGGTATATTGTTGTCTTGTTACTGACACTTATCTCATACATTGTTGTATTGTGGCTCTGACTTTTTTGACACTAGTTTCCACAGTGAACAGGTGAAGTGAAGAACATCTGACATAGGCGTTTATTTGTTTACAGGCTTGAGGATTTGACTCTACCTTTAGGTCTTGCTCCAGGCTCCTCAGCAGTTCCCCGTCTATTTCACCTGTTTCTGCGTATCGCATTCGCTTCCTCTCTGCCTTCCGCAGGCGATACTGAAGGATTCGGCAGTTCTTATGGGCTCTCTCGAGGTCACGCCGCATGTCCTGCAACTGACAGGCGTCCTCTTCGTAGAACGTGTCCCTCATTTCATCCATCTCTGCTCGCATTTCTTCAATTTCATGCTAGCAAATCACAAGTTCATAGTCATGTTAAAATAGCGAAATATCATTTTTTTGTGGGTTAGTGACAAAAAAATATGTATAAGCTGCAGTTTAAATGTTTGGGATCGGTACAATTTTTTTTTTTAAAACATTGAAAACTATTTTTTTTTAAATATTATTTTCAAGATTCTTTGATGAATATAAAGTTTAAAAGAACAACATTTATTTGAAGCATAATTTTTTTTGCAACATTATAAATGTTTTTAATGTTACTTTTGATTAATTTAATGCATCCTTGCTAAAAAAAAAAAGTATTCATTTCTTTCCACAAAAAATACAAAGTTTCTTACTGACCCCAAACTTTTGAATGGTAGTGAATAATGTAACAAACAATTTCATATAAATGCTTTTCTTTTGGAAAAAAAATAAAATAATAATAATAATCATCAAAGAACCCTGAAAAAAATGCACACAACATTGATAATAATCATAAATGTTTCTTGAGCTCATGTGAGGATCATGTGATGCTGAAGACTGGATTAATTATGCTGAAAAATCAGCTTTGATCACAGGAATACATTACATTTATATTCAAATTGAATATATTATTTTATATTGTTTTAATAGTTCATAATATTTTTGTTTTTACAGTATTTTGGATCAAATAAATGCAGCCTTGGTGAGTAGAAGAACATGAACTCATCTTACAGATACCAAACTCCTGAACCACGATAGAGTATGTCATTCATTTTTCTTGTGGTTACTTAAAAATTAAATGTATCTGATATTTTTAAGAGATTAGCCATCCTTTAAACACAGTCATGTAAGAGTTTAATTGTTTTCTTCTCACAATAACAACACATTATGGTTATTACACCACACTCTGATTTGGTGGACAATTAATTTTTCAAGTATTAATAATATTTTATTTGAATATTTTATCAAATGAACTGCCATTTCTTAAAGAAATAATAAATAAAATATTACATCAAACCACTTAAAATACTTTTCTTTGTTCTCAGGATGGACTTGTGATGCAAAAATAAAATTGGAAAATGAAACAACTGTTCATTACAACAGTAACACATTCTATCTATGCATTTTAAATAGAACCATATATTTCCACTCGCATTTAAAACACCAACAACAACACAAGCACATTCAGTATAGCTATCGCAGCCTACCTTCAGGTAATCGTTCTCCTCCTCTAGTTGCTCGATCTCTTCCTGCAGCTCCTGGTTTGGCGGAGGTAAAGCCTCCGAGGGCCGGTTCGCCTCCGCCTGCGGCAGCTGCGGCTCCGTCACCGGCGAGCTCGGCGTCTTCGTTGCCATGCCGCTTTCTTTCTTCAAGCTTTTGTTCATGTGAAACTGTATGAGTTCAGACTGCAAGCATCCCTCCCTCCAGAAGCCCGGGCCGCATCCTACAGCACTCTTGGCAGTCTGCTTTCCTCCATCAGCTCTCGCGTTCTCTCTTTTGCCCTGAGAGGATTTCGTGGAGCTCGGCTGATCGGACACCACCCGAGCGGCATCAGCCCCCAACAGCGACTCGTCGGCGGCGTAGGGTTCCTCAGAAGAGCTGCTGCGCTCCTCGATGCTCTTGTTCTTCTCCGCCCTCCTCAGAGTCGGGCTTTCAGCACCGCTCCCGTGGACAGCGGCCGCGCCTTTGGCCGCGTGTTTGTCTTTGCCGGCGTGTACGGTGACTGGAGAATTACTGCGGCTGCTTTTACCGCCTGGCTTCGACGCAGAGGCTTTGGCGGACGCGCTTTTAGAAGCCGCTTTTGACGGCGAGTCTTTGAATCTGGCTGGCGAGGACGCGCGCTGCTGCTGCTGCTTCATGCTGCTGCTTTCCACAGAGTCCATTCTGTCATCTGTGCGAGTTCACGTGTGCAAGATCCATTTTATCCTGCAGCTGTGAGGGGGAGAACATGCAGCTTCAATAGTTTAATAATGGATCTAGACGCGTGTAGATAATGGAACTGTATTGAAATGCTAAGCCTACTCCTACAGCATAATAAAGGCTGCTATCCCTGCTAAAAAATTTTTTTTTTTTAAACACACACACGCAAATAAAACTAGCATAAGCTGGTTGGCTGGTTTAAGCTGGTCTCCCAGGATGGTTTTAGAGGGGTTTTGGACACCTTTTTATCTGACGAAGCTGGTCTTAAAGAGATAGTTAACCCAAAAATGAAAATTAGCCCTATTTTACTCACCCTCAAGCCAGACATTCTTCTTTCAGACGAACACAATCGGAGTTAAAATAAAAAATGCCCTGGCTCTTCCAAGCTTTATAATGGGAGAGAATGGCAGCCCAAAATTTTAAGCCAAAAAGGTGCATCCATTCATCATAAATGTACTCCACACGGCCGTGGGGGGTTAATAAAGGCCTTCTGAAGCTAATCAGGTTTGTGTAAGAAAAATGTCCATATTTAACACGGTATAAAGTAAAATATATCGCTTCTGCTAGACCCCATTCCATATTCAACTCACGAAAAGCGTAACTGGTGTGACGATGGCGTCGGACGTAGTGTAAACGTTTTGAACTATATGATGCATTATATTTTCTTCATAAGTTGAATACAGAAGACGGTCTGGCGAAGCTATATTTTACTTTATAAAGTTTTGAATATGGATATTTTTCTTACACAACCCCATCGATTCGCTTCAGAAGTCCTTTAATACGTTTATGATGAATAGATGCACTTTTTTGGGCTTCATTTTTTGGGCTGCCATTCGCTGCCTTTATAAAGTTTGAAAGAGCCAGGACATTTTTTTTTTATATAACTCTGATTATGTTCGTCTGAAAAAAGAATATCATAAACACTTAGGATGAGTTGAGGATGAGAAAATCATGGGGTCATATTCATTCCCCAAATAACCTTTCAGTGAACAGTTCTCCAAAGAGCCATTTGTGAAGAAAATATAATTTATACACTCTAAAAAATGCTGGGTTATAAACAACCCAAGTTGGGTTGAAAATGCACCGACCCAACAATTGAGTTGTTTTAACCCAGTGGTTGAGTTGTTTTAACCCAGTGGTTGGGTTAAATGTTGCTTAAGACAACCCAATTGCTGGGTAAGAACAACTCAACCATTGGGTTAAAACAACCCAATTGTTGGGTCGGTGCATTTTCAACCCAACTTGGGTTGTTTTTAACCCAGCATTTTTTAGAGTGTATAAACAATAAAGTAATTGCTTTTGTGCAATGGAAAAGTTCCATGGATGGTTAAGGTTCCTCATGAATGAGTGTAGTAGCTCAAAAACCCTCTTGATCAGCAGGCAGCTGGTTCTTTGCTGGTCTACAGCTTAGACCATGTAGAAACCAGCTTTATATAAACCATCTTTTGCAGCACGTCCCAGCCCAACCCAATACCCCAGAGTCCACTTTAATATGGCCATTAATAGAGAAATGACCCGGATGACACTGCAAGATGCAATAGTAACTTTAACGACCTATTTTGACGAGATTTAACGCTTTATGTAGCAATATTTCTGACTTGAATAAAAACAATGAGGCTAAGTGTGTCGATCTGATTGATTTGTGTGAAGTCGGAGGATGTTATAATGGCAGGTAAGATGTTGTCATCATCATCCAGTGTGGTGGGGCAGATATAGGCCTATTTTTTGCAAGTGAACCTCAAGTCTCTGATAATATTAGAACAGATTATTATTTGAGGTACATGTCTTTAAAAAAATAAAAAAGAACCTATTTTGTTCACCGAGTAGTCTATTATTTTTACATATGGGCCAGGGTGATATCATGACAGCTATGGACGGGAATACAACGAGAAATATATAATAAAGACATCGATCATGCGCCAACAGCTGAGATTCAGATGAGAAGCATCATAAATGATTATATGCACAGACTAAAGCAATAGGCTCGTTTACATTCATTTAGTTAGGCTAGGCTATCGTTACATTTGATTTGTAGCCATCTTTGCATCTACAAGGTCGTGTCCATGTAGACTGTATTAGTGTTTGGTTTTAACATTGACGTCGCGAGCAGGTATTTTTTATAACCTCTCCAAGGTGAATGAATCGTTTAAGCGTTTCTTTGTGCCCGGCCGAGCCACAGACGCAAAGACAACAGAATCAAACATCCCATATTAACAAATTAACACAATTCTTACCTTTTAAGATCTCATCTTCTCACCTTCATGGCGCAGGGGGAAAAAATAATGGCAGTGTACAGCGTCTAAAAACCACCATTAAAATGGATCAATATTCACGAGATGACGTCACCGCTAGGCGGAGACATGGACATCAGAGACCAGAGGCGCTTGAGCACGTTCTATCTATCTATCTATCTATCTATCTATCTATCTATCTATCTATCTATCTATCTATCTATCTATCTATCTATCCATCCATCCATCCATCCATCCATCCATCCATCCATCCATCCATCCATCCATCCATCCATCCATCCATCCATCCATCTATCTATCTATCTATCTATCTATCTATCTATCTATCTATCTATCTATCTATCTATCTATCTATCTATCTAGCAATTTTTTAACACATAAAAATCTTCACAGTATAAAATCTTGAATTTTACATAGTAACTTCCTTAAACCGGTTCGTAATTAATATTTATGTTTTGGGATCTTGTGTGAGGCCAGGATTCCGCTCTCTCCTCCACCAGACTGACATGATCAATACACCCGGCTCCACCCCAGTGCGTCTGCAGTCACACACACACACACCATCTGGGACTCCATCACAACCACACACACTCACTGGCATTATGTCTGTTGTCTGCCTTTCTTGCCCAATCATACTGCCATTCAAAGGCTTCTACGTGTCTCATTGTATTTTGAAGCTTTGAAATGAATTTTTCTGAATCTGAACAGAGTCGAGTCAAACCCGTCTGTCACATAAGACCAAATTCTCAATTTTGACAAAATGTGTGGTTACTAATTTATGTCTTCATCTTATTGACTCATTGTTTACATGTATCCAGGACACTAGCAAAAAGCATTACGGTCAGTGCATTTGTTTCATACAAGATGCTTTAATTGAGGCTTGTTGTAATAAAGTGTGTGTGTGCCGTGACGGGACGGGGGATGGTGCCCCTCTCTGGCCAGCTGGTCGCTGAATGACAGGGCTGTGTAGCAGCTGGGTAACGTAAAGGATGCTTTCTAATTGGTGCCATTAGAAGATCACATCAGAGATGAATCTATTCAGTGTAATGACAGCTGAGGATCTACAATGATAAGTGTAACTATATGACAGACTTGCATATTTCATTTGAGCATAAATCACCCATATGGATTGAAACAAACCCCTAACATTGAGTTTTAAACGTCAGTGTATAAACCATCATCCACCTGCTGGACAATAAAACGTATAAAAATCCCATTGATTGACTGAGTGACGTGAGCAGAGACCAGAATATTAAAGGGTTAGTTTACCTAAAAATGAAACTTATATCATTAATGACTCACCCTAATGTCGTTCCACACCCGTAAGACCTCCGTTCATTACCAGAACACAATTTAAGATATTTTAGATTTAGTCCGACAGCGTATATAAGTGTAGACACAATATACTGTCCATGTCCAGTAAGGGAATAAAAACATCATCAGAGTAGTCCATATGAGACATCAGTTAGTTCATTAGAATCTCTTGAAGCATCGAAAATACATTTTGGTCCAAAAATAACAAAAACTACGACTTTATTCAGCATTGTCTTCTCTTCTCTGGTTTGTTTTCAATCCTCAAATAAAGATTCAAAAGATTATGAATCAGCTTATTGATTTTTGATTCGAATCGCGTATCAAACTGCTGAAATCACGTGGCCTTGGCAATCCGAATCATGAATCAATAAGCTGATTCACAACCGTTTAAATCTTTATTTAATCTTTAGTGTGCATTCACTTTCATAAAGACACAGAAAAGCTCTCCGACTAAATAGAAAATATCTTAATCTGTGTTCTGAGGATGAACGGAGGTCTGACGGGTGTGGAACGACATTAGGGTTGACATCAATTTCATTTTTGTTTGAACTAACCCTTTACGAGAGATGTGGGGGTGGATTCTTTTGACTCCTAGCAAAAATGTCACCCACAATGTGATCCTTGGTTTTAAGTGTTTTCTATTTTTTGTCATATTATGGCTCAGAAGATGAAGTTGATAAAGAAGGTTGAAATAATACGTTAGTTTAATTAAAGGGGTATTATGCAAAATTCACTTTTATAAGGTGTCTGAACATTAATGTGTGTGAGCAGTGTGCACACTACCACTCTATAATGATAAAAATCCATAGACAGTAAAAGAAATGGACAGAGCGAGCGTTACCATAGACTTCAACGGCGGAAAATGAAGTCAATCAGAAGCACTCACTTCCTGATGGCTGAGCGAACTGCGCCGGCTCTGACTGAGCTTGACGACGTAGATGTGATGTAAGCCTCCTGTCTGACAGCTGTAAGTCTTCTAGTTGTGGAAAGTGAAATCTGAATCACGTTGTTTAAATGTTTTGTCCCGTTGCTTTTGGCTCACTATGGGCTTCTCCACATTCTTCTCCTTTGACTTTATCAGACTTTATGTCTCCACGTCCCCCCGACTGCCTCATAGACAGTACAAGATTGCTTCTGAGCGTCTCCTCCTGTCTATATGGTAATTTCTCAACTGTGCGACAGAGTCGCGTTGGTTATGACGCAATCGTTAGCCTATTTTTACACAAAAGAGCTTCTAGGGGCGATAGTGTAAGATACAAGGTAATGGAGCCTTTTATGCATTGCCGTGTTTCTTTAGAAATAAACAATGGACAAATGGAGTCTTTAAACGCCTCAGATGTAAAGTTATTCACTGTCAAAGTGACTCAAAAATGAATGGGAGTCAATGGGATGCTAACAGCAGTTGATGGCTTGGTTAGCAATGGCCGACCCTATGGGTGGAACGCTTTCCAAGTGCTAGATTACCCCCTTGTAAAAATCCACAAAATTCAATATTGTTTTAAATTTATGTAGTCTACTTGTATTTTATTGCTAAGGAAAAATCATTGAAATCAATAATTGTGAAATTTCGGTTGCTGATTTATTAAAATACAATGTTACATTAGCCTGACAAGCCAGACCCACATCAAGATGTTTGGTCTGGAAACTCACCATTGACAGCTCAATCTGAGGGGCGGATGAACGGTTGTCTTTCAAACTCCCTCTGCACGCGATAGGATAGCGCTACAACCAACCAGAGCAACGAAGGTGAAACAGAGCTCGTTGACAGATTAAACATTCGCCGTATCCGGTCGGCAAAACTCAGAACACATCTTCCCTTTTTAAGAATGACTTCAGTGCCGTTCTTTGTTCTTTTCTCAGAGAAAAGCTTAACTCCAAGTCTTCCAGAGTCGCGGTCAAAGCTGATTCGAAAGACCGCCGCCATTCGCCAGTTTCTGTGTTTACTAGAAGCACGCAAACGCAACTTGGCCATCGTCATTATGGCCCCGTCCGCCGACTCTATACACGATGTGATTGGCCCGTCCAGATTCTGAGGAATACAGCTCAGACGTGTATTGAGAGTTCCTAGACGACACTTGCGGGCAAATTAAATTTGCTGCCGCTAGGGTGCGTCTAGATTTCTAGGCTAACGTTACGTCAAAACAATGAAAACAATTAGCTGTATTACACATGATATATTTTAACAGTCTATGGACTCCCTAAAGTAGCCTTGGCCACCACCTGTAAAAAAGGTGTGAGCACCCTGGAATCCTGGAGGCAGGGGCACTAGGACGGACGGGCCGGGGGACCTCCAGGGTGGAGCCTTGGGCAGTCATGTTGGGTCAAGAGCTGTGGGCGGAGCTGGAGCCCCACCCATGGGCATATACCCCACCAACAAAATTGTTGTGTGGAATTTAGAGGGTGTAGAGAAGGCTCGTGGGTGTCTGGAGCGGACTCCAGGGGGGTCGTCTGGGGCAGACTCCGGAGGTGGGGGGGTGTCTGGGGCGGAGTCCAGGGAGGGGTGTTTGGGGCGGATTCTTGGGGGGGCGTCTGGGGCGGAGTCCAGGTGGGGTGTTTGGGGCGGTGTCCAGGGGAACGTCTGGAGCGGCGTCCAGGGGAACGTCTGGAGCAGACTCGTGGAAGCCTGGAGCGGGCTCAAAATCGATTAGCCAGGATTCCGTCACTGGCTCCTCAATGGCAGAGGCCCTCTTGGCAGGAGTGGCTACAGGAGAGTGGCATGTGGAGGGCTCTGGAATCATGTGAGCTGGAAAGTACCCTAGTTTGCGGGCATGGACTGGATGATTCAGACTCGAGCTGCCCTTATCGACAGCATCAACCAAGAAATCAGAACCCTTTAGAAGGAGGACATAATTAATAAAGTCCTTTACAGACCTGTCGCAAAGCTCAGGAGACAACAACTGAAAAAACAAGCCATCATCCAGTCCATCCCGGAAACAAGCATTCACCATTGGATCTTTCCAGCTCACCAGGTTGGAATACTCCAGAAATTCCTCCACATACCACTCCAGCGGGTGACCACCTGCCGGAGGGAGAGGAGGAATTCCTCTGCCTTCTTTAGCTGCGTTTCCACCGCAGGAACTTTACCCAGGAACCAGGAACTTTGGGTAGTACTCGGTGGGTTAAGACCGCAGGGACCAGGGTCTAAATGAAGTTCCGGGTAAATATTTCACCCTCCAAACGGCCCTGCTCGCGAAGTAGTACTTTTTCAAAGTTCAGGAACTTTCAAGGGCGGGACTTGGGCGCTGAACATGCTGATTGGTTTAGCTCACGCAGCATTTTATTTCAACCGGCATTTTTAAAAGTCTTTTGCAAGGTTCGGTCTGCGTTCAGTAAATATCAGTCTTGCTCTCTGTCTGATGGTGCGCGTTCATCTCAGCCATCTCACGTGCAATGTCCGTAATAGCTGATAATAATATACATTGTCATTTTAAATCTAGCTTTACAAGCTTTCTGACTATGCTGCTCTTTTGTGTCGGGCGGGGGCGGCAGTGGGTCAGTGGTTCTTGTAGGTTGTCTACAAACCAGAAGGTTGGTGGTTCAATCCCCGGTTCCACCTGGCCAAATGTCGAGGTGTCAATGAGCAAGACACTGAACCCCAGCTGCTCCCGACGAGCTGGATGGCGCCTTACATGGATGACATCGCTGTCGGTGTATGAATGGGTGAATGTGAGGCAAAAATGTAAAGCGCTTTCGATAAAAGCGCTATATAAATGCAGTCCATTTGTGTCGTTGTTAATTACCTCTTAGTAAACCTATACATAACCAGCAAATGCAGCACAGCTTGAATCTCTTCCAAACTCTTTATTAATTTTTTTCACCATGTAAACGACCTGACCGATTACTTTTAAGTGTGCGTCCTTACATGACGTGACAGCGCGCGCCGCGCTCATGTTGACAAGAGAGGAAAGCTCATTTTTCTGAGGGGTAAACTTTTAAATTCCGTAAGTTATGAAGATAATGTTGGAATAATGACACAGCGTATATTGCCCCAGGTAGTTTTTACTTTAACTGCGCCTGACAGAAGAATACATTTTTTTCCTGAGATGATTATTACACTTTACAACAAATAAATAGCTTATAATATAATACTGTATTAGTCCCGGTGGCCGTTAAGAGTTGCTATGGCTACAGTTAACACATTCAGCCGCTGGAGAAAACAGCGTTGACATTTTTGATGCGGCAGACAAACTGCATGTGACAAAATGATTGCAATTGAAAGTCATCACATGTAAACACCAGATCGGTTTAGATAACGTCTCATGTAAACAGTCCACTAAATCTTTCAATCGGTCCACACAAAAATGATTACTGTCCATCAGTGACTTGGAGGAGCAGTCGCGCTCAGTCCTACATAATAATCTGCCTAATCTTCTCGGAACTTTAGATCGTGGTGGAAACACAGACAGTTGCAGGTCTGGGGGGAGAAAAGTTCCTCTAAAAAAAGTTCCCGGTACAAATTGTTCCGGGTAATTTTGGTGGAAACGGGGCTTTTGTCGGTTTTTGTCGGATCATCTGTTACGGTTGACTCCAGCAGGAAGGCACAGATAGGAACAGGTATATCTCAAAAGGAAGTCTTTAATGAATAATACTTGGAAGAGCATACAGGGCTCAAACTCAATATAAAACAAGTAGACACTCAGGTAGTATAACGGTGATCGGACAAAGACAGAGTGAATGAGAGGAACTTAAATACACACACTGATGACTAGACTAACGAGGGGAACAGGTGACACTAGGCTACCGGAGGCTAGCAGGGCGGGCCGAAAGCCGCGGGAACAAAGTGAGGCCAGTGCCCCTGCACGCTACACCAGTCTCGAGTCCCATGGAGGAGGAGTGATGACAGTGAAGGACGAGAGGACCAGGCCTGGACTTTATGTTGTTTTATTATGTGTATATGCGGCAGTTGTCAATGAGGGGCTACCTCTTTACTTCCGTTTTGTTGTTTGTTTATTTTTGGGATTAGAATTGATGTTGAGCGTTCGCCGGTTGCCGCCTCCTTCTTCCCAGAGCCTTTAACATTGCTACATGTAGGCTCTTATGGGTAAAATAAACACAGATGATATAGCAATAATCCTTTCCAACCATTCTGATATTCTGATGTGATGCTCATGAACATTTCTTATTTATTATCAATGTTGTATACAGCTGTGCTGCTTCATATTTTTGTGGGAACTGTGGGAACTTTAAAGATTATTTAATTTATTTATTAAAAATCTTACTGACCCCAAAAGGTAGTGTACTTTATATGGTGGACATGTTTATCTGTTGACCCTTGGTTTCTGCTTTCTTTAGTAGTTTACTCTAGGCCTACTGTAACTTCGCCTTTCTGAAAGCAGCTAGGAATAAAAAATGATCCTTTCAGCGTCTGACAGGCAGGAAGAGGATTACATTACTGTGGCATCCGTGGAGAATTAGAGCAAAGAATTGAAGCCACTGCTTCCTGCCGGAGGGAAGAAGCCTTTCAACAGAACACATGAAGCCTGTCTCCTTCCTCCGTCACATGAGGGAACACTTCTTATTGAGTTTGGAGAGCGAGACTTCATACTTCAGAATCGGCACACACACAGAAATGTTTGTTTTGCTTTCCAGCAGAAAGTCATTTTGCATGGGTGTATTCTTGGAAAGGTTTTTTTTTTTTTTTTTTTTAAGGAAATGTCTATGATTTTAAAACTCTTAAGTGCATACAAATTGCATTTATTTATTTATTTATTTATTTATTTATTTATTTATTTATTTATTTATTTATTTATTTATTCTCTTCAAGATAATAAAATCAAGATAATGATCATGTTAAATGAGATTAAAATTTGCCAACATTGCTAACAATAAACCAATACATAATATATTTATAATGACAATTAATTTGGTACATTCTTTAATTAAATATTATACACAAATATACTCCCATAGATATATAAATGTGTATTAAAATATACCATCAACATATTCAAAAAAAATTTTTTTTAAATAATAATTCTTCATTTGAACACATTCTTATATTTAAGCTTGTAAATAGCACGTTTATGTCTTGTGCACAGAAATTACACTCCTTTCATGGAATGATTCATTAATACTAGAATTTTCTTTTGATAGCATCAGCAGAAACGAAATGTGTAGTATTAATGCATAAACGTTCATTAGAAACACATGATGTTAGAAGAGCAGATGGTAAATCTCATCAGTCAGAGAGACAAGAATGCCTTTAAAACTGGTGTGTACCGTTACCATGGAAACCTTTGTCTTTGCTGAGGAGGAGGAGAGGCAGCGCTCTGATTGGTCCTCTGAACCTCCGGTGGTCTGTGAATGACTGAGGGGGCGGAGCATTACGCCACTCGTGTATCTGAAATCACACCGGAAGGAGAGGAGATGGATAGGAGAGGAGAGGATAGGCCACTTGTGCTGCAGCCGTTGAACAGAGGAGGTCTCCACTGGGAAAGGAAAGGAAACGAAAAACATCATATTTTACAGAATGAAGTCACAATTAAGGGAGAAAATAGACAAAATAACACACTGACAGTTGTAAGAGTTTTTGTATCATGTAAAACATTTTTTTTTAAATCATTTGTAATAATGTTGGCTATTTATAATGAACTCAGAAGTCACATAAATATGGTAAATGGGAGCTCAAGCATCATGCACCGGACGCCATACCAGTGATGTTCATTCTGGTGTTATGCAGCATGTTTGAGCTTCTGCAAGAACCAATGATGTGTTTCGCAGCACATTGATCAGTGAAATATTCTAGGGGCCATGATCAAATCTGGCTGGCAACTTAAACCAATGAAAAAGAGTTAATAAAGTGGGTTCAATAATAATTTTTTTTTGAACACGTATGCCATGTAGTCTTTTAAGTAATAAGTATTCATAATAAAAACATTTACAAATCTGATTCCAAAAAAAGTTAGGACACTGTACAAATTGTGAATAAAAAGGGAATGCAATAATTTATCAATCAAAACAAATATTGGCTTATCTTGGTTTTCATGGGAGCTACACATTCTAAAATGTTGGGACGGGTAGCAATAAGAGGCCGGAAAGGTTAAATGTACATATAAGGAACAGCTGGAGGACCAATTTGCAACTTATTAGGTCAATTGGCAACATAAAAAGAGCCTCTCCGAGTGGATGTGTCTCTCAGAAGTCAAGATGGGCAGAGGATCAACAATTCCCCCAATGCTGCGGCGAGAAATAGTGGAGCAATGAATATCGGAAAGGAGTTATCTGATGATAAAGAAGTTATCATCTACAGTGCATAATATCATCCAAAGATATTATCTGAATCTGAATCTCTGAATCTGGAACAATCTCTGTGCGTAAGGGTCAAGGCCGGAAAACCATACTGGATGCCTTTGATTTTCGGGCCCTTAGACGACACTGCATCACATACAGGAATGATACTGTAATGGAAATCACAACATGGGTTCAGGAAAATAATTCCAGAAAACATTGTCGGTAAACACAATCTACTGTGCCATTCGCCGTTGCCGGCTAAAACTCTATCGGTCAAAAAAGAAGCCATATCTAAACATGATCCAGAAACGCAGGCGTTTTCTTTGGGCCAAGACTCATTTAAAATGGACTGTGGCAAAGTGGAAAACTGTTCTGTGGTCAGACGAATCAAAATTTGAAGTTCTTTTTGGAAAACTGGGAAGGCATGTCACCCGGACTAAAGACGAAAAAGACAACCCAAGTTGTTCTCAGTGCTCAGTTCAGAAGCTGCATCTCTGATGGTATGGGGTTGCATGAGTGTGTGTGGCATGGGCAGCTTACACATCTGGAAAGGCACCATCAATGCTGAAAGGTATGTCCAAGTTCTAGAACAACATATGCTCCCATCCAGACGTCGTCTCTTTCAGGGAAGACCTTGCATTTTCCAACATGACAATGCCAGACCACATACTGGATCAATTACAACATCATGTCTGCGTAGAAGAAGGATCCGGGTACTGAAATGATCAGCCTGTAGTCTAGATCTTTCACCCATAGAAAACATTTGGCGCATCATAAAGAGGAAGATGCGACAAAGAAGACCTAAGACAGTTGAGCAGCTAGAAGCCTGTTTTAGACAAGAATGAGACAACATTCCTATTTCTAAACTTCAGCAACTTGTCTCCTCGATCCCCAGACGTTTACACTGCTATAAAAATAAGAGGGGATGCCACACAGTGGTAAACATGGCCTTGTCCAACCTTTTTGAGATTATGTTGATGCCATGAAATTTAAAATCAACTTATTTTCTGTTTAAACATTAGATATCATCTGTTGTATTCTGAATAAAATATTGGAATTTTAAACTTCCAAATCATTGCATTCTGTTTTTATTCACAATTTGTAGTGTCCCAACAAAGAGAAGGCGTGATGAGTGAGAGGCATTTGGGAAATGAAACATCCGATAACAGTGACTATGCATTGCCATTTATTGTATTATTATATACAGCAATGTATATCTGTCATTTGAAAAAAAAAAGAAGAAAATGAGTAGATGATGATCATTGCATTTTCAAAAGCACAATGTACAAAATTGCACAGAATATACAACATTATAAAAAATTCAGGACAAAAAAATGATATATTTTAGGAATTTAGGAACTATTCAAAATGAAAAACAGGGAGCTCAAGACTTTATTTACGCACAATGCAATATTGCAGCTACAAACATATTTCCCAATCCCATTTTCAGTTTAAGTGATGTTTTGATTTCCCAATGAAAACCAAAAGCTATCTTATCATGTGAGATGTTTGATGATAACCCTGTGATATCAAAAAGTGTTAATATGGATGCATGATATATCCGTCAGAGCCAGTATTAGTTTTTAAATGATCTGCATTGGCCTGAATTGGCTGACATTTATTTAGCAGATATTTTAGCCTTTTCAGTCAGTATATAATTTTTTATGCCAGGCCACAAATCTATTCCATCATTCATGCTGGATGTTACAATGTTTGATTTCACGTCTAGATGAGAGATTTGATTGTGAACACTGTTTTTCAGACAACAGAATATTATATATATATATATATATATATATATATATATATATATATATATATATATATATATATATATATACAGTAGTGGCTAAAAGTGATGTCGGGAGGGGGTATTTGTTTTTATTGACCCTACAGGTTCCATCAAACCATCAAAATGTGAGGAAAATATTTTATAATTTTGAAAATGTAATATAAAGGAAGAACAAAACACTAAACTTTGTTAAAGTATTTATCTGACAAAATTATTTGGCAAAAAACAGCCAACTACAGCTACAGTTGCTATTTCACAATGCAAAACAAAATGCATAGAAAAAGATGAAAATTCATACATCCACTGCAATATAATCAGTTATTAATATTCTGTTGGTTTTTGCATATTCATAATTTATTTGCATGACAGCCTGCCTGGACAAAAACCATGTCCGCACAATTTGGCAGGTTTCATTGCATTATCATCACAATTTTTTTTTTTTTTACCAATATCTGAATAAAGGGTGAAGAATTTTCATCACTTTTGCCCACTACTGTATATTATCAGTCAATGGTCTTGGCAGGTTGCATCCCTAATTTTGAAAGAAGCTGAAATATGCAGTGCCACATGATCTATGTTTTAAAGTACAGTACTGTTGGTAATATATCCTGCCAGCAGCTAAACAACACACAACATACATAAAATACAACATTTCAAATAAACAAACACATGATTATGTTTACAAATAAATAAAGTGGGGTCCAAAAGTGTCAATTGAAGAAGAAATATGCATTATTTCTATGTGACCAATCAAATGAGCCACACGTGTGATTTTCTTCTTCCATTGAAGCTCAAGATGCTCTTTGGATCATAGATCATGCTGGAGAACATGGACGTCGGGATCTAGATTGGTTGATCTCATGATCGTGCTGATAATACGGTTAGTGAGGAAGCATTTTGTGTTGCAAAATAGTACAACTTTTGGACCCCATTATAACAAATGCTCCTATAATCATTGTACACCGATGAGACATGGGTCTTTTCTGGCATTAGAACAGCGATGTAAAAAAAAGGCAGATACATAGAATAATGTACTAAACTTAAGGAGGGCGATATGGAATGATATCATATTGTTCAGTCTCTCTGCGTCTAGGCTCGTCTTTCTCCCCCTCCGCTGCAGAAAGTGGCCATACTGTTTGGTCGTATGAATTTGGGATTGATCTGAGCTGATCAATGGTTCAGCACGGCCCCTCGTGAACGGAGGCTTGCCCGTGTCTGCTTCCCTCTCTCCGATTTACTCGCGCTTCGCTCTGCCCTTCCGCTTTCTCCTCCCGCTCTCCGCCACCGCCGGCTTCTCGTCCATCTTGGTGGCGTTTCCGTTGCTGGACGTCAGGGCTCCATTTGAGGCTCCGTTATGAAGGGCTTTGCCCGGTTTGGACCCCGTCTCGCGGCGGGGCTGCCGACGGTACGTCTGGTAATAGAAATTGCCAAAGAGGATGATGAAGGTGAGGGCGTATCCAATCAGACACCAGTGCATCCACTTCGGGAACGGGCAGTCGGAGTACAGCGACAAAGCCGTGTGGCCGATGGTGACGTGAAACTGGATCTGCGGAAGAAGAGAAAAGACGCATGATATCTCACCAGATCCCAGAGCCTGATCATCAGTTTAGTCAAGACAGGTTAGGCACACTTTTGACTAGAATACTGAACAATTAACTTTCTTCAGAGTTGTTCTACTGTTCGAAGTTTGAAGTTGGTCTCTTATGTATCAAAAATACTGTAATATTGTGAAACAGTATTATAATTTAACAGAACTATGTAACTGGTGAATATACTCTTAAATGAACACTCCACCGTTTTTAGAAATAGGGCTTATTCAACTTTCCTACATTTAGATATGTGAGCAAATGCATTTTTGTCTCAGTGCAGGCATTGTTTTAGTTTGGCAGGGTCGCTAGCTTAGCTTAGCATAATGAATGGAATCCTATGTTGTCAGATAGCATGTCCCGAGTAAAAGTGATCCAAAAAAAAACAACACACCCATCTAATTACTTCTTGTGGCCTGTGTATTCACAACGAGTACAAATAGCGATGCAGATTAAGACTAGGCGATTTCCTAGGCAGATATTGACTTGGGACTATATTATGGGGAAGCATAGGCGAAGCACTGCTACTTGGGCGCAGAGATCTCACGCAACACATTGCGATCGCTCAACAGCCGGAGGACGTGAGGATGAGAGCCGTGATATCTCTGAGCCCAAGTGGCAGTGCTTGAAAAAGTAATTAGGTGGGTGTTTTTTTAGTTTGGATCACTTTTACTCAGGACATGCTATCTGGCAACATAGGATTCCATTCATTATGCTAAGCTAAGCTAGCGACAACCCTGCCAAACTAAAACAATGCCTGCACTGAGACAAAAATGCATTTGCACACATCTAAATGTAGGAAAGAAGTTGAATAAGCACTATTTATAAAAACGGTAGAGTGTTCCTTTAAGTAAAAAAAAAACACCTACTTTTCTGAACTCAACCTAGACGGTTTGTCCAATTTTCACTAAAATTGGCTCATATCGTCTTCAGACCATCCCTGTTAAAATGGATGTGAGGCTGTATCTCCACAACGCTTTAGTGTATTGAAACTTGTCTTGGTACATGCCATCAAAAGTATGACCCGAGGCTACATGCAGCACTTCAGCACAGCGCCACCTACTGGTAAGGAGTTATAACTTCTGAACGGTTTGCTCCAAATTCTTATAACTGGTTTCTTTTGGTTTAGAGCAGCATACCGAGTCGAATGATACCGAATTTTCCCATATCAGCCGCTTTGAATTGTGTCATAAAATGCTTGTCCGTAAAATGCATTAGCATATCATTACTAAATAGTGTACGTGTTATCAGCCCTAATGGTACTCAAAGATACAACATCACTTTTTGGTGAAAATGTATAATGAAATTTAAAATAAATGCTATTATTACACGGCAGAATTATTACAATTCTGATTGGTCAATCACGCATACCAGCGTTATGTTATTCCCAGATACTGCTCATCCTGGTACTACGAGCAGTTATCTTGACCGATACTACTTATATGCTTAACGCTCTCATTGACTGTCTGGCGCCATCTTGTGGCTGTTAAACACTTAACCACCATGGGTTACAATGGAAGACCTCAATGGTCTACTTTATAAAGTTTTAAATGTGGATATTTTTCTTACACAAACGCATCGATTCGAATCAGAAGGCTCTATTAACCCATCGGAGTCGTGTGGAGCACATTGTTTGACGGACAGCTGCATTTTTTATGGACTTCAAAAACAACTACAACTAACGTTACTGCTTGGATTAACCAGAGGTGGAAAGTAACGAATTACATTTACTCGCGTTAATGTAATTGAGTAGCTTTTCTGTGTACTTCTACTTTTTTAAGTAGTTTTAAAAATCTGTAATTTTACTTTTACTTAAGTACATTTTGATTAAAGTATTGTACTTCGCTACATTTTAAACCACATCCGTTACTGAGTAAAAATAAATCATTAATGCATTAATGCAAAGAGGGGAGGGAAAAAAAGGCGATCCGGAAATGACTAATATTGAATAGAGGGCGCGGGACGCGGGAAAGAACATGCGCGCAAATATCAGATGGAGACGAACAAGACAGACGTCAGTGACGCAGACCCAGGTGAAAGCAAAACGCCGTCGTGAACTCCTGGCTAGTATGGAAATACTTTAGATATAGAAAAAAATAATGTGGTGTTGTCCTGGAGGATATCAAATGTGCACAAAATGTGGATGCAAATGAAGAAACACATAGAACATGTCCGGCCACACATCCCTCTGTGCAAATAAAGGTATGTTTATACCTTAGGCCGATTGATTTCTGTGACGCAGAGGGAATCCCGGAATCCAGTCATGAACATTAACTTTACATTATAACGTAGATTTGGTGTAATACGCGCAAACTGGTGGATGAACGAAAAACTCAAATGTAGAGCTTTAGGCCTTAGAAATAAATCAAATCGCGACATGGTCTGTGAACATTAAAGCACAAAACATTGCTATATGAATATATGATCTGCTTGTTCTCTCTCTGCTTGTGAATGAGCTGCTCCGTCTACTACATATTGACTCTATTATTCTTAAACATTTTTACAAATTAATGATAAAAATAAGTTGTTAATCTAATTCATAGTAATTTATTGAATTTAGTTTATTAGACATGTTTTATTGAAATTTTAATAAACAAAATAAACAAATGGTTTTAAGTTTGTTATAATAAAGCATTTGTTCAACCAAATAAAAAAAGACCAATCTTCTTCATTCATTTAACATCATTTTAACTAGTGATAATAACCATCATAGGTACAGTAAATGTTTAATTGATGTTTTCTAAGATAGTTGTCATATCGTGAAAATCTCATTCTATCCCAACCCTACAGGGGAGAGTCCCCCACCCCCACTGTTAAAAAAGTAACTAAGTAACTTTTACTCTGAGTAGATTTTAAATGAGCTACTTTTTACTTTTACTTGAGTAAATTTTTAGACCAGTAATATTACTTGTACTTAAGTAAAATTTCATTGAAGTAACAGTACTTTTACTTGAGTAGAATATTTTTTGTTACTCTTTCCACCTCTGGGATTAACGCTAACCTGGACTTTTTAAATATAACTCTGAATGTGTCATATACACCAATGATGACTTGAGGGTGAGTAAATCATGGGCTAATTTTCATTTTTGGGTGAACTAACCCTTTTAGCATTCATTTTCAACATCTCCAGCTATAGATAAAGGCTTAAAGCCGCTCGGACCTGTTTTTCTTCGTGGAAGCTTTGCATAAGAGCTAATGAAATATTTCAACTCAAGACAATATTTCATGTCTAATTTATTTGAGACTAGTAGCCGTGTAATAAGCGGGATAATGTTGTTATCTCAGAATAAACCCCTTCAGAGTGATGCAAGACCCCTCCGCTGTCTGGGGTTATTCTGAGATAACAACCGGCTGGATGTACATTATCCCTTACATTGCTTTTGATTAATTTAGCTTAATTTATCATAGATTCCTTGAGACATACCGAGAACATTGATACCAATTATGTCATATTCGGTCGAACTTCCTGTATTTTTGAAAACCTACTTTTTCAAACTCCTTCTAGACCGTTGGTCCGATTTTCACCATATTCGCCTCAGATTATCTACAGACCATGCAAACGTGTTTTAAAAGCTTTTTGACCAAACCACTGAAATAACGCATCTACAAACTTGATGTCATGATGCCAAAACTGCAAAGCTTTGGCATATTGACCCTTAACGTTCTGTTTAATGTTCTCCTCACACTGACCACACATCTATTTGGTAACAGCACCACCTATTGGTCAAATGCCATAAGCAACCAAATCATATTATGATTGTATTTTTTTATTTGTTTTGCCATTTTGACTAAACCGTATAAAATGTCTGTAATTACTCATTGGTTTGATGATACCAGCTTTGCCTGGATAACTCATCTTGCTTTTTTGTGCTTGCCCTGTTATTTCTGCTTGAAGTATATATTTTAAAATGTAATTTATTCCTGTGATCAAAGCTGAATGTTCAGCATCCTTACTCCTCCAGTCTTCAGTGTCACATGATCCTTCAGAAATCATTCTGATATGATGATTTGCTGCTCGAGAAATAGTTCATGTTAGTAGTGGGAAGTTCGGATCATTTTACTGACTCGGATCTTTGAGTCTCGTTCAGCAAAATGAACGAATCTTTTTTCGAGTCATTTCGAGTCATTTCGTTCATTTCACCAAAATGACATGTTAAATAGCCCAACACATCTAGTACTTATGAAAATGTTGATTACATTTTAAAACTACATACAAATAAACTATAGGGTACAGCAACCAAAGCCAAATGATAAGAAACTGAAATGTTTAATTAATTGATTAGTTGTTGGGTCAGGCTATTGCAGTTTCTCTGTTAGTTCACCTCACCTCCTGATCCAAAACATTCTTTCTCTTGCAACTTCATATTTATCACGTTTGTTTTCCGCCTCTCGTGTCTTCGAGCTCCTCGAGACGTTAGCTGTCGACTCGTCTGTGTCTGACTCTGATCAGATCTGGGGGCTGGGCCGCCCGGACCGTGCGTGACACAGGTCCGGAAACAAAAATGATTAGTTCTTACGAGTCTTTCGGGTTTGAGTCTATCGTTCTTCCTGTTAGTCCCATAGAGTCTATGCTTTCAATAACGGAAACAGAAAAGATTAGTTCTTTTGATCGAGTCTCGGGTTTGAGTCGTTCGTTCTTTTGTCACGTGACTTGTCACCGTATAGAACACAAGTTCACAACCTTTTTAGTAAAAAGCACGTAGTTATTTATTTTATTTTTTATATTATTCTCAGTTAATATCAGACATATACAAATATGGGAAATATATTGACTATTCAAGTCTAACATCACAAATTCAATTAGACTAATTTTGAATCAACTGTGTGTGTGTGTGTGTATATATATATGTATATATATATATATATATATATACACACACACACACACACACACACACACACACACACACACACACACACACACACACACACACACACACACACACACACACACACACACACACACACACACACACACAGCATGGACTGACAGCAAGAACGAAAGACTCAAACTCGAGACTCAAAAGAACTAATCTTTTCTGTTTCCGTTACTGACAGCATAGACTCCATGGGACTAACAGGAAGAACGAAAGACTCAAACCCGAGACACAAAAGAACTAATCATTCGGAGATTCAGAGCTGATTCAGAGGCCATATGTTGCGTAATGCGCATGCGCGGTCAACACAAAATGAACGAATCACTATCTGAGACAACTCGGTAGTCCCGAGTCATAATAAAGATTCGTTCAAAATGAACGAATCGTTCATGAACGACACATCACTAGTTCATGTTGTTATAAATTTTGAAAACAGTTGCTTCATGTTTCTGTGGAAACTGATATGTTTTTTTCCAGGATTGTTTGATGAATAGAAAGTATAGAACAGCATAAAATGTGAAATATTTTGTAACATTATAAATGAATACAACTGCACCCTTATCGAATAAAACAATTAATTTCTTAAAGAAAAAAAAAACGTGAACAGTAGTGTATGTTTCATCTATATTAAATTATTCATCACGTCCTGGAGTGATCAGTCGCATGTCCAACATAATAAAGCAACTACGGTAAAAATGTATGTCATTTCTGATGTTTGAACAGTTACTCTGCTTAAATGTTTTCGTGAAAACTGAATTGCTGTATAAAGTACTGTATAGTGTGATGTTACGACACCAGCATTGAAGATGGAAAACATTAATAAAAAAAAAATTGTGTGCATACATCATGTTTAGTTTAAAAAAAATTATAAATATATTGCAAAGGGGATGTTATAATACTCTAAAATTACACTCGAGTAAAGAATCCTGGAAATGTGATAATAGAAATTTGAGTAAAGTAAATGACCCCACACCACATAAAATGCTATTATCCTTTAAAACTACAATCAGTTTTTCCCTAAAGTCCCCCTAATCTTTTATTCCTCATCATTCTCACTGTTTTTTTCACACATGCTTTGTAAAACGTGACTATTTACCATTTGGATGATTGTCAGATATTTCTTCCACCACAGATACTTCTGTATTTTTGGACCAAATGCGGCCAGCCCATAATACAAGTACATCAAGACATGGATGGCTGCGTTCATATGAGCCCCGAAGAACGCTGCAGAAGAGACAGATGCACAATCAGTTCATTTCATACGAGTGGAAGATCTGTTATTCAGACAGCCATGAATCATACAGTACGAATTACTTCTATTGTGTCGCTGTTCTTTCAGAGCTTGACACACATGGTCTGCATTTCTCATTTGTGTTGTATATGTACGACTTCATTCCAGCGTGTGATGCCTGTGTATTTAATACTTACACTGTCCCCCGGCGACCCATTTGATGCCAATCCACCACAGCGTGAACATGGTGCAGTGGTGATAGACATGCAGGAAGCTGATTTGGTTGAACTTCTTACGTAAGATGAAAAACACAGTGTCGAGGTACTCTACACCTTTAGAAATAAAGTACCACCACAAAGCTGCTGCCACCTGCCATCACAAGAGAACACGTGCCTTTACTCAAGTATTATTATTACCCGTGGTCTCACAGACAAGGCTTAAGCTAGTCCCAGGCTAAAAATGCATGTTTGAGCTGTCGTAACTCAAAGCAACTTGCACTGATTTATCCTAAAATATGTCGGTGCCATTGTTTTGTCTCAAGATGCACATCAAGAATGTTCTTTACTAAGGCACGCTTATAAAAGCTGCCTAAATGTCTTAACTGAACTACGGCCTAATCCTGACTTAATCTAAATTCTGTCTGTGGAAACAGCCCATAATTAATATTGAGTATTAAAGCTACACTGTGTGATATTTTCCCCCATCTAGCGGTGTAAAGGTATATGAGCATCAAGGGAATAATAGTTTCTGTTCCTCTCAATTCTGATTTCGTTTGAACTCCTACGGTGACCGATTTAGATTTAGTGACCGATTAACATGGCAATCCCCCTCTTCACATTCGACACGGTGCCATTGAGTGTTAAAACGCGAAAGCAAAGCTTTAATTTACGGGTATGTCCCTCTTTGGCTAATGTACTTTCAAGATGGAGGGGCAACATGGCGACCAGCATTCGAACCCCTCACCCGTATGTATTTTCAATGGTATATTATAAACTTACGAGAATACTTTATTACTTGAAAGAAGTAAATATACATTAATGAGCACATATATTTTTGAAAGAACTAAGTGATTTTAGCTAAGAAGAAACTAAAAAAGTTACACAGTGTAGCTTAAGGTAACTTTTAGTCTCTTTATGAAAAATAGAACAAAATAACACTTTGGACACAGCCAAATGTTTTAGTTTTTCTGAAATTATATTTATGGTTTGCTTCAACGCTTACATTTTTATTTTAAATGAATCAAAGGTATTTTTAGTAGTTGGTTCTTTGTGTTTATAGTCTCCTAGTTTGAAGTTTATTTTGGTTCTGTGTTTTCCCTTCTTGTGTTTATTTCCTGTTATTTTCCTGACTTTTGTCAGCGTTTCTAATTATGTTCTCATTTGTTTCTATGGTTACTGATTATGTTCGCCACCTGTTTCTTGTTCAGTTATCATTATCCCGTGTATTCAAACCCTCAGTTTGGTTCTTTCTTTGTTCGGTGTTGTCTTTGTCTTACATTAACAAAGGACATTATTTGACTCTACTTTTTTGAACTTAGCCTCATTTGGGTTTAGCTTTTTGATAAACCCAACTGTTCTCAAATAATGTGCGAATGAATTTGACGAAGATCTATCTGAAATGGATGTGAGGTTACATCTCTAAAAAAAGTCAGCATATTGAAACGAGTCTTGGTACGTGCCATTAGAAGTATGACATAAGGCTACATGCAGTGTTTCAGCACAGCGCCACCTACTGGTCAGGAGTTATGATCATGGCAATTTTGGCTTATAACTTCTGAACAGTTTGCTCTTTTGATTCCGTGCAGCATACAAAATTTATAATGAAAAAAAGCCATTAATTGCTTTTTTTTTATAGCTGCAGTCCATATTTTTATGGGGTTAAAATGATCCAAAATAAATTTGGGAGCAGTTACATAACCAGCCAGTGTTGAAAACACTGCTTACCTTAGCTCAATCTACAACGGTAAGAATGTAATAATGTTTTTAACTCCAGTGGTACTGGTGGATTTCCGCGGGAAATTCGAGCATATCTTTGTCATTGCATCACATCTGTACACATACACGTGTGAAGATGTTTGAGGTGGAGATATATAGCCTTTTCTCACGGCACTTGATATAATTAAACTTATCAATTTGATGGCGGATCCAAAAAGGTTCGAACTACAATCACCAGTGACATCTGGAGATTCACCCGCTGTAAAATGCAAAAGACTTCGGAGTGGCTACAGAAAAAAAAGACACTTCAACCAGCTGATGCAAAAACAAGGATAAAAAGGGCTTTTAAATGTGGCATGAACTCTGTGGTTCAGTTAGGCTATGTAACAGTAGCACACTAGTTCGCTTAATTCAGCAATTATTTTGTGCTAGCTATGAGAGAGAGCAATTCACCTCTAATTCACATTCATTTGTTGGTATATGACGATTAGAAATTAGACTGTACAGAAATGGAAACTGAACTACAGGTGACCCTAATACACATTAATGTAGTCACGCAATGCTGATGTTAACATTAACAATTTGAAAACAAAGTATCATTTGCACCAGGACCGTGCACAGATATTTTGAGGGGCAGTGGCCCAAACCAAAAAAAGGGGCACTAATAAGGGGGTTGAGTATTATCTTAATATAGAGAATGAATAACAAACCTATCACAATCATACTGTAAATACAATTGTTAGGCTTTAGAGCTAATTCAAATTATGTTGTTCTTATTATTCTTCCAAAAAGTTGATTCTGGGCTAATTTCTTTTCTATTTAAATTTTTTATTGGAGATTTAAATAGCAAATGAGAATCACTAAAATTATTGAATATATTTAAAGGTCTTTTTTATGATTTATGCAAATCAAACGCAACAGTTTTTTAATAACAGAATATGTAAAAGTATGGTATTTGGGGTAAATGGCATATTTAACATGATAATAAACAGCTGACTGACTTCCATTTGGTGACATTAAGATTCAGCTGGTAAATATCTTAAGTTGGATGTCCATCTTAGAGGTAACATCCTATATATAATAAAAATATGATAATAATCATATCATATAATAGCCTACAAATATATTTAGTTGTTACAACAATAAAACCTTATTAAATTATTATGGTATCTCATTCATTCAATGTTTTCAGATTATTTGCTTCTTTTGTTTCCGTATTTTAAAAATATTTTTATATTAACATTTTAATATGTACTGAACAATAATTCATTATTTTATTCATCAAAATAAACAGAAAATACTGCGAACTTTTTTGAAAAATGAGCACATTTTTCTTAGGGTGTGTTTTAGCCCCATTGTACCCTGAAACAACTCACTTATATTTATAATAGCCTTTATTACCTTTTTAAAAAAATTGTGTATACGATTAATACGGTCTAAACAAAATATCATAAATATGACGTATGTTATAGATATTAACTTTTAAAATTGGTTATAATCGGAAATCTATTTTACAGGAGTTAAAGAGTGACAAACTGTCAGCTCAATATTCAGTATACAGTATATGACGATATACCCGCTGGCATGCTGGAGCTTTGAATCCATGTTCGCACTGTTGAAACTAATAAACTCCTAATTCCGCGGATCAACCACTGTCTGTGATGTGGATTGTCGTTTGTAATATACCTGTTAATCGGACAACATTCTGGAACTGTCGTCTCTACAGAGAGCGGACACAGACTGTGAGCGATGTTGCGGAGCAAGCGGGAAAACATGGAACGGATTAGTGGATTTTTAGCGGAATAGAGCACTTTTATGGGAATCCTCTGGGGGTGAGGGAGGGAAGGGGGCAAGAGGGGCACCTTAGCCGAAGAGGGCAAAATCATGATTTATTGCAATGGTTTTCCCCCATAGTTGGTAGGAACAAAGTGGATGTTAGCTTGTTCAGATGACATTCTTATGTTGGTCATACTTTCAAACAATATAATCTGTGATTCAATTCATGTACAGTTGATAATTCCTCGAATAACTGCAGTTGCAGATTTCGAAAAGAGATGGCGACAAAGAGGAAAAACTACAAACTGCAGCTTTAAATAATTATACCTAATTTAATTAAACGATTCCTTGGGATATACTGAGAACAATGATACCTATTATGTCATATTCGGGGAAACTTGCATAATTAGAAACATTAACTTTTGCTTTTATATAATTGAACTTTTGTTAAATAAGCCACTTTCTAATTTCTAACTTAAAATAAAACATTTTGTTGGTCTCTTTTTTTTTTTTTTTAAATATGCATCATATTTTACATTTTGTACTAAAAAAAGTTATTCCATTTTAGACAAACTGACTTAAAACAGAAACTATGATTTTGGATTAGACCATTATAAAATACGCCTTAAATAAATTACAGTAGTTTAACTTTTTTCCCGCTCTTTACAATCATTTGTGTCTTCACACAATTATGACCCTTGTTATTTATATATATATATCTCTAAAGTCACAGACAGAGTTTAGATGATGTCAGGATTATGCCGTAGTTCAGTTAGGACCTTTAAGCAGCTTTTATAAGCGTGCCTTAGTAAAGAACATTCCTGATGTGCATCTTGAGACAAAACAATGGCACCGACGTGTTTTAAGATCAGTCGTTTTCAGTTAAAACAGCTCAAACATGTGTTTTAGTTATGGGACTAGCTTAAGCCTAGTTTGTGTAACCGGGCATAAATGTATCAACAGTCACCAATCATTCATTGTGCAATACAGCTTAAATGTTTTAATAATAATTGATGTATTAATGTATTAATACAAATATATGAATAATAAGTATAATATCTGTAAATACTCACAATGGTTAATTTATACTGAACATGCATTATTAAAAACTACAGTGATGCACAGCCTAGCTGAAACAAATACACTAGTCTGTGAACATGAATGTCAGATGGTGCTTGTGAATGTGATCCGGATGTGAAGTCACAGAGTGAAACTGAACTCCTCGGTTATCCCGCTCCGGGAACTCACTTTAGGCCAGTAACTGGAGAGCAGAATTACGTGTCCAGTTTCAGTGCCCAAGCACAGTCTCGGACAGGGACCGGGTAACATTGTGATCCTATCTGGGAAGCACACTCACCCTCACTTCATTGGGATCTTCTGAGTAGTCGACGGGCTGGCAGATGTAGCTGTAGTTGGCCGCCCGTGCTGCAAGGAAGAGCTGGAAAGGAACAGGAAATATTATGGACTATTTCATTGCGGGAACAGCACTCAATGTGATACAGACATTTTTGATCTGAGCTGTGATTGGTATAAAGGACAATTCCCATTCATTCGTTTCTTCACCTCATGCATAAGAGAGAGCGAACGTATCTAGATCTAGCAAAGTTACTCTCACTAATGAAACTGATTGATTACCATATGAAAAACTAACGCTGCACCCCAAATCGCATACTATCCATCTAAATAATTATTTGAAATTATTATGTCCCAAATCCTGCTGAAATGAGTATTCCTAAGATACCCGGACGGTCTGCTATTTCCAGTTGATCCTCGTTCAGACTGTCAGTTCAAATCCATTTTTTGTGCATATCCGATTTAGCAAGTGTGAATGACAAAAAGACACAAAAAATGTGATTTTTACAAATGCTTTTCCAGCTACAATCAGCAAATCACATTTCTGGAAATCCGTTTCGGTCTGACCACTCTGATTTTAAGAAGTCAGGTGACTCAAGTCTGAGAATCTGGGGGGCCGGATATTTTAAAGGGTTAATTCACCCAAAAATGAAATGGATGTCATTAATGACTCACCCTAATGTCGTTCCACCAGTGGCGTAACTTTGTTTTAAAAAGTGGGTGGGACATAAATTGCGTATCATATGCACGCAAAAAACTGCGTACTATATGCACACCAAAGCTCATTTTGACATATGAGGGGCGCTCAAACCTCAAAATGAGCTTTGGCGTGCATATGGTACACAGTTTTTCACTTGCATATGATACACACTATATGGCGTATTAAGAGGGGTAGCATTGCTGATACAATGTTATATCAGATGTAAAATATGTACAATAACAATTGCAGAAAAATGTGTATTAAGATGTCCGGAAATCAATTAAATAGTTCATTTATTGATATAGATCTCGTTTAATTATTGCATCTAAACACAATATAGATTTTTCACGTGAATAAAGGCATATAGATTTGCACACTTTGCTTATAATCCCTGGTTTAGTCTGTAAAACTTAACTGTAAAACCTCGTAGCCTATTTTTTCTCTCATCAAAATGTTTGATTTGAGATGTTTTGTTTATATTCGTTTTTTTGTGCATTTTGTTTCGTGATCTGACCGGAACAAATAGAAAGTCTCTGCAACGGCGTTAAGCGTTAGATTAAAGCGCTCGTCTGTGTGAAGACTGCACGAGCCGCGAGAGAAATCTGCAGCACTGATAACAGCGGCAACGAGCGCCAGATCGCCTCTTATATAACAAACAAACCAAATTATGCTCTTCTAGTTAACTAGAGATGTTTTGCTCCTATTAGTTAGGTTCATCCATGAAGCAAGATGTTTTAAAAAAGTGGTGGGGACCCGTAAGACCTCCGTTCGTCTTTAGAACACAGTTTAAGATATTTTAGATTTAGTCCAAGAGCGTATTAAAGTGTATGCACACTATACTGTCCATTGATCGATTCACTGATTCATAACTGTTTGAATCTTTATTTGAGGTTTGAAAACAAACCAAGAAGAGAAGACAATGTTGAATAAAGTCGTCGTTTTTGTGATTTTTGGACCAAAATGTATTTTCGATGCTTCAAGAGATTCTAATGAACTAACTGATGTCACATATGGACTACTCTGATGATGTTTTTATTCCCTTTCTGGACATGGACAGTATAGTGTGCATAGACTGCATATGCTCTGGGACTAAAATAAAAAAATATCTTAAACTGTGTTTGAGGCCACATCCCCCCCCCCCCCCCCCCCCCGTTTCTGCTTGTTTTGGGCTAGTGGATGGAAAATCCCTGGTCTTGATGCACAGATCCGATTTGATGTCTATATAACATTTTTCCATGATCCGCTTAAATCATCTTTTAAAAGCGAACCATATCCGATATTTGTATTTACACTATACACTTACGAAACAGCCCAAGATGTTCTGACCCGGAAAAGGAAGTAAAACGGCACAATATGCAATGGACGCCGACGAAAAGATTATTAAAAAATCTTTAAAGGTCAGCAAAACGTCACTCACATAAGGCGGATAAAAAAGAGGAGATCCCTTGTTGCATGTGATCGCAGTTTGTGCCCACCTGAGTTGACGTTGTTCGCCGCCGTCCCTTTTTCAATGACGTACGACTCATTTACTGGGGGATTTCCAATTTGACCGCTTACATGGCAGACGCAAATGCACATATCCAAATCATATTTGGGATTTATTACCTCAAATGAGTGAGGCCTGAATCCGATCTGAGGATATCCGAATTCATTTTGTTTGCACGTTCACATGTCATATCCGATCTGTGCCACATGAGAGGGAAAAATCGGATTTGGATCACTTAAACCATGCAGTGTAAATAGGACCTAAATAAACCTAACTCGTATTGAACTATGACCCCAAAACCGAGGTACATACCGAGGTACATCCGCGTGGTTTCTGTGACTTTCGGCCGCCACATAAAATGTAAACGTCAGGCACATTTCATCACTGGACTTCTACGACACAAATCGGCACAATGCCAAATGATTAAGTCTCATTATAACAGCGGAAATAACTTAAAATATTTTGTCATTTAAGATAAGAGTAAGACATCATTCAACACTGTAAAGGGGTGTTTTTATTTGTGTACATGCTACACTCTTTTGAAAAATTAAGAAAACAAACACGATGCTGCTTTCTGCCATCCCAGCTTCCAATGGAGCGCGTCACAAAAATGAATCTGTATTGGAGTGTGGATCGACTGTATTCATTGTCTGACTGTATGCACCGAACTGTGACCTCCGTGGCATGACCATTCGGGATGAATACATGTACCGTTACACCTAGGGATGCACGATATTGGATTTTTGCCGATATCCGATATGCTGATATTTTTCAGCTCATTTTGGCCGATGCCGATGCCGATATATGTTTATTTTTTCCCTTTGTTTGGAAACAACACCATTTTGAGCAAAAACTATTTTTTTTTCATTCTGGTTTCAGATTTCTGAGGTATCCTAAATAAAAGGATTCTTGTTGAAGATAAATAAATGTTAATAAAGTTCTTTTTATGATAAGAGTATATTAAAAGCTCTGAAAATAACAATAATAAAGTCAGTAATTTGTCACCCCAGATGCAGCTGTAACCTAAATATTGTATTTTTGGATTTAACGTTTGTGCACATGAAGTGGGGGTGGCATGACATCCATTGATGCTGTCTTTTAATTCTACAATTATTGTAGAGCTCCTTGGATTATTTTTCATCATCCATTTCGTAAAATTTTATTACAGATTAATACACTGTATATAAAAGTATTTAATTTACAAGTGTCATGCTTGTGATTTATGACATCATTACTGATTTGTTTATTCAGAACAAGAAGTAACTTCAATTTATTTGTGTATTCTACTTTTCATTATATTAGTGTAACAACAGCGCCCCCCACTACATGTATAAATATATAGCGGTCTAGCTGGAGGGCACTAGGACCTGGAGGAGCTTCTGCTGCTGTGGAGGCTGCCGCACGCGCTAGAGAGTGGGACTGGGGAGACGATTGGGCTTGTTTTGGGCTAGTTCCCTTATCGAGGGAACTTCCCACTGCGTCGAAACGCTTTGGGGATGCTCCCTAAGCATCAGCGAATCTGAAGCCTGAATAAACACTAGTCCAATCCGATTGGTCGTGCGTGATGACGTCATTGTGACGGCGTACCCGGAAGTATAAAAGGGGAGCCGGCGCATAATGGCGGCAGTTATTGCTCTTCAGCATAGCGCTCTCTGTTTGGTCTGTCTATTTACTGTTGTCTGTCCAGTTGCGAGTGTGTGTGTGAGTGAAAACTTTATAGTAAAAGTATGGAAGGAAAGAGCGGATTTAGACAGTGTGTGCATCCGTGTCCCCGCTTCATCTCGGGATCGGATACACACCTGTTATGTGTGCAGTGTCTGGGTGTGCAGCACGCTCGGGCGGCTCTCGAGGGAGCCGCCTGTGAGCACTGTGAGCGGCTGACACTCAGGCTGCTCCGCTCTAGGCTGGCCGTGTTCGATGAGACCGGCCAGCCTCGTGAGCCCCATGGTTCTGGACCCGCGGTCGCTGAGGCGTCGCGGCGTCGCAGATCATGGGGCTCACAGCGGGATCTGTCCGAGGGCTTTGGGACTGCTGCGGCACTTTCCCAATCCTCCTCGGACAGTTCCGATGATCTTCCTCCCCGTGTGGAAGCCCGCTTTGCGGCTTCTTCCCCCGGGGCGGAGGGTCCGATGCTCGTTCTCTCCGGTTCCGAGGAGCCGGAGGGCGCGGGCATCGGGGCGGGGGATGAGGTTTTTCCATCGCCTCATCCGCCCGCCCAGGAGGAATTGGTCGAGGTGTTGACCCGGGCTGTGGCTAAACTCAACATTGAGTGGCCACAGGAGGAACAGGAAGTTCGGCCACCCAGTAGGCTGGATGACCGGTTCCTCGCACACCGGGTCCAAACACCGCGCCGGGGTTTGCCTTTTTTCCCCGATCTGCACACCGAGGTGTGTAGATCGTGGAGGAAGCCCTATTCCTCGCGTGTCTCTAATCCCCCACTGTTGGACTATTCCAACGTTCTGGGGGCACGCGAGGCGGGCTATGGGGCGATGCCGCGGGTGGAGGATGCTCTCGCGAGCTATCTTTCGCCCGAATCGGCATCGTCCCTTAAAACCCCGGTGCTGCCCACCAAACCCTGTCGGGACACCTCAGGGCTGGTGGGCAAGGCTTATATGGCGGCTGGGCGGGCTGGTAGTGCGCTGCACACTCTGTCGATCTTGCAGGCCTACCAGGCTGACCTTCTAAAAGAGCTGGATGAGGGCGAGGGTCCCTCTCCGGAGGACGTACTGGAACTCAGGAAGGTCGCAGATTTGTCTCTCCGTGTTACCAAGGAGACGGCCCGTGCCATCGGCCGCTCCATGGCAGCTATGGTGACAACGGAGAGACATCTCTGGCTGAATCTGTCGGGGATAAAGGAGAAGGACAGATCCTTCCTCCTGGACTCCCCGATCTCGCCTTCTGGTCTGTTTGGGGACGCGGTT
Source organism: Pseudorasbora parva (assembly GCF_024679245.1). Classification (NCBI taxonomy): domain Eukaryota; kingdom Metazoa; phylum Chordata; class Actinopteri; order Cypriniformes; family Gobionidae; genus Pseudorasbora; species Pseudorasbora parva. The sequence continues at coordinate 44,038,437 of NC_090178.1, forward strand.
AACTCCGTCGTCTCCAGACACCAGGAGGCGAAGAGACAGTCAGCGGCCTTCCAGCAGTACCTCCCTCGCCGCTCTAAGCCCGGGAAGGCTGGCCCTAGCGGGCAGCCTCAGCCGCCGACCAGCTCCTCCTCGCATCGTCAGATGCAAAAAGAGAGCGTCGCCTCTAGAGCCCCTCCTCCGGGAGCTTGGCAACAGAGGCGGCGCGCTCAACAGCAGCCTTCCGCTCCGAAGGGCGATCTGAGGAACGTCCTTCAGGCGCGAAAGGCTGCCGCAAAGAAGTCCTAGCCTCGGCAGGACTTCTCAGGGCGGTCCCTCCCGCGAGGGGGCAACCGAGGTTGCTTCCTTCGCGGCGCCCTGGGGAAATCGATGTGGTAATCCCGCCGTCTACGACGCTTCGGGCCACATCGATTTCCCGCGAACGCACGCTGCTCCAGCCGCCTCTGGAAAGACCTGCGGCTGGGCAGCTGGCGCGTCCGCACACAGAGACTCGTTCCCAACCACTTCCTGCCGGGCAACCGCTTCAGGGGGTCGGGGACGAGGCTCGTGTAACACCCGACGCCAGCCTCGAGAGGCTGGTTCCCTTAGTAGATTATCTCGGCGCATGGAAATGCCTTCCGAGTGTATCCACATGGGTCCTGCGCATTGTAGAAAATGGGTACAGACTGCAGTTCGGTCGGCCTCCCCCTGGGTTCAGGGGGGTGACCTGGACTACAGTGGTACCAGAGCGGGGTCGGGTAATGGAACTAGAAGTAAAGACCTTACTGGCAAAGGGGGCCATAGAACATGTTCCTCCGCCAGAGAGGGAGTCCGGCTTCTACAGCCGGTACTTTATAGTTCCCAAAAAGGATGGAGGGTTGCGTCCGATTATAGATCTAAGGGATTTGAATCGGTCTCTAAGGAGGTTCAGATTCAAAATGCTCACTATCCCCATGATCGTGAGTCAGATCCAGTCCCAGGACTGGTTCGTCACGATAGATCTGAAGGACGCATACTTTCATATCTCCATCCTTCCATGTCACAGGAAGTTCCTGAGGTTCGCTTTCGGGGGCGAAGCGTACCAATATCGAGTTCTTCCCTTCGGCCTAGCCCTCTCCCCACGCACATTCACAAAGTGCATGGATGCAGCCCTGGCTCCTATGAGGCTTCAGGGCATCCGTGTACTGAATTATATCGACGACTGGCTCATACTGGCCCAGTCGTACGATATGGCGGTTCGGCATCGAGATGTCGTTCTAGCCCACATAAAGTGCTTGGGGCTGAGACTCAACACGAACAAGAGTGTGTTGACGCCGTCCCAGAGGACTACGTTCCTAGGGGTAGTATGGGATTCGACGACGATGCGGGCACAATTGTCTCCCGCGCGCGTCGAGACCATACTGGCGATGGTCTCAGGAATAAGGCTAGGCCACACCATCACTGTGAAGCACTTTCAGAGAGTGCTGGGGCACATGGCAGCAGCGTCCAACGTGATACCGTTCGGCCTGCTACACATGAGACCCCTCCAGTGGTGGTTGAAAACCAAGGGGTTTTCCCCCAGAGGGAATCCTTTTCGTATGATCAGGGTAACGCGCAGATGCCTTCGTTCCCTAGTCATATGGAAGAAACCTTGGTTTCTGTCCCAGGGACCAGTGTTGGGAGCGTCCTGTTGCCGGAAATCCGTTTCAACAGACGCCTCCCTCACTGGTTGGGGCGCGGTCATGGACGGCCGCTTTGCGAGGGGCCCATGGGAGGGCCGTCATTCCTCCTGGCACATAAATTGCCTGGAGATGATGGCGGTCTACAAAGCTCTCAGGAGCTTTTTCCCGGACCTCCGCGGCCAACATGTCCTGGTGCGGACAGACAATACGGCTGTCGTAGCGTACCTCAATCGCCAGGGAGGGGTAAGATCGCGCCCTCTGTGCAGATTGGCGCATCTAATCCTCCTGTGGTCCCAGGGGAAACTGTTGTCCATCAGGGCAATGTATGTCCCGGGGGTTCAAAATCAGGGAGCAGACATCCTGTCGAGGCAGGGGCTGAGGCCCGGGGAGTGGCGGCTCCACCCCGAAGTGGTGGAGGCCATATGCGAGAGGTTCGGCCCAGTGGAAGTGGATCTGTTTGCGTCTCAAGAGACGTCCCACTGTCCACTGTGGTTCTCCCTCACGCATCCAGCCCCGTTGGGGTTGGATGCCATGGTGCAGACGTGGCCGAGGCTGCGTCTGTACGCATTTCCCCCGATTGCTCTGCTCCCGGGAGTCCTGGAGAGGGTCCGTCGGCAGGGGGTCAGTCTACTTCTGGTAGCACCCCGTTGGCCGACGCGAGTTTGGTTCTCGGATATCATAGCCCTGCTGGCAGGTCATCCATGGCAGATTCCTCTGAGGAGGGATCTCCTGTCTCAGGCGGCGGGGTCGATTTTCCACCCCCGGCCGGAGATATGGAACCTTTGGGTTTGGCCCCTGAGGGGGCCAGGTACCTAGAGGCTGGCCTGTCGGCAGAGGTGGTAGAGACCTTACTCAGCTCCAGGGCTCCGTCCACAAGGAGACTGTACAGCCTCAAGTGGAATGTATTTTCCACTTGGTGCAGGAGGCGTGAGGAGGACCCAGTTAACTGCCCAGTGGCTTCAGTGCTGGAGTTCCTCCAAGATCGCTTCTCTGCGGGCCTAACCCCGTCCACACTCAAGGTGTACGTGGCTGCCATTGCGGCTTTCCACACTCCTCTGGGTGATGGGCCTTTGGGTAGGCACCAGCTGGTTGTACAGTTCCTCCGTGGGGCTCGGAGGATGAGGCCTGTGGCTCAGTCCAGAGTTCCAACCTGGGACCTGGCAGTGGTTCTCGAGGGATTGGCTGAGGCCCCCTTCGAGCCACTAGAGTCAGCAGAACCTAAGAATCTGACCCTTAAGGTGGCCTTTCTACTCGCCATTACCTCTCTAAGGAGAGTAGGGGATCTCCAGGCCTTGGCAGTAACGCCGACTTGCCTGGAGTTTGCCCCGGGTGGAGTAAAGGCCATCTTGCACCCTAGGCCGGGCTATGTGCCCAAGGTCCCATCAAGGGTGGTCAGGTCTTTGGTTCTGCAGGCATTTCATCCTCCGCCTCACGTGACGGCGGAAGAGGGGAGGCTTCACCTACTCTGCCCGGTCAGGGCACTCAGGGTGTATCTGGCGAATTCCGCACAGTGGAGGAGATCGCAACAATTGTTGGTGTGTTTTGGCTCACCCAAGAAGGGGTTGCCTGCGTCTACCCAGACTATCAGTAACTGGATAGTCCAGGCAATAACCATGGCTTACCAGGTGCGCAGTTTGCCTTCACCTGTAGCCGTGAGGGCACATTCCACCAGAGGCATGGCCTCTTCGGTGGCCCTCCTTTCTGGGGTCCCCCTGCAGGATATCTGCGAGGCGGCGGGGTGGGCTACTCCACACACTTTTATCAGGTTTTATAGCCTGGATCTCCCTGCGACGCCTGGCGCGAGGGTGCTCCAACCCTAGTTGTGCCCGGTTTCCGGCTTCACACTAGGACAGGCGCTACCCTCGGTGTGGCCTAGTGGGTACTCGTTCCCCAAAGCGTTTCGACGCAGTGGGAAGTTCCCTCGATAAGGGAACGGCTCGGGTTATGTATATAACCCTTGTTCCCTGAGAGGGAACGAGCACTGCGTCGTACCGCCACACCTCGGCACGCCTGGAGCGCATGCTTCAGAGCAAGAACTGCCGCCATTATGCGCCGGCTCCCCTTTTATACTTCCGGGTACGCCGTCACAATGACGTCATCACGCACGACCAATCGGATTGGACTAGTGTTTATTCAGGCTTCAGATTCGCTGATGCTTAGGGAGCATCCCCAAAGCGTTTCGACGCAGTGCTCGTTCCCTCTCAGGGAACAAGGGTTATATACATAACCCGAGCCGTTTTGTTGTGAAAACGTGGCAAATCTGCTGCTGACGGTCACGTCCTTCTGTACGTGCATTCAGAAATTCAAGGCAGCATTTAAAAACAGTCAATATAAATCACTGTACATGCAATGTATTTTCTTGTTTTCACTTGAAGAATGACCGCAGTGCTGACATGGTCTTATCGCTGTAGCACTCCTTGCACACGTGAGTTATTGCAGGCGAATATCAACACGTTATCATATCGGCAAGGCATATCGGCATAATGTTTTCATATCGGCCGATGCCATTTTTATATTTTAAGCGTTTATCGGCCGATTCCGATGTCGTGCCGATAATATCGTGCATCCCTAGTTACACCCATACTACAAACGCAATGTCACTGCCATAGAAATCAATGCAGATATTTCGGAAAATGAAAGGCCGCCATGGGATACACAAATCGGATCTGAACAGTTGCGATACACGGAGTGAACATCAATAATTTTAGCTCGGATTCCAGTCAAAAACGCAAATAATAGGATTTGGACTGACAGAGAATCTGAGGTGCAGATCTGTGGCTAATATTGCCCACAAACCCAATGTGCATTAGACAAGGATTCGATTAGATCTACAAACACGGATAAAAAGTGTTAAAAACTACATGCCGGATATTCAAGGTTGACTGGAGAAGTGGGTTTGACTAATTAATAAATCTAATCTGATGAAAAGATATTTATTTCATGTTATTCACATTATATTTCATCTGCAACAGCATTGTGAACTTTTATAAAAGATACATTTGGTCATTAACTTTTAAATGCATCATCATATTTAAATTGCAAACACGAGACGACCCGTGACTGGCAGATCCACGTGCTACTACGTTTCTCTCCATTACCTTGAAAATTACAATAAATCAAATTGTACGATTTTAACTGTGGCAAGATGATTGACAAGGTCATTTAAACGATGACAGGATGCACCTAACTAGGCAACAAAGCTGTCCCTTAAAGACACAATAATGACCGCACAGTGGATGTCCCAAAACTCTTCTGCGGCACACTCAAAGGTGTACGTTAACGTTTTCTTCACAGAAACAGCATGGACTTTAAAGGCACAGCTGAATTAGGCGAATTGTGATGCAGCATAAGACAAAGACTTATGGTGTATGTTAATAAAAATAGGAGTTTGCAAAATGAGCAATAAAACAAAACTATGAATGTGCATTACAGTATAAAGTCAAATTAAATATAATCTCATCATCAAATGAGCAATCAACCAAGACTATGAATGTGCATTACAATATGCAATCAATTTTAAATAGAACCATCAGCACATTTTTCACATTTCAATGACAATTTCAATCAATGTTGGCTGATTTAATTAATTTCTCAAACCTGACTTCTGACCATCAGTGTATTCTGTCCAAATGAAGTTGGTGTTGCTGAATCATAAACACCCAGAGAGATAGAGTAGTTACAATTTACTGCTAAATATAGCAGTAATGGTACATTTATAGCACATTAACAGACAGGGTGAGCACTGTACTGCTGTTATTTGGTGCTGATGAATATGCAGTTTCTAATAAACAACGTGTGTTTTCATCATAGGCAGATTTAAACTGAAACTAAATAAAAACTCTAAATAATCATTCTCAGACAGGATAAACACAATAAATATGAAGGCCTAAGCATTAACCATAAAAAATCATGCTGAGAGTTTAGGGTGAACTCGCCTCTTTGAAAATGAAAAAGTTAAGGATGACCATGCTGAAGTTGTAGACGATGAGGGTCTTCCTGAGCTGGAAGGGCTCTCTGCCCTGCATGTACTTCGGCCCCAGCCAGAGGAAGAGCAGATAGGAGGAGCTGATAGCCAGCGTGGGGAGCGGAGAGTCCATCAAAGGCCATTTCTCCACACGCTTGTCTACAAACAGACATGAAATCCCATTATTGGTGTTTTATCTGTATTCCACAAATCTCCATAAATTGCACTGGTATGATTTAATCGCACCTAACATAAAAGTTTGTGTTTATATGCATGTATATATTATTATATTTATATATCTTATACAAACACACGCACACACACACAGGCAAATGGTGGTCACATTAGATGCTAACTGGTTTTCGGACCCTTTTGGCCTTTTACTGTGGTCAGCCTAAGGCACACCTGTACAATAATCATGCTGTCTAATCAGTATCTTAATATGCCACAGCTGTGAGGGGGATGGATAATCTTGGCAAAGGAGAAGTGCTCACTAACACAGATTTAGACAGATTTGTGAACATATTTGAGAGAAACAGGCCTTTTTGTGTACATAGAAAAAGTATTTGGTCTTTGAGTTCAGCTCATGACAAAATGGACAAAAACAAGTGTTAAATAAAATTTTGCGTTTACATAATATACACTGAACAAAATTATAAACGTAAACTTTTATTTCGGATGTGATTAATCAAAATTAATCAGTTTGACAGCCTTATATACACACACACACACACACACACACACACAGTTTAGTTTATTTATTTTAGTTAATCATTTTAGTGCTTCAAATGTTGCCAAGGTAACATTTCCCATTTTTGTTGAATTTATCAACTAATATTTATATTTTATGGTATTTTAGCTTTAATGGTTTTAGTTTTAGTTAACAATAAAAACTCTTACTGGCAAATACAAAAATGTTTCCCTTTCCCGTGTTGGGAGGAATGGGCAGGGTGCAAATTACACAAAGTAAGAGCGTTGGGGAGGGGGAGATGTGCAGATATATATGTATATATATATATATATATATATATATATATATATATATATATATATATATATATATATATATATATATATAAATGAATGCAACTTTGCTTCTATTTCAGTATTATTTTTTAAGTTGAGGATATTTTCAAAAAACAAATAACTTTGTCCGTTCAGATTAACAGTATTAAAGGGGAAATGTAATCATTCAACTGAACTGTGTATATACATTTTAAACACGTTCTTCATTCATGCAATAAATTAACATCCTAAATGAGCAAGGTTATAATTCAACAGATCAGGTAATGTTGATGGTTTGAGCCATTTCAGGGGTGGCCAAAATTATGATTTCAAATCAGTCAGAGCTACAAACGTATCTTCATATTTACAGTTAAAGCTTCATAATATGGGTAGTCCTTCATGGGGAATTGAGCCTTCATTAGGGGGGTCCCACTTCCTAACCAATTTGCACCCTGGGAATGGAGGTACATTTAAAGGCACAGGCATCAGTTTGTCTTTTCAACCCATCCTAAAGCCGAGTGCCTACTGTGTGTTTTTAATAGTCCTTCAGACAGTTGCTTGTCAGACTGTGTAAAACGTGATCCCTGCATGATGTCACAGTGTAGGATCTCAGATGTCATTAATGTCAGACAGTACGGCAGTTAAGACGCGCTAAAAACGGACACATGCAGGAAGACTCGTCCGGAGTGTTACATCATCAGTGACACGTTCAGTGATGTGAGCGGCATTTACATGCGGGATAGAAATGGAGGCTCGCAAACAAAAACAGCCTCTACTCTCTAGCGTTAACATTTATTATGGCTTCTCTTGCCGATGTGTGGAGCAAGTGGTGTTTTGTTGTTTCACTAATCGTGTCATCAGGTTTTGCGCGCCTATTGGCTTTTGATTAATCGGCTGATGGGGAACACGTCAAACTAACAATCCAAGACTTGATCAGACTGTGATCAAGTCTAAATGTTGTCAGCATCATTACTTCAGTCTTCAGTGTCACATGATCCTTCAGAAATCATTCTAATACGATGATTTGATGCTCAAAAAACATTTATGATTATTATCAATGTTGAAAACAGTTTTTGTTGCTTTTTTTCAGGATTCTCTGGGAAATAATGAACAGCATTTATTAAATATAAATCTTTAGTAACATTATAAATGTTTTCACTGTCACTTTTGATCAATTTAATGTATTCTTGCTGAATACAAGTATTAATTTATCTCTCTTTTTAATCTCATCACACAGTTTTTAATAGCTTCCACAAACATATTCAGAAACAAAAACTAACTATAACATTGATAATAATACAAATCAGAAATTATCATATGAGAATGATTTCTGAAGGATAACGTGACACTGAAGAGTCATAATAGTGCTAAAAATACAGCTTTGATCATTTTTAAATGTATTAAAATATAAAAAAATCATTTCAAATTGAATAATATTTCACAATAGTGCTGTTTTTACTGTATTTTTAATTAAATAAATGCAGCCTTAGTGGGCATAAAGGCATTAATAAATTGTAATGTGTCCAATCTTTTGTTAGATACTGTATCTAGTCTAGTTCTAGTCCAGTTGTTAATTGAAGCATATATAATGTCTAACATTTACATTTGTTGAAATCTGCTTTCGTTCACCTAAAGTGAAACCTTGAGTCGGGTCAGAATCTAAGATCAGGCCCTTCCTGCCCCCGGCTTTATTTAATCATGCATCACATCCAGATCACTGAAGTCAAGGCCAGTTACCTGCAATGGTGAGACTCCATTTGTAGAATTCCACAGTGTCGTTGATTATATGCTTTAAAATGTCCATCGCTGAGACTCAAATCCTAATGGTCTAAGAACACATAAGAAAGATAAGTTGGTGCAGTGGTAAAAATGTGGCTGTGCGTTAATACAGTGATGGTGGGGATGGGAAAGGGCTTTATTATGATGGGGAGGTGGGGTGTAATTCAGCACAAAGGCTAGAACAGCACGTGTCAGCAGCACAGATCTGCTGAATTACAATGGTAATACTGACACATTATTCATGAACAGATACACTTGCATCAAATGCAACTACACTGTAGGCCTATATATAAAGCATTCGATCAAACATTTTGTTGCATATGATATAATTTGATGTCAAACGCCATCGCAGCCTCTCCCAAATCAGCGTCTGAAGAACCGAGAAGGCTTTTATTACTTCAGCAAAATGACGACTAACAAGAGATGCAATGCAACATTCAGGGATCAATCGCGCAAACGTGTCGTTGCGGCAAACGCCAAAATATCCCTGCGTTTACAGTATACCTCTAAAATGCATAATATAATAGACTTCACATTAGAATTAGCGTCGTAAGGAAAGATGATTTCCGTTCTTACCGTGGCGAGATTAAAATCCCTTTCTGATGACATTCAGCGCAAGGTCGCGCGCATCCAGTTATCCCGTGCTGTGGAGAACACCTTCGTCCCGGATTTAACCGGATCTGCTCAAAGGCCTGTGGCTGAAACAGACAGGAATAAACGCATCCGTGAGTAGAGCATCCTAGAGGGTTGCTGGCATCACTGCGGCTCTCGGGTCGCTCCCCTAGACTCAGACAGCAATGGATGAGGGCTGCTCGACTGCGCATGCGCCAAAACAGGTGCAATTCTCTTCATTTGAAACCTGGAATCTCTACTCAGCCTTTGAAGACCCAATGAAAGCAAAATGGCTTTTAGTAATAATATGTTAGCCTTACTGTTATCTATTAACTAGTGTGCTCCAAAAAACATTGACACAATTCGCATTTAAATTATATATAAGAATTCAAAACGTACAAGCTGCGTTCCGATTGACAGGATCCCTCCCTACCGTAGACTGTATAAAGGTCCCTACACAGTGTTCACTGCTCCCTATAGGTAGCCTACTCCCTGAGCACGGGATATCCTTTAAAGTGGACTTCATCAAAGAAAGTCAACGACGGGGTCATTATTATAGCCTAGACTAACATCAATTGTTATTAACTTTAATTTAGAATTTAAAATCATATAACAGTAGGCCTGTACGTAGCTGTATAAAACAGTAAACACACATTATAGAGGCCTATATAATAAATATAATCAAAACTGAGAGAAAATTCTCATGGTGCCCCCCTCAGCACTTGGTGCCCTACGCGCAGCGCGTGATGCGCGTGGTGGGAGCGGTGGCACTGCTGACAGGGCTCGCAAAATGTCTCTATCCAACAAACACAATGATTTATCTCTCATCCACCCCCCTCGATTGATTGGAATATTATTTTTTTTATTAATTGGCCTGCCCTTTGAGCTAACTCACTACACTTAAGCAAACAACAACAACAACAACAACGAAAAACAGATGTATCGAATCTACTATGATTTGCAGTTTAAGTCACTTCCGTGGCGGATTCAAGAGAGAGAGACCGGAAGGTTGCTGCCCATAATGACACAGTCAGAAGAGAGAAAGATGTCAACATGATCAACATGATTATAATCTTTGTTTTTTCTGATTTAGATCATATCTAAACTACTTTAATTTGTTGCATTTATGACTGAAGTTTTTAAGGAAGGCTGCTCTTCTGAAGTTGGCTGCGAGGTTGGGCAGATGTTAAAAAAATGGATGTTGCCCTTGTTAGTTTTATTAGGAGTTAAGATATGCTCCCGGGCAGCCCAATTTCTCCCATTCTATATAGAGGCTAAGTCTCCAGGGGCTACAGCCTTGTACCAACTCATTTTCATCTTTAATAAGAAACTGATAGCCAAAGCAGCAAATTAATTAAACGAATGAAACATTATTTTATGCAGGGTGCCTTTTACATTTTGGAAAGGTGAATTCAAAGTAAAAACTGTGGTTATTTTTAAAATTAAATTAAGCAAAATTCAATATTTAATTAAAGCTGCGAGCAGCGATGCCGGGCCCAAGCCAGTGGCACCGCCACCCCGGTGGCATCAGCTTAACTGTGCGCAGCAGGCGATAGGCATTTAATATGGGAAAAAATGAAAGGACTTTGTTGAAGTAATTTGAATTCACCTCATTAACTGCAGCAACTGGTGCTGCTA